>NC_091247.1:115040000-115665000 GCF_042477335.2 Ovis canadensis | reverse complement strand
TAGTAAAGAAATAATGCTGGAAAAAATAGATAATCTTATGTAAAGTACATGGACTTCTGTCCTTAACTAGCAACACATGCCACAGATTGAAACATAAACCTAGGTTATAGACTATATAGTTGGAAATTGCAAGAAAATTAATTATCCCTTAGAACCTGTAGAAAGGATCACAGTCTTACCAGTAGCTTGATTTTAGTCATTGAGGCCTGTTTTAGAATTCTGACCTATGGAAATGTAACACAATAAACTTATGCTTCTTTAAGTTACAAATTTTGTGTTTTGTGTTTTTTTTTTAACTGCAGCAACAAAAATTGGATACACAACCTCTAGTGCATATGACCTCCAACAAGTCTACAAGCTCTCTTCTCCTTTTATTTATTTATTTATTTATTTATTTTTGATTCAGTAAGAGAGCGATGAGTAGTAGTGGGCAAAACAAAGTCAGTGAAAAATGCTAAAATCTGTGAATCTCTGTTTTCATAGTCACTTTGCAATCACATTTTTTAGGTGAAATGCTGGAGTTGCTACCCTCACAGATGTGTGTGTTATATGTGTAGACTACTGCAAAGACCCATTAATAACTGTAGTGTAATGATAGAGTATCTCTTTTTCAGCTTAAAAACAGGAAGATGAAATCAATTTCTGTGAAAACATAGTGAGTCCAAGGATAGAGACACAAATCAGGAGTGAGCTAGACTGGACATGGAGGGAAAATAAGGTCAAAGGAGGCAAAAAATCTAGTTCAAGACTTGACTGTGTGGGAAAGATAATGAAGGTCCAAATCTAATAGTCTAGAAATATAACTGTGGCTAAAGGACTCTTTTGAGATTGTTCAGAATGGCTAGCTCACCCTTTTCTAGGAGTAAAGAGGTACAACCTTGGCAGTTCAGTTGAGTACACTGAGGTCTAGTAATGACAAGCCATACTTTTTTGCATATTTACTCTGCTGAAATGAAAAGCTGTTCAGTTCAGTTCAGTTCAGTCACTCAGTCATGGCCAACTATTTGCGACCCCATGAACTGCAGGACACTAGGCCTCCCTGTCCATCACCAACCTGGAGTTCACTCAAATTCACGTCCATCGTGTCGGTGATGCCATCTAGCCATCTCATCCTCTGTCATCCCCTTCTCCTCCTGCCCCCAATCCCTCCCAGCATCAGAGTCTTTTCCAATGAGTCAACTCTTTGCATGAGGTGGCCAAAGTACCAGAGTTTCAGCTTTATCATCATTCCTTCCAAAGAATACTCAGGACTTATATTTAGAATGGACTGGGTGGATCTCCTTGCAGTTCAAGGGACTCTCAAGTGTTTTCTCCAACACCACAGTTCAAAAGCATCAATTGTTCTGTGCTCAGCTTTCTTCACAGTTGAACTCTCACATCCATACATGACCACTGGAAAAACCATAGCCTTGACTAGATGGACCTTTGTTGGCAAAGTAAAGTCTCTGCTTTTGAATATGCTATCCAGGTTGGTCATTACTTTCCTTCCAAGGAGTAAGCATCTTTTAATTTCATGGCTGCAATCACCATCTGCAGTGATTTTGGAGCCTCCCAAAATAAAGTCTGACACTGTTTCCACTGTTTCCCATCTATTTCCCATGAAGTCATGGGACCAGATGCCATGATCTTCATTTTCTGAATGTTGAGCTTTAAGCCAACTTTTTCACTCTCCTCTTTCACTCTTATCAAGAGACTTTTTAGTTTCTCTTCACTAGCTGCCATAAGGGTAGTGTCATCTGCATATCTGAGGTTATTGATATTTGTCCCAGCAATCCTGATTCCAGCTTGTGCTTCTTCCAGCCCAGCATTTCTCATGGTTTACTCTGCATATAAGTTAAATAAGCAGGGTGACAATATACAGCCTTGACATACTCCTTTTCCTATTTGGAAGCAGTCTGTTGTTCCATGTCCAGTTCTAACTATTGCTTACTGACCTGCATATAGGTTTCTCAAGAGGCAGGTCAGGAGGGCCTTCCTCTTGAGAAACCCACATGCAGATCAAAAAAAGCTGTTAGTGTTCAGTAACAGATCATCATTACTATGAATTTTTTCAGATACAAGGAATAGTAAAATCCCTGGCTCAGATAACCGGGCTGAGATAGTTTAGGTCTAATTATCTGCTATTTTTACCTATTAAATATTTACTTCCTGGTGTTCAGAGTTTTTAGAGATAGAAGGAAACTTAGAGCTCATCAAGAGGTTCCCTGTGCAACACTGCAACTACTAGGCACAGTGGCTGCTGTGCACTTGAAATGCGGCCAATCCCAATTGAAATATGCTCTAAGTATAAAATATTCACCGCCTTTCCTAGCCTTAGTATAAAAACAAGAATGTAAAATGCTTCATTTACAACATTTCTCAGAAACTGATCACATGTAGAATGTTAATATCAGACATCCTGAGTTAAACAACATACATAACCTAGGGAGATGCTTTCTTCTTTGTATCCTACTCTTATTTCTTAGATCATCCTCTTGTTTTAGATGGTGACTTTGAGGATGAAATAAATCGTACAGTTGAGAGTATATTAAGTGAAAGTTCCCAACATTTTAAAGCTGAGACTGAGGCAGAGGTATCCAGAAATTAAGATATAAGGAAAGATGCTTCTATTTCTCAGGGGCTAGTGTGTATTAATGGGTAATATTGAGACTTGATTAGCAAAATGTCAAAATTGCTAATTTCCCTGCTTAATGCTATGTAACAAATCCAACTAATGTTCTCTATTTTTACAGCTCCTTCTAATGGATCTTTTTCTGTATTATATGTCATTAGAAGCTCTGAACTCAGGCCTCTGAAGATGTTAAAGCCTCTTGTAAACTTTCTAAATCAAAAATGTATTATGCTATCCTCTGGATTAAAATATGTGGAAACGTTTACTTTGTCATGTGACAAATAAACCCCATCAAGAGATAAAATGAAATTCTGACTTAAGCAATACTCAAACTTGATACTAAACTGAAAGTAGATCCCCTTAATATATGCTCATCCATTTCCACTTGCCTGGGATAAAATATAGGGAAGAGGTCTTAGTGAATCATGACAAATGAAAGTTATTAGTAAATTACATCAGATCAAATCAAGGCAAACAGAGCAAGCTAACCCTGAAAAGAAAAAAATACAATGAGAATATTTTTTTAATAAATAGAGTGGGTCAGTCAGTTCAGTCACTCAGTCATGTCCAACTCTTTGCGACCTCATGGACTGCAGCATGCCAGGCTTCCCTGTCTATCACCAACTCCTGGAGCTTGTCCATCATATCAGTCATGTGATCCAACCATCTCATCCTCTGTCATCCCCTTCTCCTCCTGCCTTCAATCTTTCCCAGAATCATGGTCTTTTCAAATGAATCAGATCTTCACATCAGGTGGCCAAAGTATTGGATTTTCAGCTTCAAAATCAGTCCTTCCAATGAATATTCAGGACTGATTTCCTTTAAGATGGACTTGTTGGATCTCCTTGCTGTCCAAGGGACTCTCAAGAGTCTTCTCCAACACCACAGTTCAAAAGCATCAGTTCCTTAGTGCTCAGCTTTCTTTATAGTCCAACTCTCATATCCATACATGACTACTGGAAAAACCATAGCTTTGACTATATGAACATTTGTTGGCAAAGTAATGTCTCTGCTTTTTAATATGCTGTCTAGATTGGTCATAGCTTTTTTCCCAAAGAGCAAGCCTTTTTTACTTTCATGGCTGCAGTCACCATCTGCAGTGATTTTGGAGCCCCCCAAAATAAAATCTCTCACTATTTCCCCATCTATTTAGAGTGGGTAGAATTTATGAATTACATATTTTTATGCCTTAATTTACCATGCAAAAACTTTTCTTTAGCCAAAACTATTTCCTATAGTTCTGGCATTTATTATGGTTAATTATAGGTAAGATGATTTCCCTGGTAGCTCAAAAGGTAAAGTCAGTATGCAATGCAGAAGACCTGGGTTTGATCCCTGGGTCAAGGAAATCTCCCAGAGAAGGAAATAGCAACGGATTCCAGTATTCTTGCCTGGAGAATTTCAAGGACAGAAGAGCCTGGTGGGCCTCAATCCATGGGTTCACAAAGAGTAAGACACACAACTAGTGACTAACACACACACAGGTAAAATGACCAAACCTAGATTTTAAGAGGGTGATTTCAACACAAACACATCTTCATTCACTTTTATGTTAAATCTTCCCTGAATTTTTGTACTCTGAACTTTTGTTTGATTCTAATAGCAGATGGTGATTGCAGCCATGAAATTAAAAGATGCTTACTCCTTGGGAAAAAAAAGTTGTGACCAACCTAGACTGCATATTCAAAAGCAGAGACATTACTTTGCCAACTAAGGTCCGTCTAGTCAAGGCTATGGTTTTTCCAGTAGTCATGTATAGATGTGAGAGTTGGACTGTGAAGAAGGCTGAGCACTGAAGAATTGATGCTTTTGAACTGTGGTGTTGGAGAAGACTCTTGAGAGTCCCTTGGACTGCAAGGAGATCCAACCAGTCCATTCTGAAGGAAATCAGCCCTGGGATTTCTTTGGAAGGAATGATGCTAAAGCTGAAACTCCAGTACTTTGGCCACCTCATGCGAAGAGTTGACTCATTGGAAAATACCCTGATGCTGGGAGGGTTTGGGGTGAGGAGGAGAAGGGGACGACAGAGGATGAGATGGCTGGATGGCATCACTGACTCGATGGACACGAGTCTAAGTGAACTCCAGGAGTTGGTGATGGACAGGGAGGCCTGGCGTGCTGCGATTCATGGGGTCGCAAAGAGTTGGACACGACTGAGCGACTGAACTGAACTGAATAGCTTTTAAATTTTTCCTTAATATTTTCATAACTTTTAATTTGTTTTGATTTTAACTTAGCCCCCAACAAAGGCGAGAGACTTAATTTCCAAAATCACAACTTAACAGGTACTTATGACTTTATGCTTATTTTTGTTCATTTTATAATACATGCATTTGTAATGGACTACATCTTGAACTTCAAGGAGTTCAAGTCAATTCTAAAGGAAATCAACCTTGAATATTCGTTGGAAGGACTGTTGCTGAACTTGAAGCTCCAGTACTTTGACCATTTGATGCAAAGAGCTCTCTCATTGGAAAGACCCTGATGTTGGGAAAGATTGAAGGCAAAAGTAGAAGAGGGCAACAGGGGATGAGATGGTTAGATAACATCATCAACTCATTGGACATGAATCTGAGCAAACTCCAGGAGATAGTGCAGGACAGGGGAGCCTGGTGTGTCCATGGGATCACAAGAGTCAGACATCACTTAGTGACTGAACAACAACAAAATTGAATAGTTATTCTGTTCACTTGAATAAACACTATTAAGAAAAAAATTAAATTATCCATATTAAAAAAATTAAGCATCTTGTTAAAAGTATCATGTTTATCTTTAAAATTAATAAATCTATACTGTTTCTGATGTCTCAGTGGTAAAGACTCTGGCTGGCAATGCAGGAGACATGGATTAGATCCCTGGGTCATGAAGATGCCCTGGAACAGGAAATGGCAACCCACTCCAGTATTCTTGCCTGTGAAATCTCAAGGATAGAGGAGCCTGGTGGGCTACAGTCCATGGGGTCACAAAGAATTGGACACAACTGAGCCACTGAGCATGTACTACTTTTTCATCCTGTCTCATGTTGCTCTTTGCTGCTTTTTTCAAAATCTAGAAATGTCATGAAACTTATGACTGAGTACTTTCTTTTTTACAATTGAATTGTGAATTCCACAAAGTTACAAAAGTAGCCATTTAAAAAATTTGTATTCCACCATATGTATATTACCTTTTGCTTATAAATCAAATATTATATTATTTTTCCAACTACATTTATTAGCTATATATATTAATCTACTTTTTAAACTAAGGACTTTCTTTTTATAGAATATGTAAAATTTTCATTTAGAGAAACAGCAATAATTAAAATAATTATCCAAGATTAAAATAATCTTAAATCTCTTTTTAAATATTTATATAAGATTTTGTATTTGATTTCTGAACTGTTCTGGAACTGTATAGTCAATGCATATAAAAGAAACATTGAATTCTTGCATAAGTCTAATAAAACCTGCAGGTATAATTAAACATTTTAAATTGAAATATATAATTCAAGAAACAGATGGTTCAGTGAAAATATTTACAGAATATGCAAACTGTTTGAAGAATTTGGCCTCTGTTTTAAAGTGTTAGTTTTATCTCACTGAATTAAATATATGACCATAGAATAAGCCTAACCATTAGAAAAATATTTGCAATAAACAAAGATTCATGGAAGATTGATAGGTTCATCAAAGAATGAGAATTCCAGAAACCTTGAACAAAAGGTGAAGAGAAATAGTGTAGAAATGCTACTTGCATCAGTCTAAAACTGGAAACTCCAGTCAAATATGGAGGCTATGTCTTAAACTTGTATTTTTCTTCTACACACTGCTGGATGGAATTGCACTACATTTTTGCAATTTTTGCTCCACACAGCTATCACTGTCAGTAGAGATGGTGTGGACTGGAGCTCCAAGGAGATGGAGAAAAGAGAATCCTGTTGGAATAATGAAAGACAAAGGTTAACGAGACTCCAAATGTTGTAAGCACAAAAAAGGACACTGAAAAAAGAAGACACTGAAAATATCATTGTTGTTGTTCACTTGCTAAGTCACGTCTGACTCTTTGTGACCCCATGGACAGTAGCATGCCAACCTCCTCTGTCCTCCACTATCTTCTGGAGTTTGCCTGGATTGAACATATAGGATAAGTAAAATCCAATAAATGATAGAATGGGTCGAGTCAAGAAAGTGAAAGAGTCTTCTATGATTCTTGGGGCTTTAAACCTCAGAAATGACTATGCTATTAACACTATCCAAAATTTGCAGCAGCAGAAGGCAGGTTTCTGAGAGGAATGCTTTTACTTTCATGTTTATTTTATTTTATTCTAATTGAATTTGAGCAGAGCATCTATCTCTATAATTTGACAATTAAAAAGTTATTTCTGTCTTAATGACTTCAACATACTCTTTAATATTAGAAAATTTCACTTTTAATAAATATCTAGGGAGACATAACATAAAAAGAAAAATATTTCACCTACCATGTCAGCACAATTAGTGTAATTACAAGGGAGATATAAAAACATGATAATAATTAACGATTGCCATTCGAATCTTAATCTTTGTTGGAAATAATATAAGATGCTATGAACATTTTATTTTATTTTTTTCAATTTTTATTTTTACTTTATTTTACTTTACAATACTGTATTGGTTTTGCCATACATTGACATGATTCCACCACAGGTGTACATGAGTTCCCAAACATGAACCCCCCTCCCACCTCCCACCACATATCATCTCTCTGGATCATCCCCGTGCACCAGCCCCTAGCATCCTGTATCCTGCATCAAACATAGACTGGCGATTCGTTTCTTACATGATAGTATACATGTTTCAATGCCATTCTCCCAAATCATCCCAACCTCTCCCTCTCCCAGAGTCCAAAAGTCTGCTCTACACATCTGTGTCTCTTTTGCTGTCTCGCATACAGGGTCATCATTACCATCTTTCTATATTCCATATATACGTGTTAGTATACTGTACTGGTGTTTTTCTTTCTGGCTTACTTCACTCTGTATAATTGGCTCCAGTGTCATCCCTCTCATTAGAACTGATTCAAATGTATTCTTTTTAATGGCTGAGTAATACTCCATTGTGTATATGTACCACAGCTTTCTTATCCATTCATCTGCTGATGGACATCTAGGTTGTTTCCATGTCCTGGTTCTTATAAACAGTGCTGCGATGAACACTGGGGTACGTGTCTCTTTCAATTCTCTTTTCCTTGGTGTGTATGCCCAGCAGTGGGATTGCTGGGTCATAAGGCAGTTCTATTTGCAATTTTTAAAGGAATCTCCACACTGTTCTCCATAGTGGCTGTACTAGTTTGCATTCCCACCAACAGTGTAAGAGGGTTCCCTTTTCTCCACACCCTCTCCAGCATTTATTGCTTGTAGACTTTTGGATCACAGCCATTCTGACTGGTGTGAAGTGGTACCTCATTGTGGTCTTGATTTGCATTTCTCTAATAATTAGTTTTGTTTCAAGATCCAGTAGCCTAATAAAACTACAATACACATGGAAAGAGTAGCCTCCCAAACTGTTTGACATCTGAAGAAAATTGGCATATAAAACATTTATCAGTAAGTATTCTGTATTTTTCTACAGACAAAAATGTTTGTCTTTTCAAACACAGGATATATTTCTTTGACTCCAATTATAGTAAAATCTAAATAAGAGCTTAAATAATCACTTTGAAATAAAATGCAGCTTTTAAGGATATTAAAAGAAGAGACTGATAATGTATTTTTAAAATCTGAAAATAAATGGGAAATTCTTGATTAGTTTTTTCTATTTTTGGCTGCACCATGTGTCTTGCAGGATCTTAGTTCCCTGGACAGGGACTGCACTCCACCTTAACAGTGAAAGCAGAGTCCTAACCATTGGATCAACACTGAATTCCAAGGAATTATTTCTAAAATAAATACTAGTACTTCAGGAAAAAATGGCAAGCAGTGTGATATTTTTTAAAATTTAAAATTAGCATCAATATTTTCTCTTTGGGAGCTGTATCAGATAGCAGTTGTTTGCTACTGATTCACCATTTTTAATGTTAGTTACAATTTGGAATTTCTGAAAAGTGTGAATTCCCCCCACACTGTTAAGAATTACAAATCATGAAACATTATATTTTGAGCAACACACTGTGCTATATAGCAGGTCCTCAAGAGCCATCTATCCTAAACACAAAAGTGTGTACATGCCAATCCCAAAATGCTCTCTCTGCTCAAAACTGTGTAACAGCCTAGATGAGAGAAGAATTTTGAAGAGAATCAGTTCAGTTCAGTTCAGTTGCTTAGTCGTGTCCGACTCTTTGCGACCCCATGAATCGCAGCACGCCAGGCCTCTCTGTCCATCACCAACTCCCGGAGTTCACTCAGACTCATGTCCATCGAGTCCGTGATGCCATCCAGCCATCTCATCCTCTGTCGTCCCCTTCTTCTCCTGCCCCCAATCCCTCCCAGCATCAGGGACTTTTCCAATGAGTCAACGTTTCGCATGAGGTGGCCAAAGTACTGGAGTTTCAGCTTTAACATCATTCCTTCCAAAGAAATCCCAGGGCTGATCTCCTTCAGAAGGGACTGGTTGGATCTTCTTGCAGTCCAAGGGACTCTCAAGAGTCTTCTCCAACACCGCAGTTCAAACGCATCAATTCTTCAGCACTCAGCCTTCTTCACAGCCCAACTCTAACACCCATACATGACCACAGGAAAAACCATAGCCTTGACTAGACGGACCTTAGTAGGCAAAGTAATGTCTCTGCTTTTGAATATACTATCTAGGTTGTTCATAACTTTTCTTCCAAGGAGTAAGTGTCTTTGAAAAGAATAGATACATATAAATGTATAACTGAATCACTTTGCTGTACAACTGAAGGTAGCACAACATTGTTAACTAACTATACTCAAATATTAAAAAAAAAAGAGAAACCCCATATTTTGTAGATTCTCTTGCTGCCAGCATAAAGAAATGACGTAAATTGAGCCAATAACATATCTACAGCTTTCACCCAGGTTTATTGATATGAAGAAATAGAAATCATGTGGTACATTATTTTATAAATGCTGACTGAAACGTGCAATATCAGAGGGTTTAGTCTTATTTCTTACATTACTCTATATCATATTTTTCAGCTTGTTTTAAAAAAATTCTGAATTGAGTTATATTAATTAAATCAAAGAAATACCATTCTTTCTCCTTTTTCAAATTCAGTATGTTTCAAATATTCGGTTCCAACACTATCTGTATCAGAATTACCTGAATTGTTCATTGAAAATGCTGACAGTTTAACCTCCCCCAGGACAATAATATTAGAATCTCTTGGAGTGAATTTTAGGACTATTCAATTCTAACAGTGACAACAAACATTTCTGAGATACTTCGAAATTTGAGAACATATTGTTTGCAGCCAAAGATGCAGAAGCTCTATACAATCAACAAAAACAAGACCAGGAGTTGACTATGCTTCAGAAAATGAACTCCTTATTGCCAAATTCAGACTTAAAATGAAGAAAGTAGGGAAAACCACTCGACCATTCAGGTATGACCGAAATCAATCCCTTATGATTATACAGGGGAAATGAGAAATAGATTTCAGGGACTAGATCTGATAGATAGAGTACCTGATGAACTATGGACTGAGGTTCGTGACATTGTACAGGAGACAGGGATCAAGACCATCCCCATGGAAAAGAAAGACAAAAAAGCAAAATGGCTGTCTGGGAAAGCCTTACAAATAGCTGTGAAAAGAAGAGAAGTGAAAAGCAAATGAGAAAAGGAAAGATATAAGCATCTGAATGCAGAGTTTCAAAGAATAGCAAGGAGAGATAAGCAAGCTTTTCTTAGCAATAAATGCAAAGAAATAAAGGAAAACAACCGAATGGGAAAGACTAGAGATCACTTCAAGAAAATTAGAGATACAAGGGAACATTTCATGCAAAGATGGGCTCGATAAAGGAAAGAAATGGTATGGACCTAACAGAAGCAGAAGATATTAAGAAGAGATGGCAAGAATACACAGAAGAACTGTGCTAAAAAGATCTTCATGACCCAGATAATCATGATGGTGTGATCACTCACCTAGAGCAAGACATCCTGGAATGTGAAGTCAAGGGGGCCTTGGAAAGCATCACTATGAACAAAGCTAGTGGAGGTGATGCAATTCCAGTTGAGCTTTTTCAAATCCTGAAAGATGATGCTCTGAAAGTGCTGCACTCAATATGCCAGCACATTTGGAAAACTCAGCAGTGGCCACTGGAAAAGGTCAGTTTTCATTCCAATCCCAAAGACAGGCAATGCCAAAGGATGATCAAACTACTGCACAATTGCACTCATCTCACATGCTAGTAAAGTAATGCTCAAAATGCTCCAAGCCAGGCATCAGAAATATGTGAACAGTGAACTTCCAGATCTTCAAGCTGGTTTTAGAAAAGGCAGAGGATCCAGAGATCAAATTGCCAACATCCCCTGGATCATGGAAAAAGCAAGAGAGTTCCAGAAAAACCTCTATTTCTGCTTTATTGTCTGTGCAAAAGCCTTTGACTGTGTGGATCATAATAAACTGTGGAAAATTCTGAGAGAGATGGGAATACCAGACCACCTGACCTGCCTCTTGAGAAATCTGTATGCAGGTCAGGAAGCAACAGTTAGAACTGAACATGGAACAGCAGACTGGTTCCAAATAGGAAAAGGAGTACATCAAGGTTGTATATTGTCACCCTGCTTATTTAACTTATATGCAGAGTACACCATGAGAAACCCTGGGTTGGAAGAAGCACAAGCTGGAATCAAGATTGCTGGGAGAAATATCACTAACCTCAGATATGCAGATGACACCACCCTTATGGTAGAAAGTGAAGAGAAACTAAAACGCCTCTTGATGAAAGTGAAAGAGGAGACTGAAAAAGTTGGCTTAAAACTCTTCAGAAAACGAAGATCATGGCATCTGGTACCATCACTTCATGGGAAAAAAATGGGGAAACAGGAGAAACAGTATCAGACTTTATTTTTGGGGGCTCCAAAATCACTGCAGATGGTGATTGCAGCCATGAAATTAAAAGACACTTACTCCTTGGAAAAAATTTATGATCAACATAGACAGCATATTGAAAAGCAGAGACATTACTTTGGCAACAAAGGTCTGTCTAGTCAAGGCTGTGGTTTTTCCTGTGGTTATGTATGGATGTGAGAGTTGGACTGTGAAGAAAGCTGAGCGCCGAAGAATTGATGCTTTTGAACTGTGATGTTGGAGAAGACTCTTGAGAGTCCCTTGGACTGCAAGGAGATCCAACCAGTCCATTCTGAAGGAGATCAGCCCTGGGTGTTCTTTGGAAGGAATGAAGCTAAAGCTGAAACTCCAGTACTGTGGCCACCTCATGCAAAGTGTTGACTCATTGGAAAAGACTGTGATGCTGGGAGGGATTGGGGGCAGGAGGAGAAGGGGACAACAGAGGATGAGATGGCTGGATGGCATCACTGACTCAATGGACGTGAGTCTGAGTGAACTCCAGGAGATGGTGATGGACAGGGAGGCCTGGCGTGCTGCACTTCATGGGGTCACAAAGTCAGACACGACTGAGCGACTGTACTGAACTGAATTGAACTGGTACAGCAATTTAAAAAAAATTGTATCATCATTTTTTTATGCTTCTTGATGTTTCTTATAATGTTTGCAGTGTATTTAGGTGTAAATGCATTTATTTCATTTATTTTAATGTTAAAACAACTGAATTCATAGCCTCCTTCACATATAAGAAGAGATTTTGGATACATTTACTGTTTACTTCCCAACATTCCCCTATCAATTTTTGTTTATTTATAACCTTTATTGGTCAAAAAGTTTATTGCTTCTTTCTTTCAGATGGCCTTAGTAGTTCTTAGGACGTAAAAGTGAAAGTCACTAATCATGCCCCTTTCTTTGGGACCCCAAGGACTAGAGCCGCCAGGCTCTTTTGTCTATGGAATTCTCCAGGCATGAATACTAAAGTGAGTAGCCATTCCCTTCTCCTGGGGATCTTCCCAACCCAGGGGTTGAACCCAATAAACATTGACCCCTATAAAAATCCCAAAAGCCCTTTTCAATGGGGGAAAAAAAAAAACTGCTAAAAATGTTTTGGCATTATGAAAGACCAAAAGTGTCCACAGAAATCTTCAGAAAGAAGAGCAAATGTGGAGGCATTTTGCTTCTTGATTTTAAATTTTGTTACAAAGCTATAGTAAGCAGAACAGCAGGATACTAGCATAAACCATACACATATGCCAATGGAACAGAATAGGGACCCCAGAAATAATCTACCCAGAAATAGGGACCCCACACATATAATGTCAATTAATCTTTCACAAGGATGCCTACACCAGGCAATTGTGTAGGCAATGCTGTCAATGAAAGGTGACAGGAAAACAGAATAGCCACATGCTAAAGAGTGAAACTGGATTCCTAACTTATACCACTTACAAAAATTAACTTGAAATAAATTAAGGACAAATTTAAAACCTAAAGCCATAAAATTCAAAGAAGGAAGCATAAGGAAGAAACTCATTGACACTGGTCTTAATGCTTGTTTTGATGTGACACCAACAGAAAAGGCAATACAAAACAAAATTAAACAGTTGAGATTACACCAACTTAAACAAAACAAAACAAAACCAAAGAACTTCTGCATAGTAAGCAACTAGAAAAATGGTAAAAAAAAAAATTTATGAAATGGGAGAAAATATTTGCAAAGGTGATAAGAGATTAACATCCGAAATATTTAAGGAATTCATATGATTCAAAAGAGAAAACCTCCCAACTAACACAATTTAAAAAATGGACATGAATAGACATTTTTCAAAAAATGGCATACACATGACCAGCAAATAAACAAAAGAGTTTTATTTCGTTCATTCATAAGAGAAATGCAGGTAAACCACAATGTGGTATCATCTTACCAGTTAGAATGGCTATAACTAAAAAAACAAGAGATACTTTTTGGTTAGGATGTGCGGAAATGAGTACCCTTGTAGATTATTGGTAAGTATGTAAGTTGGAACAGCTATTAATAAAAATAGTATGGAGGTTCTCCAAAAAAGCAAAAAGTGGAACTACCGTGTGTGTACTTTGTCTCTCAGTCATGGTCAACTCTCTGTGACACCCTGAAGCCCACCAGGCTTCTCTGTCCATGGGGGTTTTCCAGGCAAGAATACTGGAGTGGGTTGCCATGCCCTCCTCTAGGGGATCTTCCCAAATCAGGGATCAAACCCAGGTCTCCCGCATTGCAGGTGGATTCTTTACCATCTGAGCCCCCAAGGAAGCCCAAGAATACTGGAATGGGTAGCCTATCCCTTCTCCAGCGGATCTCCATGACCCAGGAATTGAACCAGGTTCTCCTGCATTGTAGGTGGATTCTTTACTAGCTGAGCTACCAGGGAAACCCAGAACTACCATATTATCCCACAAGAAGCCCAAGAATACTGGAGTGGGTAGCCTATCCCTTCTCCAGAGGCTCTTCCTGATTCAGGAATTGAACAGGGGTCTCCTGCATTGCAGGTAGATTCTTTACTAGCTAAGCTACCAGGGAAGCCCAGAATTACCATATTATCCCACAATCCCACTTTTGGTTATATATCTGAGAAAGCAAAATCAATACCTTTTAGAGATATCTGTATTTCCAAATCCATTTCAGCTTCTTGACAATAATCAATACATTGTAGCAACCTGAATGTCCATCAAATTGCCAACATCTGTTGGATCATCTTTTTATTGACTATGCCATAGTCTTTGGCTATGTGAATTGTAACAAACTGTGGAAATTCTTAAAGAGAACGGAATACCAGATCACCTGATCTGCCTCTTGAGAAATCTGTATGCAAGTCAGGAAACAACAGTTAGAACTGGTCATGGAACAACAGACTGGTTCCAAATTGGGAAAGGAGTTCATCAAGGCTGTATATTGTCACCTTGCTTATTTAACTTAAATGCAGAGTACATCATGAGAAATGCTGGGCTGGATGAAGCACAAGCTGGAATCAAGATTGCTGGGAGAAATATCAATAACATGAGTTTGGGTACATTCCAAGAGTTGGTGATGGACAGGGAGGCCTCGTGTGCTTCAGTCCATGGGGTCACGAAGAGTCGGACACCACTGAGGGACTGAACTGTCTGAGTATCCATCTATGGATGAATAAATAAAAATATGTTGATACACATACAATGAAATATTATTCAGTTATGAGAAAAAGGAAATCTGTCATTTGCTACAACATGCATGTAACTGGAGGGTGCTATTCTAGATCGAGAAATACTGTATAATATCACTTACATATGGAATCTTAAAGTTGAATTTATAGGAACAGAAAGTAAAATAATGAAACTGATGCTGGGACTAGGGGAAACAGAGAGAGGATTGTCAAAGTGTACAAGTTTTCGGTTATAAGATGAATAAGTTCTGAGGATCTAAAGCTAATAAAACTGTATTGTATGCTTGAAATTTGCAAAAAAAAAGATGTTAAATATTCTCACTCTGTAAAAAAGAAAGGTAACTATGTGAAGTGATGGATGTGCTAATTAATTTAGTAGTGGTAATCATTTCACAATATATTTGTTTATCTAGTCATCACATTTCAGATTTTATACAATTTTTACTTATCAGTTATGTCTCAAAACATAAATTTTGATATAACATTGTTATCAAGTCAGATAGCTAAAGATGATTGAACAACACTTAAAAATTTTCTTTAAATCTTATTTTTTTAAGTGCTGATAATTTGTTTAAATTTATGATAAGAAAGCTTTTCTCCTTAATTATCATATGGCATGAATGTCTGGGTAGCGGAATCTATTATATTAGGTGAAATTCTAAGCTACCATTTAGAATGGGTTGTCAAAACTCATACAAATTAAATTAATATCACCAAAAGTAGCCTTATAATAATTTAATTAAAGACAACCAAGAGGCACAAAAGAAGCAAAAAGAAGCCTAGACACTGAGAGCAACTCCCTCTTTTTCCATAGTAGCCTTGTATCCTTGCCCAGAATGATGGATCAGATCTGTGAGAGAGTCTGTGGGTCATCTCACATAGCAGCAACATTTTGAACATCTCTACTTTATACCTTAGAGAGTTACAAAACTTATCCTGCCTAATAAATTCATAGATCTGGATATTAACTATAAGTAATCTTTTGCCAGGGTTACCTAGCTAAGAACAGTCTGTAGGCTTTAACTTTTGCAAATATCATTAGTTTATCATCCAGAGTTCTAATTGAGATAGATATTTAGAGCAGGTCACCAGAGCGTTCTTTCTCTCTCTCTCTCTCTTTTTTTTTTTTTTCTGGGGGGGCATATCTCAGTAAAGGGAGTAAACATAGCTATTGCTTTGATCAGCTGCTTGCATTGCTTCCTCTCTAGATTCATTTAGTGATAAAATTATCAAATCTGAAGGAGGATTCATCATAGGATAATCTCCTGTAGAGTCTGCTAAAGTGAAGGCGAAAGTAGCCAGCTTTAAGTTTAAAATAAAGTCTAGCTTACTAATAAACCTCTTAGTACTATCTTTTATACTGAAAATAAAAATAAATAGATAGGCAACCTCAAAATATAAATTGGAAACAGCTGAAAAGAAAATTAAAATGCAGACAAAAATAATAAATACACATGATATTGGTAATCACCCAAAGAATTATATCAACCAAAACATACTAAAATATAATAATGATTATAAGCAAAAGACTTTGACAGCTTGATTGCTTCAGTTGGGGTGCATAGAGTGCTAAAAACATTTCCCAAAGGGAAAAGAATGTAGAAGAAATATCTTCTTTCCCTTATAAGCAAGAAAAGTAAGTTTCTTTTATCTTTAAATCCCAGAAACCTATATAGGAGGAATCAATCAATAAAACCTATTTGGAATTTTCCAAGTATTTTAATATTATATTTTCTAATTTTGTCATTCTCATTGTTCTCCATAGTTGGATTTAAGGCAATAGATAACTATATGGAAATATTTAACATTTCTGATTACAGTCTTTTAAAAATATAATCAGCCAACCTGTGACTGTCTTTTGACTGTAATAGCAATAGCAGCTGAGCAGATAATGGATAGTATAAGATATAATGAAAGCATTAGTAGCTCAGTTGTGTCTGACTCTTTGCAACCCCATGGGCTGTAGCCCACCAGCCTCCTCTGTCCATGGGATTCTCAGAGAAGAATACCAGATTGGGTTGCCATTCCTTTCTCCAGGGGATCTTCCTGACGCAGGGATTAAGCTCATGTCTCCTGTATTGCAAGTGGATTCTTTACCATGTAAACCACAAGGGAAGCCATAAAATATAATACTTTTGCTGATTTCTTTTCTGTCTATCTTATAAGGACATGCTCTAAATTATCACATATCTTTTTGAGTGTGAAATGGGAATTTGGTACTAATTTTTGTGAAAATAGAACAGCAAATTAGAGTATCATTTTTATGTTGATGATGATTTGACTTCACAGTTTTTCTAATTTATGACTTTGATTTTCATTTTATTATAGAATTGGCTTTTTGGTGTTGATAAGAGTAAAGGTAGTACAAAAAGTTGATGTATTTTCTTGACAGAAATATATTTTGAGGTTAATTTAATTGTGTTTATATTTGAGTCTTTACTGATATCTAAAGACATGCAGATTTTCCTTCTAATGTGGACTACTACTTCTAGTAAAGGGTCTTTCCTTCCAGGTACTACAGAAATGAAAATAAAAGGGTCTTGTCTGCTTACCTAGGTCATCTAATAGTAAAATTTGAAATTGTTTAATTCCACTCTGTAGGAGGTATTGCATTTTCATTTATTATCTTCTTTTATGACAAAAAATTTTCAAATGTGAGTACTGCTTTAGTTTTCTCTCAAGAAAATAGTCATGAACATCCAGTGGAATTAAAAATATTTAAGATGATATTTCCATAAATAGCATGTCATGGTATAAATCCTTGCAGTTATAGTTCTTTTACAAGTATAAATTTTTAAAAATTATAAATTATGTATAAATATCCAAATCAAAATAATAGCAATAATAAAAGGTGACTGATCTTATTGATTTCCTAAAACAACCGATTAAGTTATATTTTATTCTACTCATGTATTATGACTTTAGTAATATCAGTGACAAAGTGGATATTGAGAGACAATGGTGTTTATACAGTATTAATATCACATCTTTGTTATTCAGTTCAGTTCTGTTCAGTTGCTCAGTCATGGCCAACTCTTTGCAACCCCATGAATCGCAGCACGCCAGGCCTCCCTGTCTATCATCAACTCCCAGAGATCACCCAAGCTCATGTCGATCGAGTCGGTGATGCCATCCAGCCATCTCATCCTCTGTCGTCCCAATCTCATCCTGCCCCCAATCCTTCCCAGCGTCAGA
Organism: Ovis canadensis; assembly: GCF_042477335.2. Classification (NCBI taxonomy): domain Eukaryota; kingdom Metazoa; phylum Chordata; class Mammalia; order Artiodactyla; family Bovidae; genus Ovis; species Ovis canadensis. The sequence goes on along the minus strand of NC_091247.1, from coordinate 115,647,033 downwards.
GTATTTTGCAATGAGTGAACTATTCACATGAGGTGGCCAAAGTATTGGATTTTCAGCTTCAAGATCAGTCCTTACAATGAACACCAGCACTGATCTCCTTTAGAATGGACTGGTTGGACCTCCTCGCAGTTAAAGGAACTCTCAAGAGTCTTCTCCAACACCACAGTTCAAAAGCATCAATTATTCTGTGCTCAGCTTTTTTCAAAGTCCAACTCTCACATCCATACATGACCACTGGAAAAACCATAGCCTTGAATAGATGGACCTATGTTAGCAAAGTAATGTCTGCTTTTCAATATGCTATCTAGGTTGGTCATAACTTTCCTTCCAAGGAGTAAGGATCTTTTAATTTCATGGCTGCAGTCACCATCTGCAGTGATTTTTGGAGCCCCCCCAAAATAGAGTCTGACTCTGTTCCCACTCTTTCCCCATCTATTTCTCATGAAGTGATGGATCAGAGGCCATGATCTTAGGTTTATGAATGTTGAGCTTTAAGCCAACTTTTTCACTTTCCTCTTTCACTTTCATCAAGAGGCTTTTTAGTTCCTCTTCACTTACTACCATAAGGGTGGTGTCATCTGCATATCTGAGGTTATTGATAGTTCTCCTGGCAATCTTCATTCCAGCTTGTGCTTCTTCCAGCCCAGCATTTCTCATGATGTACTCTGCATATAAGTTAAATAAGCAGGGTGACAATATACAGCCTTGATGTACTCCTTTTCCTATTTGGAACCAGTCTGCTGTTCCATGTCCAGTTCTAACTGTTGCTTCCTGACCTGAATATAGGTTTCTCAAGGGGCCGTGTTTTCCAAATTTGCTGGCATATTGAGTGCAGCACTTTCACAGCATCATCTTTCAGGATTTGAAATAGCTCCACTGGAATTCCATCACCTCCACTAGCTTTGTTCCTAGTGATGCTTTCTAAGGCCCACTTGACTTCACATTCCAGGATGTCTTGCTCTAGGTGAGTGATAACACCTTCGTGATTTTCTGGGTCATGAAGATGTTTTTTGTACAGTTCTTCTGTGTATTCTTGCCATCTCTTCTTAATATCTTCTGCTTCTGTTAGGTCCATACCATTTCTTTCCTTTATCTAGCCCATTTTTGCATGAAATGTTCCCTTGGTATCTCTAATTTTCTTGAATAGATCTCTAATCTTTCCCATTCTGTTCTTTTCCTCTATTTCTTTGCATTGATCACTAAGGAAGGCTTACTTATCTCCCCTTGCTATTCTTTGGAACTCTGCATTCAGATGCTTATATCTTTCCTTTTCTCGTTTGCTTTTCTCTTCTCTTCTTTTCACAGCTATTTGTAAGGCCTCCCCAGACAGCCATTTTGCTTTTTTTGTATTTCTTTTCCATGGGGATGTTCTTGATCCGTTTCTCCTGAACAATGTCATGAACCTCAGTCCATAGTTCATCAGACAGTCTATCTATCAGATCTAGTCCCTTAAATCTATTTCTCACTTCCACTGTAAACTAATAAGGGATTTGATTTAGGTCACACTTGAATGGTCTAGTGGTTTTCCCTACTTTCTTCAGTTTAAGCCTGAATTTGGTAATAAGGAATTCATGATCTGAGCCAGAGTCAGCTCCTGGTCTTGTTTTTGCTGACTGTATAGAGCTTCTCCCTCTTCGGCTGCAAAGAATATAATCACTCCGATTTCAGTGTTGACCATCTGATGATGTCCATGTGTAGAGTCTTCTCTTGTGTTGTTGGAAGAGGGTGTTTGCATTCTCTTGGCAAAACTCTGTTAGCTTTTACCCTGCATCATTTCGTATTCCAAGGCCAAATTTGCCTGTTACCCCAGGTGTTTCTTGGCTTCCTACTTTTGCATTTCAGTCTCCTATAATGAAAAGGACATTTTTTAGGTGTTACTTCTAAAAGGTCTTGTAAGACTTCATAGAATCATTCAACTTCAGCTTCTTCAGCGTTACTGGTTGGGGCATAGACTTGGATTACTGTGATATTGAATGGTTTGCCTTAGAAACGAACAGAGACCATTCTGTCACTTTTGAGATTGCATCCAAGTACTGCATTTCGGACTCTTTTGTTGACCATGATGGCTACTCCATTTCTTCTAAGGGATTCCTGCCCACAGTAGTAGATATAATGGTTATCTAAGTTAAATTCACCCATTCCAGTCCATTTTAGTTCGCTGATTCCTAGAATGTCGATGTTCACTCTTGCCATCTCCTGTTTGACTTACCTTGATTCATGGACCTGACATTCCAGGTTCCTATGCAATATTGCTCTTTACAGCATTGGACCTTTCTTCTATCACAAGTCAGGTCCACAGCTGGGTATTGTTTTTTCTTTGGCTCCATCCCTTCATTCTTTCTGGAGTTATTTCTCCACTGATCTCCAGCAGCGTGATGGGCACCTACCAACCTGGGGAGTTCCCCTTTCAGTATCCTATCATTTTGCCTTTTCATACTGTTCATGGGGTTCTCAAGGCAAGAATACTGAAGTGGTTTGCCATTCCCTTCTCCAGTGGACCACATTCTGTAAGACCTCTCCACCATGACCTGCCCATTTTGGGTGGTCCCACACAGTATGGCTTAGTTCCATTGAGTTAGACAAGGTTGTGGTCCATGTGATTAGATTGACTAATTTTCTGTGATTATGGTTTCAGTGTGTCTGCCCTTTGATTCTCTCTTGCAACACCTACTGTCTTACTTGGGTTCCTCTTATCTTGGACGTGGGATATCTCTTCACGGCTGCTCCAGCAAAGAGCAGCCGCTGCTCCTTACCTTGGGCAAGGGGAATCTCCTCACAGCTGCCCCTCCTGACCTTGATCGTGGAGTAGATCCTCTCAGCCCTCCTGCGTGTGTAGCTAATTAGCCACACACGCAAACAATGAACAACCACAAATATAAATTTTCATTATGTGTCCTCGATTTTTTTATTAGCACTCTTGTCAATGTAAAGCTAAGTTAAGTACCATGCATGTTAAGTTGCTTCAGTCATATATGACTCTTTGCAACCCTGTGCACTGTAGCCCTCCAGGATCCTCTGTCCATGGGATTCTCCAGGCAAAATATTGGAGTACATTGCCAAGCCCTCCTCCAGGGAATCTTCCTAATCCTGGAATTGAACCTGCATCTCTTATGTCTCCTGCATTTTCTCCACATTTTCGTGATGCTACGGTACTAAGGTGGTGCATTTTGAAAATGTGCAAAGGCCACTTTATATATAAATATTAGTAGACATGGAAAAAATATTAAAGCTTTGAAAGTTTGGACTTGAAAATAGAGTATCTACAATCCACTTATTTAAAACTTTAACAGTATTCTGCACTTTGTTTCATGGGTTCTTTAAAGATAAAAATGCCTGGATGTCATGTGTCATATAATGACTCAAATCTCTTCTCTATTTGAACTTCTGAAAAACCTTGTTCATGCAGTACATTATACTGTAATTTGGGCTAGCACAGAAGAGTGCATTGTAATTAAATATTCTAAAACATTTTCTTTTGGATTGTCATCATAATTAAAGATAATAGAATATGCTTTTTTGTGATTTTTTTGGGGGGCCGATACCACATAAATGTAAGTTAAAGAAAACTTGTATTGCACTGTGATGTCTCAAGAATACTTGGAAAAAGGATGGATAAATATAAAAAGAAATATTAAGACCATTTTATATGCTACCTAAGGAACATAAATTCCTGTGTTATTTTTGTTTTTTTTAAATATGTATATTTTCCATCAGACTTCACAATATTTAGCACATTGGAATGCTAAAATACTCCCCTCTGCATTAATGCCTTACATATTTTACCATGAAGTCTATTCTAAAAGTGACATACAGCTAGATAATGCCTTTATATTGGTGCTTAAACAGATAATAAGAATGCCTGGAGCAGTCCTGGTACTGGTGAGATCACATAATATAACATGTTAGAAACTAAATATATGCAAAACAATGGAGAAAAGAGAAATTGCAGTGTTACTCTTGCATTTAATAAGCATCATCTTGAAGCTACAGGCAAGCGTTGCCTGTGTTCAAATGATTCCAGCTTAGAATTTCAGTTCTGTGATTTAGAAATGTGATTTTGAGAAATTTTCTTAATCAACCATAAATCAATTTCTATACACATGAAATGTGATAGTAATACTTACTTAATAAAATTATGTTGAAAATTAAAATGGTCACTGTACTTAACATAGGGTTCCATATGATCCAGAGTAGGTATTGAGTAAGGAAATATATTTCACATTATTGGCAACAGAATTAGTAATGGCTTTCTGGTGCAAATTACCATCTAGTTTTATCTTTGATTAATGGGGAAGGGTGATCAAAGTGGGAAGGGGAAATCTGCTTTATCACATTTATAAATAGTTGTTATTCAAAAAGTTTTATATAGTTAATTCCTTGGACCTGGGGAGTAATTTTCCCATGGAAACAATGCTATAAATGGTAGTTAAATCTCAGACAAGCTCACAGAACTCTATTTAGTCCATAATGTAGTTTAAATAATGTGTACTTGCAATGGAAAATAGTAGAAAAATAATACTGTTGCAAAACTACCAATTAGACAAAACAGAGAAAAAATTGAATAAAAATTACTTCTTTTATTGATTCTTGGGTTGACTAAAAACATTTGATTAAAAGAGAATAATCAACTGAGATTTCTGTAGAAATTCTAAAAGGGTCACTTTATAGCATTTCAGAAGCTTTAGAGGAAGATTAGACTACTCATTTAAAAAATCTGACTTCATTTTGTTTTCTTTTTCCTTTCCTTTGGCCACTTCAAATGCAATAAGGAAATAATTAAGATGGACAGAACAAATAAATATGGAGAAAACATTCTATTGATACTGGAAGAGAGAAGGAGTTCAGAATAGGAGATAACAAAAAGCAGGTTGTTGGAGAGGAGAGTTGATGTTAATCAAGAAAGGAAAGGGGAGAGAGAGAAAGACTAAATGGAACAAAGAAGGAAGTACCAAGGAAAAGAAGGAGCGAGAAGTGGAATTTTTGGAAAGGTTTTATGCAATATGAGACATGGGAAAATAAATTGGATCATAGCATCTGATTGCAATATGAAGCAGCCTACTACAAATGTGAAATTTCATTCATATCTTAAATTTTCTAAAAATTTATGAGAAATTTGCATTTTATGAGATAAAAGGTGAATGCACTGGGAATCAATGAATTTTCCTAGGATCCGTCAAATAACTGAGATCGTGGGGCAAATTGTCACTTAGAAATCTGGAATATAGGAGAATAGTGAAAATCACAGTCCAGATCAGCTCACTTGGAGGAATATTTACATGGTCATTTTGACAAATTTGGTTTCCTTCATAGCTCAGTTGGTAAAGAATCCACCTGCAATGCAGGAGATCCGGGTGTGATTCCTGGGTTGGGAAGATCCGCTGGAAAAGTGATAGGCTACTCATTCCAGTATTCTTGGGCTTCCCTGGGAGCTCAACTGGTAAAGAATCTTCCTGAAAAGTGGGAGACCTAGGTTCGATCCCTGGGTTGGGAAGATCCCCTGGAGAAGGGAAAGGCTATCCAACCTAGTATTCTGGCCTGGAGAATTCCATGGACTATATAATCCATGGGATCGCAAAGAGTCAGACACGACTGAGAGACTTTCACTTTTACAAATTGCTGGATGTGTAGTGATAAACCCTGGTGGGCTGTTTTAAAAGACCTCTATACTTTTGTGGGTTTACCTATAAGACTCATTGGGTACTAGTATGATGATCCTAGAGAAGTCCTCTCATGTTTTCTCTTTTGAACAAGTGAGAGCAGGATATAAACTAGAACTAATATATCCCTGTTATAAAAAGGGAACTCTGTTTGATGCTCTGTGGTGACCTGGATTGGAGAAGAATCCAGATGGAAGTGTATTGAGTACACTTTTGGCTCATTCACTTTGCTGTACAGCAGAAACTAGCACAACACTGTGAAGAAACTATAACCAAATAATTTTCTAAAAATACATAAAAATAAATATTACAATTAATTCATGGGTACAGAGAGAGGGCTGATTGTAAAATTAGATGCAGGTTTTTGATTGTGTGGTGGTTGGCATCCCAATCCCTGCCATTGTTTAAGGGTCAATTGTAACTGAATAACAAATGTATCCCTTGGTCTAATCCCTATTATAAAAGGAAAACTAATTTACCAGAGCCTTCTTTAACTGGGAAAAGACACATTAGCCAACTTAAATCCTCTGGCTTCCCTGGTAGCTCAATTGGTAAAGAACCCACATGCAATGCAGGAGACACCAGTTGGATTCCTGGGCTGGGAAGATCCCCTGGAGAGGGGATAGGCTACACACTCCGGTATTCTGGCCTGGAAGTTTCCATGGAATGTATAGTCTATAGGAATGCGAAGAGTGGGGCACAACTCAGTGCCTTTCATTTTTCAGTTTCAATCCTTCTAGCTTTCCTAAGAGGAGGAAAATAAATAAATAAATAAATAAGAAACATTTCTGATCATCACTGTTCCACACACTTAGCTTCAGATGAACATGAAGAGAGGGAAAGAGTTAGACACAGAAATGTATAATGTAGCTCCACTTCCCATGAAGTGTTATTTGAAAATGGACTTAGATTAGTTGTACAGATTCATTAGGTATGCCACAAATTCTAGGACAACCACTGAAAACAATTTAAAAGAATAATAATTGATATGCTAAGGGAGAAGAGAAAATTGAATCTTTTAATGCTCAGTCCTAACCAGAAAGGGCAGACATAAAAGAAGGAAGATTAAAAAAAACAAAGAAATAACAAACAGAAAACATGTACAATAAATAGAAAACAGAAACATGCTAGATATTAATCATACTGTTTAAATAGTCACTTTAAACATAAATGGCCTAAAGAAAATTATTAAAGGACAGAAAATATCAGAGTAGATTAAAAAAGACCTGGCAATGCATTTTCTATAAGATATCTACTTTAAAAACCAAGCTAGGAAAAAAAAAAAAAAAAAACCAAGCTAGGTTGAAAGTAAAGATATGGAAAAAAAAAAAAACAAACAAACAACAAGATACTAATCAAAAGAAAGGGAATGATTATATTAATTTCAGACAAAGCAGACTTTAGAGCAAGGAAAATTAACAGAGATAAGAAGAGTCATTCTATAGTGATAATTTGACCAGTTTTCCAAGAAGATAATAACAATCCTTAACATGTGGGCACTGAACAGTGGGAGATCAAATTACATGAGACAAAACTGATAGAACAACCAGGAAGATTAAATTAATCTATTATTATAGTTGAAGATTTCAGGACTTATCCATCTTTCAGTAAAGGCTATAAGGTAGACAGAAAATCAGTAAGGATGTGACTTGAGCAGCATTATTAATCAACCATACCTAACTGACATTTAGAAAATGCTTCATCCAACAACAGTAAAATACATATTAGTCTTGAATTCATATGGATCATTTACCAAGAAAAATCACATTATGGATCATAAATCACATCTCAACAAACTTAAGATAGGAAATAGTACTCAAAGTGTGTTCTTAAACTACAATGGAATTAAATAGAAATCAATACCAGAAAGATAGCTGCTGCTGCTGCTGCCAAGTCGCTTCAGTCGTGTCCGACTTTGTGCGACCCCATAGACGGCAGCCCACCAGGCTCCCCCGTTCCTGGGATTCTCCAGGCAAGAACACTGGAATGGGTTGCCATTTCCTTCTCCAATGCACGAAAGTGAAAAGTGAAAGTGAAGTTGCTCAGTCATGTCCAACTCTTAGTGACCCCATGGACTGCAGCCTACCAGGGTCCTCCGCCCATGGGATTTTCCAGGCAAGAGTACTGGAGTGGGGTGCCATTGCCTTCTCTGAGAAAGATAGCTAGAAAATGCAAAACTATTTACAGATAAAATCACACATATTTAATAATACATGAGCTAAAGAAATATCAGAAGAAATATAAATATTTAAACTAAATCTAAATGAAAATAAAAATATTCCAAAACAATAGAGAAAATTTTATAATACTGAATGCATATATTAAAAAGAGTAGCTGAAGCTAATTTAACCTTCACCTTAGGAATTTAGAGAAAGAAGAGTAATTTAAGTCTAAACCAAGCAGAAGAAAGGAAAAATGGTGCACGGGGATGATCCAGAGAGATGATATGGGGTGGGAGGTGGGAGGGGGGTTCAGGATTGGGAACTCATGTACACCTGTAGTGGATTCATGTCAATATATGGCAAAACCAATACAGTATTGTAAAGCAAAATAAAGTAAAAATAAAAATTAAAAAATAAACAAACAAAAAAGAGTTATAAACATTTGACACTGAAAACAAACTAATATCTCTTATGAAGAAAGATGCAAAAATTCTCAACAAAATGTTAGGAAGTCATAGCCAACAAATATACTCCAAGACTAACAGGGAGGAGATATACTAATTGTACAAAGCTAGTTGACAATTTAAAAAAAAAATCACTTAATATAATTCACAAATAAATAGGCAGGGTAATGGTGAAAAGTCATATAAGCATGCCAATTGATACAGAAACAATTAACATGTGACAAAGTCCAATACTCAGTGATGAAAAAAAAAAAACTCAGCAAATTAAGAATAGAGAAAAACTTCCTCAACTTGATAAACAACATTTAAAAAAAATCTTTTAACTACGACCAACCTAGATAGCATATTCAAAAGCAGAGACATTACTTTGCTGACTAAGGTCTGTCTAGTCAAGGCTATGGTTTTTCCAGTAGTCGTGTATGGATGTGAGAGTTGGACTGTGAAGAAGGCTGAGTACTGAGGAATTGATGCTTTTGAACTGTGGTGCTGAAGACTCTTGAGGGTCCCTTGGACTGCAAGGAGATCCAACCAGTCCATTCTGAAGGAGATCAGCCCTGGGATTTCTTTGGAAGGAAAGATGCTGAAGCTGAAACTGCAGTACTTCGGCCATCTCATGGGAAGAGTTGACTCATTGGAAAAGACTCTGATGCTGGGAGGGATTGGGGGCAGGAGGAGAAGGGGACAACAGAGGATAAGATGGCTGGGTGGCATCACTGACTCGATGGACATGAATCTGAGTGAACTCCGGAAGTTGGTGATAGACTGGGAGGCCTGGCGTGCTGTGATTCATGGGGTTGCAAAGAGTCCGACAAGAATGAGCGACTGAACTGAACTGAACTGAACTAAACATAATAGTTAATGGTGAGAAGCTGGATGCTTTTGTCTTAACACTGTGAACAATGTAAAAATATTCTTTTTTACCATTCATATTCAACATCATACTGGAAGACTTAGCTAATTCAATAATGCAAAGAAAAATTATACACAATTTGGAAAAGGTGAAATAAAATGATCTTCATTTATAAACAGGTTGATAGGCTATGTATAAAATTGTAGTAATTGACAAACAAAAACTTCTGGAGCTAATATGCAATTATAGTCAGGTCACAAAGTACCAGGTAATCAAACATGTCAATTACTTTCCTTAACAACAGCAAAGAACCATTAAAATTTGAAATTAAAAACACAGGGCCTTTTACATTAGCCCCCTTAGATATTTAAGTAAAAATCTAACAAGACAAATGCAGGATCTATATTTAGAGAAAAATGCAAAATTCTGATGAACTGAAAGAAAAATTAAATGGAGATATAATATTTAATAGTCATGAACTGAAAGACTCAACATTTTTAAGATGTCAATTATTCTAACTTGATCAATGTAATCTCAGTAAAATGAAACTGTTTTGTAGAGTTCTACAAAACCTATTTAAAAGTTTGTATGGAAATTCAAAGATGTAAAATATTCAACACAACATTGAGAAAGTAAAAACTTGATGGTTTTCATTACCCAACTTTAAGAGGCACTTACTATAAAGCTACAGTAACCCAGACAGAATAGTATTAGTGAAAGAATAGACACATGGTGATCACTGGAACAGAATTAAGTGTAACAGCAGAGTAATAAGAGGGGGCATACACACTGAAAGAACAGCATTGACAAATACACACTACCACGTGTAAAATAGATAGCTAGGGTAAAGCTGCTGTATAATACAGAGAGCTCAGCTTAGTGCTCTGCAACAACCAGAGGGGTGGGTTGGGGGTGGTGGGAGGGAGGTTCCAGAGGGAGTGGATACACACACTGACAACTGATCCATGCTGTGGTACAGCAAAAACCAACACAACACTGTAAAGCAATTGTCCTCCAATTAAAAAGAAATTTAAAACAAAAACCACAGATAAATGGAGTAGTATGTTCAGTTCAGTTCAGTTCAGTGCTCAGTCGTGCCCGACTCTTTGCGACCCCATGAATCGCAGCACGCCAGGTCTCCCTGTCCATCACCAACTCCCAGAGTTCACTCAGACTCACGTCCATCGAGACCGTGATGCCATCCAGCCATCTCATCCTCTGTCATCCCCTTCTCCTCCTGCCCACAATCCCTCCCAGCATCAGAGTCTTTTCCAATAAGTCAACTCTTCACATGAGGTGGCCAAAGTACTAGAGGTTCAGCTTTAGCATCACTCCTTCCAAAGAACACCCAGGGCTGATCTCCTTCAGAATGGACTGGTTGGATCTCCTTGCAGTCCAAGGGACTCTCAAGAGTCTTCTCCAACACCACAGTTCAAAAACATCAATTTTTCGGTGCTAAGCCTTCTTCACAGTCCAATTCTCACATCCATACATGACCACAGGACCACATAGCCTTGACTAGATAGACCTTAGTCGGCAAAGTAATATCTCTGCTTTTGAATATGCTATCTAAGTTGGTCATAACTTTTCTTCCAAGGAATAAGCGTCTTTTAATTTCATGGCTGTCCTTACCTACAAATAAATGATGCCATAAAGAAAAAGAGTTCACAAAAAGGTACATAAATATAGCCAGTGAGTCTTTGCTTAAGAAACAAAGGCAATTAAATGGGAAAAAGGACAATTTTTACAATATATAATAAATGATGTTGGAAGAATCTGACATTCATATACCAGACACACACACACACAGAGTCTAGACACAGACCTTACTATTTTCCCACAATTTAATCTCAAAATGTGTCATAGAACCACAGGTTAAATGCAAAACTATAAAACTACCCTGGCAAAACAAAACAAAACAAAACCCTGGCCTGCCAGTAGTTAAGACTTCGCCTTCTAAAGGAGGGGGTGTATGTTCGATCCCTGGTTGGAAGGCTAAGATTCCACATGCCTAAGATTACACAAACCAAAATATAAATAATGGAAGCAATATTGTAACAAATTCAATAAAGACTTTAAAAATGGTCCATATCAAAAAAATAATCTTAAATAAAGAAGATAGGGAAAAAGCTAGGTGATCTTGGATTTGGAAATGAATATTTTGATACAAAATTACAGAAAATCACAATCCATGAACTTTAAAAAAAATTATCATAACTTGGATTTTATCAAACTTAAAAACATCTACTCTACAAAAGACACTGTAAGGAGACTGAAAGAGTGATCCACAGACTGAAACAAAATATTTTAATTGGGTTGTTTGGGTTTTTCTTTTTGATATAGAGTTATATAAACTCTTTATATATTTTGGATATTACCCCCCTTATCTGTCATATCACATATTTGACAAGCACCTTGTATCTATTTTAAAAACTTCCAAAACTAACCAGTTAGAAAACAACAATGCAAATTATGAACTAGCAAAAATCTTGACATCTCACCAAAGAAAATATTCAGATAGCAAATAAGCATATGAAAAGTTTTCACATCATTTTTCCCTAGGAAATTACTAATTAAAATAAGATATCACTACCCTTCTAGGCAGATGACACCACCCTTATGGCAGAAAGTGAAGAGGAACTAAAAAGCCTCTTGATGAAAGTGAAAGAGGAGAGTGAAAAAGTTGGCTTAAAGCTCAACATTCAGAAAACGAAGATCATGGCATCTGGTCCCATCACTTCATGAGAAATAGATGGGGAAACAGTGGAAACAGTGTCAGACTTTATTTTGGGGGGCTCCAAAATCACTGCAGATGGTGATTGCAACCATGAAATTAAAAGACACTTACTCCTTGGGAGGAAAGTTGTGACCAACCTAGACAGCATATTAAAAAGCACAGACATTACTTTGCCAACAAAGTTCTGTCTAGTCAAAGCTATGGTTTTTCCAGTGGTCATGTATGGATGTGACAGTTGGACTGTGAAGAAAGCTGAGTGCTGAAAAATTAATGCTTTTGAACTGTGGTGTTGGAGAAGACTCTTGAGAGTCCCTTGGACTGAAAGGAGATCCAACCAGTCCATTCTAAAGGAGACCAATCCTGCATCTTCATTGGAAGGACTGATGCTGAAACTCCAGTACTTTGGCCATCTCATGCGACAAATTGACTCATTGGAAGAGACTCTGATGCTGGGAGGGATTGGAGGCAGGAGGAGAAGGGGATGACAGAGGATGAGATGGCTGGATGGCATCACTGACTCGATGGACATGAGTTTGAGTGAACCCCAGGAGTTGGTGATGGACAGGGAAGCCTGGTGTGCTGCGATTCATGGGGTCGCAAAGAGTCAGACACAACTAAGTGACTGAACTGAACTGAAGAAAAGATCCTGGAGAAATTACCTGAAAGGGAGTTCAAACATTTGAGAACTAAGAGAGAGGGCAGCCATTCGCAAGCAAGGAAAAGAGATTTCACCCTCTGTTCCTCAAAGGAATAGAGACCTTTCCTGCAAGCAAGGAAACTGAATAGCTCATATCTTAACTTTAGACTTGTCAGCTTCCAAAACTGTGAGAAAATAAGTTTCTATTATTTTCATTACGTAGTCTGTGGTGTTTTGTTATGGTAGGCAGATTAACTAAGGCATCAGAGTATGCCAAGCAGGAAAGCTTTAAATGGCTAAAAATGTGCTTACTTAAGTTGAGTTTAAAATTGGTACACTTGTGAGATAATGTAACTTATGTTACAATGAAGAAATAATCAACTTCAGCAACTGATATAGAGAAAGCATATTTGATTCATTCATAGGACTCTTACAAAGCTAAACATAATTATACCATATGATCAACAATCACACACCTATGTATTTACCTAAATGAGTTAAAAGCATATGTCCACACAAAAATGTGCACATGTTTATAGCAATGGTATTCATAATTGCCAAACACTGTTAGCATCCAAGATGTCTTTCAGCATTGAAATAGATAAACAGTGTTATATATGTATAATGAACTATTATTCAGCAAAGAAAGAAATGAGCTGACAAGTCATAAAACACATGGAAAATCTGAAATGCATATTGTTATCTAAAAGAGCCTAATCCAAAAAAAAAGCTATATGTTATAGGACTTCAGTTATAGGATATTTCATAAAAGACAAACTAAAACTAAAGATATTAAATATTTCTGAGTCCATACTGATAAATCAATGGTTGAAAAAAGTAACAAATAGGTGAGAAGTAGAAGTATCTCCTGAGGAGTAGAATTTAAAATAATTTATGTAGATATTACACCCTAAAAGACAGGGAGCAAAAATCCCAACTCCTTAAGTATGGGCTGGAGAGAGTGATTTCCAAAGAGTAAAGCATGGAAATGGGAGAGGGGAGAGAAATATAACTTAACATCAGAGAAACTTGGAAAAGATGCCAAGAGCCAGGTGACTGCGGTCAATATCATGAGTCAATAGTCCTGATCAACAGAGTTATCAAGGCCAACAGTCATAAGTCATGTTGATATAACGAAGTGATGAAAATGACAGTTAGTTCTGTAATGTTCTACCAAGTACATAAACCCCAAGTAATCATTAGGAAAAGCATCAAGTTAATTTCAATAGAAGGACATTCTACAATACATATCCATTACTCCTTAAAACTGTCAAGGACGCAAACAGAAAGAAAGTCTGGGTAACTCTCGTAGCCAGGATAGCCTAAAGAGATATGACAACCCAACATATTTCTGTCTTTCCATGTTGTCTGTTACATTTAAAAGACATAATTGGGACAAGTGTACATGATCACGAGAGATTAGCCTTGGAATGATTTTGAAGAAGAGAATCCCAGGCAAAACAAACATGAAAATACAAAATCTGTAAAATAGGAGCTACTCTTGCCAGTTCCAGGAGTAAGACGGATGCAAGTAAGTCATTGAGAATTGCATATTTGAGGAGATTCTGAGTTGATAAGCTCAGTGACGTAGCTGATTGTTAGAACACGTGGAACTTTGCACATCACAGAAAAGTGTACAAAGGAGTTCAAGAGAAGACCACTAGACTCCTGTAGAGAGAATGAAAAATATGAGCAGTTCAGACATAGCAACCAAAAAGTGAAGGGTGCTATATATCTTATGAGTAGTTTGGTTTTATTCCATAGAAATTGTAGAGTAGAGATAAATGTTTTTTTGTTTGTTCGTTTGTTTTTTTAATTTTTATTTTTACTCTATTTTATTTTACAATACTGTATTGGTTTTGCCATACATTGACATGAATCCACCACGGGTGTACAATATGTTTTTGAAAGATAACATTTACAAGGGTAATGATAGAAGAAGGTAGAAAGACACAATAAAGGGAAACCAAGTAGATTAAAGAAAATAAATTTATTTTCAAACCTCTCTCAAATTTCTTTCCGCTTCTGAAAATTCCATTTTTTTATTCTTCTTATTAAAATATTTCTAGCTTCTTAAGGTTAATCTGTTCTGTTAACTCTAGCTATAAATAACTCCCTCCTTGACATAAAAATACTTTAGCACTGATCTATGCAATTTGAAATTGATTGCTTGCTATTTTACTAATATACATTATGCCTTTCAATTTAGCTGTAACTCATTGAAGGCAAGGTTATTTCTGTTTTCCAATATCATCTGTTACATTTAAAAGACATAATCGGGACAAATATGTAATTGCTAATGAATTCCAAATTTAAATTCTTCAATCTGGACTTCTCCTGGGGACTCCAGAGCCACACCTTGATTTTGCAATAGTTCCCTAATTGGCTTTCCTACTTTTTGTTTGCCTACGTTCAATATATTCTTGATATCTCTTAGAATGACACTGTTAAATATAAGTTGAATCCTGTTGCTTTCCTGTTCATTTTAGGGGTTTCTCATCGAAATCAGACTAACAGCAAAGGCTGCATGATTTGCAAAACCTTTTATCACCTGGACCCTGTTATCCCTTGCTGCTAATTTCTGGCTTTTTTCTGCTCACTTTGCTTTTGTCACTTGGACTTCTGACTGTTTCTAGAGTATACAGGATAGTCTTCTTGAACACAGTATGGTCTTTGCTCTTTATGTATCATGGTTTACTGATTTACCAGCTTCATTTCTTTACTCAAGTGTCAGCCTCTCAGTGGATCGTTTCTAGCAAACCCTCTACCAAAAAAAAAAAAAAAAACAAAAAACTAATTCTTTTATTTCTAATAATTTTCCTTTTCATAAATTTATCATTTTCCAAAATATTTTATATTAATGTATTCATCTTTTTATTCATTAGGAGGAAAGCTCTGTAAGGTTTGCAGTACCTTTGTGGTTGTGATTTAGTCACTAAGTCGTGTCCGACTCTTGTGACCCCATGGTATTTACAGTTCCTAAAAGATCCCCTGGCACATAATCAACCCTCAAAGGTCACTTGTTAAGTGAAAGAATAAATGAATCATTGAGGATGGTGTGTTGAGTTTATTTAAAACAGAGTAAATGTGATGTCCTGACATATCTCGTTTCAGTTAATGCGATCCATAAAATTATGGCACTAGCTTAGTCACTAATAAAATACTTTAATGTTAATTATGTAAACTGAATATTTGTTTGAAAGAGAAATCTTTTGTTATAAAAAGCAACTTTCTGTGCAAATTTAAGTAGCTTCAAGTTTCCAAATGATGAGATGTGTCTTTTTCTTGTTTTCTGAACAAAAATCCTTTACTGAAATATATCACAGCAGGAGGATGGATTAGTGCGGTTAAAAGAAAAAAGGAGAAGCTACAAGAGAAACATTCACTTATTTCTTTTTATTGTTGACTCCAACATAGCAGAGTCATTTTTTCTCATTTCCTCTCCTTTCTAGCTTGCCTAATTTGCTGAACCCTCTTCACTTACTGATGTCTTCTCGTCAATCTGACAAACTGGCCCCCTGCCTAGAAAACCTTCACTCTTCACAAGCAATTTTTTTTTCTTTTTTCTATTGCCACCTGATTTTTTCCTTAACCATAATTCCCTTCCCTGAAGCTTTACAATGTCTAATACATTCTTTGTCACAATTCTCTTCACAATTCAGTCCATACTACACAGTACTTCAATGTAATCTTTGTAAAACTCTCACCTAATAAAACTACTGACCTCTTGGAGAAGTATTTCTCTCTTTTACATGTAAAATATTAAATTCGCTTAGCTTTTAAAAGCCAATTCATATATGACTTCATCTGTATGTTTTTCCCTGACCCATCTAACCATAATTCCCCACCCTGAACTGTTTTGTTACCTATTTTTCCATTATAGTTTATTAATACTTTGATTCAAACATGTCTTATTTTATTACACATATTTATTTCTATTTCTGCCATTATACACACACACACACACACACACACACACACACACATATATATATATATATATATATATGAATACCTTGAATATTCTATGAAAGGACTGATGCTGGGAAGAAAGTTGAAGACAGGAGGAGAATGGGACAGGAGAGGAACCGTTGGATTGCATCACTGACCCGATGGACATGAGTTTGAGCAAGCTCTGGGAGTTAGTGATGGACAGGGAAGCCTGCCATGCTGAAGTCCATGGGGTCACAAAGAGTGGGACATGACTGAGGGACTGAAGTAAGCTGAGATATATAGAAAATCTTGAAAGAATACTTTGAGTTGCTTTCATTTTTGTACTGTTTTTGATCATTGGGTAACTACTTTAAAATATAGTTACATTAGGAGCTTTCAACTTATAAAAAAATAATAGATAAGATTAAGCTAGAGACACAACATTTTGTACGTGTTAAATGTTAACTGAATAATGCCAGCATAACAGTTAATTTTAAAATTAGGTGTATGCTTGCATTTCAACTTATGTCATCCTTATCCTTAGTTTCCCCATGTGTATAAAAGAAAGAAAAAATTAGGAGAGAAAGAAAAAAAAAAAGACAAAGAAGGAAGCAAGGAAAAAAGAGAGAAAAGGAAGAAAGAAAGCCAGCAAAGGAAGAAGTGAAAGAGAGAAAAGCAAAATAAATAGCTATTAAATAGACAAAGAGTACCTGAAAAAGAACTTTAAAAATTCATAGTTTTGCATTTTACCGAGATGAATTTTCCAATCATTTGCTTTTGTAGTCTCACTGGATTCTTTTGATGTCTGCTCATTTTCTCAAATTTGAGATATCAGCATTTCATTTTATCTTAGCTATAAAATAAAGCAGTTCTTGTTATTTAAGCTTTTGTTAGCTAGCCCCTTTGCCTGCTCTTAACATAGTGAAATGAGAGAGAACAATGGCAGCATTTCCTGGAATACTCTTTCCACATTCTTTGTTCAAGGTAGAGAGGTGAAAAAATACATTCTCACATGGAAAACAAATACAAAAAAGCAAGACCCTCTATGCAATGTTGGTAGTATACTTCCCTCACTCATGCATGAGCACTGTTTGGTAGAAATGGTAGAACAGCAATAAACTTTAGAACACAATTGGAAATATTGATCAGAATGACCAAGGTATTTATCAGTATTTCCAGAAGTCTTACATAAGAGGTCTGTCCTATAGATTTATCTGAAATTTTATCACAAGATATAAAATAAATAACATGTACATTAATGACATTGCAACATTTTTGTAATAGGACTGTATTAGAATTAAAACAAGAGCCCATTAATAGGGGAGGGAAGCATTAACTATGATTTTATCTTTGCAATGAAATAAAATGTAGGGAAGACAAAAAGATGACCTATGGAATGGAAGAAAATATTTGCGAATGATACTACAGATAAGGGGGTAATATCCAAAATAAATAAACAGTTCATATAACTCAATATTGAAAACACCCAAACAATTCAATTAATAAATGGGAGAATGCCTAAACAGACATTTTTTCCAAAGCAGACACATATGTGACATATGGCTAACAGGTTAATGAAGAGATGTTCAGTACCATTGATCATCAGAGAAATGCAAATTGAATCCATATTAAGATACCACCTTACACTTGTCAAAATGGCTATCATCAAAAAGTCTACAAATAACAAATATTGGTGAGGATGTAGAGAAAAGAAGCCCTGGCACACTGTTGGTGGGAATGTGAGTTGGTGAAGCTACTCTGTAAAACAATATGGAGGTTCCTCAAAAAACTAAAAAAAAAAAAAAAAAAAAAAGGAACTAGCATGTGCAAGGGTGCTCAGTCACTTAATCTTGCCTGAATCTTTGTTGACTCTGTGAGCCCACCAGGCTCCTCTGTCAATGGAATTTTCCAGGCAAGAATACTGGAAACTGAACTTGAAAGTTGCTCAGTCATGTCTGACTCTTTGTGGCCTCATGGACTATACAGTGTATGAAGTTCTCCAAGCCAGAATATTGGAGTGGGTAGCCTTTCCCTTCTCTAAGGAATCTTCCCAACCCAGGGATCAAACCCATGTCTCTTGCATTGCAGGCAAATTCTTTGCCAGCTGAGTCACAAGGGAAGCCCAAGAATACTGGAGTGGGTAGCCTATCCCTTCTCCAGTGAATCTTCCTGACCCAGGAATTGAACTGGGGTCTCCTGAATTGCAGGTGGATTCTTTACTAGCTGAGCTACTTGAGAAACCAAGAACTACCATATTATCCCACAAGAAGCCCAAGAATACTGGAGTGGGTAGCCTATCCCTTCTCCATGGGATCTTCCCAACCCAGGAATCGAACCAGGGACTCCTGCATTGCAGGCGAATTCTTTACCAAGTGAGCTATCAGGGAAGCTGGAATGGGTTGCAATTTTCTCCTCCAGGGGATCTTCCCACTCAGGGATCAAATCTGTGTCTCTTATATTGCAGGCAGATTCTTTACTAAAGAGCCACCAGGAACCCATCCCCCCCTCCTCCACTCCCAGAACTAGTGTATGAACTAGCATACGATTCAGCAGTTCTACCAATGGGTATTTCATGAAGAAAATGAAAACACTAATTTGAAAAATAAATATATCCGATATATACAGCAAATTTTTAAATAATGGCCAATATATGGTTGAAATCTTAAGTGTATATCAAGTGTAATGGATAAACAGTATGGGTTCAGTCATTTCAGTTCAGTTCAATGGCTCAGTCGTGTCCGACTCTTTGCGACCCCATGAATTGCAGCACGCCAGACCTCCCTGTCCATCCCCATCTCCCGGAGTTCACTCAGATTGACGTCCATCGAGTCAGTGATGCCATCCAGCCATCTCATCCTCTGCTGTCCCCTTCTGCTCCTGCCCCTAATCCCTCCCAACATCAGAGTCTTTTCCAATGCGTCAACTCTTCCCATGAGATGGCCAAAGTACTGGAGTTTCAGGTTTAGCATCATTCCTTCAAAAGAAATCCCAGGGCTGATCTCCTTCAGAATGTACTGGTTGGATCTCCTTGGAGTCCAAGGGACTCTCAAGAGTCTTCTCCAACACCACAGTTCAAAAGCATCAATTCTTCGGCTCTCAGCCTTCTTCACAGTCCAACTCTCACATCCATACACGACCACAGGAAAAACCATAGCCTTGACTAGACGGACCTTAGTTGGCAAAGTAATGTCTCTGCTTTAGAATAT
The DNA here is from genome assembly GCF_042477335.2 of Ovis canadensis. Lineage (NCBI taxonomy): Eukaryota > Metazoa > Chordata > Mammalia > Artiodactyla > Bovidae > Ovis > Ovis canadensis. The sequence continues at coordinate 115,627,387 of NC_091247.1, read as the reverse complement.
GCTATCTAAGTTGGTCGTAACTTTTCTTCCAAGGAGTAAGCGTCTTTTCATTTCATGGCTGCAGTTCACCATCTGCAGTGATTTTGGAGCCCAAAAAAGTAAAGTCTGACACTGTTTCCACTGTTTCTGCATGTATTTCCCATGAAGTGATGGGACTGGATGCCATGATCTTCATTTTCTGAATGTTGAGCTTTAAGCCAACTTTTTCGCTCTCCTCTTTCACTTTCATCAAGAGGCTTTTTAGTTCTTCTTCACTTTCTGCCATAAGGGTGGTATCACCTGCTTATCTGAGGTTATTGATATTTATCCCGGCAATCTTGATTCCAGCTTGTGATTCCTCCAGTCCAGCATTTCTCATGATGTACTCTGCATAGAAGTTAAATAATCAGGGCGACAATAGACAGCCTTGATGTACTCCTTTTCCTATTTGGAACCAGTCTGTTGTTCCATGTCCAGTTCTAACTGTTGCTTCCTGACCTGCATACAGATGTCTCAAGAGGCAGGTCAGGTGGTCTGGTATTCCCACCTCTCTCAGAATCTTCAACAGTTTATTGTGATCCACACAGTCAAAGGCTTTGGCATAGTCAATAAGGCAGAAATAGATGTTTTTTTTCTGGAACTCTCTTGCTTTTTCCATGATCCAGTGGATGTTGGCCATTTGATCTCTGGTTCCTCTGCCTTTTCTAAAACCAGCTTGAACATCAGGAAGTTCACGGTTCACGTATTGGTGAAGCCTGGCTTGGAGAATTTTGAGCATGACTTTACTAGCATGTGAGGTGAGTGCAAATGTGCGTTAGTTTGAGCATTCCTTGGCAATGAAATATTATTCAGCCATAACAAATGACATTCTGTCATTTGCAATGATGTAGATGGATCTAGAGGATACAATGCTTAGTGAAATAAATCATATAAAGGAACTACTATATTTTATCACTTATATGTGACATCTAATAAATAAAATAAGCAAATGTATAAAACAAAACAGAAACAGACTCATAGACATAGAAAACCATCTAGTGATTGCCACTGGGGAGAGAAAAGCAGGTAGGGACAAGATAGCAGTATGGGATTAAGAGACACTACTGTGAATAAATCAGCAACAAACATATATCATATAGTACTGAGAATTACAGCTATTATCCTGTAATTAAATGGAGTATAATCTAAAAAAATGAATCACTATGTTATATACATGAAACTAAAATAATATTTTAAATCAATTATGCTTTAGTAAAGACATATACTAGCACAGAAATATATTCTAAAAAGATACAAAATAACCTAATATGATTTCTTGTAAACAATAAATCACCTATTGAGAGTTAAATAGAAAGTATATGCATGCAGCTTTATTACATTGAATCAAATCAAAACCCTACGCCTTAATATATTTTAGATTCACAGAAGTAAATAGGAATTATTCTTCACTTGAAAGCATGCATTATTAAATTTCAGAGCCTAGGTTCCAAAATCAAGTAGAAATGTTGCATGACTGCTTTAGCAAAACATACTAAGTTGTTCTTTTCCCGAGGATATTTATATGGAAACTAGCATGTTTGTCTTCATTTTTATTTATCCAAATAATGATGTCAATCTTCTACATTAAAATTCTGAAAGAAATTTGGCTTTGAGGAAAAGAAACTGTTGCATATCAAATTTAAAGATGATCTAATTTTAAAACACAGACCTCAGAATTCTATAATTGTATATGACTTTTAATATGCCTAAACACTTCAATTTTGCAACCATTACAGCAAAATCCACTGACACCACTTTTATTTGTTTCTCCACTTGGCTGCACTCCCGCTCTTCCCATCTTCAGCAGAAAGCCAGTCAGCCAAGGGGAAGCCCTGCCCCAGCTGCCGACTGGTTTATGCCTCATCACAGCCTGATGCTGCTTCTTCTCTCTGAGGAACTGGAAGCACTCCTTCAAGCTGCTGGTAAGCTTCAGTGGAGAGGAGGTGATTGAACAGACTGTCCTTTAGAACTGGCCAGATTTCAGTGTCCATAATGAAAAACAGACTTCATGAAGGTTTTTATTTTTTGTTTGTTTGTTTTATCCCCTTTACTCTTTAATGGTCTGTTCTTTAAATTGAAAGTTGCCCTATCTGGGTTCCATGGGTCTTATTTTTATTCTAGTTCAAGATGTATAGCCTTAAGGACAATTGCCATCTGACTATGTCTGTAATCTATATTGGGTAGTCATTCACTTCCCAAAAGACATCAGGAAGATATTCTCTTGACAGTTCCCAGGTGGCCTAGTGAGACTCTCTTTATAGAATAGGATGTTGTCCAGTGCCAAGTATTCCTCTGTCTCAGAAAAGGTCAGGCCACTCTGTATCTAAAGGGACAACAATTTAATTCAATTTTCATCTGCTTTTTTGATTAAGTTCTCTGGTGTGCATAAGAAGCAGAGGGAGTGATTTCAGCTTGTTTATGCTTGAGCAACATTATGAAATGAAGGAAGTACTATACTGGGAGTCAGAAAATTTGCACAATGTTTTTTCATCTGTCTCTTGTTGGCTGATCATGCTCTCACATTGGGCCTCAGTTGCCTCCTTGGTAAAGTGCAGTGATAATAATATTTACCCACCTAAAGTGAGGCCTGTATTACTATATGAGGTTCTTTGCAAATCTAGGTTCTAGTCACAGTAAAAATTAAACAAGATCACCTGAAATTTCCGGTTCCCAAAAGAGGCCCCAATGCTAATAACAGGTAGAACAAAAATATTCCAAGTAAAATGCTCACCACCCAGAGTAGTGATAGGAACCAATCTGTTGAGTCTTTACTTTTTATCCAGCCCTATGAAGGTGGTGAATGAAATACTGAACAAAATCAGCATCTCTAACCTCATAGAGATTACTGAGAAATAAAGAGTGAAACACTAGGGGTTGTGATTGATTAGAATACCATGTGCTATGCCAAGCTCTTTAGGTTTAAGGGTTCTCACCTGTGAACAATTACTTGTTCTATCAACAGTATTAGAATAAATGGATGGTCTTAGCAAAACTTTCCTGCTGCCTCAGAATTGGCATCAAAAGCTTTATCTAATGGTATGGAGGCATAGAGATTTCTACTTGCATTCCAAGTTCAGAGAACTTCCAGATATACTTTCCAAGTAAAGAGGTACAAAGGAGAAAGAGAGAATGTCAATTAATCAATTTTACAGGAAAAGGGATTCAAATCCTGGGAAAGCACTCTATTCCTGGAAGATCAACTGTTCCTTATTCCTTTCAAATATCTTTTCAGCCTTCATTTCCTTGGGGAGGTTGTAGGCTCTGGACTGCCTTTCTATACTAGACAGCAGTGTACAGAATTCTGTGATGGTAAGGCAAGCTCACTTCTTAGCTACTGCTCTCCCACCTTCCCTAAGATATGTTACAGACAACTTCCAGATTCCCCAAACCACCCTCAATGAACTAGTGCCACACCCACTACTCAGATTCAGGAACAAACCTCAGGATGAAAAAGGCCGATAAGCAACTTGTGCTTCTATCTCCTGACAATCTCTTTCAGGCACTAAAACAATTTTTAGACAAGTGAAAATAACTGGTCTGACTGTACATGCTATCCCTCTCTGCACTTAAGCCCAGAAATAAAATGTCTTCTTCCTCTTTAGAGTTCAACTAGCTCTTTTTGTCTATAGCACAATGACTGTGATTATTGCAGGCAGAATTCTAAACGTTCAGTCTACTCTCCAGGGAGATTACTCTGCATTATTCAAGCAGAGCCATACTATCACATTAGCTCTTAGCAGCAGAAGAGAAAGGAACAGGGGTGAGCCAGAGAGATGAAGCAGAACAGAAGGGAGGAGAGTTTTGAAGCTTGAAACAGTCCAGACTCACTGCTGCTGGAAAGAGGTCATGTGGAAAGCACCGGGAAGAAAGTGGACTCTCTATGAGAAAAGACCACTTGTTGACAGCCAGCAAGGAAATGGGGATCTCAGGTATACAGCTACATAGACCTGGACTCTGCCTAAATAAGTCTGGAATTGGATTTACTGGAAGCCAAAGCGTCCAGTAAAGAACGAGCCTTGCCAATATTTTGATTTTAGTCCTATAAGATCCATATAAATGGACCTACGAAAACTGTGAGATAATAAATCTGTGTTGTTTTAAGCTGTTAAATTTTGGATAATCTGTCATGACAACAGTAGAAAACATATATAGGCATTTCCTCCTCCTACTGTAAGGTACATTTGCCTTCCTGTCCCAGAGGGAAAACCACAGAAGGAATGTAGGAAGCTCAGTCAGCGAAAGGAGCCAACAGATTGATGGGAGTCAAAATATTATTTATTTCATACTTTTAAACTTGATATTTGTATGATATTCTATAATTAGATAATAAAGGCTTTGCCATACCTTACACACAAAATAATATCTAAAATACATGTGTGTGTATAAGAGAGAAATATTTGGATTAATAGTTCTTCATATATTCATATTCATTTTTGAAGTGAATTGAACTTCATAATGTTAGAATAGGAAAAAGGAGTCCAAAATGGTGGTGACTGAAAGACAAAGAAGGGAAAAGTTTGCAGAAACAGAACAAAGGAAGACCCGAAGACCTGAGGAGTGAGAACCTCAGGTGAAACAAACAGCGCTCCTGGCTAGCCCAATTTGCATAGGGCTGGCCCTGGGGGAAAGAGACGAATGCATAAAAGGAGGAAACCTAGAAGGATTGAGGCCTCTCTTCTACTCATCTTTTGGGTCCACCTCACTCCTCAAGGGTGTACTATTCTTTGTTTTTCATAATAAAACTGAGCTGTAACACCGACTCATCCATCACTTCGAATTTTTGCTGTGGCAAAACAGAACCGAGGAAGTTACAATCTCCCCTGACATCTATAGTGCCATTTCTCAGATTTAACCTGGCTGAAACAACCTCGGCTTGGTCCCTGCGAGACAGAGGCCAAACACAGCAGAAACCCAACTTGGTGAAAGCTTCCATGGTGGAAGCTGAACATGAAGAAAACCCAGCGCAGGGGAAGTGACAAGAAGCCCACCATGCCGGAAATCTGGACAGCAAAAAACAAACTCGGCAGAAAGCTCACACAGCACAGTCTCAGATTCCAGAAGACCTTTGGTTAAGGTAGGAGTTACTTGTTCATATGGCTGGAAGGACATATGGCTAAGAAAATCTTAACTCCTTTATTTACAGTCTCATTTCTTGTTTCCTCAAACACTGTGCAAACAGGCGAGCGGCAGTGGGTGTCCCAGGGTGTCCCGAAGGCTCTACTATCTGCTGTGTTTTACTAGCTGTTGCCCAAGTGGGTGGAGGTTTTTCTGCCCTTAATCTTCTTTGTGCCAAGCATCAGGCCAATGAAAATTGTGGGCACAGGTCAGGCGTTTAGCAGTTTTTCCAGCAGGATAAGAGGGGGATTCCTTGGCACGTTTTTCCCACTGCTTTTTCCTTCCGTCCTTCAGCTCCTCTCTCCATCTATGCCACTGCTTACAAAGTATTGGGCAGGTCACTATCTTTCCATTTCTGAAAGTTATGTTTGAAACCGTTTACCTAAGATTGGGACTCAAACCTGTGTAGCAGGGATTCTGTGCTACACCTAGTCACTCAGTCATATCCAGTTGGGACCTGAGCCTGGTCAAAACCCACAGTGCCAGGTTTTAGGACCTAACAAAGCTCAGGCTCTTGATGTCTCATTGCAAGAAATTCAGTGAGGCACAGTGATAGGTGAGGTGGATTTGTTCAGATTTAGAGAGAGGCACACTCTAGATCCAACCAGTCCATTCTAAAGGAGATCGGTCCTGGGTGTTCTTTGGAAGGAATGATGCTAAAGCTGAAACTTCAATACTTTGGCCACCTCATGTGAAGAGTTGACTCATTGGAAAAGACTCTGATGCTGGGAGGGATTGGGGGCAGGAGGAGAAGGGGACGACAGAGGATGAGACGGCTGGATGGCATCACCGACTCGATGGGCATGAGTTTGAGTGATCTCTGGGAGTTGGTGATAGACAGGGTGGCCTGGCATGCTGCAATTCATGGGGTCGTAGAGTCATACACAACTGAGCAACTGAACTGAACTGACACTCCATAGGGTGTGGGCCATTGCAGAGCAGTGGCCATGGAATGTGGTGCTAATGTGTGTGAGGATCATTCCAACAATATTTGACTTGTCATCTTGGACCCATTTGATTTTAATAGATTTATGTTTTGCCCTTGGGCTATGTCATTCTTTCAAAACCCTGCCCCCTTCCCTCCTGTTTCATACTCTTTTCCTGAGCCCCATCCAGGCCCACAATGTTGCCTCTACAACCTTCTGGAGGGACAACCAGAAAATAGCTGGCTCTTGGGAGAGAAATATTGTGTAATATCCAATCTCTCTAGATATTCAGGCCTTCATCTTCCACGTTTCCTACAACATGTGCATTGGGACATCTCTCAGCGAACCTGCTAGGACAGGTGAGAGACACACAGTGCCTGCTAGAAGTCCATCTGGTGGCATCCCTTCAGGAGCCGTTGGGCTACCAGGGATAATGTTTATCACTTTAGGAGTTAGCCCTGCAGGCTGTTTGGGCCCAAACCCTTGCCATTCCTCTCCTAAAGTTGCAATCAAATCAAAGTTGAGATCAAATCTCAACTCCACTTTTATAGAACATCTAGTCTGTTGCCTCTTATCAATTTGTTCTTTAGCCACTTACTAACTCCTGCAAACAGGACCCTGCCCCCTTGTAGGCAATGTCACTCCACCCCACTTATTTTTATTAAAATACTCCTAAAGCCCCTAGCAGGACCAGATAATCTGCTCCTTTGTCATTGCTTTTGTTATTACCTAAAGTGGGTCTATGACAATGAGATGTTTACCATTGGAGACATCCTAAGCTGCTCTTATGAAAGACTAGTGGAGGAAATCAATGACTTGAATTCCCTCAGAACAATAAGAGAATAAGGCTTATGGTTGTTTCACCAGGTTCCCAGTCTCAGGCCACAGGCTTGGATTGCTTTACATCAGGGTATCTATTCCCATCCGCAGTGGACAAACCTGCAATGAGTTAAGATTATGATACCTTAATCCTATCCAGCACTGGTCACAGTGGAGACCTTGGGGATGCCCAGCTCCAGCCTGGGACCCCAGGTGGTCGACATGCCTCAACCTGCCTAGGGCTCTGGTTCTTGGAAGGTTGTCATGCCTCAACCTGCTTGGAGATCTGCCAGTCCAGGGGTCCCAGGATGTTGACATACCTCGACGTGCTCAGGGATTTGATCTCCAGGAGGCTGTCATGCCTGAGCCTGCTGGGGATCTGCACCCTGGTCTGGGGGCGCCTTGCTTTCAGGTTGCAATAGTACTGGGTAGGATAAGCTTCAGAAAGATTCGCCCCTAAGCAATTCTACCCATGAAAATAGAAGGAAGCCTATTAGCTGTGAAACTATGCCTGGTCTCAGCAATAACTCAGGAGTCCAACTAGAACCCCATTGCCTTTCTAGAAAGGCTAAAAGTCCCTCTAAAAGTTTACCAATCTGGACTTAGACTCTTATGAGAGACTGGTGGCTTTAAAGGACAAATTCCTGTCCCAGTGTGCATCAGACATCAGGATAAAGTTACAACAGCTACTGCAGCAGGATCCTGTTGCCTGTTTAGATGAGATAGTCCAGACAGCCACCAATACCTTTTATAACAGAACAGGAGAGGGAGGCCAAGGCCAAGAAAGGGAGAAAAGGAAAGAGATAATGCATGGCCAAATGCTGGCTGCCCTCCAAGGAAGCCCTATGGCAAATCCCAAGTCCTTGAAGGACAAGGCATGAGATAAACGCCTCATCTGTAGAAAGATGGGGCATTGGGCCAAAGAGTGTCCAAACCCTGGCAAGTCTCTTAAAATGGCATGCAACAAATGCCATCAATTGGGATATTGGGTGGCACTCTGCCCTTGGGTCCCAAGAGCCTTAAGGTCAAGCACCAAGCCTTTCCTCATGATGGTTCAACAGTACTGAGGCGGCCCACTCCAGCCAGCCCACCTGTCACAGATAACCATCACGGGGCTGGAGCCAAGGGTGCAACTGGATGTGGCAGGTAGATCTGAGAATTTCTTGGCTGACACAAGTGCTACCTACTCTGTTCTGACCTCCTACTCCAGAATCTTCTTCCAAACTTGTAACATTTTGGGTGCTATAGGAAAAATAATGACAAAAGATTCACCTAAGCACTTCTTCATTGCTGGCATGAGCAAATATTTTCCCACCAGTTTCTGGTGGCACCTGCAACTCCCTTATTGGGAAAATATCTTTCCTGCCTTCAAAATCTTACAGCTGTTGCTGTCCTGATAGAAGATGCCTTAAAACACTCTCTTGGGGCAAATTAACTATTTTTACTAGCCACCAAGTGAAATAACTCCTGAATGGGAGAGGTCATCTATGGATGTCTGATCAAAGAATCCTCAGATATCAAGTAGTGCTGATGGAAAATCCAGGCCTGACTATATCACCTTGTGAGTTTTTTAGCCCAGCCACCTCTTGCCTACTCCCAAGGGCTCTCTCCCCTTTCACTCTTGCCTATAAACCTTGGACCACTGGACAAAACCCTGAGAGGGATTGTCAGATCCTCTGACCAATCCTGAGGAAATCTGGTACACTGATGGAAGCAGCTTTGTCTTGGATGGAAAAGAAGAGCCGGATATGCGCTAGTCTCCAATTTTGCGATTGTAGAGGCTAAAGTTTGCCACCAGGTACTTCCGCCCAATTAGCTGAGCTCATAGCCCTGACTTGAGCTTTAGAGTTGGGAAAAGGAAAAAGAGTAGCCATTTACACTGACTCCAAGTATGTCTTTCTGGTGCTGCATGCACATGCGGCTATTTGGAAAGAAAGAAGCCACGTGATCAAATATGGTGATCAAATACTTAGGCTCTTGGAGGCAATCCATCTGCCCACTGAGGTTTCAGTCTCCCACTGTAAAGGACATCAAAAAGGGAGCACAGAAGTAGCACAAGGGAACCAAGCAGTTGATCAGGCAGCTAAGAGAGCAGCATTACAGAACAATCACCTAACAGGGATTGCCACCTTTGTTCCACAGACAAATTTGCCAGAAACTCCTTCATATACTGAAGATGAGACTCTTAAAGCTAAGAGTGAGGGCTTTCAAGAAGATCATATGGGGTGGTTCCAGAAGGAGGGACTCCTTTTTCTGCCTGGGAACCTCCAATGGAAGTTGGTTAACTCTTTACTTGCCACCACTCATTTAGGGGAAAAGGCCCTCCAAATATTACTAGAAAGATTCTTCAGAGGAACAGGCCTCCAACGACTATATGGTAAGTGGTCTCCTTTTATCCTACTTGCCAGTTAAACAACCCCAATGTGCTCAAAGACCCCAGCTGGCCCAGCCCATCCAAAGACATGGGACCAACCCAGGAGAGGACTGGCAGATGGACTTCACCCAGATGCCAGTTTCTAAAGGGTATACATAACTATTAGTCATGATAGAGACATTCACAGTATGGATTGAAGGCTTTCCCACCCAGATTGAGAAGGATGAGGAGGTGGTAAAAAACTACACCATGAAATCATGCTGAGACTTGGTCTGCCCAGGTCGTTACAAAGTGACAATGGGACATCATTTACTTCTAAGGTCACCCGAGGGGTGTCTAAAGCATTGGGCATTACTTATTATTTCCATTGTGCCTGGAGGCTTCAGTCTTCAGGATAGAAAGAGCCAACCAATTCTTAAAATCAGCAATAAGAAAGATAACCCAGGAGACCTCTGTGGGATGGAAGGAGGCTTTACCAATAGCTCTCTTCCACACCCATATTGTTCCTAAGAAACAGGTTGTTCTTAGTCCTTATGAGACCTTGAGACCTTTTGTTTATGTCAGTTACCTCTTCCTTCATCCATAAGCTCAGTCCCTCTTGTCTTATGCCATGGCCTTTGGGCAATTCCAACAGGATATACGCTTGTGGGTTGTCAACCAGGACCCAGGCGATTGTTAAGAGCCATCACCAAATGCTCCAGAGACTCAAGTCCTAGCTAAAGTCTGGAAAGATAGGTCCCCAAAGGCTCAACTCCAGCCCACATGGAAGGGCCCTACCCTGTAATACTTTCTACCCCCACAGCAGTCAAGGTACCATGACACAACTCCTGGATTCACTACTCACTAGTCAAATAGTGGAAAACAAAAACAAAAACAAAAACAAAAACAGAAGAGGACACTCAATACACCCGTGAGCCCCTGGGAGATCTTAGATACCTATTCAGGACTACAAATGAGTGTCATTCTAATGAACACCCCCAAAATTAAGTTTCTGAGGAAAAGATTTCTCAGGACAGCTCTAAAGAGCCACCACAGCTTGGCAGGGATTGTACTTCAAAAAAGACAGGTTGTACTTCAAAATAGATCTCCTGATCCCTAAACAAGGAGGGCCTTGAGCCATGTTAAATGAGAGGTGTTGTTTCTGGGTTAAAGAAACAACTGAGTTAAAGAAAGCCTCATGATCTCAAGGAAAACATTTAGATCCTACTGGATCTCAAAGAACGAGCTGGAGAGTTCTCAGGGTGGCTATAATCTTTCTTTGGGGGATCCTTCTCCTGGCTAGGGGAAATTTGGAGTTGGCTAGACATAACTTTGCTGACTAAGGCTATGGTTTTTCCCGTAGTCACGTATGGATGTGAGAGTTGGACTGTGAAGAAGGCTGAGGGCCGAAGAATTGATGCTTTTGACCTGTGGTGTTGGAGAAGACTCTAGAGAGTCCCTTGGACTGCAAGGAGATCCAACCAGTCCATTCTGAAGGAGATCAGCCCTGGGATTTCTTTGGAAGGAATGATGCTAAAGCTGAAACTCCAGTACTTTGGCCACCTCACGCGAAGAGTTGACTCATTGGAAAAGACTTTGATGCTGGGAGGGATTGGGGCCAGGAGAAGAAGGGAATGACAGAGGATGAGATGGCTGAATGGCATCACTGACTCAGTGGACTTGAGTCTGAGTGAACTCTGGGAGTTTGTGATGGACAGGGAGGCCTGGCATGCTGCGATTCATGTGGTCACAAAGAGTCGGACACGACTGAGTGACTGAAATGAACTGAACTGAACTGAATGCCCCTACTAATCCTTGTTATCACCATATTGATGCTGCTCATGATTGCTCCATGTATTATCTATCATCTAGCCGTTTTTGTCTCTGCTCAGGTCAACAAGCTACAACATGCAGTGCCAGTTTAACAAGGATATATAAAACTACCTCCAACCACAGAAAATATCACTCACCCTTAGATGGACACCTCTATAAGGACTCTGAGGCTTGAGACTAGCAAGTGGGGAAGGCCCAATGCCCCTCACTGTCTCAATTCAGGGGAAAGTAGCCTGAGAGACTTTGATGCCCCTATTCCCAAAGAATTGGGCCTACCATCTCTTGAGGGGGGACTGTTAGGTAGTTTGAACAGGAAAAGGGAGTCCAAAATGGCAGTGGCTAAAAGACAAAGAAGGGAAAAGCCTACAAAAATAGAACAAAGGAAAGTCTGAGGAAAAACAGCCCTCCTGGCTAGCCCAATTTACATAGAGCAGGCTCAGGGGGAAGGAAAGATAGAAGGATTGAGGCCTCTCTTCCCTTTATCTTTTGGGTCCACCTGTCCTCACTCCTCCAGGGTGCACTAGCCTTTGTTTTTCCTAATAAAACTGAGCTGTATTGAAAGAGACACATGTACCCCAATGTTCATCACAGCACTGTTTATAATAGCCAGGACATGGAAACAACCTAGATGTCCATCAGCAGATGAATGGATAAGAAAGCTGTGGTACATATACACAATGGAGTATTACTCAGCCGTAAAAAAGAATTCATTTGAATCAGTTCTGATGAGATGGATGAAACTGGAGCCAATTATACAGAGTGAAGTAAGCCAGAAAGAAAAACACCAATACAGTATACTAACACATATATATGGAATTTAGGAAGATGGCAATGACGACCCTGTATGCAAGACAGGAAAAAAGACACAGATGTGTATAACGGACTTTTGGACCCAGAGGGAGAGGGAGAGGGTGGGATGATTTGGGAGAATGGGAATTCTAACATGTATACTATCATGTAAGAATTGAATCGCCAGTCCATGTCTGACATAGGGTGCAGCATGCTTGGGGCTGGTGCATGGGGTTGACCCAGAGAGATGTTGTGGGGAGGGAGGTGGGAGGGGGGGTCATGTTTGGGAATGCATGTAAGAATTAAAGATTAAAAAAAAAACAAAAAACAAAAAACAATAAATTTCATAAGACAAAGAAAAAAAATTAAAAAAATAAATAAATAAAAAAAATAAAAAACAACAACAACAAAAAAAAAACTGAGCTGTAACACCAACTCATCCATCGCTTCAAATTTTTGCTGCAGTGAGACAGAACTGAGGAGATTACAAACTCCCCTGACAATATATTCACTATTCTTTCACTCAAACCTCAGTAAAACATCATGAATCCTTATGTGTGAACTATATATAAAGAAACTGAGCCTCAAAAAATTTTAGGGCTCTGCCTAATGTCAATAAAACAGAATTTTGACTACAAAATAGAGCCAACTCTAAGGAAATGAAATGTCTAAAAGTATTGAACATGCAAAAATAACCTGAGATCATCAGATCTTGAAAGGGGAAAAAACAAAACAAAACAAAACTAGAAGATAGTTTGGCCAGGTGTAAAAATACCATAAGAGCAGTTTGTGTCTCACATTTGACAAGATAAGAACAGAGGAATTTTCTGTTAATAGACTTAAGTTGTCTTATTATTATTTCAAAATGAGGCATTTCCATAACAAGGATCAAAGTGACAGAATAGAGTGAAGTAGACCACTATAGCATGCACTCAATAAATATTAAGCATAATTACACTGCACAGTCATCAGTTGAACAACTCATCTGAATAGCATTTAAACTTAAAAAAAATTGTTCTTCTTGTCATAATTTTACTAGTTTGGGGTGAGGAGTAAAAACAGGACTAGTCTAGATCTAGAAGGTTTCTTGTACAGGAGGAAGGTCCTATAATACCATCTGTACAATCACACATGTTTCTTCTAAAGGAGCCAAAGAGAAACAAAGGAAAACAATTTAGTATTAGATGAAGAATTATAGCCCCCCACACAATGGGGCCAATAGATTCTGTACCACCAACGTGGAGTTGCCATTTTCAACTCTCTTTTCTGTGCATCTTCTCAACTATAGAGGTAAGTGGAAGAAGAGGTTCAGGGAAAAGACGAGATTTTGTCTCTATCCAACCCAAACTCATGGAAGGAGCTATAAGGCTAAACTAAATCTGAGAAGGAACAGGATTTTGAATCAAACAGTTGATTGAAAATATTTAAAATGATTGAAATTCATGGACTCAAATGAGAAGCAATTATAGTAATCAACTACACAGTGGGAAGGGAGATATCAAAGTTTGTAGCAAGTATTAGAAAAAATAGGAATGTTTTCTACTTGTACTTTAATGATTTTCAATTCATTGGGCAAACTAATCTCATATTACATTGTTTATGTCAATATCTATGTATCTAATACATGTAATTTTAAGTTCAGGAGTATCCTAATAAAACAGCTACAAAAATTTTTAAATTTATTGAAATGCTCTTCAGATGAGCCATTAAACTCATGTCTGTGCAGGGCAATAATTAATTTATTGAACACTTACTATGAGTAGGACAGTGTTCTAAATATTTTACATGTAACTTTGATCAAATTATCAAAACTACCTTAATGGCTTTGGTAAAACAAGACAATTGATACACAGCAAGTTTAAATACTGTGCACAGCTCAAAACTGTTAAATACCAGAGCTATGATTTGAACACAAAGTTGAAAGCTGGAGTTTTTGTGCCAAATTTCCTGATTATGGAAAAAAGCACAAAAGGTTCAAAACAGAAATTCACAGTTCACTCCAACCTGTTTCAAAGCTAGGATAAGTCATAGATAGTGAAAGAATTAACCTACTTCCTCAAACAATATTTATTTGACAATTCCTTGATTCAATTTCACTGGCTTGACAAACATAATAAATTAAAAGGATTGCATCTTCATGTCTTTTCCTATTCTGAAAACAATTCATTTTCAAAAATCTCTTTGAGGTTACTTCTTTTTCTTTCTCTCTTTTATTCTTCTAGAAATTTTACTAAATACATGTTGGAGACCTACCTTTGATTTTTTGTGCCTTGATTGCTTTTACTATGCAGTCTGTCTCATTACATTGCCTTCTAGGAGATTATAGTAATATAACAGATACACTGAAATTGATTTATTATGTATTTTGGTACCATGTACTTCAGTTGACATTTTACCCATTTTCATTCACAACAACACTAAGATGCAAAAATTGTTATCATTTCCCTTTGAAAGATAGTCCAAGAATAATGGGGAGGTTAAAGAATCAAGCCAATTCAGTTTGACCACAAGGCGTGCAGTGTCAGCTCCTGCCTTTATTACTGGTTTCTGTTCATTCATTTTTTTTTAGCAAGATTTAGCATACTCTTTATCATTCTTATCTAAATTTTTAAAAATTTAGTTTCAAAGGTGATATTCATCAGTTCCAAGATTTCCATGTGATCTTTTTAATCCCGCTGTACACAAAACACCCTACTTGTTTTTTGAAACTTAACTAAACATCTACATTTTGAGGGTTTAAGTTTGTGTTGTTGTGAAAGTTGCTTAGTTGTGTCTGACTCTGTGCAACCCCATGGGCTGTCACCTTCCAGACTCCTTTGTCCGTTAAACTCTGCAGACAAGAATATGGTGTGGGTTGCCATTCCCTTTTCCAGGGAATCTTCCTGACTCAGTGATCAAACCTGGGTCTCCTGCACTGCAGGCAGATTCTTTACCATCTGAGCCACCAGGAAGCCCCAATTAAACCTTTATCTTTTGAGGGTTTAAGGTTACTTACTACAAAATACTGGTAAACAATCATTTGAGCTCTATTTCCTGTGATGTAAAGTTTCCATCCTGTTGGATCTCTCAAATATCAAAAATTCTCTACAGACTGCATCTCACATTCTTTACTAGAGGAATACTTTATCATCAGTTTCAATAGAGCTCTAATAATATAAGAAGCAGGGATCATACTGTTAGGCTGTTTGGCAGACCTTAGCCTCTGCAGATGAGCAGTCTTGACCTTATACTCACATGTAACACAGACCAAATTCTTATCATTTGTGACAGCATTTACTTTTTCCTCTGAATATTCAAAGTGGCACACGATGGTTTCATCACAAGTTGAGAGCAAATGTAATTAGCACACATTGATATTTCCCTAGGTTCCAGAGATCATATAGGAAGCCTGGTCTCCTCGCTTCACTTCACCCCTGTATGTATAAGTAAGTAAGAGTCGCTCAGTCATGCCTGACTCTTTGTGACGCCATGGACTGCAGCCAACCAGGCTCCTCTGTCCATGAGATTTTCCAGGCAAGGATACTGCAGTGGGTTGCTTTTTCCTTCTCTAGGGGATCTTCCTGACCCAGGGATTGAACTCAGGTCTCCTGAACAGCAGGCAGACTCCTTACCGACTGAGCTACAAGGGAAACCCAACCCCTGTATATGTAAGGAGTCATCTACCAGTTCCAAGCTGCTAATAGATTAAATTTTTCTTACTCTTGCTTCTTTGGTATTTCTCTTTCTACTTAGGTCCTTACAATCTCTTCTTTCTTTTATTTTTAAGTGTATGGTTAACATTTTTCAACACTATGAACCAGAATGAATACAACACTACTGTTTTTATGGTCACCTGGACCAAAACTGCTTATGTTTTAAAGAAACAAAGTTATAAAAGAAGCATTAAGAATGCAATAGTGGCAATTTATTTTATATATATATATATATATATATATATATATATATATATATATATATATATATCTTTTCTTCACAGAAAAAATAGAGCTAAAATAGCACTCATCTCTCTGAATAAGTTATTTAAGAATTTAATATCACAAAATATTTTTAAATTAAAAGACAAGTGAATTCAACCATATGTTTGATAAAAAACTTTAACAGGAATTTTGCCTAACTACAAGAAGATGTTATTTATATGTGATGGAAAATCAAAGTAATTAGAGGTGCATATTTTCAATTTTTCTGTGCCTTGTTATTCAAGAGGGTTTTTAATTGAAATGAAATAATCTAAATTTTACATTAATTTATTATTTTACCTCAAAAATCTTTCATTTTTGTTTTTCCTGAGAAGATAAGAGAACCTAGATTTTGTTTGAACTGGTTATGAATAGTAAATATAAACTTGCTTGTACAGAAATTTAAATACGCAAGGAATATACAGCTATTCAGTTCATAGTGTAATCATTTATTCCTGAATTGTCTTGTTTTTGTTCATTTCTTCCTCTTTCTTTTAGTTTTCTCTTTCATAAGTATTTATTAATATTTGAAACTTCTCCTAATTCTTAAGTACTCTTCAGCCACCACCACAACAAATTTACTCTCTTGGGTACTTGTTTTAAGAAAAACCCAAAAACATTTTACTTATTGTTTCAAGACTTACTAGCTTCCCAGGTGGCTAAGACAATAAAGAATCCATCTGCAGTGCAGGAAACCTGAGCGCTTAGACTTAGGAAAACTGAGTGCTTAGATTGAGTGACTAAGCACAGCAGACAGCAATTATATGACCCTAAGTTGATGATGGACAGGGAGGCCTGGTGTGCTGCGATTCATCAGGTCGCAAAGAGTCGGACACGACTGAGCAACTGAACTGAACTGAAGGACAATGATCACAAAAATAATGCCTAAAAGTACAGAGAAAGCAATGATTTAAGTTTTACTTTGGAGAACTGAAAAAAAAAAAAACTAAGTTGAAAGAAAGCAAAAAAGATAAATAATAAAAATTAAGCAGAATCAATGAGATTGAAAATAGAAAACTAAAGGAGAAAATCTAAACAAATCAGAAAAATAGATTATTGAAAAACCAACATAATCAATATCTCCTAGCAAAGCTAACTTAGAAAAAAGATACAAGTTAGTAATATCAGAAATGGAAGGAAGGACTTTACAATAGATCACTTGGATATTTAAAAGGATAATCAAGGAATACTATGAACAACCCTATGCCACAAATTAACTAAGTGAAATGTACCAGTTTCTTGAAAGACATGATCTGTCAGTCTCACCCAAGAATAAAGAGATAATCTGAATAGGCCCATAGCTAGCAAAGAAACTGAAACAATAGTTAATCAATTTCAGCTCAGGCGCTCACTTAGACTCATGTTCATTGAGTCAGTGATGCCATACAGCCATCTTATCCTCTGTCGTCCCCTTCTCCTCCTGCCCCCAATCCCTCCCAGCATCAGTCTTTCCAATGAGTCAACTCTACTCATGAGGTGGCCAAAGTACTGGAGTTTCAGCTTTAGCATCATTCCCTCCAAAGAAATCTCAGGGCTGATCTCCTTCAGAATGGACTGGGTGAATCTCTTTGCAGTCCAAGGGACTCTCAAGTCTTCTCCAACACCACAGTTCAAAAGCATCAATTCTTCGGCGCTCAGCCTTCTTCACAGTCCAACTCTCACATCCATACATGACTACTGGAAAAACCATAGCCTTGACTAGACGGACCTTAGTGGGCAAAATAATGTCTCTGCTTTAGAATATGCTATCTAGGTTGTTCATAACTTTTCTTCCAAGGAGTAAGCGTCTTTTCATTTCATGGTTACAATCACCATCTGCAGTGATTTTGGAGCCCCCCCCGCCCAGAATAGTCTGACACTGTTTCCACTGTCTCCCCATGTATTTCCCATGAAGTGATGGGACCGGATGCCATGATCTTCGTTTTCTGAATGTTGAGTTTAAGCCAGCTTTTTCACTCTCCACTTTCACTTCCATCAAGAGGCTTTTTAGTTTCTCTTCACTTTCTGCCATAAGGGTGGTGTCATCTGCATATCTGAGGTTATTGATATTTCTCCTGGCAATCTTGATTCCAGCTTGTGTTTCTTCCAGTCCAGTGTTTCTCATGATGTACTCTGCATATAAGTAAAATAAGCAGGGTGACAATATACAGCCTTAATGTACTCGTTTTCCTATTTGGAGCCAGTCTGTTGTTCCATGTCCAGTTCTGACTGTCGCTTCCTGACCTGCCTACAGATTTCTCAAGAGGCAGGTCAGGTGGTGTGATATTCCCATCTCTTTCAGAATTTTCTACAGTTTATTATGATCCACACAGTCAAAGGCTTTGGCATAGTCAATCAAGCAGAAGTAGATGTTTTTTCTGGAACTCTCTTGCTTTTTCCATGATCCAGCATATGTTGGCAATTTGATCTCTGGTTTCTATGCCTTTTCTAAAACCAGCTTGAACATCTGGAAGTTCACAGTTCACATATTGCTGAAGCCTGGCTTGGAGCATTTTGAGTATTACTTTACTAGTATGTGAGATGAGTGCAATTGTGCAGTAGTTTGATCATTTTTGGCATTGCCTTTCTTTGGGATTGGAATGAAAACTGACCTTTTCCAGTCCTGTGGCCACTGCTGTGTTTTCCAAATTTGCTGGCATATTGAGTGCAGCACTTTCATAGCATCATCTTTCAGGATTCAAAATACCTCAACTGGAATTCCATCACCTCCACTAGCTTTGTTTGTAGTGATGCTTTCTCAGGCCCACTTGATTAAGAATAAAAATAAAATACTGAAAAATCTAGCTAAAGCAATCAGTGAGGAAAGAAAGAAATAAAATGTATACAGATTGGGAAAGAAGAACTAAAAATGTTTTTGTTCACAGATGAAACAATTGTCCTTGTATAAAATCCAAAATGAAAAACAAGAAACCTCTTGCAAGCAATATGCAATTATATGAAGATTGAAGGATACAAGGTTAATATATAAAAGTCAATTGCTTTCCTATTTCCCATTATGAACAAATGGAATTAAAACACAATATTATTTACATTAGTGTCCTTTAATTTATATACTTAGGTATAAGTCTAATAAAATATGTAAAAGACATATAGGAAGAATACTACACAATTCTGATGAACAAATCAAATAACTAAGTCAATAAATGGATACATATTCATGGACAGGAAGACTCAATATTGTCAAGACATAAATTCTTCCTGGGCTTCCAGGGTGGAGCCAGTGGTAAATAACATACCTGCCAATGCAGGAAATGTAGGAGATGTGGGTTTGATATCTGGGTCATGAAGGTCCCCTGGAGGAGGGCACAGCAATCCACTCAGTATTCCTGCCTGGAGAATCAGGCAAGAGGACCCCGGACAGAGGACCCTGTTGGGCTACAGTCCATAGGATCACACATTCAGACACAGCTGAATTGACTTAGTAGGCACAAATTCTTCCTAACTTGATCTATGGTTTCATTATATTCTTATCAAAATCCTAGAAAGTTGCTTCGTGGCTAATTTTGCTATAAACCAAAGATTTCTCTAAAAAATAAAGTCTCTTAGAAAATTTAAAGAGGATTAGTGTCAAGGCTTTGTTGAAAAGTTGGAGATTATTTACAGAAGTGAAAATCTATGTGGAAAAAAAACTAATACTACATTCCTATGACACCTAGGAATTATTAATTCAATTTAAATAAACATTTGTTAAAATTCTAATATGAACAGTGTGTAATATGATAAAAACAAATTATTGTTTGCAATAAGAACTAAATATATTCCATAGCTTTTAAATTTAACTTATGAGTTATCTTTCAGCTCTTATTTATTTTGACCAACATGAATTTAAAAAAAATAATTATAAGATAATTACTTTACAATGTTGTGTTGGTTTATTCTGTGCAACAGTGTGAATCAGTTATGAGTATACAAATATTTCCACCCTCTTGAATCTCCCTCCCACCTCCTCATCCAACCCCTCTAGATCATCACAGAGCAGCAAGATGACCTCCCTGTGCTATATAGCAGCTTCCGACAAACTATGTATTTAACACACTGCATTGAGTAAACATCAGTGTTTTCTCTTAGTTGTCCCACCCTCTCCTTCCCCTACTGTGTCCACAAGTCCAGTCTCTCTGTCTTCATCTCTCTTCCTGTCCTGGAAATAGGTTCATTGGTATCATTTTCTAGATTTCTTATATATGTGTTAATATATGATATATGTTTTTCTATTTTGGACTTATATCACTCTGTATGACAGACTCTAGATTCACCCATTTCACTACAGTTGACTCAGTTTTGCCCCTCTTTATGTGTGAGTAATATTCCATTATATTTATAGTACCACATGTTCTTTAGCCATTTATCTGTTGATAGATAACTAGGTTGCTTCCATGTCGTGGCTATTGTAAATAGTGCTACAACAAACATTGCTGTCCATGTCTTTTAGAATTATGGTTTTATCAGGGTATATACCCATGAGAAAAAGAAATGTAAAAAGGCAAAATGTCTGAAGAGGCTTTACAAATAGCTGAGAAAAGACGAGAAGCTAAAGGCAAAGGAGGAAAGAAAAGATATACCCATTTGAATGCAGACTTCCAAAGAATAGCAAGGAGAGATAAGAAAGCCTTCCTCAGTGATCAAAACAAAGAACTAGAGGAAAACAATAGAATGGGAAGGATTAGAGATCTCTTCAAGAAAATTAGAGATACCAAAGGAACATTTCATGCAAAGATGGGCACAATAGGACAGAAACAGTACCTAACAGAAACAGAAGATATTAAGAAGAGGTGGCAAGAATACACAGAACTATACAAAGAAAAGATCTTCATGACCCAGATAACCATAATGGTGTGATCACTCACCTAGAGCCAGACATCCTGGATTGTGAGTCAAGTGGGCCGTAGGAAGCATCACTGCAAACAAAGCTAGTGGAGGTGATAGAATTCCAGCTGAGCTATTTCAAATCCTAAAAGATGATGCTGTGAAAGTGCTGCACTCAATATGCCAGCACATTTGGAAAACTCAGCAGTAGCCACAGGACTGGAAAAGGTCAGTTTTCATTCCAAACCTAAAGAAAGGCAATGCCAAAGAATGCTCAAACTACTGCACAATTGCATTCATCTCACATGCTAGTAAAGTAATGCTCAAAATTCTCCTAGCCAGGCTTCAGCAATACATGAACTGTGAACTTCCAGATGGTCAAGCTGGTTTTAGAAAAGGCAGATAAACCACAGATCAAATTGGCAACATCTCCTGCATCATCAGAAAAGCAAGAGAGTGCCAGAAAAACATCTATTTTTTCTTTATTGACTACACCAAAGCCTTTGACTGTGTGGATCATAACGAACTGTGGAAAATTCTTAAAGAGAAGGGAATATCACACCACCTGGCCTGCCTCCTGAGAAATCTGTATACAGGTCAAGAAGAAACAGTTAGAACTGGACATGGAACAACAGACTGGTTCTAAACAGGAAAAGGAGTAAATCAAGGTTATATATTGTTACCCTGCTTGTTTAACTTATATGCAGAGTACATGATGCAAAATGCCAGGTTGGAAGAAGCACAAGATGGAATCAAGATTTCTGGGAGAAATATCAGTAACTTCAGATACGCAGATGATACCCACCCTTATGGCAGAAAGTGAAGAACTAAAGAGCCTCTTGATGAAAGTGAAAGAGGAGAGTAAACATGTTGGCTTAAAACTCAACATTCAGAAAATAAAGATCATGGTACCCAGTCCCATCACTTCATGGCAAATAGACAGGGAAATAATGGAAGCAGTCACAGACTTTATTCTTGGGGGCTCCAGAATCACTGCAGATGGTGACTGCAGCAATGAAATTAAAAGGCACCTGCTCCTTGGAAGAAAAGTTATGACCAACCTAGACAGCATATTAAAAAGCAGAGACATTACTTTGCCAACAAAGTTCATCTAGTCAAAGCTATGATTTTACCAGTAGTCATGAATGGATGTGAGATTTGGGCTATAAAGAAAGCTGAGCACAGAAGAATTGATGCTATTGAACTGTGGTGCTGGAGGACTCTTGAGAGTCCCTTGGTTTGCAAGGAGATCCAACCAGTCCATCCTATAGGAAATCAGTCCTGAATATTCATTGGAAGGACTGATGTGAAGCTGAAACTCCAATACATTGTCCACATGATGTGAAGAGCTGACTCATTGGAAAAGGCCCTGATGCTGGGAGAAATTGAAGGCGGGAAGAAAAGGGGATGACAGAGGATAAGATGGTTTGATGACATTACCAATGCGATTGACATGAGTTTGATTAGGCTCTGGGAGTTGGTGATCAACAGGGAAGCCTAGCGTGCTGTAGTCCATGGGGTCACAAAGAGACCGACTGAGCGACTGAACTGAACTTATACCCAGTAATGGGATTGCTGAGTCATATGGTAGTTTTGTTCTTAGTTTTTAAGGAATCTCCATGCTCTTTTTCATTGTGATTGTATCAATTTAAATTCCCACCAATAGTTCAAGATGGTTCATTTTTCTTTCCACACCCTCTCCAGCATTTATTGCTTCCAGATTTTTAAATGATGATCATTTTTATCAATGTGAAGTGATACCTCATTGTATTTGATTTGTATTTCTCTAATAATGAGTGATATTGAGCATTTGTAAAATAATGGAATTCCTAACACCATACACAAAAATAAACTCAAAATGATTTTTTTTATAAGAATAATGAATCTCTCTTTACATCATAGTTTGGCTTGTTAAGTGAAATTATATTTTGAGATTATCTAACGTAGTTAAACTAAATATAAATTGTGCAGGCAATTTGATAATCAAATGAAAGACTTCAATGAGAAGAATCTCATGGATGACATATTTTTATGTATTAATCTGTTTGACTTAAAGTTATTTGAAATTGAAATCAATAGATATTTATTGCCACATAGATCCTAGCAAGTTGTCTGGAATAAAGCACAAAGCAAACATGTTTGTTGAATGTTGAGTAATAGTAAGAAAATTTATGTACCTTTCATATTTTATTATTTTTTTCACATGTTCTTTAATTTTTCACAGTTTCTTATTTGTGCTATGCTTTGTCACTCAGTTGTGTCTGAATCTTTGTGACCCCATGGACTGTAGCCTGCCAAGCTCCTCTGTCCATGGGGACTCTCCAGGCAAGAATACTGGAGTAGGTTGCCGTGCCCTCCTCCAGCAGATCTTCCCAACCCAGGGATCGAACCCAGGTCTCCTGCATTGCAGGTGGACTCTTTACCATCTGAACAGTCATCAAATATATAATGATCAGGTACATTCTATAGAATCACCTCCAACTTCATTCAATGATTCACATGGCTCATCAATGTTTTAGCATTAGATTGATAACATGTGAAGGAAAGCAACTGGCACAATGAGAGCTCATTATACTTCAAATAATAAACTTATTATATGGATATAATAAAACTTCAATATAAAATAACATGAAAAAATATCAAAAATATTAAAATCTTTGGTGCTTCAATTATTTTCATATAGTTTACCTAACTTATGAGAGTTTGTACTTTGGCTTTTTATTGATAATTGTAACTTTAATACAATATTTACTATTTGAGATTCTTCAACCTGCAGTGATTCACATATCTGTTAATAACCTAATTATTTCTTATTCCATTTAGTAAATTTATTGCATAAAGGAAATCCTACAGTCTGCTCTTGAATAGATGGCAATTATCATAAACTTAAGAATTACTATAAAAGGATATACAATTAATCAGTTCTGTGTTTCACACTACCATGTGCATGCCCTGATGCAATGCTTTCAGCTGTATGGCAGCTGTTCTTTAATGAATTTTTTATATCTCTAAGTAATTCTTTATGATGAATTATGGCATATTCAACCAGAATTAATAATGTACCAGAAGCATGTGTGAAAAAGTAAATTAAATCTTTACTGAAAAATTAAAACTGATTTGAGATTTTAAATTAAAAATAAATATGTAAACAAATTATTTTAAATTTTCAGCTTATGAAAATCCCACCTTGTAAATGTCTTCAGTGACCAAGAATGATACAGTATTTAACTTTAATGAGAAGTAAATGTTCTCTTAATGTAAAATACAGGAATCACCCACTTGTAGTCACAGTAAGAATAAGGTAAGATCTTTGAAAGAACTACTCAAATATTGCTAAATTTGTAATTTTAACTTTGAGATAACCTTACACCATATATATCCTATTACTGATGGACTGGCTTTTCAATCCCTGTCACCAGTGGAAATTGTCCAGTAATTTTACTTTTCTTTCTCTCACCTAAATGAACCCTGCAAGGAGAACCTTGAGATCAGTCACTTGATGTTGTAGTAAGAATTAAGTAAAATCTATTCAATTAGCAAATGTTCTTGGAATGCTGATGATTAATGCTGATGTTAGTAGTCT
Source organism: Ovis canadensis (assembly GCF_042477335.2). NCBI lineage: Eukaryota > Metazoa > Chordata > Mammalia > Artiodactyla > Bovidae > Ovis > Ovis canadensis. Next base: position 115,603,192 of record NC_091247.1, on the reverse strand, counting down.
GTGTCCAATCAAGATAGAAAATCCACACAGTAACTTGAACAAGAAAAGGTCAATGTGAAGAAATAATAGCTATTACAAGGAATTGGTGTAACATGGCATAGGGTTGTAAGAAATAAAGCAACACTAAATAATATAGGTACAGAAAAGATAAAAATAGCCACACCCTCTATGGCTAGATTGAACACCCAAAGGAAAGGCCCCACAGGGCTGAGGTACAGACCATGTGGGAGGAAAAGCCATGACTAATTGGATGGAAGATAATTCACTTTGGTGCAACAGAGGGAAAAACTTGTTGGAAAACTACCCTCTAGCACTTGCCACATTTTCACTCACTGAGATAATGGGGAAAGTTCTTCACTGAGAGGTATCTCACTGGAGATACTCAGGTACAAAACCACTCTAAGTGGATATGTGGTGATGAATGCTATAGGCTTTGGTGCACTGCAGGAGTTAAGAACTGAAAAGCTGCAGTGTTGGTTGCTGAGTCCTGTCTGACTCTTTGCAACCCCATGGACTGTAGCCCACCAGGCTCCTTTGTCCGTGGAATTATCCAGGCAAGAATACTGAAGTGGGTAGCCTGTCCTTTCTCCAGGGGATCTTCCCAACCCAGAGATCAATGCTGCTTCTCTTGCACCGAAGGCAGATTCTTTGCCATTTGAACCTATAGAACTCAGATGCTGAAGAAAGTGTCCATTCTGCATGAGCCCTCTAGGACCTCCTTCAATGTCTCTCCAACCCCCTCTACTGATAAAGCTGAACACTGTACCAGCTGACAAAGCAAAAATATTTTAAAGGCACAGATTCATCTTTACAGAGCAAGTAAGAATTTTGAGTTAGGAGATGAAAGTCAATAAACAAATAACTAGCAGGGTGGCATAAATGCAAAAAGGCAATTATCTATGATCCTGAGTCAGTTATACTTGAAAATATGATATTCATGCCATGAAAGACACATGACATGAACAGAAGTTGTATGTAAAGTTTAGAGGGAAGAGCATGATCAGAGGAACAGGGGAGGAAATATTGAATAGAAGGAAATGAATGCAAAGTCCCAGTTAGCTGTTATGTATCTATTCAGTTTGATGGACTCTAAATTGTGATAGATTTTACTTATTCGACAATTGGGACAATAAATATATTTTAAGTAAAGGGCTAAGGGATTCAAAATGTTCTCTAGATATATTGTATGTCGTGAACAGGACAGATAAAGTCATTGCAATGTCCCTGGGCTTTATCTCTTATCATGAAATGAATAGTTTTATATCTATCTAAACAAAAGTATGCATAGAAAAGCAGATCAAGGAGAGAATAAATGTATAAACTCGTACTTGGAAATATGTTGATTTTTAAAATAAGCCTGTAAATTAGTAGCCCTTACTTTGCTCTATACTTGAGAGCAGAGCAGCCATAGTTGAAAGAACACAGGAGTGATTGTAAAAAAATGAGCTCACATGGAGCTACAGTGAAGAAGAAAACTATCCTGACTACTCTGTAACCTTGTACATAACAGTTTAAGAACATATGCTAATACTCAATTTCAAAAATCATTTATGCTCAATATTCTTCTCTATTAGTTTAAAGTTAATTGTGGTGCTGTTTTATAATCAATATACAGCAAGTAAACTGAACATAGAATCAAAGGATAAGATATGGATTCCAGTCTAGACTGTGTTCTCTATTTTTGATGTAATGTTAGGCAATGAAAATAACCTTTAAAACAGAGGTGTTAATGTAACACATACTTGCCATAGGAATAAAATAAAATAATGTAGGTGAAACATTTTTATTCACTGGAAAGCACTGTATAAATACAATAAATTTATCTTGATTTAAGTCAACTGTGTTGAAGAATGCTAGTATACTAAGTAATGAAAACATCTCTTGAACTATCAATGTTTCACAATTTATTCATGATATCTTTTACTAATGATATCTAGCTCAAGTTCCTTCAGAAAGAAATCTATTTTTCTGCCCTGAACTGAACAACAAAGAACATATTATCAAAGATAAGGCTTTTTGATAGGCATTTAACAATCTAAAGGAATCCTCATGCATGTTTCATATTTAATTTCTAATTACTCTAATTTTTATATTTTTCAAAGTAATATGCTGCAATATTAAAAATGATTATCTGTACCCACTTTTGCTTTTGTATATGGCTACTCATTCAACTGACATTACAAACTTATTCTTAATTTCCCAAGATTCATAATTCTAAATATTTTTGACATATTTTAAATTTAATAAGAACTTGATATCTGTTTTAAAATATTTATTTTTAGGTTAAGTTTAAATAGGCTTAAAATTTCACTGGTGAGAAACTTACTTAATAAATAAAGTTTAATAAGTAAGTATTTTCTTTTAATATAAATTTATTTATTTTAATTGGAGGCTAATTACTCTACAATATTGTATTGGTTTTGCCATACAGCAACATGAATCTGCCACTGGTGTACACGTGTTCCCAATCCTGAACCCCTCTCCCACCTCCCTCCCCATACCATCCCTCTGGGTCATCCCAGTGCACCAGCCCCAAGTGGTCTTGTCATATATGACATGAATCCGCATTGGGTGTACATGTATTCCCCATCCTGAACTCCCCCTCCCACTTCCCTTCCCATCCCATCACTCCAGGTCATCCCAGTGCACCAGCCCCAAGCCCTGTCTCTTGCATCAAACCTGGACTGGCACTTAGTTTCACATATGATAATATACATGTTTCAATGTCATTCTCCCAAATCATCCCACCCTCGCCCTCTCCCAGAGTCCAAAATACTGTTCTATACATCTGTGTCTCTTTTGCTATCTCACATACAGGGTTATAATTACCATCTTTCTAAATTCATATATATGCATTAGTATACTGTATCGGTGTTTTTACTTTCTGGCTTGCCTCACTCAGTATAATAGGCGCCAATTTCATCCACTTCATTAGAACTGATTCAAATTGTATTGTTTTTAATGGCTGAGTAATACTCCATTGTGTATATGTACCACAACTTTCTTATCCATTCGTCTGCTGATGGACATCTAGGTTGCTTCCATGTCCTGGCTATTATAAACAGTGCTGCGATGAACATTGGGGTACATGTGTCTCTTTCAGTTCTGGTTTTCTCAGAGTATATGACCAGCAGTGGGATTGCTGGGTCATATGGCAGTTCTATTTCCAGTTTTTTAAGGAATCTCCACACTGTTCTCCATAGTGGCTGTAGTAGTTTGCATTTCCACCAACAGTGTAAGAGAGTTCCCCTTTCTCCACACCCTTTCGAGTATTTATTGCTTGTAGACTTTTGGATAGCAGCCATTCTAACTGGCAAGGGATGGTACCTCATTGTGGTTTTGATTTGCATTTCTCTGATAATGAGTGATGTTGAGCATCTTTTCATGTGTTTGTTAGCCATCTGTATGTCTTCTTTGGGGAAATGTCTGTTTAGTTCTTTGGCCCATTTTGTGATTGGGTCTTTTATTTTTCTGGAATTGACCTGCAGGTGTTGCTTATATATTCTTGAGATTAATTCTTTGTCAGTTGCTTCATTCGCTATCATTTTCTCCCATTCTGAAGGCTGTCTTTTTACCTTGCTTATAGTTTCCTTCATTGTGTGAAAGCTTTTAAGTTTAATTAGTTTCCATTTGTTTAATTTTGCTATTATTTCCAATACTGTGGGAGATGGGTCATAGAGGACCATGTTGTGATTTATGTTGGAGAGTGTTTTGCCTATGTTTTCCTCTAGGAGTATTATAGTTTCTGGTCTAACATTTAGATCTTAATCCATTTTGAGTTTATTTCTGTGTATGGTGTTATAAAGTGTTGTAGTTTCATTCTTTTACAAGTGGTTGACTAGTTTTCCAAGCACCACTTGTTTAACAGATTATCTTCTTTCCATTGTATATTCTTGCCTCATTTGTCAAAGATAAGGTGTCCATAGGTGCATGGATTTACCTCCGGGCTTTCTATTGTGTTCCACTGATTTATATTTCTGTCTTTGTGCCAGTACCATATTGTCTTGATGACTGTGGCTTTGTAGTAGAACCTGAAGTCTGGCAGCTTGATTCCTCCAGTCCCATTCTTCTTTCTCAAGATTGCTTTGGCTATTCGAGGTTTTTTGTACTTCCGTACAAATTGTGAAATAATTTGTTCTAGTTCTATAAAAAATACCATGGATCGCTTAATAGAGAGTGCATTGTATCTATAGATTGCTTTGGGTAGTGTACTCGTTTTCACTATACTGATTCTTCCAATCCATGAACATGGTATATTTCTTCATCTATTTGTGTTCTCTTTGATTTTTTTTTTTCACCAATGTTTTATTATTTTCTACATATAGGCCTTTTTTTTTCCTTTAGGTAAGATATATATCTAAATATTTTATTCTTTTCATTGCAATGGTAAATGAAATTGTTTTCTTAATTTCTCTTTCTATTTTCTCATTGTTAGTGTATAGGAATGCCAGGGATTTCTCTGTGTTAATTTTATATCCTGCAACTTTACTATATTCATTGATTAATTCTAGTAATTTTCTGGTGAAGTCTTTAGGGTTTTCTATGTAGAGGATCGTGTCATCTGCAAACAGTGAGAGTTTTACTTCTTCTTTTCCAATCTGAATTTCCTTTATTTCTTTTCCTTCTCTGATTGCTGTGGCCCAAACTTCCAAAACTCTGTTGAATAGTAGTGATGAGAGTGGGCACTCTTGTCTTGTTCCTGACTTTAGGGGAAAAGCTTTCCATTTTTCACCATTGAGGATAAGGTTTGCTGTGGATTTCTCATACATGCCTTTTATTATGTTGAGGTATGTTCCTTCTATGCCTGCTTTCTGGAGGGTTTATATCATAAGTGGATGTTGAATTTTGTCAAAGGCTTTTTCTACATCTATTGAGATAATCATATGGTTTTTAATCATTCATTTTGTTAATGTGGTATATCACATTGATTGATTTGTGGATATTGAAGAATCCTTGCATCCCTGGGATAAAGCACAATTGGTCATGATGTATGATCTTTTTAATATGTTGTTGGATTCTCTTTTCTAGAATTTTGTTAAGGATTTTTGCATCTATTTTCATCAGTGATATTGGCCTGTAGTTTTCTTTTTTTGTGGCATTTTTGTATGGTTTTGATATTAGAGTGATGGTGGCCTCATAGAATGAGTTTGGAAGTTTACCTTCCTCTGAAATTTTCTGAAGAGTTTGAGTAGGATAGGTGTTAGCTCATCTCTAAATTTTTCATAGAATTCAGCAGTGAAGCCGTCTGGACCTGGGCTTTTATTTGCTGGAAGATTTCTGATTATAGTTTCAATTTCCATGCTTCTGATAGGTCTGTTAAGATTTTTTATTTCTTCCTGGTTCAGTTTCGGAAAGTTGTACTTTTCTAAGAATTTGTCCATTTCTTCCAAGTTGCCCATTTTGTTGGCATATAGTTGCTTATACTAGTCTCTTATGATCCTTTGTATTTCTGTGTTGTCTATTGTGATCTCTCCATTTTTTCATGTCTAATTTTGTTGATTTGATTCTTCTCCCTTTGTTTCTTAATGAGTCTGGCTAATCGTTTGTCAATTTTATTTATCTTCTCAAAGAACCAGCTTTTGGCTTTGCTGATTTTTGCTATGGTCTCTTTTGTTTCTTTTGCATTTATTTCTGCCCTGATTTTTAAGATTTCTTTCCTTCTACTAACCCTGGGATTCTTCATTTCTTCTTTTTCTAGTTACTTTAAGTGTAGAGTTGGGTTATTTATTTAACTTTTTTCTTGTTTCTTGAGGTAAACTTGTATTGTTATGAATCTTCCACTTAACACTGTTTTTACAGTGTCCCATAGGCTTTGTGTTTTCATTTTATTCATTTCTATGCATATTTTTATTTTTATTTTTTATTTCTTCTGTGATTTGTTGGTTATTCAGCAGCGTTGGTTATTCAGCAGCGTGTTGTTCAGCCTCCATATGTTGGGATTTTTAATATTTTTCTCCTGTAATTGACATCAAATACTATTGCATTGTGGTCAGAAAAGATGCTTAGAATGATTTCAATTATTTTGAATTTACCAAGGCTAGATTAATGGCCCAGGATGTGATCTATCCTGGAAAAGGTTCCTAGTGCACTTGAGAAAAAGTTGAAATTCATTGTTTTGGGGTGAAATGTCCTATAGATATCAATTAGGTCTAACTTGTCTATTGTCATTTAAAGTTTCTGTTTCCTTGTTAATTTTCTGTTTAGTTGATCTATCCATAGGTGTGAGTGGTGTGTTAAAGTCTCCCACTATTTTGTTATTGTTAATATCCCCTTTCATATTTGTTAGTTTTTTTTTTCTTTTTGTCTTACATACTGTGATGCTCCTATGTTCAGTTCAGTTCAGCCACTCAGTCGTGTCTGACTCTTTGCGACCCCATGAATCACAGCATGCCAGGACTCCCTAACTAACTCCCGGAGTTCACTCAGACTCACGTCCATCGAGTTAGTGATGCCATCCAGCCATCTCATCCTCTGTTGTCCCCTTCTCCTCCTGTCTCCAATCCCTCCCAGCATCAAAGTCTTTTCCAATGAGTCAACTCTTCACATGAGGTGGCCAAAGTACTGGAGTTTCAGCTTTAGCATCATTCCGTCCAAAGAAATCCCAGGGCTGATCTCCTTCAGAATGGACTGATTGGATCTCTTTGCAGTCCAAGGGACTCTCAAGAGTCTTCTCTAACACCACAGTTCAAAAGTATCAATTCTTCGGCACTCAGCCTTCTTCACAGTCCAACTCTCACATCCATACATGACCACTGGAAAAACCATAGCCTTGACTAGACAGACCTTGGGTGCATATATATTTACAATTTTTATATCTTCTTCCTGGATTGATCCTTTGATCATTATGTAGTGTCCTCCTTTGTCTCTTTTCACAGCCTTTGTTTTAAAGTCTATTTTGTCTGATATGAATATTGCTATTCCTGCTTTCTTTTGGTCTCTATTTGCATCGAATCTCTTTTTCCAGACCTTCACTTTCAGTATGTATGTGTCCCTTGTTTTGAGGTGGGTCTCTTGTAGACAACTTATATAGGGTTCTTGCTTTTGTATCCATTTAGCCAGTCTTTTCTTTTGGTTGGGGTATTCAACTCATTTACATTTAAGGTAGTTATTGATAAGTATGATCCCTTTGCCACTTACTTTGTTGTTTTGGGTTTGAGTTTCTACACCCTTTCTGTGTTTTCTGCCTAGAGAAGATCCTTTAGCGTTTGTTGCAGAGCTGGTTTGTTGGTGCTGAATTCTCTCAGCTTTTGGTTGTCTGTAAAGCTCTTGATTTTTCCTTCATATTTGAATGAGATCCTTGCTGGGTACAGTAATCTGGGCTGTAAGTTCTTCTCTTTCATCATTTTAAGTATGCCCTGCCATTCCCTTCTAGCCTGAAGATTTTCTATTGAAAGATCAGCTGTTGTCTTTATGGGAATCACCTTGTGTGTTCTTTGTTGTTTTTCATTTGCTGCTTTTAATATTTTTTCTTTGTATTTGATCTTTGATTAATAATATGTCTTGGGGTGCTTTGCCTTGGGTTTTTCCTGTTTGGGACTCTCTGGGTTTCTTGGACTTGGGTGACTATTTCCTTCCCCATATTAGGGAAGTTTTCAACTATTATCCCCTCAGGTATTTTCTCATGGACTTTCTTTTTGTCTTCTTCTGGGACTCCTATGATTGGAATGTTGGGGTGTTTAACATTGTCCCAGAGGTCTCTGAGATTGTCCTCATTTCTTTTAATTCTTTTTTCCTCTCTGCTTCATTTATTTCTACCATTCTATCTTCTACCTTACTTACCGTATCTTCTGCCTCCGTTTTTCTACTGTTGGTTCCTTCCAGAGTGGTTTTTTAAATCTCATTTATTGCATTATTCATTATGTATTGACTCTTTTATTTCTTCTAGGTCCTTGTTAAACATTTCTTGCATCTTCTCAATCCTTATCTCCAGGATATCTATCTGTAACTCCATTTTATTTTCAAGATTTTGGATCATTTTCACTATCATTATTCAGAATTCTTTATCAGGTAGATTCCCTATCTCTTCCTCTTTTGCTTGGTTTGGTGGGCATTTATCCTGTTCCTTTACTTGCTGAGTATTTCTCTGCCTTTTCATCTTGTTTATATCGCTGTGTTTGGGGTAGCCTTTCCATATTCTGGCTATTTGTGGTTCCTCTTTATTATTGAAGTTCCTTGCTATGGGTGGGGTTGGACAGGTGGCCTGTCATTGTTCCCTGGTTAAGGAAGCTTGTGTCAGTATTCTGGTGTTTTCTTCTCTCTGGAGTGCAATGAAGTGTCCAGGAGTGAGTTTTGAGATGTCTATGGGTTTGGTATGACTTTTGGCAGCCTGTATATTGAAGCTCAGGGCTATATTCCTCTGTTGCTGGAGAATTTGTGTGGTATGTCTTGCTCTGGAACTTGTTGACCCTTGGGTAATGCTTGGTTTCAGTGTAGGTATGGAGGCTTTTGATGAACTCCTGTCGATTAATGTTCCCTGGAGTCAGGAGTTCACTGGTGTTCTCAGGATTTGGACTTAAGACTCCTGCCTCTGGTTTTCAGTCTTAAAGTAGCCTCAAGACTTCTCCATATACACAGCACCAATGATAAAATATCTAGGTTAATGATGTGAAAGTTTCTCTACAGTGAGGGACACCTGAAGAGGTTCACAGGGTTACATGGAGAAGAGAAGAGGGAGGAGGGAGATAGAGATGACCAGGAGGAGAAGGGGGGAATCAAAAGGGGAGAGAGCAAGCTAGCCAGTAATGACTTCCTTATGTGCTTTCCATAGTCTGGATCCCTCAGAGATGTTCATGGAGTTACAGAGAGAAGAGAAGAGGGAGGAAGGAGACAGAGGTGGCCAGGAGGATAAAGAGGGGAATCAAAAGAAGAGAGATAGATCCAGCGAGTAATCAGTTCCCTAAGTGTTCTCCACAGCCCAGAACACACAAAGAGATTCACTGAGTTAAGTAGAGAAGAGAAGGGGGAGGGAGGAGATAGAGGTGACTGGGTGGAGAAAAAAGAGTGTCAAAAGGGGGAGAGAGCAATCAAGCCAGTAATCTCACTCCCAAGTAAATGAGTACTGAAGATTGGGTTCTTAAAGGTACACAATTGATAACAAATACCAAAAGGCAAAGATTAAAAATCTAGAGTAGAGGTTAGATTTTCAAAAATACAATATTAAAAAAAAGACACAAAAATTATAATATATATATATTAATTTTGCTTTAAAAATAGCATATTTTTGCAAGGTAATAGTAGGTTATAGAAATGAAAATTAATGGCATAATAGAGGACTTAAAAATTAAAAATTAAAAAATGATAATAGTAAAATATATATCTAGGACTTTCTCTGGAGCTCTTGCGGACATGTGGGGTCAGTTCATTTTCAGATAGTTTCTTGATCCCATTTATACTTCTCAAGATCTATAGGCCCCTTCCGATATAGTTGGTGCTAACTACAGGATTTTAATATATTGCACCTGTCACTTCCAAAGCGGTTCCCTCTGTTTATGTTAGCTTCTTCTGTTTGCTGGTCTCTTCAGTGTCTAATTTCTGCCCTGACACAGGGGGGTAAAGATAGTCACTTATTTAGTCTCACTTGTTCAGTAGTGCTGTGGGGAGGGAGGAACACTGTAAACAAATATTACTGGCATGTGTGGGGAGTGCTCACAGTGTACCGGCCATACTGGGTTTGCCCCCACTCATGGCATGTGTGCTTTCCTGGTCCACACATCTCAGGCTCTAGGTTGCTCTGTTGGAAACTGTCTGAAGTGAGCCCTGGGTTGCATGCCCTTCCCAGGTCTAAGCCGCTGAGGTTCAGATTCCCAGGTACTCCACAAAGGTGCAGACTCAGTTGGGCCTGTGTTTTGTGCCCTTCCCAGGTCCGAGCAGCTCAAGTGACCAGGTGTTTGGTGAGCACAGTCTCCCCCAGTTGGAGGGTGCATCTTATCACCCTCCCCATCCCAGCCAATCAGTTTTCTGGGTGTACAACAGACGCGGATCCTCAGGTGTGCCGTGTATCTCTTCTGGGTAGCTATTCTGTTCTGCGACCCTCCCAGTGGACGTCAACGGTCCAGAATCCGAAGAAGTCTTGGTTAGCAATGAAGCCTGATTGCAGCTTGGTAGAGGATGCCTATCTGAAGCCGGGATTGACCCTTCCAGCTCTGGATGCCCTTGCCTGCTTGTCTCCAGTGGGGGATGGGCCAGTCTGCAGCCAGGCATGGAAGTGTATTCAGTTCAGTTCAGTTCAGTTCAGTCGCTTAGTCATGTCTGACTCTTTGTGACCCCATGTATCGCAGCACACCAGGCCTCCCTGTCCATCACCAACTCCTGGAGTTCACTCAGACTCACGTCCATTGAGTCAGTGATGCATCCAGGCATCTCATCCTCTGTCATCCCCTTCACCTCCTGCCCTTAAACCCTCCCAGCATCAGAGTCTTTTCCAATGAGTCAGCCCTTCACATGAGATGGCCAAAGTACTGTAGTTTAAGCTTTAGCGTCATCCCTTCCAAAGAAATCCCAGGGCTGATCGTCTTCAGAATGGACTGCTTGGATTTCCTTGCAGTCCAAGGGACTCTCAAGAGTCTTCTCCAACACCACAGTTCAAAAGTATCAATTCTTCGGCACTCAGCCTTCTTCACAATCCAACTCTCACATCCATACATGACCACTGGAAAAACCATAGCCTTGACTAGACGGACCTTAGTCGGCAAAGTAATGTCTCTGCTTTTGAATATGCTATCTAGGTTGGTCATAATTTTCCTTCCAAGGAGTAAGCGTCTTTTAATTTCATGGCTGCAGTCACCATCTGCAGTGATTTTGGAGCCCCCCAAAATAAAGTCTGACACTGTTTCCATTGTTTCCCTGTCTATTTCCCATAAAGTGATGGGACCGGATGCCATGATCTTCGTTTTCTGAATGTTGACCTTTAGGCCAACTTTTTCACTCTCCTCCTTCACTTTCATCAAGAGGCTTTTTAGTTCCTCTTCACTTTTTGCCATAAGGGTGGTGTCATCTGCATATATGACGTTATTGAGATTTTCCCCCAGCAATCTTGATTCCAGCTTGTGTTTCTTCCAACCCAGCGTTTCTCATGATGTACTCTGCATAGAAGTTAAATAAGCAGGGTGGAAATATACAGCCTTGACATACTCCCTTTCCTATTTGAAACCAGTCTGTTGTTCCATGTCCAGTTCTAACTATTGCTTCCTGGGCTGCATACAGACTTCTCAAGAGGCAGGTCAGGTGGTGTGGTATTCCCATCTCTTTCAGAATTTTCCACAGTTTATTGTGATCCACACAGTCAAAGGCTTTGGTCATGGTCAATAAAGCAAAAATAGATGGTTTTCTGCAACTCTCTTGCTTTTTCCATGATCCAGCAGATGTTGGCAATTTGATCTCTGGTTCCTCTGCGTTTTCTAAAACCAGCTTGAACATCAGGAATTTTGCGGTTCACGTATTGCTAAAGCCTGGCTTGGAGAATTTTGAGCATTACTTTACTAGCATGTGAAATGAGTGCAATTGTGCAGTAGTTTGAGTATTCTTTTGCACTGCCTTTCTTTGGAATTGGAATGAAAACTGACATTTTCCAGTCGTGTGGTCACTGCTGAGTTTTCCAAATTTGCTGGCGTATTGAGTGCAGCACTTTCACAGCATCCTCTTTCAGGATTTGAAACAGCTCCACTGGAATTCCATCACCTCCACTAGCTTTGTTCATAGTGATGCTTTCTAAGGCCCACTTGATTTCACATTCCATGATGTCGGGCTCTAGATGAGTGATCACACCATCGTGATTATCTCGATTGTGAAGATCTATTTTGCACAGTTCTTCTGTGTATTCTTCCCACCTCTTCTTTATATATTCTGCTCCTATTAGGTCGATAACATTTCTGTCCTTTAGGGTTTTTCATGAGATAGCTATCCCACAGTCTGGGTTGCTATCTCAAGTTAGTTCCCTTAGGGACATTCAGGCCTGGTCCTTATCCTAAGCAATGCAGCCCGTGCCTCCCTATCCAGCCCCTGCTTGCTAGTGGTGGATGTGAGTGTCTTGGCTGCTTCTCCACTGGGAGTTGCATTAGACATGTAATCTTGGGTTTTATTTATTTATTTATTTATTTTTCCTCCCAGTTATGTTGCCCTCTGAGGTTCCAAGGCTCCTCACAGACTCGGCAGTGAGAGTGTTTCCTGGTGTTTGGAAACTTCTCTCTTTTTCAAGACTTCCTTCCCAGATGGATCTCTTTCCCTACCTCTTTTGTCTCTCTTTTTATCTTTTATATTTTGTCCTACCTCCTTTTGAAGACAATGGGCCACATTTCTTGGTGCCTGACTTCCTTTGCCAGCATTCAGAAGTTGTTCTGTGGAATTGGCTCAGCATTCAAATGTTCTTTTGATAAATTTGTGAGGGAGAAAGTGGTCTACCTGTCCTATTGCTCTGCCATGTTATGACCGCCCCTAACAAGTAAGTGTTACTTTTCAGAAAATTGTTTTATATGGGTCATGTATCTCAAGTAATATAAATTTATGGCTAATTTTTATTTTCATTAATCATATATATATTAATATAGTAATGATAATATATTGATATTATATATTATATAGTATTTGCCTTTGATGGAAGAATTCTCATTGTTCCAGATTATGCCATACCAAGATGAAATAAGCCTTAAAGTGCAGCCCCAAATTGGCGTTTGTCACAGTGGTTGAAAGAGAATTTTGTCAGGATAAAAGTAATAATATGAGGCTTGATACTTGAACCTTATCAAATTTCATACAGCATGTCTTCTCTGCAGAATAAAAAAATATTAAAACTAAACTATCAATAAGGGGGCCATGGATAAAATGCAAATCAGAGCCTGAAGTATAAAACTAGAAACCTGCTTATATTTATCCAGAATAAAGAAAGCATTCACCATATGTTTGAGTTTATTTGAAGTAAGCCTAAGTGTTACATGATAAAGGATGATTCTGAAATAGAATGACCTAGTCAAATATCATGAAAAAGCAAAAGTCACCAATACATAACTGCGAGAAGATAAAATGCAAATATCAGTGTTTAATGCCATTTAAAAATATTTTATTTGATCTCAAGATGGTAATTAGCTTAATGATAAGTTTAGGTCACAGAAACTATTGAACTATTAAATAGACTTAGAAATTTAAAAAGCTATTGATTTATTCAAGTGATGTGTATCTTTACCTCATTATACACTATAATGATTTTACCTACACAGCAGAACATGAGCCTCATTATTAATTATAAAAACTGCATGTGTCACGAGTGTGCTTTTATTTTTTAGACATTCTTTAAATTTAGTTATCTAACTAAAATGTTAAAATGTTTTTTTAATTGAGAGTTACTGTTGATTATCCCTTCCCACTTTTTAACAGGACTGAAAACTAAATTTAGATGATTTCATTTTCTGGTTATAGTGGAATAGCTTATATCAGACAAACTCTCTCAACAAGAGTAAATACAAAATTGAAATAAAAATGAAAACTGTTTGAAGACATTGGAAATCAACTCAGGAAATCAGGACTGGAATCAAGATTGCCAGGAGAAATATCAATAACCTCATATATGCAGATGACACCACCCTTATGGCAGAAAGTAAAGAAGAACTAAAGAGACTCTTGATGAAAGTGAAAGAGGAGAGTGAAAAAGTTGGCTTAAAGGTCAACATTCAGAAAATGAAGATCATGGCATCCGGTCCCATCACTTCATAGCAAATAGATGAGGAACAGTGGAAACAGTGGCTGATTTTATTTTTCTGGGCTTCAAAAACACTGCAGATAGTGATTACAGCCATGAAATTAAAAGACACTTGCTCCTTGGAAGGAAAGTTATGACCAATCTAGAGAGCATATTAAAAAGCAGAGACATTACTTTGCCAACAAATGTCCATCTAGTCAAGGCTATGGTTTTTCCAGTGGCCATGTATGGATGTGAGAGTTGGACTCTGAAGAAAGCTGAGCACCGAAGAATTTGATGCTTTTGAACTGTGGTGTTGGAGAAGACTCTTGAGAGTCCCTTGGACTGCAAGGAGATCCAACCAGTCCATCCTAAAGGAGATCAGTTCTGGGTGATCATTGGAGGGACTGATGTTGAAGCTGAAACTCCAATACTTTGGCCACATGATGTGGAGAGCTGACTCATTTCAAAAGACCCTGACGCTTGGAAAGATTGAGGGCAGGAGGAGAAGGGGACGACAGAGGATGAGATGGTTGGATGGAACCATCGACTCAATGGACATGAGTTTGGGTGGACTCTGGGAGTTGGTGGTGGACAGGGAGGCCTGGTGTGCTGCAGTTCATGGGGTTGCAAGAAGTCAGACACAACTGAGCGAGTGAACTGAACTGAAGAGTCCAAAATTCCCAAGAGAAGAAAAACACACAGAAAAGTCTCCAATACTGTTTGTCTGCCACTTCTCTTCTTAATATATTCGTAAACTTGTCATCTACACCGGGCTGTTGCTGTCAAAAATGGATCTCAGAGATTTCTGAAGTAGCACAAAATAGTAAAAACAAAAATTAGAATTCAGAGCTATCACAGTAGCTTGGAATTTAAAGACCAAAACCTCAAAGCTACGGCAGTAATGAAGAGGTGATCATAAAATTAAGTGACTCTTTGCCTGTATTGTACTTTCCAAATTTTTATTCTGCAGAGAAAGAGGCTGAGTAAGCAAGAGTAATCTCTGCCCAAAAGGGAAGAAAAAGGGCTGTTCAGCTCCTGACTAGGAGGAAATTCTCAGGAAAAATACTCCAGGTTGTTTTTTTTTTTTTTTCACTATACTAATTTTTTTTTCCTTTTTTTTATTTATTTATTTATTTTTTTTTAAATTTTAAAATCTTTAATTCTTACATGCATTCTCAAACATGAACCCCCCTCCCACCTCCCTCCCCATAACATCTTTCTGGGTCATCCCCATGCACCAGCCCCAAGCATGCTGCATCCTGCGTCAAACATAGACTGGTGATTCAATTCACATGATAGTATACATGTTAGAATGTCATTCTCCCAAATCATCCCACCCTCTCCCTCTCCCTCTGAGTCCAAAAGTCCGTTAGAGATACAGCTGAATAAAGTATTAGATAAGTCAATAGAAAATATTGGTTCATAACAAAGTGAATATGAATTAAAATGTAAAAAAGTGTCATATATATATGTAAAAAATTAAAAATAAAAAATTGTAGACCTGTAACTGGAATCCTAGAAAGAGCAGAGAGAAAAAAAGGTGGTAAGTTTTGTTTGAAGAGACACTATAATGACTTTTCTAAAACTGATTTAAAACAAAAAAGACATAATGTTACAGAGACAAGAATGATAAATATTATAAATATTAAATATTATAATATCTAATAATATAATTATATTATATAGTATATATAATTATAATATATAAAATATATATTTATATATAAATATATATATATATATTTATATTATATAAATATAATATACTATATGATATATTATAATTATAAATATATTATATTTAATAAAATAATATTAAACATTATACATTATAAATACTAAATACTAAATATTATATTATAAATATTAATATTATAAATATTAAAACTGGTGATGTAAAGATAGTAATATCAAGAATTATGAAGAATAAAAATCCTGACAAAGGAAGTACAAAGCGTGGGAATGAGTCAGTCCTAGACAAACTATAGGAAATCACCAAAATTCATTCAGAAATACAAAACTGTTAAAAGCAGTCAGAGAAAACTAAATCATTGCCTTCAAATAAGAAGCAATAATAACAGCATTCAATTTTTAAACATAAATGGTAAAAAGAAGAGTACAACAGGTGATATATTTTAAATTACTGAAAATAAATAAATGGTAAGCTATAATTAAATATTCACATAAAGTATGTTGAAAACAAGTTGAATTTTACCTAAGACTCTTCCTACCTACAGAAGAATAATCTACATTAACAGAAATAACAAAAAAATTTTTGAAGCAAAAGAAAAGTTATCTCAATTGTGTTTTCAATAATAAATGAAGACATAAGAACACTGAAAAGGTAAAGGTATGGCAAATTTAAAGAAAACTGGTGATGTAAAGATAGTAATATCAAGAATTATGAAGAATAAAACTACCTGACAAAGGAAGTACAAAGTGTGGGAAGGAATAAATATACTTAATATTTTAATAGGAATTTCATGCACATGCCAAAAAGGACATAAAAACAATCCCAAGTTGAATTAATAACACTTTTTCTCCTAAAAAAATGGCTGCATTTTTCTGACATTTAATATTCATTCAAATATATATTTTTATGTGTCATGTACCAAGATCTATATTGACCTTGGATATACACATAAGAATATGAAACATTCCTTGTTGTCAAGAATATTAAATATAGTTTAAGCAAATTTTCTCTAGTCTCAGATTCACCATTGATTTAATTCAGATTAGAAGGGAAGAATCACTTCTAAAATATATACTTAAGGAAAAACAAAACAAAAACAGAACTGAAAACAAGACATTCATCCTGCCGTTTGAATCAAAATTTGAATCCAAGATTCCTGCAATTTGAAACTTAATTTTCTCGATTTCTTTAGTTATCTGTAAGAATTTATGCCATCATTATTATATTATCCTCTTTATAAAAACTGTCTTACTTTACTCCTTTAGAACTTTTGGAATTGATAGTTTCATATGTGGCTAATTTTTATTTCATTTCTTGCTTATCTAAAATTGTAGTAGTGTTTACATATGTATAAAGTAGCATCTTGTAAAATATTTTATCTTATTTTACTTTGGTGCTTCAGTGATATTCCTTCTTGCTTTATGAACTAGTTATATCTAACTTGCCTGGCTCTGAAAATTGTAATATTTATTTAAAGAGGTTTGGCATTTTATTTAACATCAATTGCTTTCCTAGCAACAGGATAATGTTCTAAGCACATAATGATCATAAATCATCTTTTTAAAAATAATTTACTCTAAGTAGAAATTCAAATTATATTAGGAGTATATCTCATACAGTGACATAGATTAAAATAATTCAAGTGATATAATAATCAGATTCGTGGAATATTTTAGCAAGACAAATTAAGCCAGCTAAGCCAAAGTAGATAGCATATTCAAAAGCAGAGACATTACTTTGCCAACTAAGGTCCGTCTAGTCAAGGCTATGGTTTTTCCTGTGGTCATGTATGGATGTGAGAGTTGGACTGTGAAGAAGGCTGAGTGCCTAAGAATTAATGCTTTTGAACTGTGGTGTTGGAGAAGACTCTTGAGAGTCCCTTGGACTGCAAGGAGATCCAACCAGTCCATTCTGAAGGAGATCAGCCCTGAGATTTCTTTGGAAGGAATGATGCTGAAGCTGAAACTCCAGTACTTTGGCCACCTCATGCGAAGAGCTGACTGATTGGAAAAGACTCTGATGCTGGGAGGGATTGGGGGCAGGAATTGGTGATGGACAGGGAGGCCTGGCGTGCTGTGATTCACGGGGTCACAGAGTCGGACACGACTGAGAGACTGAACTGAAATGAACTGAACTAAACTGAACTGAAGTTGATGACAGAGGATCAAATAAAGTCCCACTTGCTTAATATGATGAAAGTTATTTTTTTCTAGTTATTATTATAGGGCATATTTCAATAATTCAATTAGAGGAAGGTTAAAATATAACTGAGAATTGATGAAATATGATCATTACAAGGCAATGAACAACACAGAAATGAAATTGTAAATACAAAGCATTGTGGGGAACAGAAGAGTGGTGCTAGTACTTATTAATGAACATTTCTCTTCCATTTCTGAAAACATTTTCTTCAGTATTACTTTTATTCATATTTAAAGATAAAAATGGCTTCCCTGATGACTCAGAGGGTAAAGCTTCTGCCTGCAATACGGGAGCCCTGGGTTCAAACCCTGGATCAGGAAGATAAATAAGGAAAAGGTCTAATTAACTCATTTCTGACATTAGCTTCCTCAGTGTTCAGAGCTATCCCTTATTCTGATAAGCAGACAATGACATCAGCCATGGAATTAAGACATGTTCCTTGGAAAGAAAGCTCTGACAAACTTAGACATGGTATTAAAAAGCAAAGACATCAGGTTGCTGACAAATATCTGCATAGTCAAAGTTGTGGTTTTTCCAGTAGTCATGTATGGAAGTGAGAGTCAGCCCATAAAGAAGGATGAGTGCTGAAGAATTCAGTCCATTCAGTCACTCCATCATGTCCAACTCTTAGCAACCCCATGGACTGCAGCACACCAGGCCTCCCTGTCCATCACCAACTCCCAGGCCTTGCTCAAACTCATGTCCAAGGAATTGGTGATACCATGCAACCATCTCATCCTCTGTCATTCCCTTCTCCTCCTGCCTTCATATTTCCCAGCATCAGGGTCTTTTCTAATGAGTCAGTTCTTTGCATATGTGCCAAAGTATTGGAGCTTCAGCTGCAGCATCAGTTCTTCCAATGAATATTTAGGATTGATTTCCTTCATTGACTAATTTGATCTCCTTGCAAACCAAGGGACTCTCAAGAGTCTTCTCCAACACCACAGTTCAAAAGCATCAATCCTGTGGTGCTCAGGTTTCTTTATGTTCCAACTCTTACACGCATACAGGACTATTGGAAAAACCATAGCTTTGAATATGTGGGTCTTTGTCGGCACAGTAATGTATCTGATTTTTAATATGCTGTCTAGGATTGTCATAGCTTTGTGACATTATCATGTCAAACTGTTTCCATTGTTTCCCCATCTATTTCCATGAAGTTATGGGACCAGATGCCATGATTTTCACTTTTTGAATGTTGAATTTTAAGTCAGCTTTTTCACTCTCCTGCTTCACCTTCATCAAGAGGCTTTTTAGTTCCTCTTCACTTTCTGCCATAAGGGTGTTGTCATCTGCATATCTGAGGTAATTGATATTTCTCCCAGAAATCTGGATTCCAGATTGTGCTTCATCCAGCCTAGCATTTTGCATCTTGTATTCTGCATATAAGTTAAACAAGCAGGGTAACTATATACAACCTTGACACATTCCTTTCCTGGTTTGGAACCAGGCCATTGTTCCATGTCCAGTTCTAACTATTTCTTCTTGACCTGCATGCGGATTTCTCAGGAGGCAGGTCAGGTGGTCTGGTATTCCCAGAACATCTTGTTAAGAATTTTTCAAAGTTTTTTGTGATCCACACAGTCAAAATATTTAGCACAGTCAATTAAGCATAAGTAGATGTTTTTTCTGGAATTCTCTTGCATTTTCTATGATCCAATGGTTGTTGGCAATTTGATCTCTGGTTTCTTTGACTTTTCTAAATCCAGCTTGAACATCTGGAAGTTCACAGTTCATGTACTGTTGAAGCAAGGCTTGGAGAAGTTTGAGCATTACTTTACTACAGTGTGAGAAGAGTGCAATTGTGCAGTAGTTTGAGCATTCTTTGGCATTGTCTTTCTTTGGGATTGGAATGAAGACTGATCTTTTCCAGCCCTGTGGCTACTGATGAGTTTTCCAAACTTGTTGACATTTTGAATGTGGCACTTTCACAGCATCATCTTTTAGGATTTGAAATAGTTCAGCTAGAATTCCATCATCTGCACTAGCTTTATTCTTAGTAATGTTTTCTAGGTCCCACCTGACTTCACATTCCAGGATGTCTGGCTCTAGGTGCGTGATCACACCATCGTGGTTATCTGGGTTGTGAAGATCTTTTTTTTTTTTTTTTTATAGTTCTTCTGTGTATTCTTGCCACCTCTTCTTAATATCTTCTGCTTCTGTTAGATAGATACCATTTCTGCCCTTTATTGTACCCATCTTTGCATGTAATATTCCCTTCATATCTCTAATTTTCTTGAGGAGATCTCTAGTCTTTCCCATTCTACTGTTTTCCTCTATTTATTTGCATTGATCACTGAGGAAGGCTTTCTTATCTATCCTTGCTATTCTATAGAACTCTGCATTCAGATGGGTATATCTTTCCTTTTATCCTTTGCCTTTCACTTCTCTTTTTTACTCCACTATTTGTAAGCCTTCCTCAGACAACCATTTTGTCTTTTTGCATTTCCTTTTTGGGGGGATTGTTTTGATGACAACCCCCTGTACAATGTTATGGACCTCCCTCCGTATTTCTGCAGACACTCTGTCTATCATATCTAATCCCTTGAATCTGTCACTTCCACTGTATAATTGTAAGGGATTTGATTTAGGTCATACCTGAAAGGTCTAGTGGTTTTTCCCTACTTTCTTCAATTTAAGTCTGAATTTTGCAATAAGGGGTTCATAATCTGAGCCAAAGTCAGCTCCTGGTGCTGTTTTTGATGACTGTACACAGCTTCTCTATCTTTGACTCTAAAGAATGTAATCAATCTTATTTCCATATTGACCATCTGATGACATCCATTTGTAGAGTCTTCTCTTGTGTTGTTGGAAGAGGGTGTTTGTTATGACCAGTGCGTTCTCTTGGCAAGGCTCTGTGAGTCTTTTACTCTGCTTCATTTTGTACTCCAAGGCCAAACTTGCCTGTTACTCCAGGTATTTCTTGACTTCCTACTTTTGCATTCCATTCCCTGGAATCAAAGGGACTGTATCTGAATCATCTGAATCATCAGATGCTCCCTATGATGAAAAGAACATCTTCTTTTGGTGTTCTTCTAGAATGACTTTTAGGTCATCATAGAACAGTAGAATTGAAGCCAAAAAAATTGTGCCTTCAAATTGTGGTTCTGGAGAAGACTCTTGAGAGTCCGTTAGGTTGCCAGATCAAACCAGTCAATCCTATGGTTAATCATCCCTGAATATTCAGTGGAAGGACTGAATCCAAAGCTCCAATACTTTTGCCTGATGCGGAGAGATGACTCTTTGGAAAAGTACATGATGCTAGGAAAGAATCAAGCTAAAAGGAGAAGAGGGTGGTAGAGGATGAGATGGTTAGATAGCATCACTGACCGAATGGACATGAATCTGAGCAAATCCCAGGAGATATTGAAGGACAGGTAAGCCTGGTGTCCATGCGGTCACAAAGAATCAGACAGAGCTTAGCAACTGAACAACAACATCAACAAACAAAAACTATTCATACCATGTGACTGAAGGCAAAAAAAAAAAAAGTGAAAAAAAGTGTTTGTCTTGTCCTTAACAGAATTCAGGTAAGATTTGAAACCTTCCATTACCATGCTAATTATATGCTTATCATCAGTTGTCAATATATTTAGATAAATATACTTATCTAAATACAATGGAAAACTAGTGAACATCTGGCATAGTTTAATTCTTTCTTCAAATTAGAGCTGGAACAAGTTACCACACACCAAAAAATTTCTCTTAGCCTTTTTACATACTTTTGAAACCCAAGGAACTTGATTTCAAATATACAGAGGGTAATATCTCTATATTAAAGTAAAGATGTTCATAGGCCAGATTACCTTTACAATATTTTTTTAATACAGTGACTCAGATGATAAAGAATCTGCCTGCAATAGCACACTGCTCACAAACTATTCTGCTAGTCTGGAAACGATCACCATGTAGATAGGCCCTCTGATTAGGTATTCATGTTGTATCTCAGACTGTAAAGAACCTGCATACAATGTAGGAGACGGGAGTCTGACCTCTGCATCAGGAAGATCCCCTGGAGAAGAGATTGGCAACCCATTCCAGTATTCTTGCCTGAAGAATTCCATAGACAGACAGACCTGGTGGGCTACAGTCCTTGGGGTTGCAAAAAGTCGGATGTGATGAACCAGCGTGACTAGCATAAGCACCTTTTATTTTTAAGTCAATGCTGCTGCTGCTGCTGCTGCGAAGTCGCTTCAGTCGTGTCCGACTCTGCGATCCCATAGACGGCAGCCCACCAGGCTCCCCCGTCCCTGAGATTCTCCAGGCAAGAGTACTGGAGTGGGTTTCCATTTCCTTTTCCATTTTAAGTCAATATATTTTATAAAATAATTTTAGGAGAATGTTCATGTAAGACAGTTACTGAAGTTTCTCAGTATTCTTGTAAAATGCTAAAGTCATGATCGTTTTCTCAGTGCTCCTTAAACAGGTCACAAAATACTTATTTCATAAATGAGTATAATGAACACAAAAAATAAATTGTAATAATAGAGTGTAAAAAACTAGTAAGATGTATTGAAAAGATGTGTTCTTCCTAAGTAAGTAAAGTAAGTAAAGTCGCTCAGTCGTGTCCGACTCTTTGCGACCTCGTGGACTGTAGCCTACCAGGCTCCTCCCTCCATGGGATTCTCCAGGCAAGAGAACTGCAGTGGGTTGCTGTTGCCTTCTCCAGGGGATCTTCCCGACCCAGGGATCGAACCTGGGTCTCCTGCATTCCCAGGTCTCCTGCATTCCAGGCAGACGCTTTAACCTCTGAGCCACCAGGGAAGCCCGTTCTTCCTAATAAGAATATAAAAATTGAGGATATGCTTTATAATGGAAGTATCTTTTGTGGGCAATTTGAACATATGTGAATGAGGCACATGGGTATCCAAATGAAACTGGCATTATATTATTAGAAAAGAGTGTATACTGATAGACTTCTGAGAGTGCCTGTTTTTGTAATCTTATTTATTTTCCATTAAAAAAATGAAGAAATTGTGCAATCTGTAGAATCCAGGTCAGTTCTGAGAATGAGATTATCTACCGCCTGAAAAGAATTTGAGCTTGTATTCAGATATGAGTCAAATTTCATATCATAAATAATACAGAAAACAATAGCCTTGGCTGTAAATGGCTCAATCCTGGGAATTGTATCTGTGGCTATGATAGTAAAATGTTTCATTATAATTCGATTTCCTTTTCATCAGAATAAGTGATAGTTCTGAACACTGAGTAAGCTAATGTCAGAAATGAGTTAATTAGACTTCTTGCTTTTTAAATTGTTTACATCAGTTCTAAAAGACTCTTGTATTTCAAAGTAGCAGAAATGCAATTTCATGGTATTCTGCTTAAGTGACTTAGAGATATACACTAACTACCTAAAGTTTGATTATTTTAATGATTTTAAGTCTCCCAAACAACAAATAGAAATTTGTGATTTTTCTAACCAATATACTCGGTCTAGAATGAAGACTCTAATCTGAACACTAAATTATAAATTTGCTCATCAAAACTAATAGGCAGATCACAGAAAAGATAATCTTAGTAAAAGGAACTAAAAATCTGTAAAAGTTTTGTACATAACTTATAATAGGCATAGAATAAACTATCACGGAACCTAAACATAATTATGAAATAACCCAAGGTTATTGGTAAAGCTAATCTAGACTGTTAATCAAAAATTCACCAAAATGAATTTAGATTGTTGACAGAATAATTAGTCAATTAAAATTTTTATTTTGTAAACTGGCTTTTTGTTATTATATTCAAGCAATAGTTTGAGATCTTGATAGATACTGGATTTGAGTAAAATATTTAAAACTGTCTACTATTTGCATTAAGTTAGTAGAATGATGCATTCATTACCTATGAACAATCTAAAGAGTTATGTTTAGAAACATCCTCTGCTTTAGATTAATTTATTTACTCATTACACATGATAAAGATTTTTCCACATTATGACTAATAAGCAATATAAACACATTTTGCAAAGGCAAATACAGTGTCATCTACTTCATAAATAGCATTTCTTATTTGTATAATCAATGTCTATATTTTATATCTTTGAGTTGCAAACCATTTTAGGAATGATAATAGTGATGTTGTATTGGTTATTTTGATTGTGGTAGTCCATTATATATTACAAATTATATACTGCCCAAATAGCACATCTTCTTACTTAATTTTCAGTTGTAGATTGGTAAGTGGATACTGGAAACTTTCCAGTAGACAGCTCATATAAATAAATTCATACATATCTACAAATATACATACCACATGAATTTATAAGAGTGTACAGATATGTATATTCATTAACATACATGTATATATATCTATATATATGCACAGATTTACAGACTTCCCTGTTTGCTCAGCAGTAAAGAATCTGCCCACAATGCAGATGTGGTTTCAATCCCTGGGTTGGGAAGATCCCCTGGAGATGGAAATGACAGCCCACTCCAGTATTCTTGCCATGGAATCTCATGGACAAGGGGTTGCAAGAGAGTTGGACATGATTTAGTGACTAAACAATAGCAGCAAATGTACAGATTTATATTTAAAAGTGTCTAAGAAATTCTATAGCACTAAAAATAAATTGATAAGACTATGTAGATGTTCAAAGATTGATTCTGGTTCCCACCCTTATGAATATTAAGTAATTCAGATAGCTTTTTCAGGGAGAATAATTAAAAGAGCTGCACAAATATAATGCATTAACTTCACTTCACTTCAAGGTAGCTAGAATAAAGTAAAAATTTTTGTGATATGTGAAGAAGAGCTAAGAGCATGGGAGTGAGAATGAGATTTGGAAATTTTACACTTGTGGGTGTTTTATGATTTGTTAGTGTGACTGAGAAGCTGAGTTGCAGATATTTTCACATGATTTTTCATGAGAATTTTAAAGAGAGGTAACAAAATAGGTAATTGTTCTATCTAGTAAACGTGATAGATGTAATCATGTACACACAGAAAAATGCCCAAGATTAATAGCATCAGATATTGTCTGAAAGTTTAAGCAAAAGAATGCTTTTAATAGTAGAGTAGTACCCACTACTCAGCATCAGTTTGTACTGAGCCAATAACTTGCTTAGGGCAGATTATTGCTAATATGGCCAAGGTCACAAGCTTTTTGACTTGAAGGCCATTTATTTTACTCTGCACCTTGACTCTTGATTGTACCATAGGGCAGTGGTCTTGCTTGAGAAATTACATGAGTAGAAGGGAAAAAAAAAGTTTCATTTTAAAAAACAGACATCTTTGAAAATATAATTTTCCTCTTTTGGAAATTAAGTTGTTACTAGAATGTAAGAAGCTAGAGAAAATAATAGAAGTTAAGGGCTAGAGAGAAAGTTATTAACGTTTCAATCAGAGTTAGCATTGCAGATCTGGTTATTTCTGGGTCATGTATTTATGTATGCTACTTGGAGACCCGAATTTGATCCCTGGGTTGGAAAGATCCCCTGGGGAAGGAAAAGGCTACCCACTCCAGTATTCTGGCCTGGAGAATTCCATGGACTGTATAGTCCATAGGGTCACAAAGAGTTGGACATGACTGAGCAACTTTCACTTTTGCTTTCACTAGGTTACCTTAGAGATATTTGGTTTTGATTTCAGACCACTGCAACAAAGTGAGTCACATAAAATTTTTGGTTGTGCTGGCAGAAAAGAAATATCATTGTATATCTCCATCAGAACTCTTGGGGTATTGTTCATTAGCAGTAATATTTTTAAAGATTTTTTTTTTCCCTGAGTAGCCAGTCTCAACAGGAGATTAACATTTTCAATAAACCATATCATAAGCCGATGCACTGTCATAGAGGCTATGTTGTTTTAGGTATAGAGCATAGTAAAGGAATAACGCAATTTGTAGTTTGTAATATACTATCTCACTTAAACCATAGTGCAGCATTTCAATATAAGAATTATTAGGCCCATTGTACAAATAAGAAAATTGAATATTAAGAAGAAAAATAAATTTTCACAAATTTTGTACTAGGAATACCCACCAGATTGATAACATGCTTGAATGAGCTTATATCACCTTATGGAAACCAATTGTTAAATGTTGCAGGGATGTTTTTAAAATACTAGCATTTTTAAAATAGTCACGAGGCAAGTATTTTATACCACAGAGATAGGCAAATGCTACAAGTCAGAGCTCCTTCTTTTCAGAGATCTGCTTTCAGTTCAGTTCAGTTCAGTTGCTCAGTCGTGTCTGACTCCTTGTGACCTCATGAACCACAGCATGCCAGACCTCCTTGTCCATCACCAACTCCTGGAGTACACCCAAACCCATGTCCATTGAGTCAGTAATGCAATCCAACCATCTCATCCTTTGTTGTCCCCTTCTCCTCTGTCCCTAAATCTTTCCCAGTATCAGGGTCTTTTCAAATGAGTCAGCTCTCTGCATTGGGTAGCCAAAGTATTAGAGTTTCACCTTCAACATCTGTCCCTCCAATGAGCACCCAGGACTGATCTCCACTAGGATGGACTGGTTGGATCTCCTTGCAGTCCAACGGACTCTCAAGAGTCTTCTCCAGCACCAAAGTTCAAAAGCATCAATTCTTCCACACTCAGCTTTCTTTATAGTTCAACTCTCACATCCATACATGACTATTGAAAAAACCATAGCCTTGACTAGACAGACCTTTGTTGGCAAAGTAATGTCTCTGCTTTTTAATATGCTGTCTAGGTTGATCACAACTTTCTTTCCAAGGAGTAGGCATCTTTTAATTTCATGACTGCAATCACCATCTGCAGTGATTTTGGAGCCCAGAAAAATAAAGTCAGCCACTGTTTCCACTGTCTCCCCATGTATTTCTCATGAAGTGATGGGACCTAATGTCATGATATTTGTTTTCTGAATGTTGAGCTTTAAGCCAACTTTTTCAATCTCTTCTTTCATTTTCATCAAGAGGCTCTTTACTTCTTCACTTTCTGTCATAAGGGTGGTGTCATCTGCATATCTGTGGTTATTGATATTTCTCCTGGCAATCTTGATTTCAGTTTGTGCTTTATCCAGTCCAGCGTTTCTCATGATGTACTCTGCATATAAGTTAAATAAGCAGGGTGAAAATATACAGCCTTGACATATTCCTCTTCCAATTTGGAACCAGTCTTTTGTTCCATGTCCAATTCTAACTGTTGCTTCCTGACCTGTACACAGGTTTCTCAAGAGGCAGGTCAGGTGGTCTGGTATTCCCATCTCTTTCAGAATTTTCCACAGTGTATTGTGATCCACACTAAGGGTTGGCATAGTCAATAAAGCAGAAATAAATGTTTTTCTGGAACTCTCTTGCTTTTTTGATAATCCAGTGGATATCGGCAACTTGATCTCTGGTTCCTCTGCCTTTTCTAAAACCAGCTTGAACATCTGGAAGTTCACAATTCACATATTGCTAAAGCCTGGCTTGGAGAATTTTGAGCACTACTTTACTATCGTGTGAGATGAGTGCAATTGTGCGGTAGTTTGAGCATTCTTTGTCATTACCTTTCTTCGGGACTGGAATGAAAACTGACCTTTTCCAGTCCTGTGGCCATTGCTGAGTTTTCCAAATGTGCTGGCATATTGAGTGCAGCACTTTCACAGCATCATCTTTTAGGATTTTAAACAGCTCAACTATAATTCCATCACCTCTGTTAGCTTTGTTCGTAGTGATACTTCCTAAGGCCCACTTTACTTCACATTCCAGGATGTCCGGCTCTAACTGAGCGTGAGTGATCACACCTTTGTGATTATCTGGGTCATAAAGACTTTTTTGTACAGTTCTTCTGTGTATTCTTGCCACCTCTTCCTAATATCTTCTGCTTCTGTTAGGTCCATACTATTTCTGTCCTTTATTGAGCTCATCTTTGCATGAAATGTTCCCTTGGTATCTCTAAGTTTCTTGAAGAGATGTCTTGTCTTTCCCATTCTATTGTTTTCCTCTATTCCTCTGCATTGATCACTGTGGAAAGCTTTCTTATCGCTCCTTGCTATTCTTTGCAACTCTGCATTCATATGGGTATATCTTTCCTTTTCTCCTTTGTTTTTCACTCCTCTTCTTTTCACAGCTATTTCTAAGGCTTCCTCGGACAGACATTTTGCTTTTTTGCATTTCTTTTTCTTGGGGATGGTCTTGATCCCTGTCTCCTGTACAGTGTCATGAACCTCCGTCCATAGTTCATCAGGCACTCTGCCTATCAGATCTGGTCCATGAAATCTATTTCTCACTTCCACTGTATAGTCATAAGAGATTTTATTTAGGTCATACTTGAATGGTCTAATGCTTTTCCTCACTTTCTTCAATTTAAGTCTGAATTTGGCAATAAGGAGTTCATGATCTGATCCACAGTCAATTCCTGATCTTGTTTTTGCTGGCTATATAGAGCTTCTCCATCTTTGGCTGCAAAGGATATAATCAATCTGATTTCAGTGTTGACCGTCTGGTGATGTCCACGTGTAGAGTCTTCTCTTGTCTTGTAGGGAGAGGGTGCTTGCTATGACCATTGCGTTCTCTTGGCAGGACTCTATTAGCCTTAGCCCTGCTTCATTCTGTACTCCAAGGCCAAATTTGCCTGTTACTCCAGGTGTTACTTGACTTTCTACTGTTTCTTTCCAGTCCCCTTTAATGAAAAGGACACCTTTTGGGGGTGTTAGTTCTATAAGATCTTGTAAGTTTTCATAGAAACGTTAGACTTCAGCTTCTTCAGTGTTACTGGTCAGGGCATAGACTTGGATTACTGTGATATTGAATGGTTTACCTTGGAAATGAACAGAGATCATTCTGTCGTTTTTGAGATTGCTTCCAAGTACTGCATTTCGGACTCTTTTGTTGACCGTGATGGCTACTCCATTTCTTCTAAAGGATTCCTACCCAAGTAGTAGATACAATGGTCAGCTGAGTTAAAGTCATCCATTCAAGTCCATCTTAGTTGCTGATTCCTAGAATGTCAACGTTCACTCTTGCCATCTCCTGTTTGACCACTTCCAATTTACCTTGATTCATGGACCTAACATTCCAGATTCCTATGCAATATTGCTCTTTACAGCATCAAATCTTGCTGTTATCACCAGTCCCTTCCACAACTGGGTGTTATTTTTGCTTTGGCTCCATCTCTTCATTCTTTCTGGAGTTACTTCTCCACTGATCTCCAGTAGCATATTGGGCACCTACTCACCTGGGGAGTTCATCTTTTAGTGTCATATCTTTTTGCCTTTTCATACTGTTCATGGGGTTCTAAAGGCAAGAATACTGAAGTGGTTTGCCATTCCCTTCTCCAGTGGACCACATTCTGTCAGAGATCTGGTTTACCAGTACATAAGTCAGCTAATTTTTCTAGAGCTAGGATTTATGTTCTTCCTTGCTTTGTTATAGACCCCATGGTTTTATCTTTGTGTAATATGGTTTTTGAATGACATTGTCACTTTTCTTAGATTTATCATGTATTAGGATAGCATTAGTAAGGTTACTAAATCTTAAAATTATATTTTATAGTGCTTAATAGTAAATCATGCTTACACTGATTAAATTAGTGATCCTTGAATGTCAAACTAGAGAATGAGTCCTTTAACAGCTAAGGGGGATGTTTCAGGTAGGGGCAGGGACATTAAAAGAGATATGATAAGCTTAGCACAATCTCAGACAGTAGGGTGAAAAGTAGCGTTCATTTTAGAAGAGACTAGAGGTAAGCAACCCAAAGGCTAATTTAAATAGTCTCTGTGAAAGATAACAAGGTGGTCACTAACACAGTAGTGGCAAGTGTGGCTCCTGAATTTTATTGTTACTACGGGAGGACATCTGCATACCATAATAAAGTGCCATATGGGAACTTAGCTTTGGTGAGTCAGTACAAAATGTGCTCCTGCACACGATTTAGTTTGCATGAACTGATACTATTTTACCTGAGTGTCTCCCTTTAAACAGTTGTTCTCTCCCAGAGAGCACTGTGCCGTCTCTAATTATTTCATGAGAGCAATGAAGTGGATTCATCTTCACATTTTAGAGGCTTATGCATATAAGCCTGACTGAAGCCATTTTTGTCCTAGGGGTATCCACTCTTTTCATGTTGAATTTTCTTCCATCTGTCCAAACATTCAGAATGTGAAGAATATATTTGATCATATCCAAATTGCTCCTTCTCTTTTTTATTTTGCTAAGTGGATTCCTCTAAAGAAAGACCTCTCTACATTTTATAAGATTTTAATCTGTCTTGGAAACATAGTAACAATGAGCCCCTTTTGTTTAAGTGCTTTTAAAATGCTATTAATTCTTATTTTTAAACAGGAAAGAACTGATCACTTCTAACATCATAAGTAGAAAGAGGAACAAATGTATACTTAAGGGGTTTTATCACTAGATATTTATGTGAAATTTGTACAGTTGATAGTTTGTAATTTGATGAATTAATTTAGCCATGAATAATCCATAACTTTAAAAAATACATAAAGGTAAAAATCTCAGTTTATAAACTCTATTGTGAAAGGAAAAAAGAATTACTTATTTTTAGTAACTTTATTAAGTTTTTACATTGAGCTCCCATCCTCTTAGTATTGAGCTCAGTAATTATTATATCCTCCTTTCTCATTTGCCCTGGTTCCAAGAGCCTATGCATTACCAGTCCACTGGCATAAGTGGTTCTGGCTTCTAGTTATCTATTTCCAACGGTCACCAAACATCTTGCACTTATATTCGGTTTAGGTCTGGTGGCTCACTGTCATTCCGGTAAAATTATTTGTAAATGGAAATTTCTGTTGCATTTTGAAGCTCTACACCTAGGGCCTGAAGTAACTTGTAATCATTTCTCTGTATAATCTTGGTGCCCATGTTCCCAAATGACTGCCCACAGCTCTGTTATGAAGCAAATTCTGGTTTCCTATTCCTGTAGACCTGAAGACCTTTCCCTGGTTTCTCTTCTGAGGCCAAGGAAGTCTCCATATAATGGGAAAAAAAAAAATCCTTCTTCCATCCCGTTTCATAATCACCTGCTTTCATCTGAAACTTTTCTTATACTCCTTTAGATAAGTCTCTACGTTCTCCTAAGAGTGCAAGCTACTGAAAGGGAGCCAGTTCTTCTGTGTACCCCTCCAAGTGCTTCCCTTGGAGCTATGAAATATAGATGATACTGCCTGAAGGAGATTGATGCCATGGTCAAACTTTCAGGAGAATCGTCCACTCACATAAATACTACAGTTGCATACACAATTAAATGTTTCCATAAGATATTGATTATGAGGACTGACTCAATATAAATATACTTATGCTTATTTGTAAATGAAGATAATGTAGGTTGCCAGGGAAAGTATTACTATACAAAATATGCATCTATGCTTTATCAGAAGAATCTGTAATTAATACTGCTATTCACTTGAAATTCAGTAATATCATCCTTGGAAGAAAGGATATGGTTAGGACATGTATCAAATGTCTGACCATGATACAGCAAAACTAAGCTGACCCACAGAGTGAATGATGGTCTAGCCCTGATGACCCTGATGCTCTAAAAAGCTGTTTTAGTTACAAAACATCAAATTTTAACAACATACATACAAAGCAGCAGCAGTTCACTACTTGTCCTAATTTTCATGTATCACAGATTCAGAAGAATAAGTAAAATTAATTTTTTTGTGTGTTTGATTCCCTTATCCCTATGTATTTGCTTGAAGCATAAAAAGTTAAATTAGTCTAAAGTGGAAGTGAAAGTGAAGTCGCTCAGTCGTGTCCGACTCTTTGCGACCCCATGGACACCAGGCTCTTCCGCCCATGGGATTTTCTAGGTAAGAGTGGGTTGCCATTTCCTTCTCCAGGGAATCTTCCTAACCCAGGGATCGAACCCAGGTCTCCTGCACTGTAGACAGACGCTTTACTGTCTGAGCCACCAGGGAAGTCCTAAAACAAAGTAGTCTAAATTAGTCTAAAGACAGAGACTAAACTACCTTTGCAGTTTAGTTTGTCTGTACACCTTCAGAATCCTATTAGTGGGAGGGAGGGGGGAATCACAGTTTTTCAAACAATCGAATCAAATTTATATCAACAAAGATAAATCTAAAAACAACAATAGAGTCATTAAATCTTTGTCTTAATTTTTCTGTTTCTCATCATAAATCCAGATTACCTTGTGTCAGCATGGCTTACTGATCACTCAAGGATTGAATAGAAATTGTCCTCGGACTCCTTGTATCCCTAAGGCTTCCACTCTGTGTGACAGAACTGGGAATATGGTATGGAACGTTTTCAAGCCTGCCTTAGCTTTTACTTTCTGATCCAGCTCAGACTTCTCTGAGCATGCATACTTTTTTCCAGTCAGCCAAGCATGTATGAGGAGCTTGGTTTTCAAGGATCTTTCATTTACAAAGATCTCCCCTCGAAGGTCCAGCTTGATCACCACTTTTCCCAGTCAGTCTACAACATCAGGCTAGCAGAGATTTGATTGTACACCCTTGCTTCCTATTCAATTTGTTACTTTTAATCAACTACACTGTAAGGGTATGGTTTTCCACTCTGTTCAAAATCAACCAAGGTAGCTTCCTTCATCAGCAAAGATATTAGTTCCCTTGGTCATCTACACCTTAATTAAACTATTATGCTGATAACACTGAGAGTGAAGTGTGGGATTGGGGGGCAGAAAAAGGAACAGTTCCAGGTCAGGAGACTATAGAATCTCACTGCTTTTAACAGAAATTCTAGCCGTTTTTCTAGATAAATATTTCACAATTTGCTTTTTGCTTTTGATCAGCTTTCAGTGTCCTGACATGGTTGTCTTCAACAATATTGTACAATTTTATACTTGCTTTTTTAGAAGAAGATTTTCCAACATCTTCTATGAATCACTGCTGGAAATCCTGCTTTATTCTTTGCATTGTTGAGAAATTATGCAATGATCTCATTTTATCATCACACTCTAGAATTAATGCTTTTATATTATATTCTTATAGGAACAGAATCTATGAACAATGGATTCAGAAGTGTGAGCAGGAGTAGTGTCTACATATGCTCAAAGGTATATAATTGGATTGCTCCAGAAAACTCATTTATACCAAAGTGATAGAAAATCATTCTTGACATTAATACATTATGGAAAACAAAACAGAACCATGGCGCTTCATAAATAAACACACACATTCACACATAAAGTCCTTCACCTTCATAACTGAGAACAAAATGATCTCTTTCCACTACCCCTACATCACTTTTCCTCCCATACAATATCCAATTATTTTCAGTATTGTAATATATTAACTGACTTTCTTAAGTGTAATGAATGCATCTGAAATTAGGAGCATACTTAGATTCCAAAGAAAAGCTGGAAACTGCTTATTTATGCACCGTGCAACAAAAACACAGCTCCATTAGGAATAACACTTTAAAACACAGCATAAAGTGATAAATTATTTTAGCATCTAACAATCACTTTAATTATGTATTCCAATTCTATCATTGTGGTTGGATACATATTTTCATAAAATGTTTCCCACATTTTCATTCAGTCTTTCCTTAAAGCACTTAGTTTTGTGATAAAAACATAGCTTGTTTTTAACGTGGAAATTCTGGGTAGTCCAAATAGTAGGCTTTACAAATTCTGACAGTGAAGCTAAGTGCTATTAAGAGGTAATATGAAACAAACAATTCTAAATTCATATCACCTTTTCAGTTTAATTGAAAAGATACATGCAATATCTCAATTTTAATTTGTATTTTGATATTTAGTTTTGCTGAGTATATGATGCAATAGTGTAGCTTAGATTTAGCTCAGAATGTTGCTTTAGCCATCTTCAGTTCAGTTCAGTTCAGTTCAGTTCAGCTGCTCAGTCATGTCTGACTTTTTGTGACCCCATGGACTGCAGCATGCCAGGCCTCCCTGTAGGTCACCAACTCCCAGAGTTCACTCAAACTCATGCCCATTGAGTCAATGATGCATCCAACCATCTCATCCTCTGTCGTCCCCTTCTCCTCCTGCGCTCAATATTTCCCAGCATCAGGGTCTTTTCAAATGAGTCAGCTCTTCACATCATGTGGCCAAAGTATTGGAGTTTCACCTTCAACATCAGTCCCTCCAAAGAACACCCAGAACTGATCTTCTTTAGGATGGACTGGTTGGATCTCCTTGCAGTCCAAGGGACTCTCAAGAGTCTTCCCCAACACCACAGTTCAAAAGCATCAATTCTTTTGCACTCAGCTTTCTTTAGAGTCCAACTCTCACATCCATACATGAGTACTGGAAAAACCATAGGCTTGACTAGACAGACCTTTGTTGGCAAAGTAATGTCTCTGCTTTTCAATATGCTGTTTGGTCATAGCTTTTCTTCCAAGGAGTAAGTCTTTTCATTTCATGGTTGCAGTCACCATCTGCAGTGATTTTGGAGCCCCCCCCCCCAAATAAGGTCATCAATGTTTCCTCTGTTTTCCCATCTATTTCTCATGAAGTGATGGGACCAGATGCCATGATCTTCGTTTTCTGAATGTTGAGCTTTAATCCAACTTTTTCACTCTCTTCTTTCATTTTCATCAAGAGGCTCTTTAGTTCTTCTTTGCTTTTTGCCATAAGGATAGTGCCATCTGCATATCTGAGGTTATTGATTTTTTTCCTGGCAATCTTGATTCCAGCTTATGCTTCTTCCAGCCCAGCATTTCATGATGTACTCTGCATATAAGTTAAATAAGCAGGGCAAAAATATATAGCCTTGATGTACTCCTTTCCCTACTTGGAACAACTCTGTTGTTCCATGTTCAATTCTAACTGTTGCTTCCTGACCTGCATACAGATTTCTCAAGAGGCAGGTCAGGTGGTCTGGTATTCCCATCTCTTAAAGAATTTTCCAGTTTGTGGTAATCCACACTGTCAAAGCCTTTGGCACAGTCAATAAAGCAGAAATAAATGTTTTTCTGGAACTCTCTTGCTTTTTTCAGTAAACCAATGGATGTTGGCAATTTGATCTCTGGTTCCTCTGCCTTTTCTAAATACAGCTTGAACATCTCTAAGTTCATTGTTCATGTACTATTGAAGCCTGGCTTGGAGAATTTTGAGCATCACTTTACTAGCATGTGAGATGAGTGCAGTTGTATGGTACTCTGAGCATTCTTTGGCATTGTCTTTCTTTGGGATTGGAATGAAAATTGACCTTTTCCAGTCCTTTGGCCACTGCTGAGTTTTCCAAATGTGCTGGCATATTGAGTACAGCACTTTCACAGTATCATCTTTTAAGATTTGAAATAGCTCAACTGGAATTTCATCATGACCATGACTACTTTTTCTCCTAGTAAAAATTTAATATTTAATATAAAACAGTTTACATGGAGGTAGTAACTATTAAACACATCATATGATATTCTTGGAGGTTCCTCTCTGCTGTTTTTATCATTATAATATATAATCCATTTACCAATTTCATAAATACACAGTGATAAATTTATCTTAACTCTGCTTCTTCGTTCTTATCTTTTCAAAAGATAACAAAGGGGAAAGATGAGAGGTTTTTGAGCACTGGGTAAAATAAATACATAGCGTGAATCCAAAGTGATATAGCAGTGATAATTGAAAATTGTGATAAAAATATTTTATGTCCAACTACAAATGTTTTTGTTAAAATACACACTATAAATCTAGTTTGAAACAGAGCTTATACTTTGATATCAGTTTTTCCTGTTTTACAACTTTTTAAAATTGTGTCACCCTCCCTCAATTTGTTAAAACTATATATTTTGGAGAAAGCCATCATTCAGTATTGTTTTTTACAATTTAACTGTTATCATCTTTGGAAGCACTGTAGCCTTCTTTGCTTGAGGGTTTTTGTGACATTCCAAATCATTATACACAAATTTTTAGCTGGCATTCCAGGCCCTCCACCCTATGATATAGATGGAACACTATCCTTCCTTCTCTTCACTCATCCTCGCTGGCCATGTCTCATATTGTTCCACTTGCCAGGGAGACTGAATTAAATACTACCTGCTGAACAATCCTAAATCACTTTCACATCTGTGCCGTTTCTCATGCTGTCTTTTTCCAGGAATAAAACACTCGCACATATAAAAACACATATGGAAGATGTATATATATATATATATATATATATATATATATATATATATATATATATATGGGCATAATTCACTTTTTACATTTCTGAATTTTCCTAAGCACTCTTGTGACTTCATTGAACCTCCAATCATATTTCATAACTAAATTTGAAGACAAATCTTTTAAGTGTTTTGAAATCAGATGAAACAAACCAGAATCACACAAAGGACCATTCTTTTCATATTCCATGAAAATATATTGTTAAAGGCATTTTCATTATGTAGTCAAAGCTTTTAAATTAAAAAAGATGTAAGATACTTTTAAAAAATGTTCTATATATTCTGTTTTCCTTGGTCATAAAATGATAATTGTGTGGTAATTATTTTTGTTCCTTCAAGTTAGCTAGCTTGGAAGTAAATTTAATATTCAATTGTAGTACTTTTATACAAATATTAACGCTCAGGGGGAGTTTGCTTATTCATAAGATGTGGTGCATAGGAGAACCATAGATCCAAGAAATGCCATACTCAAGAATTCAAATCCTATGCTAGTACTCAGTGATTTAAAATCCTAAGCATACAGATGTTTAGAGATTTTGATCTATGGGTGCATGTTAAAAACTGTTTTGGGAGAAAAGGAAAGGTACATTGAAATATTATAATAGCAAAGCAAACATTATAATACATTCTATCTGATCACGGTGAGGAACTATAAGAATAAAGCTGACAGAAATGAGGCAAGAATTCATTCTGTGGTCAGCTGGTCGGCTGTGTAGCCAAGAGGTCATTCAACCCTAATACAAGAGAAAACAAACTCAGACCTTGTTTTGAAACTGACACACTACTCATGTCCTAGAGTACTGATGAGAAAAAAAACAAAAGCCCTGCTCTCATGACAAATACATTCATATAGAGTCACAGAAAATAAACAAACACACTATTATTTCAGAGAGTGATAATAGTCAAAAGGCTAAATAAATGTGGACAGAATGTGGTCCACTGGAGAAGGGAATGGCAAGCCACTTCAGTATTCTTCCCTTGAGAACCCCATGAACAGTATGAAAGGCAAAATGATAGGATACCAAAAGAGGAACTCCCCAGGTCATTAGGTGCCCAATATGCTACTGGAGATCAGTGGAGAAATAACTCCAGAAAGAATGAAGGGATGGAGCCAAAGCAAAAACAATACCCAGTTGTGGATGGGACTGGTGATAACAGCAAGATTTGATGCTGCAAAGAGCAATATTGCATAGGAACCTGGAATGTTAGGTCCATGAATCAAGGAAAATTGGAAGTGGTCAAACAAGATGGCAAGAATGAACACCAACATTCTAGGAATCAGCGAACTAAAATGGACTGGAATGGGTGAATTTAACTCAGATGACCATTATATCTACTACTGCAAGCAGGAATCTCTCAGAAGAAATGGAGCAGCCATCATGGTCAACAAAAGAGTCCAAAATGCAGTACTTGGATGCAAACTCAAAAATGACAATGATCTCTGTTCATCTCCAAGGCACACCATTCAATATCACAGTTATCCAAGTCTATGCCCCAACCAGTAACGCTGAAGAAACTGAAGTTGAACGGTTTTATGAAGACCTACAAGACCTTTTAGAACTAACACCCCCAAAAGATGTCCTTTTCATTATAGGGGACTGGAATGCAAAAGTAGGAAGTCAAGAAACACCTGGAGTAACAGGCAAATTTGGCCTTGGAATGTGGAATGAAGCAGGGCAAAGACTAATAGAGTTTTGCCAAGAAAATGCACTGGTCATAGCAAACACCCTCTTCCAACAACACAAGAGAAGACTTTACACATGAACACCACCAGATGGTCAACACCAAAATCAGATTGATTATATTCTTTGCAGCCAAAGATGGAGAAGCTCGGTACAGTCAACAAAAACAAGACCGGGAGCTGACTGTGGCTCAGATCATAAATTCCTTATTGCTAAATTCAGACTTAAATTGAAGAAAGTAGGGAAAACTGCTAGACCATTCAGGTATGACCTAAATCAAATCCCTTATGATTATACAGGGGAAGTGAGAAATAGATTTCAGGGCCTAGATCTGATAGATAGAGTGCCTGATGAACTATGGAATGAGGTTCGTGACATTGTGCAGGAGACAGGGATCAAGACCATCCCCATGGAAAAGAAATGCAAAAAAACAAATGGCTGTCTGGGGAGGCCTTACAAATAGCTGTGAAAAGAAGAGAGGCAAAAAGCAAAGGAGAAAAGGAAAGATATACCCATTTGAATGCAGAGTTCCAAAGAATAGCAAGAGATAAGAAAGCCTTCTTCAGTGATCAGTGCAAAGAAATAGAGGAAAACAACAGAATGGGAAAGACTAGAGATCTCTTCAAGAAAATTAGAGATACCAAGGGAATATTTCATGTAAAGATGGGCTCGATAAAGGACAGAAATGGTCTGGACCTAACAGGAGCAGGAGATATTACGAAGAGGTGGCAAGAATACACAGAAAAACTGTACAAAAAAGATCTTCATGACCAAGATAATCATGATGATGTGATCACTAACACTGAGCCAGACATCTTGGAATGTGAAGTCAAGTGGGCCTTAGAAAGCATCACTATGAACAAAGCTAGTGGAGGTGATGGAATTCCAGTGGAGCTGTTTCAAATCCTGAAAGAGGATGCTGTGAAAGTGCTGCACTCAATATGCCAGCAAATTTGGAAAACTCAGCAGTGGCCACACGACTGGAAAATGTCAGTTTTCATTCCAATTCCAAAGAAAGGCAGTGCAAAAGAATGCTCAAACTACTGCACAATTGCACTCATTTCACATGCTAGTAAAGTAATGCTCAAAATTCTCCAAGCCAGGCTTTAGCAATACGTGAACCGCAAAATTCCTGATGTTCAAGCTGGTTTTAGAAAACGCAGAGGAACCAGAGATCAAATTGCCAACATCTGCTGGATCATGGAAAAAGCAAGAGAGTTGCAGAAAAACATCTATTTTTGCTTTATTGACCATGACCAAAGCCTTTGACTGTGTGGATCACAATAAACTGTGGAAAATTCTGAAAGAGATGGGAATATCACACCACCTGACCTGCCTCTTGAGAAGTCTGTATGCAGCCCAGGAAGCAACATTTCGAACTGGACATGGAACAACAGACTGGTTCCAAATAGGAAAAGGAGGAAGTCAAGGCTGTATATTGTCACCCTGTTTATTTAACTTCTATGCAGAGTGCATCATGAGAAATGCTGGGTTGGAGGAAACACAAGCTGGAATCAAGATTGCCGGGAGAAATCTCAATAACCACAGATATGCAGATGACACCACCCTTATGGCAGAAAGTGAAGAGGAACTAAAATGCCTCTTGATGAAAGTGAAAGAGGAGAGCAAAAAAGTGGCTTAAAGCTCAACATTCAGAAAACGAAGATCATGGCATCTGGTCCCATCACTTCATGGGAAATACATGAGGAAACAGTGGAAACAGTGTCAGACTTTATTTTTGGTCTCCAAAATCACTGCGGATGGTGACTGCAGCCATGAAATTGAAAGACGCTTACTCCTTGGAAGAAAAGTTATGGCCAACCTAGATAGTATATTCAAAACCAGAAACATTACTTTGCCGACTAAGGTCCATCTAGTCAAGGCTATGGTTTTTCCTGTGGTCATATATTGATGTGAGAGTTGGACTGTGAAGAAGGCTGAGCACGGAAGAATTGACGCTTTTGAACTGCGGTGTTGGAGAAGACTCTTGAGAGTCCCTTGGACTGCAAGGACATCCAACCAGTCCATTCTGAAGGAGATCAACCCTGGGATTTCTCTGGAAGGAATGATGCTGAAGCTGAAACTCCAGTACTTTGGCCACCTCATGTGAAGAGTTGACTCATTGGAAAAGACTCTGATGCTGGGAGGGATTGGGGGCAGGACGAGAAGGGGACAGCCGGGGATGAGATGGCTGGATGGCATCACGGACTCGATGGATGTGAGTCTGAGTGAACTCCGGGAGATGGTGATGGACAGGGAGGCCTGGTGTGCTGCTATTCATGGGGTCGCAAAGAGTCGGACACGACTGAGCGACTGAACTGAACTGAACTGAACTGAAAGGAAAAAAAAAAAGAAAAATAGTCAAGACCTTTCAAATCAGGTGAAATATGACCAGGGCCTGTATAAAATATTGGAGGAGCTATAAAAATTCCTGAGTATTGTACATTTGAGGCAGCCACCTGTCTAGTAAGAATTTACTTGGTTTGAAGACCAGCAAGATAGAAATGGTGATTAGGATGAAGTGGAAAAGGAGAGTGGCAATTTGTAGATAAGGATTTTTAAAAATATTTTAATGAATATTATAAAATTTAAATAAAGTATGATATCCATTTATAAAGAGTAGTAGAATTTTTAAAAATGTTAGAGATTTAAATTAGGAATGATTATCACCTATCTATCTATATCCACCCCACTGCAGTCACCTCATTGTTAAACTTAGAGTGAATGACAACAATTTAGCTCACATTTCTTGATATTTTGTGAACTGTAAGGGTTCTTGTAGTACCTAGAATTTATTTGTACACTGACAAGTATAAAAAGTACTTAAGAAAGTTATCATCATGTTTCTTCTCTAATACAAGTTCCTGGAAACAGTTCATGTCTGGTAAGCTTATTTTGGCTCTCTAACTTTTTGTAGTTTAATACAGCAAGATTTTTTATTATGAGATAACAATGCTGGGATAAAAATACATTCTTATAAAATAATTCAATTTTTTGTTTCTTCTAACTACAGGAGATATACAGTTCATCAAAAACAGTATAGTAGGAAAGTATGAGGAATATTTTAATCTATTTTTTAAGAAAATTTAAGAATGAGATCATTTATCCTTATTTTTATCCATAAGATTGAAGGAATTTGGCATATCCTCACTCCTGGGAGAATCTCATTAGCAGGACTTATAGTATTTGGATATAATCTAGGACAGTTGAGCTTTTCTATATATAACTGTGACTGATTTGACAGCAATTATTAGTATTAAAAGTTGAAATAAGCCAAAAAGATGACTATAATACTTTGGTTATAAATAATGAAAAATGTACATTTTTATTACTAGCTTGTTAATAAGTACTGCTTATTTAAGAAGTACAGATGGATATATATATATATATATATATATATTAAGATGTAGATTAAGTGAAACAATGAATTATTCTGTTTTACTTTTTGCTAGGGTTTGTGCCTACAGCTATAACCAAAAATAACATTATCTGTGTTTTTGTAAACCTTTTTTTTTTAAATTTTTCCACAATGATAAACAAGGATTTAATAGATATGCTCAAAAGCATTTCGAAGAGTAATTTCCATTCTTGGTAATGTCAGACTAGGTAAATCTAGACTCCATCCTACTGTGAATAACCAGGGGAAAATGGTTAAAATATGACAACAAATGTGCTTTAAAGCACTGAAAATCTAACAAGATCCTAAAAACATATAGTTCTAAGATCTGAGAAGAAAAGTAACTGAGGTCAGTGAGTAGCGTTTGGGAGCTGCTTTTGCAATAAGAACAGTATCAGTTCTAGAAGAGATGACTTTGAGGATTAGAAACCTTGAAGAGCTAAGGAAATCAATCTAAGAGTACAGGGTCCATCAAGGAGAAGACACGCCTGAGAATTTTACACATATATGGTGGGGTGATCTGTAGAGCCTAACTGTAGGATTCACAATAGAGAAGATTAATGTTGGCCAGGAATGAATCCCAGTTTTAAAATGTGACAACTTCTGATTGAATGAGGTGATCTAGCATTGTCAAGGTCATGTTATCTGCTACCCCTAATGATTAAAGTAGCTGCTGCTGCTGCTAAGTCACTTCAGTCATGTCCGAATCTGTGCGACCCCATAGACAGCAGCCCACCAGGCTCCCCCGTCCCTGGGATTCCCCAGGCAAGAGCACTGGAGTGCGTTGCCACTTCCTTCTCCAATGCATGAAAGTGAAAAGTGAAAGTGAAGTCACTCAGTTGTATCCGACTCTTAGCGACCTCATGGGCTGCAGCCTACCAAGCTCCTCCATCCATAGGATTTTCCAGGCAAGAGTACTGGAGTGGGGTGTCATTGCCTTCTCCTGATTAGAGTGGC
Source organism: Ovis canadensis (assembly GCF_042477335.2). Lineage (NCBI taxonomy): Eukaryota > Metazoa > Chordata > Mammalia > Artiodactyla > Bovidae > Ovis > Ovis canadensis. Next base: position 115,561,557 of record NC_091247.1, on the reverse strand, counting down.
ATCCAGGCTCAAATAATATGTATAATGCACCATGTAAAATTCCTGGAACTCAGCAAGACAATCAGGTAAATGAGCAGATAAGACAGTATCATTGAAATCTGTGTGGAACCACAGCTCCCAGAAGTGTCTCTTACTGGGAATCCTGGAAAATGTAGCCCATAGCATCTCTTCTGTGATGTAGGGGGAGGGCCCTGATAAGAAACACCTTGGTAATGGAGAGTTGACAGTGAACCTCCCTCACAGTGGGACAGATCTGAACATGATTAAACTTCAGTTAACACATATAGACTGCTGCACCTAATTAGAGTAATTCATATTTTAAAAATCAGTTTGTAAGAATTGTACATGTGAACCAAAAAGGAGGTCTCAAGCAATTTTAAAGAACTGAAATCATATGAGTAACTTCACTATTGAGAGAGTGAAAAATAAGACAATTAGCAAATAATAGTTTATGTTCCGGAGAAGGCACTGGTGACCCACTCCTGTACTCTGGCCTGGAAAATCCCATGACGGAGGAGCCTCGTAGGCTGCAGGCCATGGGGTCGCTAAGAGCAACTTCACTTTCACTTTTCATTTTCATGCATTGGAGAAGGAAATGGCAACCCACTCCAGTGTTCTTGGCTGGAGAATCCCAGGGACAGAAGAGCCTGGTGGGCTGCCGTCTATGGGGTCGCACAGAGTTAGATACGACTGACACAACTTAGCAGCAGCAGCAGCAGTTTATGTTCATGAAAAATAATTAGTAAATGAGTACTAGCAATATTGCCAGACACAAAGTCACTGTGTAAAATCTAGATACATTTCTACATGCAAAGGTCAGAAAAATAAATTTTAAATGATATTATTCGTGAGCTGCAGGGTCTTCCCTGTAGCTCAGAAAGTAAAGAATCTGCCTGCAATGCCTGAGACCCAGGTTCCATCCCTGGGTTGGGAAGATACCCTGGAGAAGGGAATGGTAACCCACTTCAGTATTCTTGCCTGGAGAATTCCATGGACAGAGGAGTCTGGTGGGCTACAGTTCATGGGGTAGCGAAGAGTTGGACATGACTGAACAACTGACACTTTCACTTTCATACATGATAGCAATATACACATATACTAACACATATGGGAATAAAGTTAATAAGTATCAGAATTCCAACAAAACTTTAAAACATTTTAAGAGCTATTTGATGTTATAAATAAATCAAATAATATTCCATTTGCAAGATATTTCAAAGATATTTCAAATAGCATTTAATGCAATTCCAATAAAAATTTCAACAGGTTTGTGTGTGTGTGTGTGTGAGTGTGTACATGTGCAAATTAAACTGTGATTATTAAATTTGTACAAAAAAATGTGAAGGGTTTAGAATAGTCAAATCACTCATGAAAATGATAGTCAAATCATTCATTGAACTAGGATAAAGGACTATACCCTGTGAGGTTCCTCTGTCCACTGAATTCCAGGCAAGAATACTGGAGTGGGTAACCATTCCCTTCTCTAAAAATCTTGGGTAACCATTCCCTTCTCCAGGGGATCTTGGATAACCATTCCCTTCTCCAGGGGATCTTCTAGATCCAAAGATCAAACCCAGGTTTCCTGTATTGCATGCAGATACTTTATAATCTGAGCCATCAGGGAAGTACATGATAAAGGACAATGTTTTTAATAAAAGACAAGAAAAATTTATCTGTATAAAAATATGAAACTTGAATATACTTTGTTATATTTAAATATAAATACCAAGAACACTACAGATTTAATTATAAATGCCAAAATAAAGTGGTACAGATACATACATACATACAGCATCTAGATTTTAGTATAGCAAAATAGATTCACAATTTTGTGATACTGAGCGACTAACTAGGACTAAAACATATCATTGAAAATAAAGAAAAATATTTATAGGTTGCACTAGATGACTGGAGAAGGCAATGGTAACCCACTCCAGTACTCTTGCCTGGAGAATCCCATGGACAGAAGAGTCTGGTGGGCTGCAGTCCATGGGGTCACTAAGAATCGGACACGACTGAGTGACTTCTCTTTCACTTTTCACTTTCATGCATTGGAGAAGGAAATGGCCACCCACTCTAGTGTTCTTGCCTGGAGAATCCCAGGGACGGAAGAGTCTGGTGGGCTGCCGTCTATGGGGTCGCACAGAGTCAAACACAACTGAAGAAACTTAGCAGCAGCAGCACTACATCAAAATTAAAAGCCATTAAATTAGAAAGAAAGTAACTCTAGCAGTGAGAAAATACTCTTTCGATACATGTAACCAACAAAGAGAGCATAGTCACTGCATATGAATGAGTTATAAATAACTCGTTATTACCAATAAGAAAATGATGAACAATCTACCATGAACAAATTGTCAAAGCCACAGTCAAATACTTTATAAATCAGCTCAACTGGCTCATAAACATAGAAAAAAGTGTTTAAAACTTATTTGATCAGAGAAATAAATACCAATTGATATCACAATAAAATACCGCTGCATATGTACTAAACTGTTTAAAAAAAAAAAGTATAGAGTTAAGTATTAGGAAAGGTAAGGGACAAAAGGCCCACTTAAACAGTGCTAAGACTGTTAATTCATATAATCTCCAATATAGTAATATATTATGACTCAATAATTCCATTCCTAGGCCTATTTTCAATAAAACTATACATATAAAAAGTTTATTTAAGATTGTTCTAAGCAGTATTATTATGAACGAATATACTAAAAATAACCCAAATGTTCATCAACAGAAGAATAGATAGGTAATATTGTTTAGCACATTCATAAAATGTAATCTACCCCAAAATGAAAATAAATGAAATACAGCTTCATGACACAACATGGATAGATTTTACAAGCACAATAGTGAGTAAAAGAACACACAAAATTTATATAATTCATGATTGTCAGTTGAGGACAAAAGCAGGCTAATCTTTATTATTATTAAAGTTAGGATATTGGTCATCTTGAGTAAGATAGAGAGGGTAATAATTGGTTAGAGTCAAGAGATGATTTGTAATGTGCTGATAGCATTCTCTATTCAGATCTGGGTGGTAGTTGCATAAATTTTCAGTTTTTTGTCTTACAATGGGTTTCACATTTATTTTCTTGTACATTTTTGCTGTACATGTGTTTTACTTCAATTTCTAGTGTTAATTTTTTTCTGTTTTTATTTTTTTATATTTTTTAAATTTTATTTTATGTTTTACTTTATTTTACTTTACAATACTGTATTGGTTTTGCCATACATCAATATGAACCCGCCATGGGTGTACATGAGTTCCCAATCCTGAACCCCCATTCCCTCTCCCTCTAGGTCATCCGAGTGCACCAGCCCCAAGCATCCTGTATCCTGAATCAAACCTAGACTGGCGATTCATTTCTTACATGATATTATACATGTTTCAATGCCATTCTCCCAAATCATCCTACCCTCTCCCTCTCCCACAGAGTCCAAAAGTCTGTTCTATACATCTCTGTCTTTTTTGCTGTCTCACAAGAAATTTATAAACATAGCAATGTTTCTAAAGTTGCCAACTTTAGCCATATATCCAAGAAAACAAGGAATTGTGGCTAATGTAAAGGGGTTTTTCTCTGTCTTTTGCTTTGGAACACAAAGGTTATTACAACAAGTGATTATAGAGCTAGACATGTAATCCAATGGATGAGATATAATTAAGGACTCAACAGGGGATCAAAAAAAAAAAAAAAGAGAGAGAGAGAGAAAGAAAAGTTTCTTCAGAAAATCAACACATTACTGGCAGCCAGATAGTGCTATGCAGAAAAACATGCAAGTTCAAAATCAAACCACCAATAACCATGACTTTTTATTGCATGATTTGCAGTCAAATAAATTTAAATTTAAATATTTTATAGTTATGTGATCTTGATCATGTCATGTTTCAATAGATTTGAGCCTCAATTTCCTCAACTGTAAAAACGTCATGTTGTATTACATAGGTGTTGTCAGAAATCAATATAAACATATAAGAAATAGTTTAGTGTAATATATAATACATAGTATTTCAAATGGTTGTGAATATTTCTGGTAAGATAATCAGAGGTTATTCTCATTGTCTTGAGCATCAAATTCTTTTAGGTGTGTGCATGCATGTTAAGTTGCTTCAGTTGTGTCTGACTATTTGCAACCCTATGGACTGTAGCCTTTCAGGCTCCTCTCTTCATGAGACTCTCCAGGCAAGAATATTGGAGTGGGTTGCCATGCCCTTCTCCAGGGGCTCTTCCTGACCCATGGATCAAATCCAAGTTTCCTGAGTCTCGTGCATTGCAGGTGGATTCTTTACTAGCACCACCTGGGAAGCCTCTATTAGGTGACACTTGCTTAATATAATGATAAAGTGGAGATTTCTGCTTATAGTTCCTAATCTTCCTTTACAGGGTAACTACATGTAAACACAATTTCTCTAAATACAACCACAACCCTTGAAATATCTTCATCTTGGTCTTCTGAATATCTATGCTAAAATTTGTATAGTTACTCAGATGGTAAAGAGACGCTTGCAGTGCCAGAGACCTAGGTTGATTCCTGGGTCAGGAAGCTCCCCTGGAGAAGTGGAACTACCTGCTGTAGTATTCTTGCCTGGAGAATCCTATGGACAGAAGAGCCTGACGGATTATAGTCCATGGGGTTGCCAAGAGTCTAACAAGACTGAATGATTAAGCACACACTCCTTCACCAGCATTCTCTCAGTTCTCTGCCTAATTACTTCTTCTATTATGGGTAATTGATATTAAAGAAAATCTTACATTTTTGTTAGATATAAGTCTAACTCTTCTTTATAGAAATGGGTACTTTTTATGCTAATAGGGGACCATCTTTCGCATGAAATAATCTCCCAAGCAGCGCTGCTGCTGCTAAGTCGCTTCAGTTGTGCCCGACTCTGTGCAACCCCATAGATGGCAGCCCACCAGGCTTCTCTGTCCCTGGGATTCTCCAGGCAAGAACACTGGAGTGGGTTGCCATTTCCTTCTCCAATGCATGAAAGTGAAAAGTGAAAGTGAAGTCACTCTGTTGTGTCCGACTCTTAGCGACCCCATGGACTGTAGCCCACCGGGCTCCTCTGTCCATGGGGTTTTCCAGACAAGAGTACTGGAGTGGAGTGCCATTGCCTTCTCCTACATTCAAGCAGACTAGACCACAAAAGTGGCTTTGTGGCTGACCTCTCCTAACATCTCTAGTTTCATTTTAAATTACTCTTTCTCACTGTGCTTTGATATATGAGACATCCGGGAAACCAAAAGCATTTCTTTTTTTTTTTTTTAAGTTTACCAACTAAGCCTTGGACTCCAGGAGGTAACTTTACCAAGACCAGCAGAAGGTTAAGAGAAAACCTTTTAATCTAACCTTTATCTATTTTATTATTGTTATTTTTACTTTACAATATTGTATTGGTTTTGCCACACACCCATGGTGGATTCATGTTGATGTGTGGCATACCCTTTATCTAGTATAAAACCTTTTCATACTGATGATTTATCTTATGCCCATTATTATAAGAATGGGAGAATTTAATTCAGATGACCATTATATCTACCACCGTGGGCAAGAATCCCATAGAAGAAATGGAATAGCACTTATAGTTGACAAAAGAGTATGAAATGCAGTATTTGAGTGCCTCAAAAAAGAATGGTCTCAATTCATTTCCAAGGCAAACCATTCAACATCCCAGTAATCCAACACTATGCCCCAACCTATGATGCCAAAGAAACCGAAGTTGATTGGTTCTATGAAGACCTACAATATCTTCTAGAACTAATGCCAAAAAAGATGCCATTTTCATCATAGGGGATTGGAATGCAAATATGCAAAGTCAAGAGATACCCAAAGTAACAGGCAAGTTTGGCCTTGGGGTACAAAATAAAGAAGGCCAAAAGCTAACAGAGTTTTGTTAAGAGAACACATTGGTAATCACAGAAATACTTTCCCAATAACACAAGCGATGACTCTACATATGGACATCACCAAATGGTCAATACAGAAATCAGATTGATTAGGTTCTTTACAGTCAAAATTGGAGAAGTTCTATACAGTCAGCAAAAACAAGAAGTAGCACTAACTCTGGTTCAGATCATGAGCTCCTTATTGCAAAGTTGACACTTAAATTGAAGAAAGTAGAGAAAACCATTAGGCCATTCAAGTATGAGCTACACAGTGAGAATAAATTAAATCCCTTATACAGTGAAGGTGAGGAATAGATTCAAGGGATTTGTTCTGGTAGACACAGTGCCTGAAGAAGTATGGACAGAGGTTCATAACATTGTACAGGATGCAGTGACCAAAATTATCCCAAAGAAAAATGCAAGAAGACAAAGTAGTTGTCTGAGGAGGCTATACAAATAGGTAAAGAAAAGAGAAGGGAAAGGCAGCAGAGAAAGGGAAAGATACACTCAACTGAATGCAAAGTTCCAGAGAACAGCAAGGAGACATAAGAAGGCCTTCTAAATGAACAATGCAAAGAATTAGAAGAAAACAATAGAATGGGAAAGACTAGAGGTCTCTTCAAGAAAAGTCAAGATATCAAGGGATCATTTCATGTAGGGATGTGTATTAGCCACTCAGTCATGTCTGACTATTTGTGACACCATGAACTGGAGCCCTCCTTTGTCCATGGGATTCTCCGGGCAAGAATATTGATAGACACAATAAAAGACAGAGATGGTAGGCAATGAATAAAAGCAGAAGAGATTAAGAGGTGGCAAGAATACATAGAAGAACTATGAAAGAAAGGCCTTAATCACTCAGATACAACAATGATATGGTTGCTCACCTAGAGCTGGACATCCTGGAATGTGAAGTCAAGTGGGCCTTAGGAAGCATTACTAAGAACAAAGCTAGTGGAAATGATGAAATTCGAGCTGAGCTATTTCAAATCCTAAAATATGATGCTGTGAAAGTGCTGCACTCAATATGCCAGCAAATTTTGAAAACTCAGCAGTGGCCACAGGACTAGGAAAAGTTAATTTTCATTCCAATTGCAAAGAAAGGCAATGTCAAAGAATGTTCAAACTATTATACAATTGCACTAATTTCACATGTTCGCAAGGTAATGCTCAAAATCCTTTAAGTTAGGCGTCAACAGTACCTGAACCAAGAACTTCCAGATGTATGGACTGGATTTAGAAAAGGTAGAGGAACCAGAGATCAAATTGCCAATATCTGTTGGATTACAGAAAAAAACAAAGGAATTCCAGAAAAACACCCAATTCTGCTTCAATTGACTATGCTAAAGCCTTTGACTTTGTGGATCACAGCAAGCTGTGGAAAATTCTTAAACAGGTGAGAATACCAGACCACCTTACTTGCCTCAGGAGAAATCTGTATACAAGTCAAAAAGTGACAGTTAGACCCAAATGTGGAACAATGGACTGATTCCAAATTGGGAAGGGAGTATTTCAAGGCTATATATTGTCACCTTGTTTATTTAACTTTCATGCAGAATACATCATGAGAAATGCTGGCCTGGATGAATCACAGCTGGAATCAAGATTGATGGAGAAGATCAATAACCTCAGATATGCAGATAACACAATGTTAATGGCAGAAGGTGAAGAAGAACTAAAGAGCCTCTTGATGAGGTGAAAGAGGAGAGTGAAAAAGCTGGTTTGAAACTCAACATTCAAAAAACTAAAATCACAGTAACCAGTCTCATCACTTCATTACAAATAGATAAGGAAACAGTGGAAGCACTGACAGGTTTTATTTTCTTGGGCTCCAAAATCACTGCTTGTGGTGACTACTTTCATGAAATTAAAAAATGCTTGCTCCTTGAAAGAAAAACCATAAAAAAACTAGATAGCATATTAAAAACATAGACATCTCTTTGCCAACAAAGTTCCGTATAGTCAAAGCAATGGTTTTTCCAATAGTTGTATATGGATGTGAGAGTGAAACCATAAAGAAGACTGAGCACTGAAGAATTGATGCTTTTGAACTGTGGTGTTGGAGAAGACTCTTGAGAATCCCCTGGACTGCAAGGAGATACAACCAGTCAATTCTAAAGGAAATCAACCCTGAATATTCTTTGGAAGGACTGATGCTGATTCTGAAGCTCCAATACTTTGACCACCTGATGCAAACAGCTGACTCCTTGGAAAAGACCCTGATGCTGGGAAAGATTGAAGGCAAAAGAGAAGGGGGTGACAGAGGATGGATGGATAGGCAGTATAACTGGCTCAATGAACATGAATTTGAGAAGACTCAAATTGATAGAGAAGAACAGAGGAGGCTGGGTTACTCAAATCTGGGTCACAAACAGTTGGACACGACGTGGTGAATGAACAGCAACAACAACAATATTACAAGATTGAAGACAGGGATGCAGTTTGCTGTTCACCCCTTGACTATGTATTGGTGATTTTTTTTTTTTTAAAGTGGAAGAGTTCTCAAAAACAAGACTGAGATAGTTTGTGTGAATCAAATTCACATTGAAAGCTATTTGGTTTAAGGAATTTCCTGAATAAGTGAAGTAAATCACAAGAACATGATTTTCATAACTGACCATTTAAAATATATTTAAAGTAAAAATATTTTTTTCTCATATTTAAGTTGCATCAATTTTATGGTAGTTCCGAATGATAGAGCATTTCTCAGTGGATCCCAACATCCATCCTTAATCTAAAAAGGTTTGATTTTATGAAGACTATATAATTCTATTTACATAATGAAATGAGCACATACATTAAGAAAGAACTGGAACAACTGTGTTATTGCCAATTCAATTCATCAATTGATATTGTGCATGTACACAGCTAAGATCCCCTCGTATTTTTTAGAAAGGTGTATTTAAAAATTATTTTAAAGTGGTAAAGATTAAGATTAATCTCCCTTCCAAACTTGAAAATGTGGCTTTTCAAGCTATAATTTCAAGGGAAAAAGAGTAACTTCTAGGCATATGCTTATCATGTTTTGTGTAGAGAATGTCAAGGAAAAAACTTAAATCAAAGTGAATTTTTGCCTTGAAATGCATATAAAGAATCATAGAACTGATGGAAATTTAAATAAAGAGCTTTAATATATATTGAGGAGCATTCAATGTAACAAGAAAACTCATGAGTCTTGAATGCACTTGATCTACCTGGGTTTCAGTTCTCTACTCTTTAACTTGGAAGAGACTGATTAATATCTTTCCAACTTTAAAATCATATACTATTTCATTGAAATTAGACAGAAAAGAAGACTTTCAAAAAGTTCTTAAATCCATTGTCTTTTTGCTTTAAAAATTGACTTTTTTTGTTTAATATCTCAGACCAAAAGAATAAAAGTGATAAATATTTTATCTAATAAAAAAGCTTATGGTGTAGAGCCACTGTTATCCTAAGTTGGTCAGCTTATATCAATCAAGTATTTCACTGTGAATATTTGAAAATTTCCAGAACAACTTCTGTTTTCAAGTATATTGTCTCATGTTTTCAGAAATTAAGAAAGTGATGTGTCCCAAGTGTTCATTGAAAAATACAATCACTAAGCTTTTAAAATATATAATAAATATGATATTACATATGTAGAATATTAAGTAATTTTGATCCTAAATATATATTACATATAAAATATAGTAAATGTGTATGCTGCCACCCGTACTATAAACTGATAAAAGGCATAGTGTAAAAGCACAACAAGTCTCAATAAAATATATTTTAGAGAAGTTTAGGGAAATTTTTGTAGACAGGAAATGCTGCCAAATAAACTAGAAACTTATTCTGAAAACTAGTTGACTCCAGCAAACCTTCTTAAAAGAGTTTCTAGAGGATGTATGAATAACAGAAAACATCATTATATAAATGAATGCTTTCATCAGGTTCTATATATTACATATATTACATGTCTATTATAGGTTTTGATTTCATTTTATCACTCCACATAATCATTCAGTTCTCCCCTGAGTCCCGTGTTTTCCTTTCTAACTTGTCCATCAGATGGTTCCTGGCTTATGACAGCTGACAAGGTAAAAATAAAATCCTAGTCACAAATGTCTCTTCTACCTAATTCCTAGGTGAGTTCTTAAATTTAACAGACTTAAGAATTACCAAGAGGGCTAGTGAAAGCATCCATCCCCAGACACTCCCGTTCAACGCATTTGGAATGGTACTGGAAAGTGTCCATTTCTAACAAGCTCCCAAGTGATGCTGATCCTGAAGTTCTGTGAACCACTTCAGAAGTACTGTTGTAGGTGATTTAGATGCTCACTTAAATCTATTAGAAGTTTAAATTTTAGCCAAGCCTGTTTCTTCCATTTCTAAAATATTAGAAGCTCATTATATAAAGTATTTATAAGCAATCATTTATTTTCTATTTTTTATAATAAACAAACTGAATAACTGCTGATTTCACCAAAGAGGCACTATCTGTTTGGCCAAATCAAGCAACTTAATAATGACCAACATTCTGACAGTTCCAACCAACTGCATTAGATAAGAATCATGAATTTTAAAAGTGTTTCCAAAAGTTGTTTATTCTAACTGGCTCTCACACTTTTACAAATTGAACATAATAGTGTTTTTCTTTCCTTTGTATATAATTTATGTGTTTTTTAATGTGTTTATTTTGTTTTAGGTAAAATGGAAAAAGCAAAATCTTTCTTTAAAGAGAGACAATTCCTCTTTGATGTTAATTAGCACAATTGAGGGGTCAATATCTCAGATATTTTTTTTTGGTTTCATCTTCCTCCTAACCCCTGCCACTCTAGATAAAGCAGTTCACTCTAAAATAAGAGGCTAACAATCCAGACTTCCAACTTCCTTCTATTACCAAGGAAAAAAATGTTCATACTGATGTCCACAAATCTATAACTTTGAAAACTGAAGTTACAAGTTTAAAACACAAGTTAACTTTTCTGATCATTACATTTATGAGCACAATACAGGGAAGATGCAGAAGGGCCAGCTTCTCACCCTGGATTGCATTAAAACTTCTCAAACAAACCCTTTCTGGATAGCCCATTCTTAGAAACTAGATATTTCCATGTTGTAACAGTCTTGAAGGAGATTCATGCCCTGGCACTCTAAGGATAATAGAATACTGGTGACATTTGTCATAATGATGACATTATATTATATCAGTTACTAAGAGAACCAAGTAAAGCCTCTACTGGGGGAAAAAAAAAAGAGTGAAGATTGTTACCTATGATTAAATGCCACTATCAAACAAAGAAAGATGAATTATACACTAAAGGAGCTTGTTTTACAAGAACATACTATCACTAGAGTCAATCAGATATGACTTCAAAAAATTTTGTCATTGATGTATGATACAAAGTATGTTTCTAAAGAAATAAAGCATTATTAATGATTTTAATACATTTGGTTATTTCATTAAATGTTTGACTCATTCAGCAAAAACTGGGCTTTAGTAGGTAGTTTTCTAATTCTATATGAGAACAATGATTTCTTAACTGAAAAAATTTTGAAAATATTTTTAGGTATCTAGATATTGCATAAGATCTAGCAATTCTGGGAATTTTTTTATCCCTAGATATATCAGTATGACTTTATAGTATGATATATATTTTGCCTCTGTATTTTACTCTTATAAAATGCATAGGTATACATGTTTGTTTGAATATCTACAAGCCAGTATTAGAGTGTATAATTTGTAGGATTTTGGAAAAATAGGGGTGTGGAGATTGTGTAAAACAAGCCATAAACGGAAAGAAAGAAAAACATTAAAATCCATGACATGCTTATAAGCCAAAGGGAAGTCCAACATGTTTTGCATCTCTTAAATATCCACTCTTAGAAATGTTTTTAGTATGTTCAAGAAAGCCACTGTGATATTATCATTCAAAGATAGTCTTCTTATTTCTAGCTGTGCTGTGCCCCTGGGAAAATTCAGTCATTGAAAAACAATTTAGAATAAGGGAAAAAGAAAACAAATAAATAAAAAGGCTAGATATGATTCCAGAATCCACCCATTAAGGACATGGAAGCTTGAAGAAAATATTCAACTTCTTCAAGCTTTAGTTTTCATCTCAGGAACCACATAAACTTGTCAGCATTTTTTTTTTTTTTGGTGTGTGTGGTCACTTTATGTTTTGTGTAGCACTGGAAAATTATTTTTTAAAGTGCCTAGTTCTAAGATTAAAAGGGGAACAGTACAAGAATCTATGGAGTGAGGCTATACAGAAACATGTAATTTAAAAGATAAAAACTTAAGATGTTAGCTTGTAAAGAATGGTGAACACAAAGTTTTCAGTGACTTCAAGTTTTTATTAAAGATAGCTACGGTTCAAATTTCTGCCTATTATGAAGACCCATTTACATGTTAAAGAACTTATGAAAGTTAACAGCTTTAGAAATCAGTAGAAAGGAAGATTTTTGTTTGCTTGTTTGTTTAATTTAGAAGCTTTTATGAAATACATTTCTATATTTTTAAACAAATACATTCATTCTGAAAGGAACTAGAAAAATACCTATGAAAAGAAACCAGACATGTTAGCTAATATCTTAGAAAATAATTTTAAAATGCAGAATCAAAGGGGCTATTGCTTTACTTACACTGCTGAAATGTCTAGGAAAAAGAAACCAATAAAATTCATATAATTTAAATTGATTATAAATTAGAGAGTAGTTATAATTTTACTAAGGGATGAGTAAATACAGAGAACACCAAATTCACACATTCTTCAAGGTGTTCCAGAGATAACTCCACAATTACATCCTCACATGTGGATCAGTACAACTCCTTTCCTTGCAGTTCAGATATTACTTGTGGCTTGGAACCAGGGACCAGGAATGGAAAAAGGATAATTTGATCTTTTCATCATTTTGCCAATTTCTTCTTACAGTCTACCTTTTCTATTCATTATACTGCCTTTGGTTCTTTCAAAATCAAGGTATAGAAACTGGGTATAACTTTAAAAACAAGGAAAATAATATCATTCATGAGTTTCTCTTGGTTGTTCATTGTGATAGCAAACAAAAGCTGTGTGTTTCATGAGAAGATCACTCTTCAAAGGGAAATTCTGCTTTGAACTCATTCTGAAAGATTGATCATTAATATCATATATATTTGTCCTTCCAAATTGACTGGAACTTGCTTCTTTTTTCACTGCCATGGAAGTTGGTCTAGCTAGTGACACTAGACTTCAATATTCTTAGGATAAGATATGGGCACAAATATTATACCTATTTTCACAAGTCTCCACAGTTCTGCGACTCCCACATTTCTAGCAGAACTCTCTCATGCTCTCTTTAGTGGTAGCATGGGACAACCCTACAAGTTTTGCATCATAGCACATGTCCTTCACAGAGTCCAGCTTTCTTGGAGACATCAGAAATATCTTTGTGTTTCTCTTACTGACATCTACAAATTTGGGTGTGAAAGAAGTGTATGCTTAGGTTTTAAACATTTCAGCATCCTGGATTCCTATAAAATCTCTTTGATTAATCAAAATTCTTCTAATGAATCTGCAATTTTTATAAGCAATATGGATTGTACAGTGGAGGTGATGAGTAGATTCATGGCATTAGATCAGATAGACAGAGTGCCTGAAGAACTATGGACAGATGTTCACGACATTGTATAGGAGGTGGTAACCAAAACCATCCCCCCAAAAAAAGAAATGAAAGAAACCAAGTGGTTGTCTGAGGAGGCCTTACAAATAGCTAAGAAAAAGAAGAGAGGCAAAAGACAAAGAAGAAAGAGAAAGATATACCCAACTGGTACAGAACTCCAGAGAATAACAAGGAGAGATAAGAAAGCCTTATTAAGTTAATATTGCAAACAAATAGAGAAAAACATTGATTACACTAAAGACCTTGACTATGTGGTCACAAAGACTCTGTGGAAAATTTTTCAAGAGATGGCAATATCAGATCGTCTTACCTACATTCTGAGAAACCTGTATGTAAGTCAAGAAGCAACAGTTAGAATCAGACATGGAACAATGGGCTGGTTCATAATTGGGAAAGGAGTATGTCAAGGCTGTATATGGTCACCCTGCTTATTTAACTTGTATGTAGAGTACACCATGCAAAATGCTAGGGTGGATGAATCACAAGCTGGAATCAATCAAGACTGCCAGGTTAAATATAAATAACCTCAGATATGCAGATGATACCACCATAATGGAAGAAAGTGAAGAGAAACTAAAGAGCCTCTTGATAAATGTGAAATAAGAGAGTCAAAAAGCTGGCTTAAAACTCAACATTCAAAACACTAAGATCATGGCATCCAGTACCATCACTTCATGGCAAATATATGGAAAAACAATGAAAACAATGACAGACTTTATTTCCATGGGCACCAAAATCACTGCAAATTGTGACTGCTGCCATGAAAAAAAAAAAAAAAAACCAAAACCAAAACCAAAAACAAAACAAAACACTTGCTCCTTGGAAGAAAAGCTATGACAAACCTAGACAGCATTTTAAAAAGCAGAGATATCACTTTGCTGACAAAGGTCTGTATAGTCAAACCTATGGTTTTTCCAGTAGTAATGTATGGATGTGAGATTTGACCCATAAAGACTGCTGAGTGCCAAAGAGTTAGTGCTTTCAAATTATGGTGTTGCTATTTACAATAGCTAGAACATGGAAGTAACCTAGATGGTCATCGACAGATGAATGGGTGAAGAAGCTGTGGTACGTATATACAGTGGAATACTACTCAGCCATAAAAAGGAACACATTTGAGTCAGTTATAATGAGGTAGACAAATCAGGAGCCTATTATACAGAATGAAATAAGTCAGAAAGAGAAATATGAATATTGTATACTGATGCATATACATGGAATTTATAAAGATGGTTTTGATGAATTTATTTTCAGGACAGCATGGAAAAACAGACATAGAGAACAGACCAACGGGCATGGGGAGGAGAAATAGGGTGAGATGTATGGAGAGAGTAAAATGGAAACGTACAATACCATTTGTAAAATAGATAGCCATTGGGAATTTGCTGTATGACTCAAGGAACACAAACGGGGGCTCTGTGACAGTCTAGAAAGGTGGGGTGGGGAGGGAAATGGAAGGGAGGTTTGGTTCGGGAGGGAGGGGATATGGATGTACCTATGGCTGATTTTTTGTTGACGCCTGATAGAAAACCACAAAATTCTGTAAAGCAATTATCCTTCAACCGAAAATATAAATAAAATGGCAAAAAAAAAAAAAAATTGTGGTGTAGCAGAAGACTCTTGAGAGTATGTTGGGCAGCAAAGAGAACAAACCAGTCAATCCTAAAGGAAATTAACCCTGAATACTCTTTGGAAGAACTGATGCTGAAGCTGAAGCTCCAATACTTTGGCCACCTAATGCAGAGATGACTCATTGGAAAAGACCCTGATGCTGGGGATAGATTGAGGGCAGAAGGAGAAGGGGGCAAAAGAAGATCAGATGGTTGGATGGCATCATTGGCTCAACAGACATGAATTTGAATAAATTCTGGGAGATAGTGAAGGACAGGGAAGCCTGGCATGCTGCAGTCCATGAGGTCACAAATAGATATGACTGAGCAGCTGAACAACATATGGAGTTATATGCACTGCACTGCTTTTATTGCCTCTCATTATGCCCTGCAAAGTTTTGTCTGCTCTGCAACTGCTCTGGAAAATGTATATGCAATTCTACCCATTATCTTCAGGTTTGGCTCCCCTGGTAAAAATTCAGAGACAACATGAAAATACCCTTGTGAGACTTTGTTCCCATTAAAAAGCTGAACAATAGGAAAATATTGATTCAATGAGCAAAAGTAGGGGGTGAAAGGAAGAAGTAGAGGTAAAAGGAGTGAAAGTATATTAATAGCCTTTTAAAGCCTAAATGTATAGCCTGGAAAATAGAATTTTAGTTGTATGATAAATCAGTAGTTACAGAAAAGGATATTTGAAATCTATTATCATTGGTTGCCTTTGGAATTTACCCAGGGAACTGGGAATTAAGAAGGCTTTTAATATTATGTCATCTTCTATCTCTTGAAAGAATGATGGTTGTGCCCCTGTTCAGAATGCCCTCCGTTTCTGAGTGTGTCAGTGTGCATGTATGCATATGTGAATCAGAACAGTTGACTGACTGACTAATATTCTTATATAGTGGGTAATTTCCTGCTCTAATCAGATATTAGGTCAATTTTCCTCAAATACAGAGAGTGGACTTAAGTATACATAAAGGATATTATTTTTGTCTCAAATATACCAACAGAGTACTTAGTAGAAGAGATATATTATTATTCATCTTATTAAACAGTCTTAAAATTGCTTCTTGTTTGTTGGACAGTAAAGTTATAAAGGTTATTAAGATATACTCTCTATATTTCAAGAAAATATAATATACAAGAGAGTGGAATGTTTTTAACAAAGTTTTCATGGTTAAGTTTAGACAATTTCTTTAACATATAGTAACTGTTTCACTGAGAATGTTGAATAAGTAGTTTAAGTCTTTTCCAAGTTTCTTCAGGAAAAATAAATTAAATGATTTACTAGATGTACTAGATTTAGATTTATTAGATTTAGCTTCTTTTTTTAAAAAGTCTCATAAAAATTCATATTAGCATCAGAATTGATTAAATTCTCATCATATATACTTGCACACTAAACTTAAGGGAAAATATTTTTGAAAAATAGTTTCATGAATTACTTTTTAAAGTGATTAAAACCACTGCTGTCCATCCATGACTAATAAGAACAGATTTTGAAGCTTTAGGGCTATCAACTTCCTTGATCCTGGTCTGTACATGATTTTTCTAGCAAAACTCAGATACTGCAGTTAAAATGTCTAAGCTGTCCCTTCTCCTAGGGACAGAGAGATGTCTGATTAAAATACTTCTGCCTTCTGCCCATTCCTACCTTCCAATGAGAATAACCACCTATTGTATTTAACTACTCCCTTCAGACAACCTGTCTGCATTTGGCCACTAATGTAACCTCTTATTTAACATTGCATGCAAGCAATATTCTGATTTGATATTTCTGATAACTCAAGGGAGAACTTTATAGCATTTTTTTTGCCAGTTCCAAGTAAAGATAAATATCTCTGTGAACAGTATCCCTGATTCCATTATTGCTTTACTTCTCATCAGAATATAAACATAAGAGCTTCTTATTTATACACTGCACTTCCATGTTACATTTTTTTGCTACTAATATGAAGATTTCCATACAACATAACATTGCTTAAGTATATATGTTTAAAATAGAATTAATACCTATTTTTAAGCAAATCAAAAAATCCAAAATGTATGAAGGGTGGAATTTTGCTAAGTTTCTAAAATTATTAACTTAGTCCATTCATTTCAAGAATGTTTAGCAAGTGGATCCAGTGTGCCAAGGATTCTTCTAGTCATTTGGGTGTATCTGTATATAAAAGAGAATAGATTCCTATCTTCATGGAGCTTATATTTTAACAAGGAAAGACAGACAATAAAACTGATGTAGCAAATGCATTTTCTACCATTTATAAGTATGAAGATTGAAAAAAGCTTGTCAATATATAGAGATCAAGAGTGTCAGGGGCTGGGCAACATGAGGGTACTATTAAATAGGGTGATAAGACAATTCTCCTTGAAATGATACAGTTTGAGTAAAGATTTAAGAATGTAAGTTGTTTAGTCATATGGATTTCTAGATTTATTCCAGGAGAAACAAATAGCACATATACAATCTTTACAGGGCTTTCCTGGTGGCTCAGTGGTAAAGAATCTGCCTGCAATGCAGGAAACCCTGGTTCTACCCCTGTTTGGAAGATCCCCTGGAGGAGAGCACGGCAACCTACTCCAGTATTCTTGCCTGGAGAATCCCGAGGACAGAAGAGGCTGGTGGGCTACAGTCCATAGGATAGCAAAGAGTTGGGCACAACTGAAGTGACTGAGCACACACCATCTTCATGGGATTTTTTTCCATAGCTCAGATGGTAAAGAATCTGCCTACAATGCAGGAGATCCAGGTTTGATCCCTGGGTTGGGAAGATCCCCTCAAAAAGGGAATGGCAACCCACTCCAGTATTCTTACCCGCAGAATCGCATGGACAGAAAGGAGTCTGGTGGGCTACAGTCCATTGGATTGCAAAGAGTCAGTCATGACTGAGCACTCAGGCATGCACAGTCTTTACAGTGGAACCAAAAAGGCCAGTGTGGCCAGAATATTTGATTCGGGGTAAGGACAGGAAAAATAGAAAATGAAGTCATAGAGTTAAGGAGGAGTTGGAGGGGTGAGATTAGATACAGCTTCATAGACTGCATAATGGTTGTGACTTTTACTCTGAATGAACTCGGAAGCTATCACAGTTCAGAGGTGACACGCTCTGACTTTGGCTTAGAGTGAGACCTCTCATTCTAGTGGCTTCTGTATATTGACCATATTGGACTAAGGGTAGAAGTGAAAGTCCAGTTAGGTAGCTATTGAAGTAATCTCAGTTAGAAGAGAAGATGAAGACTTGTTTGAGGGAGGTACCAGCAGATCAGGTAAGAAGCGTCAAGATTCTAGAGAAGACAATATTGCCAGGAAGTGGAGAGGAGAGTCAAGGAGGAATCCAGAAATTTTGGTGGTAAGTAACTGAAAGGATGCATTTAGGTATAAGTGGGTTTGGGAGGAGAAAAAACAAGGGTCAGTAATGCACATATTCTGTTTAAAGGTCAAAAGGAATAACAAACGAAGCATATAAATGGAGGACCATTGGCAACTATATTGTACTTGAAGTTATTAGGCTGCACAAACTCACCAAGAGGGGTAGTTCCAGAAGAGGAAAAGACAAAACTCTGAACCTTTAAATGAGTTTAGAATATAAGGATAAACAGCCAGCATTAATAAGGAACAGCTGTGATGTATAGTGGGCTTCCCTGGTGGCTCAGACACTAAAAGTATCTGCCTGCAATGCAGGAGACCTGTTAGATCTCTGGGTTAGGAAGATCCTCTGGAGAAGGAAATGGCAACGCACTCCAGTACTCTTGCATAGATGCAGCAACATATAGTAGTATCTTGGAGAAGAAGTGATGAAATATATCAGAGGGAGAATGAACGTCTGTGTGAAGAGCTGTTAACAGATCCAATAAAATGGGGCCATGAAATGATAATTGGATTTAAGGGTGTGGACGGCACCAGTGAATTGGACAAGAGCGGCAATATAAGAAGTAAGAAAACAAAAGTCAGACTATAGAGGGATCTAAGAAAAGTGAAAAGAGAGAATTAAAGAAATGTAATATGCTGAATTCTTCCAAGGAGATACATTACAAAAGAAAGGAGTCTTTCAACATAAGAGTCATTAGGATTTTATAGATGAGAAGAACAAATCTGATAGAATACAGAAGTACAAAGTCAAACAGTTTGTAAGGGATAGAAACGGATTCAAATTCAAACCTACCTGTCTCTTTTTGTTGTACTCTGCTATTTCCACAAATAGCCAAAGAAATTGGAGAGTGATCAATTAATTCTTACTTTATGTGATTCTGTGAGAAGTGATTTATTTATACAAATTGTATGGCATAAAATCAAGCAAATTATAGGTGAGAAATACAGGCTAGATTTCTTCTCCTAATGTTCCCTACTCCTGTTTACTGTCTGAAATATACAGAGTCATTGGGAAATGTAAAGCAAGTGTTTATTGCTTATGAACCATATGATAAAATCAAACATTTAACTGGCTACTAAAAGAACATATGATATTTGCAACTTACGTTTCTTTTTATAACAGAGGGATACAAGAAATGTATTTTTGTTCACATTTTGTCACTAGAAAAAAAGGAATATTAGATCCTATCCAGGCTTCCCTGGGGGATCAATTGATAAAAAATCTGCCTGTTATGCTGGAGACCAGGGTTTGATCCCTGGGTCAGGAAGATAATCTGGAGAAGGGAATGGCAATTCACTCCAGTGTTCTTGCCTGGAGAATTCCATAGACACAGGAGCCTGGTGGGTTACAGTCTAAACAAACTTACATTACTCTAAAAAATAGCTATTCATCTATGTAAGGAAGAAAGTTAGAATCTCCTATCAGTTTGTCTCTAATATTATTTAAAGTATATTTTCTCTTCTAAATTTTTTTGTTTAATGACAGGACAATTTTGAAAATGAACATCATGTGGTTTGGAAATATTCACATTATTTAGATAATTATTTCGGTTACTGAACAGAAGTATAAAAATTAATCTAAATATGTATAAAATGATATTTAAGGATTAGTGAGCATACATGATTATTTATATTTCAACACCTTAGAAAAATAGTACTTTGAAAATGCATGCATATGGTCAAAGTTTTAGATGTATTTAGGAAATAGTAACTGGCCTTGTTTTGTTGGAACTTAGACAAACAGATGAAATATAGAGACACATAGTTGTATATGTTTGCATAGGTATGGATAAGAAAATAATATCAGAATAGGCCTTTAAGAATTGTAAGCTTTGCAGATCCTTTCCAATACAGATTCAGTTCAGTTCAATTCAGTCGCTCAGTCACGTCTGACTCTTTGCGACCCCATGAATCGCAGCATGCCAGGCCTCCCTGTCCATCACCAACTCCTGGAGTTCACTCAGACTCACGTCCATCGAGTCCATGATGCCATCCAGCCATCTCATCCTCTGTTGTCCCCTTCTCTTCCTGCCCCCAATCCCTCCCAGCATCAGTCTTTTCCAATGAGTCAACTCTTCGCATGAGGTGGCCAAAGTACTAGAGTTTCAGCTTTAGCAACATTCCTTCCAAAGAACACCCAGGGCTGATCTCCTTCAGAATGGACTGGTTGGATCTCCTTGCAGTCCAAGGGACTCTCAAGAGTCTTCTCCAACACCACAGTTCAAAAGCATCAATTCTTCGGCCCTCAGCCTTCTTCACAGTCCAACTCTCACATCCATACATGACCACAGGAAAAACCATAGCCTTGACTAGATGGACCTTAGTTGGCAAAGTAATGTCTCTGCTTTTGAATATACTGTCTAAGTTGGTCATAACTTTTTTTCCAAGGAGTAAGCGTCTTTTAATTTCATGACTGCAATCACCATCTGCAGTGATTTTGGAGCCCCCAAAACTAAAGTCTGGCGCTGTTTTCGCTGTTTCCCCATCTATTTCCCATGAAGTGATAGGACCAGATGCCATGATCTTCGTTTTCTGAATGTTGAGGTTTAGGCCAACTTTAGTAATGTTAAAATACTGTTTTCTTCAAAATTACATCCTACCTTAGGGGTGAGGATTGGAAAGAGACAATAAATATGCAAATAAATAAGTCATTCATGGATGTTGGGGATTTGGGATGCTTACTTGAGTTACATTATCAGGAAATAACTCTCTTAGGGAATATTTAACCTTAGAGTAAACTGACAAGAAGAAGGTAGTCATGCAGGTATTTTGAACAAAGCTTTCTAAGTAAGAGTTAAAGCAAGTATAAAGACCTTAAATATATCACAGTATCATTCTGAAATTTATAAATCAGAAAAAAAGGAGCTCTCTGTGCAAAATACAGTAAGAATATTAGAAAATCATGGGAGAGATTATTGGAGAAGTTGGCCAGACAGATTGCACAGGACCTGGTATGCCAGAGTAAGAGTATGCACTTCATTGCAATGGTGATGGGAGCCTTTAGGAAACTGGTAAGTTGTAGGATGAGGTGATTTAATAAAGGCTTTACAAATCCTCTGGCTGATGTATGCAGAATGGATCAGAGCACTTATAAAAGCCTATTATTAGAAGGCTGTCAATGGAGTTAAGACGACTGACAAGGTGATGTGAACTATGACCTTAGCAGAGAAGACAAAATATACCAGCTAGATATCATAATTACTGGTTCAGCCAAAAATTTATTCAAGTCTTTCCATAAGATATGAAAAACCAAATGGAATTTTTTACCAATCCAATAAAACAGATGAACTAAATTACCTATCTGTTTTGTAAAATGTGGCATTGTGTGAAAGGGAAGAGAAAAAAAAAAAAAACTTTCACTGATTGGGTACACCTCAGTTTAAAGAGAGTTTGAGAGACTAGCAGTAGAATTCGGAAAGACACTGAAAACCAAGATTAAAATTTATTGTAGAGAGTCAGTCTTGCAGTTTGGGGCAACATCAGCCTAGAGAAATCATTAAACTATTAGAAAGACTGGCCTTTCCCTAGCACAAGGGTTTGGGGCCTTTGTAGAACACTTCCCTTTTATGATGCAAAGCCTCTAAACTGAAGTGGGAAAGAGAAAGTTTTAGATTCTATTATGAAAAGAAATTTGTCCGTGGGATTCTCCAGGCAAGAATACTGGAGTGGGTTGCCATTTCCTTCTCCAAAAAGGCTGATGAAAGTGTGTAAAATCAAGATGATAACTGTACTTAGCAGCACAGTCGCAATAAAGCATCCCTGAGATCTGAGGAAGTATTATCTTCTTAGGAATTCCTGCATTGGACTGAGTTAGCTTGAGACAGTGAATTACTCCAGTGTCCTAAATCCATCAACAGGAACACAGATGCTCTATTTGTCATAAATATCTATTAAACTTTTTACACTGACAGCTAAGCCATGCCGCATTAAGAAGAATCTGGGCCCACATTTTCCTTCTCTCCTGTTATAATCACAGCTGCTCAGGGCTGGCCCCCAGCCCGCCAGGCCTGTCTGCCGTGACCTGGCCTCCCGGTCGGGCTCCTGGACGGGGAGACTCGCGGCCCCTACAGGCAGCAGGCCCGCAGTGGTGAGGACCCCCGATGTCAGACGGCACAGGCAAGCGGGGGCTGCCGGCGCCCCAGCAGCACTTATCGGACTCGGGAGGGTGCCCTGCCGGGCTGCTCGGCCGGGAAAGAGAGGAAGCGTATTCCTGCCTGGGGAATCCCAAGGACAAAGGAGCCTGGTGGGCTATAGTCCATGGGGTCACAAAGAGTCGGACACGACTGAGCGACTAACACATGAAAGGAAGAAAGTAATGAGAAAGAGAGACTCCAATTTCCTGTTTCTCATCAGTGGGATTCCGTGGTGGCTCAGCTGGTAAAGAATCCACCTGCAATGTGGAAGACCTGGGTTCGATCCCTGGATTGGGAGGATCCCCTGGAGAAGTGAAAGGCTACCCACTCCAGTATTCTTCCCTGGAGAATTCCATGGGGTGGCAAAGAGTCAGACAAGACTGAGAGACCCATCAGAGCCTTTTCTTTTATGGGAAGATCCAGACACATTACTATGTTCCCATAACATAAATGGTGTATTTATTGATGCAACTTAATCTTTAGAAGAGTACATGAAAATGTGCATACTGCCCTCAATAAGGTTATAATTCAATTGTGAAGCAAAAGCAATTGCCTTCTTGCTTTTATTTCAAAATTCACAATTATGCAATATTTCAGAGGAAAGTTGCATAGCTTAGTCCTAAATGGAATTTTTACTTTCTCACTTTACATGGCTTTTCTTAACCAGCTTCTCTTTGTGCTAAACCCCTCTGTGACTGATAACTCTCCATTCATCCCTCTCAATCCTACCATATTTTATAACTCTCCATCCATCCCTCTCAATCTTACCATATTTTAAATCATCTTGATTTGTTCCCTTTTATATCTCTACACGACTGTAAACAAATTCAGAGTTTTTGGCCTCTTTGAATTTTTCAGTCTACATTTTACTGGGATCCAACAGAAGACCAGCAGGACAGTTGATCAAACAAATGCTCTTCCATAGAAGGGGTATGTCTATGTGTATGTATTGTTGTTGTTGGGAATAAGGGGCTACAAATACTTCTATAGTAATTATGTTTTGTCCCTGAGAGATGAGATATCATTTTTTAGAATTTTTTAAATACACACAAAATGTGTGAAGAATCTTCTCACAAAAGATATATATTCTGAAATCATGAAGTAGCTAAATTTTCCATCCACAGTTTTAAATTCTTAAGTATACTAAGCCAATAATCAGAAACTCACACACTTTCAAAAAAGGATAGAAAAACAATTAGTCTTTATCTTAATTAAATGATGAAGCAATTCAACCAACTCAGCTTTTAAATTTAATCACAATTAATCTAAATAGGTATACAGTGCTGTAGCATTTAGTGGTTCAATAAGACAGTAGGCATCTGGCAGAATCATTCCAACTCTATAGGTTGCTTCATTTATTCAAAAAGTGATAACAAGGCAGAAAATCATTAAGAAGCTTTTTGTTGTGATGACAGTGCATTTTTCAAAGTTTGTCTTGAGATACACTAAAAGATGTAAACCTTATATACATTTAGAGTGAAAAAATTCTTGGATCTGATATCAAAAGCATGAACCACAAAAAGAAAAAAATGAAATCATACCTCATAAAATATTTTGCCTTGCAAAAGGCTATGTAAAATAACAATACAGTAACTAGAGCTATAGAGCTATAATGAAGGCTTCATTTTTTTACGTATGTCAATCACTTACTTAATTTAATGTTCTTATGTAGACTTATATAAATGTCCAACATAATAGCTGTGTTGTACTGAGAGCAATTTGAGATAAAATATGATGAGTATTCTCATTGTTTTCATCAGATTATTGGGTTCAACTTACTTAGTCTACCATTACTGAAGGCAGAAGTTTTCAATTCAATTTTCAAAGTATCATTTCATTCTCCACGTCTAAAATAGTAAATATTTTCTGCAAAAGACATTTCGTCATAATGGATTAAGAAGGCATTTTCTTATATTATTGTTAGACGATAATTTGGACAGATAAAGAGAGAGAAAGAGAGGAGAGCTGTTTATAGGTATAATGCATGTATAGAATCTAGGTAAACATAAACTCCTGATTTGAGCATGGTGACTCAAAAAGAGACAACAAATATGAAAAAATTTACATAAGCTATTCATTATTCTATTTATTATGCTTCTTCATTTATTATTTTTTAAAAAATGATGACATAAGTGTAAAGCTTTTGGTGATACATTGCCAAGCTATAAGTTAGGTTAAATGAAGAAAACAAAAGTTAAATAGGGAAAGGCTATGCTTGAAAATCTGAGCATCATCAAGAAGCAGGATTATCTAAACAACAGAATTCTTTGTGATTATGTATCTCAAAATGAAGAAGAGAAATTGTGCCTGATGAAGAGTCCAAATTATTACATATATTTTCAAAGATATGGATGAGTTAACACTGATGCTACTATAATAATTTTTGAATATCTATAAATTAACATTAACCTCATGATGAACATTTGGATTTACTTTTACTCAGCAATGAATTACTTATAATCAAAGGACTTTTCAACAACCAGTTCTGGAGAATGTACATAGGCAAAAAACACAAGACTAAGCTAAACTAAGCAAATCACAGACCTATATAGGGAATATAAGGTATAAGTATTCTCATATTTTTGAGGATATACTGACTGATAATGAGAACATGGCTTCGTACTTGGTGGGCCCTTGCCCATCAATATAGTTTCCAATATTATCATAACTACTGAAAACAGAGCTACCTCCTCCTTAGCAGAAGGAAGCATCTTTGAGAAAATGTAGAATTTCTTACAGAGAATAGATGTTCTTCTGCAGTGGACAAGCAGATTAAATCTTATGAAAGATAATGAGATAGTCTGCAATTTAAAAAATGTTTTCTACTCATGTATTTATATTATTTTTTAAGTTAATAGACAAAATTAATTGATAGGTTTAATTTGAACATATTTAATAGGAACATATTGAGTGGTTAGTTGAGAAGGCAAGTCTGAAATGCAGAAGAAATATGATACCAGCAGAAGAAAGTTGATGCCAAGATAAATTATCAGTAGGTAGATGGGATTACAAGATGTATGGATGAGTAAGATCATCCTTCATGGGATATAAATATGGGGTCAGGGCAGAACCCTGTGTAGTGGCTATAATCTAAAGACTAAAAGCAAAATCAAGGAGAAAAATGAAACCAGATATTCAGCAAATATTTGAATAAAATCTAAAAGGAAAAGTTAAATATTGAATATACAAAAACTAATCTCAAATGTTATTTGCCTCAAATTGCATTTCCCATCTTTTTATTCATTATATATGAGAATACTGAGCATCATTTACCTTACTGAGTGTACACATAGAATATAAAATACTGACAATTTGAAGAAAGGCTGATTCATATTTCTAATCTTTTTTTCTTTGCTATTATTACATACTTATTTTAACAACACTTTAAAAATGTTTAAATTTAAAAAGTAAAGAAAGATTGGGATTAAAAAATTCTATAGCAAATCATTACCTACAGCATTTCAATAATGACATTAAAATTTTCTCTGATTTCAAATGAATTTTATTCCCCCTCAGTTGAATCACATCATAGATTTCAGTAGTTCACGATTTTTTTTTGTTGTTGTTTTTATTTTTTTATTTTATTTTTTTTTAGTTTTTTATTTTTTAAATTTTAAAATCTTTAATTCTTACATGCATTTAAATTTGAGGATTATTTGTGATATTACTGAAAATTGTGAAGCCTTTCTAATGAAAGGCTGTTGCTGCTGCTGCTAAGTCACTTCAGTCGTGTTCGACTCTGTGCGACCCCATAGGCGGCAGCCCACCAAGCTCCCCTGTCCCTGGGATTCTCTAGACAAGAACACTGGAGTGGGTTGCCATTGCCTTCTCCAATGCATGAAAGTGAAAAGTGAAAGTGAAGTCGCTCAGTCGTGTCTGACTCTTAGCGACCCCATGGACTGCAGCCTTCCAGGCTCCTCCATCCATGGGATATTCCAGGCAAGAGTACTGGATTGGGGTGCCATTGCTAGATAGTCAAAATTGCTCTTTAATTTTTCTCAAAAGATCTGATTAAGAATTCATCTGTATACAGGGATATGCATTATTAAATTAATTGCACTCAGAACTAGAAAATATATCATTTAACTGAGAAATTATATTCCAAATTAAATCATTTAAGGGCTTAACCACTTAACATTTCAGTAATTTACTAAATCACTACTAACTTATCTATAATTGAATATTTTGTTTAAATTTAAAGGCATTAAAGATTTCACTTACATTGGTAAAAGAGAAATTGCTAATTTCTGACAAGTAGAGGCAAAAAGGGGCTTTCTTGGTGGCTCAGATGGTAAAGAATCTGCCTGCAATGCAGGAAACCTAGGTTCTATCCCTGGGTTGAGAAGATCCCCTGGAGAAGGAAATGGCAACCCACTCCAGTATTCTTGCCTGGAGAATCCCATGGACAGAAGAGCCTGGTGGGCTACAGTCTGTTGTGTTGCAGAGTCGAACATGACTAACGCACACACATGCACACACACACACACAGAGGCAAAACAGTTATCCAAATTACCACTGATAGCCACTTAACAATCAAGTACTTATAAGTGTCAAGACTCTGAGTGCCTAGTAGAAAGTAAATATAAATACCAGCTATGAGCACATGATCCTTGCAATTTGAAGTCTGTATGAGTTGAGTATTTTCCCTTTACCTTAAAAGTTCTATGTATGTATCTATTATAATCAATTTTGTTTCTTCCTGTCTCCCATGCCCCTACCATTTAGCATAGTATGTATTCATTGTTTTGGACCTTACATTTCAGTGTTTAAGTTATAAAATATGAAAATAGAAGTTTGACAAAGTTAAAAGAAAAGTAAACAGTATCCAAAGATGGAATAAAAGAGTTGTATCCTCTTTTGATTAGCAGTTTTCAATTGTGCAACAGACATACTTATCCTCTTCAGTTCAGTTCAGTTCAGTTCAGTTCAGTTCAGTCACTCAGTCATGTCCGACTCCTTGTGACCCCATGAATCGCAGCATGCGAGGCCTCCCTGTCCATCACCATCTCCCAGAGTTCACTCAGACTCATGTCCATCGAGCCCATGATGCCATCCAGCCACCTCATCCTCTGTTGTCCCCTTCTCCTCCTGCCCCCAATCCCTCCCAGCATCAGAGTCTTTTCCAATTAGTCAACTCTTCACATGAGGTGGTCAAAGTACTGGAGTTTCAGCTTCAGCATCATTCCCTCCAAAGAAATCCCAGGGTTGATCTCCTTCAGAATGGACTGGTTGGATCTCCTTGCAGCCCAAGGGACTCTCAAGAGTCTTCTCCAACACCACAGTTCAAAAGCATCAATTCTTCGGCCCTCAGCCTTCTTCACAGTCCAACTCTCACATCCATACATGACCGCAGGAAAAACCATAGCCTTGAATAGATGAACCTTAGTCGGCAAAGTAATGTCTCTGCTTTTGAATATACTATCTAGGTTGGTCATAACTTTTCTTGCAAGGAGTAAGCGTCTTTTAATCTCATGGCTGCAGTCACCATCTGCAGTGATTTTGGAGCCAAAAAAAAAATAAAGTCTGACACCATTTCCACTGTTTCCCCATCTATTTCCCATGAAGTGATGGGACCAGATGCCATGATCTTCGTTTTCTCTTAGCAGAAGAATGGGCTTGCTATTGTTTTTATTTGTAATATATTCTAGTCAAGTGGAGAAGGAAATGGCAACCCACTCCAGCGTTCTTGCCTGGAGAATCCCAGGGATGGGGGAGCCTGGTGGACTTCCTTCTAAGGGGTCTTGCAGATTTGGACACAACAAGTGACTTAGCAGCAGCAGCAGCATTCTAGTTAAGAGAGATGAGAATGAATGTCAAATCGATGAGATACAGAGTGTGACTTTATACTGGCGCACTTTAGGAAAGTTGGAATTCTGTTTCCTGGACTCTTCCAGGAAAACGGAAGCACTAAGAGAAATTAATGTTTGTGAGATATGGAAAATGTAAGTGAAGCAGCAGCCATATTTTCCTCCTCTGACAGTTGGTGCAGGGTAATTGTTGGTCTTCTTGCAAACTGTATTGGTGTGGAGCAGCATCACACCTGCAACTTCCAGCCTCTGCCCAATCTCCTTCTTCAGCTTTCCCGTCTTTAGTCAAATGCACGTGCAACCCCATGGTGAAGAGAACTGGTTTCTCTCAGAGATTGGAAGTGGTGAAAACCAGATGCAAGTGCTGGTTTTCTCTCATATGTCCTAGTTGTCTTCAGAGATTTCAGTTTGTTCCTGTTCTGTCCATGTCAGTTTTCTTTCCCCATTGCTGAACTGACTAACCTATAGCAAATTTGACCAGATATATAACGTAGAAAACAGCCACGCACAGATACCGTCACCAACTTCACAGCTATGTAAGGGCTGATTTTTACAACATCGGTATCATTTATAGTGTCTCTATTTCTCTTAATGAACCCTGAGTTAAATAATAGAGAATACAAATAATGACACTGGAAGAAGCTGTATCAAAAAGTGATATTTCAATACATGCATTGGTCTATATTATCTATATTACATAAGAAAGTAGCTTATGTAAGTTCCAAAATTTGAGTACAAAAACAAGAAAACAAACAGACAAAAATGAGATAGGAAAATAAAAAATAAAAATAAAATAGGGCACATATTTTTCTAAAGTCTCTTTGTGAAACAAATTAAAAATTAAAACAGGCCCTCAAATCATCTGATTTAATAATAACAATAAAAAATTTCATGATGTAACAGCTTCATGACCCATTATTTAAATGGTATAGAAAAAATGTGACTCTAGAGTAACATCACCTTTGAAATGACTTAAGCTAAAGTCCATAAATATTTCTGTTTTAATATAGTATATAGTAGCCTGTCTTTAAAAGGGACTAAAGAACAAATTAAAATAACGACTATATAGTTATACTTTTAAAAATATGTGTTTTTTGCTTGGCACAATTGCAATTATTTATTGTGTGTTTGCTTGCACCAGGAACTAAATACTACACTAATATTTTATATTCATTTATTTTTTGTTACAATTCCTTATCAATTATATTTGTATCATAGTTTATAAATGGAGAAAGAAACACAGGAAAATTAAGTAGTCTCCCTGAAGAGATACATCTAGTAAAGAGTACCAAATGTTGAACTTAATTTATCTGACCTCAGACTGTAGATAGATGTTCACTTCTTTGACATTCTCATTAAAATTTTATTTGAAAAATATAAAAATATGAATCAACACCAACAAAATGTTGGGTTCATTATTTCAATCTGAGGAATCATCTTTTTAAAATCATCATTTTATTAGGTTACTTGAGGAGATGAGGTTGAGGAGATGGAAAGAAGGGTTAGATAAGAAAGGAAGGCTAAATGTCTATACCTGTGTATAAGTATATATACATATATATGCATATTAATATACACATATATGTGAATATGTGTATCAAATGGGTAGGATTAGATAGTTGATAATGAAACACTGAAGCACTTTCAAATACTTTCAGTAATTTTAGATAGTTTTTCCTCTATCTGAAGTTCCATTACTAAATTCTTACTTTTGCTTCAATATATTGTTTCAATTTTAGATGTTGTATAGCAATCTCCTACTATGGAAGATACTTTAGACCTCCTTTGTTGCATTAAAATAAAATATTTCCCTTGCCTCATTCTCTCAATGATTTTGAATCACAGCTTTTTGTTAAGTAAATACTTGGTTTACATTATCACGATCATATAAATATTGGTCACATTTGACCTCTATAATGTTCTATATTCACATAATTTGAGAGGGGCTTAAATATTGGTATTATCTGGGTAGAAAAATTATCATATCTTTGTTTTTTCTCTTTTTTCTATTCCCATCCTTAATTCTTCCCCAGGCCCTAAAACTATATTTGGTCTAGTCAACCATATTTAATCTCTAATTTAAAAAAGAACTTAATTTGAAATCATCTCTCATGGATCTCTCCCTCTGCCTCCTCCTGGGTTGTTCGATCACTACCATGGAAAGAAAGCTTATTAGAAGTGGGTACGTGTGAACTCATGCTTTATCAAGGGATGATACAACAATACATTGGTCTCTGCATTAAAAGTCCCCTAAAATTCAGGGAGTATTTTCTTTTGAGTATGCCACTTAATGCTGCTGTTTCTAGGCAGCATTTCATCTTTGGCCTCAATGGGAACAAATATCACCAGAACACAGTCATATTTTTTTTTCAGAATTGGATATGAATGGCTACAGGCAAACACTTAAGCAGTTGAGATCTGTTTCTTACTGACCCTTTCACAATAATATGTTAACCCACACTTCTGATTTCAGCTTCAAGATCACATCTCACTACATTCAAATGTACCTGGTGCCTTCAGTCCTGGAGTTTCTCCAGAGTTTCTTCAAGTTTAAAGTCAGCTTTCTGTGGATTATTATGTCAGTATTTAATTTTCCATAGCTCTGCAGGTGGTTTTTACTTTCCCCATTATACTATTCTTGTGACTGTTAATTTTTTATTCTTTTATTTGCACTATTAAATACTTAACTCTAGAAGACTTAACTATGTATATTATATAATCATAGTAAACTAGAAGAATGTTTCTGTTATTTTAATTTAGCAGTCAATATGTATTTTTCTGTATAGCTTGGATGGTATGATTTGTAATAAAAATGATCAGAAATTAGAAATCAAGCCTGAAAATTTCAACAAATACCTTGACTGCAATCAAATTATGAAGCCAATTTATTGACTTACCTGTTGTTTCTAAATAACTTATTTATCTAAATGTAATCTTACTATACCTGAGCTTAGTATAGTATTATAAAGAAGAGTCAATCTGAATAATTAAGGTGGGAGATGATGTAAATTAAATTCAATTTCCACAGCAACATAGAGACTGTTCACACGAGAAGAAACTTATATGCAAATATGATATTGAGCTTATAACTTTTGTGAATTCCTTTGATAAATTAAATGTTGATTAATCATCAAGTTTTGAGATAATATAAGAAGTACCAGAAACAAACTTCCAGCTTGGAAAAGAAAACATTTGGAATTAGAAGAAAGGGTCATGTTGCGTAGGCTCCTGTCTAGTGTTTCGGTTTTGTTTTCGGTTTCTGGGGTAGGGGAGTAAGGATGGAAGTTTCAGCACATATTTTGAACTCTTCTCCCGACTCCTTGGCACAGTAACTCAGCCATAAAAATTACCTCAATTAACTGTCTTTGCCTACTATTAAAAAAAATCTCCCAAGTACCTCTCATTTTTCATTAATTCTCCACTGCCCAACAGACTCTGACAGCCTGATCTTCTCAGGCATTTATGTTTCTCATACCAGCCAAGTGAAGTGAAGTTGCTCAGTCCTGTCTGACTCTTTGTGACCCCGCAGACTGTAGCCTACCAGGCTCCTCTATCCATGGGATTTTCCAGGCAATATTACTGTAGTGGATTTCCATTTCCTTCTCCAGGGGATCTTCCCAACCCAAGGCTTCAACCTGAGTCTCCTGCATTGTAGAGAGACGCTTTACCGTCTGAGTTTCTACTTCCTGTGTGACATAGCAAAGACCATGCTGAATAAATACCACCATGGTAAATAAATATAAGTTAAGAAAATTTTAACCAAAATATATGTGGCCCCTTGAGAATATACAAGTAGAGTAATTCCTAAGAAAGTACCAGAGGGGAAAATAGACACCATGGGGCACAATGATCCATTAAGCAGATAGACAAGCCACTGTCAGTGGTAAATGAGGAAGCTGGGTTTGGAGCTCTGTCCGTGAGCAGAAGACTAAACTTCTTCCCAAGAGTTTTAAACACTGTAATGGACAAAAGGATAGTAAATTTTCTTAGGGTCCCTTTAACTATTTAGTCTAAATCTAATGAAGCAGAAGGACCTGGGTCTGGCTGGGACTGACATTGGTTAGACAGCCAGTTTCAGATAACACAAGTATGGTTAGAAAAGGGAGGGATGGACAAACAGTACTTACTGAATAATTTAAAACTTAAATACTCCCATATTCTCTCAATAAAATACTGAATTTTATTAATATAACTTACACTACAATCAAGAGAAAACTTTTCTAGTAAATCTTATATAATGATGTTTCTATATGTTCAATATAGAGTGTTGAATAATACAAATGAGTTTCCTTGTACACTTTCTGTGATATATAAATAATCTATTGAATATAATTTTGTGATATAAAGATATAGGAATTAAAGAATATCAAAGAAAGTGATAAAGAGAAAGACAAGCTTTATGGGAGCACCGCTGCAGTCTGTAAAGATGAGATCTCTGCTAATAGCAAGTTACCAGAGTCCTAGGCACTCAAGAATCTCAGGTCTGCAAGATTGTGCCTAGTTTTATTTACTGAAAATTTGTAAAATCCAGAATCATATAATGGCTGTATACAAAAAAAATGTAGACACCAGAAGTGAGATAGTTCTTAGTTAAGGGAAAATAACAATAGAAGTTATAAAAGCTCTCCAATTTTCATCTGAGCAGGTGACATTTTGTTATCTGGGCTTCTTAGTGAGAGAGTCAATGTAGGGCAGCAGCAATCAGCAGCTCATAAGGCAAGTCTGGTACCTTAGCATCAAAGTCCTAAGTCAATATTCAACAATAGTTTTCTTAATTAGACTAAGTTCTCATGTGGGCTTTCTTGGTGACTCAAAAGGTCAAAAAAAAATCTGCCCGCAATATGGGAAACTTGGGTTTAATCCTTGGGTTGGGAAGATCCCCTGGAGAAGAGAATGGCTATCCACTCCAGTATTCTTGCCTTGTGAATTCCATGGACAGAGGAGACTGGCAAGCTACAGTCCATGAGACTGCAAAGAGTCAGACATGGACTGAGTGAACTAACACTTTCTCATGTAGTGAAAGTTGAATGTACAAATTGATATTTAAAATGGAAGAAAAAATCTGTAGACATTTAGTGAAAATGAAGTCACTCAGTCATGCCCGACTCTTTGAGACCCCATGGACAGTAGCCTGCACCAAGCTCCTCCGTCCATGGGATTTTCAAGGCAAGAGCACTGGAGTGGGTTTCCATTTCCTTCTCCAAGGAATCTTTCCAACCCAGGGATCAAACCCAGGTCTCTCACACTGTAGACAGACGCTTTACCATCTGAGCCACCAGGGAAGTCCATAGACATTTAGTAAACTTTATTCAATCAATAAGTTTGAGTTCTTGATTTATTTTGTCATGATTTCTAGATAGAGCAGAATTTTGCTTAAGTCCCTGACTGCCTGAGTTTGAATCCTGGCTCTAAAACCCACTGCTGCTGCTGCTGCTGCTGCGTCACTTCAGCCATGTCCAAATCTGTGTGACCCCATAGACAACAGCCCACAAGGCTCCTCTGTCCCTGGGATTCTCCAGGTGAGAATACTGGAGTGGGTTGTGAAGTCCTTCTCTGCTAAAACCCATTAGGTCCATGGATTTGGGTAACTTACTCAACTTCTGTGTCTCAGTTACTTCATGTATGAAAAGGAAATAATAGTATAAACTATCTCATGAGGTTGCTATGAAGCAACCAACTCAAAAATTAGTTAGTGTGTATGAATTGCTTAGGATAATACCTAGCACAGGTGGTTACCATAAAACCATATGCCATTATTATTATCATTGTCATTATTTTGAGATATTTTATAAATTTCACTTTGTACCAGGCACTGTCAAAAATTTCTTAGCTCATCCTAATACCAACTTCTTCTCATCCTGAAAAAAGATAATATTGAATTTTGCATCTAACATTATAATCAAATATAAATGCTCTTGGATAGAAAAATAAGTGCTCTTAATAAATGCTATCAAAAATGACCAGAGTAAGTGTGTGATGTCAGTATGTGGTAGCAAAAGTAGGACTATGGTTAAAATTCTCAAAGTTGTCAAAGTTAGGTTGATGTTTAGTTCCCTGTGATCCCTGTTACTGTGTGTGTGTGTGTGTGTGTGTGTGTGTTTACTTTTTGCTGGTATTATTGTCTTCTAAGATTGATGCTCTGTGTTCCATATGGGGTCCTTATCTAGATACAAAAGAAATAATCTAAGTAATTAATAGTTAGTGATTCATTGACTTTAACTTGGCCTTTTCAAACAGTATAATTAAGGGATTTTCAATGACCAGAGGCACCCAATAGCATTAAAAGATAATTTATAGTATATTATCGGAGAAGGCAATGGCACCCCACTCCAGTACTCTTGCCTGGAAAATGTCATGGATGGAGGAGCCTGGTAGGCTGCAGTCCATGGGGTTGTGAAGAATCAGACATAACTGACTGACTTCACTTTCACTTTTCACTTTCATGCATTGGAGAAGGAAATGGCAACCCACTTCAGTATTCTTTCCTGGAGAATCCCAGGGATGGGGGAGCCAGGTGAGCTGCCATCTATGGGGTCACACAGAGTCAGATGCTGGGGTCCTGCTCCGGTTGGATCCAGGGTATCCGAAGTGTGACGGTGTCAGCAAATGAATGAATGAATGAATGAAAGAGAGAGTAAAGAATAGAAGCTGTTATTCCTTGGTTTACACAGAAAGCCAATAAAGCCCCAGACAAGGGACTTGCTCTGTTCAGGGAGGCCACAGGCGCCCTCTCGCTGGAGTGAAGACCCAGACCACCTTCTCCACTGGGTCTTAGAAGTCCAGGCAGGAAAGTGAACGCAGAGAGCCTCTGTGTTCCAAGGGTCAGCCTGAAAAAGAGAGGGAGGGGGAGGGAGAAAGGGAGTAAGAGAAAAAAAGAATGATTGACACAGGGTGACCAAGCTTCCATGAGTGAGGCCCATAAGTTTATTTTCAAAAGAAACTTTTATACCTTGACTTGTACATAGAGGGAAATGAAAGATGCAGTGTCATACAGAGTTAACCCAAACATTACACCTGTTTGTCTTTATAGAAACCACGATTTTTTCTGCATACCCTTCCAATAAACAATGTTGTGTAGATTATCTTCTGGCCTTGGAGACCTGTGGACATTTTATGACCCTCTTTTGATAAAGGCTGCTCAACCGGAAAACTTATTTTCCCTTGAAATGTTTTTTCTTTATATTTTTAAGCTATGTCAGACTCAGAAATTATTAAACAGAGTTACATTCTCATGCAGCAAAGGTGCAATGATTTACAACAAAGAAAGAACTAATTAGCTCAAAGGTCTGATATGGTTAATTCCAAGGCTATTGCTTGTTTTTCTTAGAATCCAACTACATTAACTATTGTACTCCCAGGTGCACAGTGGATAAGAGATATGGGAACTTAGCAGCAAGCATTGGCTCAGCAGTGAAATCCTACACCAGCACTACTGTAATAGTTTTTAACTCTTCAAAAGGCTCTATATTTTTAGAATGTTTTAGGCTCCCCATGCCTCTAACAGTTGGGAGGCTGTGAATAATCACATACGTTGCTGCAAGAGTCTGGATAAACCTGTCAGGCAAGCTAGAATGCTAACAGGGGGGTTTGAATTGGAATACTCCTTTCATGCCCAAGAGACTTATTAGCTAGAGCCCTAAGCTGATTTCCTCCAGAGAAAGGTGGCCGGGGATAGCCCCCTGCTAATGTCAAACGAGTTGCTGAAAGGAATAAAATAGTAAGACAGACAGATTCTGGTTTCAGGGTAGATGCTCAAGCAGGTCCAGGGGATCCCTCGAGTCCTGAAGCCTTGCTTATCAGGTCTCTTCCACATGACATTGTCATGGGTGGGATTTCCTGTGCTGGCTCCTGGCAACTGATAACAATCAGCCCATCAGTCCTGCAGTTTAAAAGATACCAGTTTTCCTGATATGCTTCTAAAACAGATTTTTTCAAAAAGTCATTTTTCCAGTAATGTTACAAGTGGAAATATTAATATAAGGGAAACATTTTTATGCACAACCATCACTAGAATTGAATAGGCTTTTAATTATATACTTAAAGTTTCTTCTTGCAAAGCATTATGAAGTAAAAATAGATTTGACACAATATTCTAATTCTTCATTCTTTTTCCAGACAATTGGTAACTAGCCTTATATATTTACTGATCATAATAACAGGCCACAACATATATTCCCATGCCATGTACTGTTAGCAATCACATAGCAGCCTCTTCAGCTGAGTAGATGAGACACAGCAGACTCTGGAGACACTAGCCAATGAAAGTGAAAATGAAGTCGCCCAGTCCTGTCTGACTGTAGCCCACCAGGCTCCTCCATCCATGTGATTTCCCACGTGAGAAAACTAGAGTGGGTTGGCATTTCCTTCTCCAGAGGGTCTTCCCAATTTAAGGATCAAACCCAGGTTTGCCATATTGCAGGGAGGCTCTTTACCATCTGATCCACCAGGGAAGCCCAAGTTTATTGAATCTGCTAGCAGGTAGATTATTTTCAAACTTGAACCTGCAGGGATTTGGTTTCTGAAGCATCTGTTGGATGTTTTTGCTATATATTTTGTAGCACTGAATTTCACACTAGTACACACTCTCAAGAAATTCTGACACAGAGAAGAGGGAATTGCTCATAGTCAGGGAGCATACAGTTAACACTGGAGAAATAAAGATGGACAATTGAAATTATGTGGTTGCAGCAAACCAAACTTGGGAGCCTATTTTCAATATTTGGACTTGCTTGCTTGCTAAGTCACTTCAGTCGTGTCCAACTCTGTGTTATCCTATGGACTATAGCCCACCAGCCTCCTCTGTCCATAAGATTCTTCAGGTGGGAATACTGGAATGGACTGCTGTGCCCTCCTCACCCATATCTCGTATGAATCCTGCATTGACAGGCAGGTTCTTTACCACTACTGCCACGTGGGAAGTGGTGTGACTTGATATAAAACAACTTCACATACAATAAAGTGATATATTAAGTAGATACTACAAAATAATGAAGAAGAAGAGTAACTAACTAAATGCTTTTTCTCACTCAAAATTTCTTAAGCAATGTTGAGTCTGAGAAATAGCATTTTGTGATTATTGTAGCCAGTAGCTACATATTCCTTAGTGTCATGTGCATTATTTCTAATCCTCACAAGAATCTATCTCGGTAGTCATATTTTATTTTATATATGAAAAAAATGAGTCTAAGTTAATTTAAGTATCTTTTCCACAGCTAATGTTTTCATGACATTATAAAATGGCTTATGAAACAGAAAATTCAACTGCATTTGAATTAAATAATAAAGAATTTGTTGGCTCTGACTAGAAGACGCAGAGGAAGAGTTTGACCTAGAAGCTTAATATGAAAATCAAAGACCCTATTTCTTGTTATTTCTCCATTGTATCACCCACAATTTTGTCTTGGTCCAAGGCTGCTGCGAACATAAGATAGATACCAGCAACAACCAATGTACATAGGCTTCCTCATTATGTCCACTGTTAATGACAGAGAACCTTAATATACAATCAACAAAGAAAAATTTGAGCTTCACATTAAACAAATCTGAAAACCAATAATATGCACTGATTGCTAAGACATTTGTACATGTCACCCTGACACAGGGAATGGAATTTAAGATCCTACTCGTGAACAAGGACAATGACCTAAAGTGAGGAAAATCTTTGTATTTTTTAAAGAAATTTCTTAAATGACAATGAGAAATGCCAATTAACACTGTGAGAGAAAACAAGAGCAGTAAACATTGAGGCTGGAGGGACTGACATGAGCTAAATTATATAAAATCTCATAGACTATACTAAAGATTTTGGATTTTGTTCTAAATTTAATGAGTAAGTATTCACAGATTCTAAATTAAAAAGGTGTATGATGTCAACTAGGTTTCAAAATGATTAATCTGGCTTTTGTGTGTGAATATGATGATGAAATTGAAGAATGGATGCTTATGAACTGTGGTGTTGGAGAAAACTCTTGAGAGTCCCTTGGACTGCAAGGAGATCCAACCAGTCCATCCTAAAGGATATCAGTTCTGGGCGTTCATTGGAAGAACTAATGTTGAAGGTGAAACTCCAATACTTTGGCCACCTGATGCAAAGAACTGACTCAATGGAAAAGACCCTGATGCTGGGAAAGATTGAAGGCAGAAGGAGAAGGGGACAATAGAGGATGAGATTGTTAGATGGCAACACCAACTCAATGGACATGAATTTGGATAGACTCCAGGAGTTGGTGATGGACAGGGAGGCCTGGCATGCTGTGGTCCATGGGGTTACAAAGAGCCAGACATGACTGAACTGAATTGAACTGATGATGGTGCAGTGGTAAAGAATCTGCCTGCCAATGCTGTTGGTTCCATTCCTGGGTCAATAAAATTCCCTGGAGGAGAAATGGTAACCCACGCCAGTATTCTTGCTTGGGAAATTCCATGGACAGAGGAGCTTGGCAGGTTATGGTCCATGGGGTCACAAAGAGTTGGACAAGATTAAGCAACTGAGCACACAGCACATGATATCTATGGTATAAAAGCAGGAAGTCTAGTTTGTATTAGTAGTCTAGGAAAGAGATAGTGGTCCCAGGGACCAAAATTGTATCAGTGCATATAGGGATTGGTAAATTGACATAAGATATATTTTATAGAGAGAATCAATAGGACATGCAGATGTAATTAGTGATATATTATTAGGTACATTTCTATCCAACACTATTATGGGTTTCAAAGATTGTCTTTTAAAATAGATAAAAATGCCCTTCAGATAACTATGGTTAGGAAAACAAACAATTCAGTGAAAAAATGAGGTTTGGTAAGAAATATTAATATGACTACTGTGTAAATAAGTGCTATACGCAAAAGTGGAAATACAGAGAAGAAACAAACTTAGTCCTAACAGGCCTGAGGGTTTGAGAGGAAAAAAATACTAGAACACAGAAAATAAATTATTTGTATAGGTAAAAATAATCACAATTCTCATGTTTATCATCAATGCAAATTTGTCAAAGGCATGCTTCAGCAATATGAAATCTTAAAATATAATCTATCATCTCCTTTTTTTTTTTTTTAGCAAGGAACAGAACCTTTAAGTCAGTGTTCCACTTGATGATCACCGTCTATTTGTATAAACAAACTTGTTGGCTGTGGATGTAAACACAAAGTCCAAAATTGCTTTTAATACATTTCAGGCTGACATTTATTGAACACTATAACTTAAAGCTAAGGTAAGTGTATTTCAGCCTCAATAAAAACACAATTTATTGCAAATCATCTCTCAATAAGTCACTGTTAGGCTGTCATGCAGTCATTGAACTAGTATTTACAAAATACTTAGTGTGGGGGTCAGGCACTCATGACAAACACTAACGATACAATAAATATTTTAAGGAAAACGCATTCATACAAAACAGACGAATTCTGTGAACTGAGGGAGACAAAGGAAAATGTAATCGCACAGAGGGGACAGCACATGTAAAGTTATATACTAAGAGAAGATATGGCGAATATGAGGGGCTGAAAGAAAGCCGCTGTGGCTGCTGTTAGGGAGAATATTATATAGAGGAGTTTGGAAGTGAGGTGTGTGCCAAAACATACAGAGTATTTACACATCGATGTATGTTGTCTCCACTGTAAAAACAAGGAGAAGCTACTGAAAGGCTTTATGTATGGAGTCACACATTTTTATTTGATCACATAAAAGATTGCTTTGAGTCAAAAAAAAAAAAAATTGAAGGGGTAAATATGTGTTGTCAGACTAGACTAGAGAAGAAATGATGGTAACTTGGACTAAGGGAGACAGATGTGTTCAAACTTGTGAGATTTTTAACAGGTTAAATCAATAGACTTTTCCAGGACTGGATATCAGAAACAAGGCAGAGGCAGGTGTCATAAACAATTTCTCAGTTTCTGGCTTACATAACCTGGTGGGTTATGCAGCCATTTGTAAAGTAAAAGGATAGTAAAGAACTAGGTATGGTGATAAAGATTATAAGTTTAGTTTCTGTCTTTATTGTGTAACAGGGTATTTGAAATATCCAAGGATTTATTTCAATTAAGTAGTTAAATATTATCAGGAGCTAAAAGGAAATTTTGACCAGAGATATCATTTTTTGAGTAACCTAACTAATGTAATAATGGCAGTCATACATGTGAATGAATTTGCCTAAGGGTATAGTCTAGCTTGTGATGACTTATGATCCTGGGACTAAGATTTGACAAATCTAATATTTCACTGTAGATTGTAAAAATGAGAAGTAGGAGTAAAAATATGGATAATTAAAAAATAAAATCTAAATAGAACGTTTTGAGAATAATGTAGTGTTTGGCAATAATCTAAAGACACTCCCCCCCACCCACCCACCTGACTCTGGGGGCAGGGGAAGGGGTGGGAAGAAGACTAATCTCCTGACACTGGAAGTAATAAGTGAACTTGGAAGAATTTCAGTAATAGACAGATGAAGACCGATTGGTATTGCAATGAGTAGAAAGAGAAAGAAAAGAAGGAAAGAAGAAAGGAAGGGAGAGAAAGAAAGAAGGAAGGAAGGGAGAAAAAAGAAAGGACATAGAGTGAAGTGTGAAGCCTTTTGAGAGTTTTGTGCAGAATGAGAATGAAGACTGAATCTGAGGAGGCAGGTAAGACTTGGCTGCTTTCCTTTTCTTTTTTCATTTCTCATAGGATATACTTGAACTGCTTTAACAAGCCAATGAGTTCCAAGTCACTTCAGTTGTGTTCAACTCTTTGTGACCCTATGGATACCAAGCCCCTTGGTCCATGGGATTCTCCAGGCAAGAATACTGGAGGGATTTGCCATGCCCTCCTCCAGGGGATCTTCCTGATCCAGGGATTGAACCCACATCTGCAGCTCATACATTCTTTATCTCTGAGACACTGGGGAAGCCCTTACAAGCCAATGGAGTAATGCAATTGTGAGTAAACTCTGAAAGGCAAAATAAGAATAGCTGATATATATTGTAGTAAGAAAGCAGATGAGATGAAATCCACAGTAGAGATGAATTATCTTCAAACAGGAGGATGAATTTTGTTGTAATATAAGAAAGAAGGAGAGAATGGGAGCAAATGATGCTAATAATCATAAAACATTAATAACTGGAGCTAACCTTCAAAAACCATACATATGGAAAACAATAAGGCACAAGAAATTTCATTTTTCCCAAGGTTATCATTTTAAAGATAGTAGAAAGAAGTTAAAACTTGGATATTTGAGTACCATAGAATAAAGTTGAATAAAACAATAATAATGTTGAAGAGATGCAGAAGAGGCAGTGAGTTGACCAAACATGGAATAGGATTGCAGAACAGTGTTGGTGACCTGCATTAAGACAGTGGTTAAGAATTTATAGTGAAAATATTCTGTTCTGTTATATGAACATTTCATGCAGTAATTATGAGACTCAAAATTACAAAATTTTGCAATATGTGTGTGACAAAAATTCTGAGAAGAGACATTTATATATACCAAACATACTCTTGATAGAAATCATTATGAAAACAATAAAGTTGAACAAAAAAGGAAATGAAAGTGAAAAAAAGTGTAAGTCGCTCAGTCGTGTCCAACTCTTTGTGACCCCATGGACTGTATAGTCCATGGAGTTCTCCATGCCAGAATACTGGATTGGGTAGCCTTTCCTTTCTCCAGGGGATCTTCCCAACCCTGGAAAGAACCCAGGCCTCCTGCATTGCAGGCAGATTCTTTACCAGCTGAGCCACAAAGATTTTCCATCAGCTCACACTCTAGGATATACATTTTGTTCCTTTAAAAAGAGCTGTTTCCATATTCATGAAAATAGAGGCCTGGACTTTGTTCAGTATATCCCTCCCCAGATGGGGTGAGGGAGACTTTAGAAACTCCTGAGAAAACAGCAGAGAGTCCCAGTTACCACTTAAAGGATGACTGATAATGTTTGGTTCATCCAGACAGTCCCATTACGGTAGTGGATTGGGAAGAAAGTGGGCCAGGGGCTTCAGTGAGCACAGAGAAAGTCGCTGCAGTGTCCAAAAGAAATTGACTGGTTTGCCCCTCACAGTTATTAATACACTGGGTTCCTCAGGTATAATTAGAATGGGAGCCAACTTAGACAGCATATTAAAAAGCAGAGATATTACTTTGCCAACAAAGGTCCGTCTAGTCAAGGCTATGGTTTTTCCAGTAGTCATGTACGGGTGTGAGTGTTGGAATATAAATAAAGAAAGCTGAGCGCTGAAGAATTGATGCTTTTGAACTGTGGTGTTTGAGAAGAACTCTTGAAAGTCCCTTGGACTGCAAGGAGATCCAACCAGTCCATCCTAAAGGAAATAGTCCTGAATATTCATTGGAAGGACTGATGTTGAAGCTGAAACTCCAATCAATCACTTGACCACCTGATGCGAAGAGCTGACTCATTTGAAAAGACCTTGTTACTGGGAAAGATTGAGGGCAGGAGGAAAAGGGGACGACAGAGGATGAGATGGTTGGATGGCATCACTGACTCGATGGACATGAGTTTGGGTGAACTCCGGGAGTTGATGATGGACAGGGAGGCCTGACGTGCTGCAGGGGGTCGCAAAGAGTTGGACACGATTGAGTGACTGAACTGAACTTGTGTGGGGACCCCTGGGCACCTTTAGTCCAGATTGTCCTGAGAGCCTGACCCCTGGGGCCTACACCTCGGAAATGAAGGAACTATCTAATGAATTTGTAGAGAGCAGACATTTCAAGTAACTAGAAATCCTGATAAAATATAATATATGAAATAGTAAATGATGAAAAC
This sequence comes from Ovis canadensis, assembly GCF_042477335.2. Lineage (NCBI taxonomy): Eukaryota > Metazoa > Chordata > Mammalia > Artiodactyla > Bovidae > Ovis > Ovis canadensis. Next base: position 115,518,366 of record NC_091247.1, on the reverse strand, counting down.
AGCAGAATAAGCCATAAAGAAAGGAGACATGGCATGAAGTGGGATTATTGGATCAGTAATTTTTGAAAACTGATCAGATTCAGGGTATGAAAAGACTCAAGGGATGACCATGGAAGTGGACAACCTAAGTGGAAAAGATAAAGAAGCTCTTTGAGTATCAGAAATTTTAAAACCTAAGGAGTTCTAGAACTGGAAACAGCATGCATGTATGAATGTGAACGTTATATGAAGTGGGGACTTGGGATAAACAGAACATCTAAACTGGGTAACAAAATCTTTGAGAAGTGGTAGAACCAAACCAGAACCTCCACAGATAACAGTGTTAGAGAGAGTGATACGGCAGAAACACTTAATCCTTAATGCCTTTGTTCTGAAAAAAGAATGAAGTACTCATAGTCAGTCTGGAATTGCTAATGTAGAAGAAGAACAAAACATGTGAATTTGAAGGGGGAAAAAAAAAAACAAACAAACAGGAAAAGGCATCAATCAAACACCGTATAAGGTGAATGGCATTCTCAGAGTGAGGTCTGCTTACCAAAGAAAGCAAGCAAAAAGAGTGACACAAAAGAAGACAAGGAAGGTTTATACATATGGCAGGGAAAGTCCAGTAGAAAATTTAAGGTTAATATTCACAGATCAATAGAAAGATGGAAAGCTTAACAATTTAATTTCAGCAAACCCTTTGAGAGACAAGCAGGAATATATCTTATTTGGCCAGAGTGATATAGACCCTATTGTAAATTCAATATTGAAATACAGTGGGGAATATCAAAGTATTTAGTGTGTCACAATCCAGTATTAGTGAAAGAAAAATATACATGTGCATATATATATATATATATATATATATATATATATATGCATTATCTATCAAATTACTATATTGGCTTGGTACCAAATGAGTAGAAGCATAACAGTAAAGAAAGGGAATCACTGAGTGGGCCAAGGGAGATGTCTTAATCTGGCTTTTTTTGTTTGTTTGTTTGTTTTGTTTTGTTTTAAATTCTTTCAGCTTTATTGAGATATAATTGACATATAACATTGGGTTACACTTGTCTTAACACTTGTAAGGAGTACAGTTTGATGATTCTATATACAAATATATTGTGAAATGTTTACCACAATAAAGTTAATTAACACATCCTTTACCTTATATACTTACTGTTTTGTTATTATGGTGATAAAATTAAAGCTTCATTTTCATAGGAACTTTTCATTTTGTAATACTATATTGTTAACTGTGGCTATCATGCTGTACTTTGGATTCCCCAGAACTTATTCATCTTATAACTGAAAGTTTGTACCATTTGACCAGTTCAGTTCAGTCACTCAGTTGTGTCCAACTCTTTGCAACCCCAGGGACTGGAGCACGCCAGGCCTCCCTGTCCATCACCAACTCCCGGAGTTTACTCAAACTCATGTCCATCAAGTCGGTGATACAATCCAACCATCTCATCCTCTGTCGTCCCCTGCTCCTCCTGCCCTCAATCTTTCCCAGCATCAGTGTCTTTTCAAATGAGACAGCTCTTCACATCAGGTGGCCAAAATATTGGAGTTTCAGCTTCAGCATCAGTCTTTCCAATGAATATTCAGGATTGATTTCCTTTAGGATGGACAGGTTGGATCTCCTTGCAGTCCAAGGGACTCTCAAGAATCTTCTCCAACCTCACAGTTCAAAAGCATCAGTTTGTCAGTGCTCAACTTTCTTTATAGTACAACTCTCACATCCATACATGACTACTGGAGAAACTATAGCTTTGACTAGATGGAGCGTTATTGGCAAAGTAATGTCTCTGCTTTTTTGTTTATTTGTTTGTTTTTGTCTCTTTTTAAAAATTTTTATTTTTACTTTATTTTACTTTACAATACTGTATTGGTTTTGCCATACATTGACATGAATCCACCACGGGTGTACATGTGATCCCAAACATGAACCCCCCTCCCACCTCCCTCCCCACAACACCCCTCTGGGTCATCCCCATGCATCAGCCCCAAGCATGCCGTATCCTGCATCAGACATAGACTGGTGATTCGATTCTTACATGATAGTATACATATTTCAATGCCATTCTCCCAAATCATCCCACCCTCTCCCTCTCCCTCGGAGTCCAAAAGTCCACTATACACATCTGTGTCTTTTTTGCTGTTTTGCATACAGGGTCATCATTGCCATCTTTCTAAATTCCATATATATGTGTTAGTATACTGTATAGGTGTTTTTCTTTCTGGCTTACTTCACTCTGTATAATGGGCTCCAGTTTCATTCATCTCATTAGAACTGATTCAAATGTATTCTTTTTAATGGCTGAATAATACTCCATTGTGTATATGTACCACAGCTTTCTTATCCATTCATCTGCTGATGGGCATCTAGGTTGTTTCCATGTCCTGGCTATTATAAACAGTGCTGTGATGAACATTGGGGTACATGTGTCTCTTTAGATTCTGGTTTCCTTGGTGTGTATGCCCCTCAGTGGGATTGCTGGGTCATATGGCAGTGGTATTTGCAGTTTTTTAAGGAATCTCCACACTGTTTTCCATAGTGGTTGTACTAGTTTGCATTCCCACCAATGGTGTAGGAGGGTTCCCTTTTCTCCACACCCTCTCCAGCATTTATTGCTTGCAGATTTTTGGATCACAGAAATTCTGACTGGTGTGAAGTGGCACCTCATTGTGGTTTTGATTTGCATTTCTCTAATAATGAGTGATGTTGAGCATCTTTTCATGTGTTTGTTAGCCATCTGTATGTCGGATGGCTTTGTTTTGAAAATTATCAAGTATATCCTTTGTCTTAAAGACAATGTGCTGTTGTTGCCTAGCTGCTAAGTCATAGCTGACTCTTTTGTGACTCCATGGATTGTAGCCCACCAGGCTTCACTGTCCATGGGATTTCTCAGGCAAGAATATTGAAGTGGGTTGCCATTTCCTTCTCCAGGGGATTTTCTTGTCTCAGGGATCCAAACCACGTTTCCTGCTTTGGCAGGCAGATTTTCTACCACTGAGTCACTATTTCAGTTCAGTTCAGTTCAATCGCTCAGTCGTGTCTGACTCTTTGCGACCCTATGAATCGCAGCGCGCCAGGCCTCCCTGTCCGTCACCATTTCCCTGTCCATCACCATCTCCCGGAGTTCACTCAGACTCACGTCCATAGCCCCTTAAAGACAATGGAGGACTGTAAAAATAATATATTTAAATAATGCCTGAAGATCAGACTTCAATTTTTAGTAAAATCACTCTGGGAATAAAATATAGGATAGATTGAAAGATGAACTGGAAGATTAAAATTCCAGTCATAAGAGAGTTGAATAGTCCATTCATTTCCTATCTTTACTGAATTCCCATTTGTGTAATAGCTCTGGGCGTCCTAATGAGGGATTCTACACTTTAGTAATATCTGATTCATTCCATTCAGGAAAGCATAGTTTCATGTTAGACTGGGAACAGTGATGGGGGAAGGATGCTTACTGCAATACAGAGTGATCAGTGAATTCCTCTAGCAACATGTCATGTGCTTCTTCAAGATACTGTTTGAGATTTTGAAAAATAATTCTGTTATATAATCTTAATATATTCAGTTATTGTTCCAGTATTTGATTCCTCCCTGGAATGGGATTTCATAGCTCTGCCCATTGACTTGCAATTCTTATTCTCACCAGAAGAATTTTAATACTTAATACATCTTCATCACTACTGACTGAGTTTGACCATATGACACTTTTTGACCAATACGAAACTAGAATCAACCTGTTTTAAGCTAAGAATTCAAAAAGTACTGTGGGTTTCCATTTCATCTTCTTGATCAGCTTTCCTCTGTCCTGAGAACAATGTATCTAAAATAGTGAATGTTCCTTCTGGCTAAGTCCTCAAATGAAAAGGTATGTGAATCAGATTTGATTGTGACCTTGAGCCAGGCCCAACTGAGCCCAACTGAGCCCAACCAAACTCATTCAAGCCTGGCAGAATCCAATAGGTCCCAGAAGGACCCAGCAGAACTGCAGTTGAGAAACAGTTTTTTTTTGGTGTAAACCACTGTTTTATTACTATTTGTTATGCGTTATTGTTGATGCAAAAATTGAATATTACATATTGTTTTTCCTTTTGAGATTACATACATATAAATATAATGTGTATATTTATGTACTTATGCATGTACATCTGCAAATTGTGATACAGTAGATTGCAATGTTTTATAAAATAGCTAAATACTCTTTAAATATCAAAACATATTTATGCATCTTTTAATCTCTTTCTTTTACTTTTAAAATATTTTTCTACAAATACAGATTTCCTTTCTCTTCCTTTTTATTTAAAACTTTTTCAAGGGGGGCGGTCCTAAGATGGTGGAGGAAAAGGATGGGGAGACCACTTTCTCCCCCACAAATTCATCAAAATAATATTTGAACGCTGAGTAAATTCCACAAAACAACTTCTGAATGCCAGCAGAAGACATCAGGCACCCAGAAAAGCAGCCCATTGTCTTTGAAAGGAGGTAGGAAAAAATATAAAAGATAAAAAGAGAGACAAAAGAGGTAGGGATGGAGCTCCATCCTGGCGTGGAAGGGAAGAGAGTCTTAAAAAAGAGAGAAGTTTCCAAATGCCAGGAAACACTATCACTGCCGAGTCTGTGGCAAGCCTTGGAACCACAGAGGGCAACATAACCAGGAGGAAAAGTAAATAAATGATTAAACCCCATGGTTTACATGCCCAATGGTAACTACCCCAGCGGAGAAGCAGCGCAGAAGCCTGCATCCGAAACTAGCAAGCGGGGGTTGGGCAGGGAGGCGAGGGCTCCATTGCTTAGAGTAAGGACCAGGCCTGAATGCCCCAAGGGCAATCTGAGGGAACTAACTTAGGATAGCAAACCAGACTGAGGGATAGCTACCACGCGGAAAGCCCTAACCTAAGACACCGCCAGTCCCACTCACAGAACAAAGGACTGACTGCTGCTGCTGCCGCTGCTGCTAAACCGCTTGAGTCGTGTCCGACTCTGTGCGACCCCATAGACGGCAGCCCACCAGGCTCCCCCATCCCTGGGATTCTCCAGGCAAGAACACTGGAGTGGGCTGCCATTTCCTTCTCCAATGCATGAAGGTGAAAAGAGAAAGTGAAGTCACTTAGTCATGTCCGACTTTTTGTGACCCCATGGACTGCAGCCTACCAAGCTCCTCCATCCATGTGATTTTCCAGGCAAGAGTACCGGAGTGGGGTGCCATCGCCTTCTCCAAAAGGACTGACTAGAGCTACGTAAAAAGTCCAAACCTAAGACACCATCAGGCCCATTCACAGAACAAAGGACTGGGCAGAGCTAGCCCGGCCCATCCCCCTGCTTGGTGACAGGCAGGCAAGGGCAGCCAGGGCCAGAAGGGGGCAATTGCAGCTCCAAAGAATCATTATCTACCAAACTGCAAGCAGGCTTCGTTGCTAATCAAGACTTCTTGGGATTCTTGATGGTCAACATCCACCTGAGAAGGTGCGCTGGTTGTACACCCAGAAAACCAAGCGGCAGGGATGGGGAGGCGATAAATCGCAGTGACCACACTCGCCAAACACCTGGTCACCTGAGCTGCTCAGACACAAAACACAGGCCCAACCGAGTCTGCACCTCTGGGGACTACCCTAGTGCCTGAACCTGAGCAGCTTAGACATGGGAGGTGCATGCAGCCCAGGGCCGGCCTCAGTTGATTCCTGGCAGAGCAACCTAGAGCCTGAGCAGTGTGGGCAGAGAGGGCACACACGCTGTGAGTGGGGGTAGGCCCAGTGTGGCTGAGACACTGCAAGCACACGCCAGTGTTATTTGTTTGCAGTGTCCCTCCTTCCCCATAGCACGACTGAACAAGTGAGCCTAAAAAAGTGTCCACCACCGCCCCCTTGTGTCAGGGTGGAAATTAGACACTGAAGAGACCAGCAAACAGAAGCTAAAACAGAGGGAACCTCTTTGGAAGTGACAGGTGCAATAGATTAAAACCCTGTAGTTAGTACTGACTACATAGGAAGGCGCCTATAGATCTTGAGAAATACAAGCCAGATCAAGGAACTATCTGAAAATGAACTGACCTCACACTGCCCACAACACCAGAGAAAGTCCTAGATATATTTTTACTAGTTTTACTATCATACTTTATTTTTTAAATTTTAAAATCCTCTATTACTCCTTTAATTTTCATTTCTATAACCTACTATTACTTTGCAAAAAAAAAGAGAGAGAGAGAACCTATTAAAAAATAGGAAAAAAAGCAAATTTCAAATATATATTTCTTCTGACTTTTTTTTCTTTTCTTTTTTTTCTTTAATACTGTATTTTTGAAAATCCAACCTCTACTCTAGATTTTTAATCTTTGATTTTGGCATTTCTAATCAATTTTGTACCTTTAAGAACCCAATCTTCAGTATCCATTTACTTGGGAATGAGATCACTGGCCTGATTGCTCTCTCTGACTTTGGACTCTCCTTTTTCTCCACCAGATCACCTCTATCTCCCCTCTCCCCCTTCTCTTCTCTGCTCAACTCTGTGAATCTCTTTGTGTGTTCTGGACAGTGAAGAACACTTAGGGAACTGATTACTGGCTGGATCTGTCTCTCTCCTTTTGATTCCCCCATTTTATCCTCCTGGCCACCTCTGTCTCCTTCCTCCCTCTTCTCTTCTCTGTGTAACTCCATGAATATCTCTAAGGGATCCAGACTGTGGAGAACACATAGCTAAGTGATTACTGGCTAGCATGCTCTCTCCTCTTTTGATTCCACATCATCTCATCCTGGTCACCTCTATCTCCCTCCCCCCTCATCTCTTCTCCATGTAACTCTGTGTACCTCTCCTGGTGTCCCTCACTGTGGAAAAACTTTTCATCATTAACCTAGATGTTTTATCATCAATGCTGTATATATGGAGAAGCCTTGAGACTACTGTAAAAACAGACTGAAAACCAGAAGTAGGAGGCTTAAGTCCAAATCCTGAGAACACCAGAGAACTCCTGACTCCAGGGAACATTAATTGACAGGAATTCATCAAACGCTTCCATACCTACACTGAAACCAAGCACCACCCAAGAGACAACAAGTTCCAGAGCAAGACATACCATGCAAATTCTCCAGCAACACAGGAATGCAGCCCTGAGCTCCAATATACAGGCTGCCCAAAGTTACTCCAAAACCATAGACATCTCATAACTCATCACTGGACACTTCATTGTACTCGAGAGAAGAAATCCAGGTCTACCCACCAGAACACCAACACAAGCTTCCCTAACCAGGAAACTTTGACAAGCCACCCATAGAACCCCACCCACAGTGAGGAAACACCACAATAAAGGGAACTCCACAAACTGCCAGAATACAGAAAGGCCACCCCAAACACAGCAAAATAAACAAGATGAAAAGACAGAGGAATACCCAACAGGTAAAAGAACAGGATAAATTCCCAACAAACCAAACAAAAGAGGAAAAGATAGGGAATCTACCTGATAAAGAATTCTGAGTAATGATAGTGAAAATGATCCAAAATATTGAAAACAAAATGGAACCACAGATAAACAGCCTGGAGACAAGGTTTGAGAATATGCAAGAAAGGTTTAACAAGGACCTAGAAGAAATAAAAAGAAGTCAATATAAAATGAAAAATTCAGTAAATGATATCAAAAACACTCTAAAGGGAACCAACAGTAGAATAACAGAGGCAGAAGATAGGATTAGTGAAATAGAAGATAGAATGGTAGAAATAAATGAGTCAAAGAGGAAAAAAGAAAAACGAATTAAAAGAAATGAGGACAATCTCAGATACCTCCAGGACAATATGAAACACTCCAACATTTGAATTATAGGAGTCCCAGAAGAGGAGGACAAAAAGAAAGACCATGAGAAAATACTTGAGGAGATAATAGTTGAAAACTTCCCTAAAATGGGGAAGGAAATAATCACCCAAGTCCAAGAAATTCAGAGAGTTCCAAACAGGAAAAACCCAAGGCAAAACACCCCAAGACATATATTAATCAAGTTAACGAAGATCAAACACAAAGAACAAATATTAAAAGCAGCAAGGGAAAAACAACAAATAACACACAAAGGGATTCCCATAAGGATAACAGGTGATCTTTCAATAGAAACTCTTCAGGCCAGAAGGGAATGGCAAAACATACTTAAAGTGATGAAAGAAAATAACCTACAGCCCAGATTACTGTACCCAGCAAGGATATCATTCAAACATGAAGGAGAAATCAAAAGCTGAGAGAATTCAGCACCACCAAACCAGCTCTCCAACAAATGATAAAGGATCTTCTCTAGACAGGAAACACAAAAAAAGGTGTATAAACTAGAACCCAAACCAATAAAGTAAATGGCAATGGGATCATACTTTTCAATAATTCCCTTAAACGTAAATGGTTTGAATGCCCCAACCAAAAGACAAAGACTGGCTGAATGGATACAAAAAAAAAAAAAAAAAAAAGACCCCTATATATATTGTTTACAAGAGATCCACTTCAAAACAAGGGACACATACAGACTGAAAGTGAAAGGCTGGAAAAAGATATTCCATATAAATAGAGACCAAAAGAAAGCAGGAGTAGCAATACTCATATCAGATAAAATAGACTTTAAAACAAAGGCTGTGAAAAGAGGCAAAGAAGGACACTACATAATGATCAAATGATCAATCCAAGAAGAAGATGTAAAAATTATACATATGTATGCATCCAACTTAGAAGCACTGCAATATGTAAGAAAAATGCTAACAAGTATGAAAGGGGAAATTAACAATAACAAAATAATACTGGGAGATTTTAATACACCACTCACACCTATGGATAGATCAACTGAACAGAAAATTAACAAGGAAACACAAACTTTAAAGGATACAATAGATCAGTTAGACCTAATTGATATCTGTAGGAGATTTCACCCCAAAACAATGAATTTCACCTTTTTCTCCAGTGCAGTAGGAACCTTCTCCAGGATACATCACATCCAGGGCCATTAATCTAGCCTGGGTAAATTCAAAATAATTGAAATCATTCCAACTTCTTTTCTGACCACAATGCAGTAAAATTAGATGTCAATTACAGGAGAAAAACTTAACAATTCCAGGATATGGAGGCTGAACAACATGCTGCTGAATAACAAATCACAGAAAAAATTTAAAAAAAAATCAAAATGTGGATAGAAAAGAATGAAAATGAAAACATAACAACCCAAAACCTGTGGGACACTGCAAAAGCAGTGCTAAAGGGAAGGTTCATAGAAATACAGGTATACCTCGAGAAACAAGAAAAAATTAAAATAAATAACCCAACTCTACATGTACAGCAACTAGAAAAAGAAGAAATGAAGAACCCCAGGTTTAGTAGAAGGAAAGAAATCTTAAAAATAAGGGCAGAAATAAATGCAAAAGAAACAAAAGAGACCATAGCAAAAATCAACAAAGCCAAAAGCTGGTTCTTTGAAAGGATAAATAAAATTGACAAACCATTAGCCAGACCCATCCAGAAAACACAGGAGAAAAATCAAACCAATAAAATTAGAAATGAAAATGGACAGATCACAACAGACAATGCAGAAATACAAAGGATCATAAGAGACTACTATCAGCAATTATATGCCAATAAAATGGACAACGCGGAAGAAATGGACAAATTCTTAGTAAAGTAAAACTTTCCAAAACTGAACCAAAAAGAAATAGAAAACCTTAACACACTCATCACAAGCACGGAAATTGAAACTGTAATCAGAAATCTTCCAGCAAACAAAAGCCCAGGCCCAGACAGCTTCACAGCTGAATTCTACCAAAACTTTAGAGAAGAGCTAACACCTATCCTACTCAAACTCTTCCAGAAAATTACAGAGGAAGGTAAACTTCCAAACTCATTCTATGAGGCCACCATCACCCTAATACCAAAACCTGACAAAGATGCCACAAAAAAAGAAAACTACAGGCCAATATCACTGACGAACATAGATGCAAAAATCCTTAACAAAATTCTAGCAATCAGAATCCAACAACACATTATAAAGATCATACACCATGACCAAGTGGGCTTTATCCCAGGGATGCAAGGATTCTTCAATATCTGCAAATCAGTCAATGTAATACACCACATTAACAAACTGAAAAATAAAAGCCATATGCTTATCTCAATAGATGCAGAGAAAGCCTTTAACAAAATTCAACATCCATTAATGATAAAAACTCTCCAGAAAGCAGGCATAGAAGGAACATACCTCAACATAATAAAAGCTATATATGACAAACCCACAGCAAACATTATCCTCAATGGTGAAAATTTGAAGCATTTCCCCTAAAGTTGGGAACAAGACAAGGGTGCCTATTTTCACCACTACTATTCAACATAGTTTTGGAAGTTTTGGCCACAGCAATCAGAGCAGAAATAGAAATAAGAAGAATCCAAACTGGAAAAGAAGTAAAACTCTCACTGTTTGCAGACGACATGATCCTCTACATAGAAAACACTAAAGACTCCACCAGAAAATTACTAGAGCTACTCAATGAATGCTCAAACTACCGCACAATTGCACTCATCTCACACACTAGTAAAGTAATGCTCAAAATTATCCAAGCCAGGCTTCAGTAACACATGAACTGTGAACTTCCTGATGTTCAAGCTGGTTTTAGAAAAGGCAGAGGAACGAGAGATCAAATTGCCAAAATCCTCTGGATCATCAAAAACCAAGAGAGTTCCAGAAAAAAAAAAAAATCTATTTCTGCTTTGTTGACTATGCCAAAGCCTTTGACTGTGTGGATCACAAGAAACTGTGGAAAATTCTGAAAGAGATGGGAATACCAGATCACCTTACCTGTCTCTTGAGAAACTATATGCAGGTCAGGAAGCAACAGTTAGAAGTGGACGTGGAACAACAGACTGGTTCCAAATAGGAAAAGGAGTATGTCAAGGCTGTATATTGTCACCCTGCTTATTTAACTTCTATGCAGAGTACATCATGAGAAACACTGGTCTGGAAGAAGCACAAGCTGGAATTAAGACTGCCGGGAGAAATATCAATAACCTTAGATATGCAGATGACACCACCCTTATGGCAGACAGTGAAGAGGAACTAAAAAGCCTCTTGATGAAAGTGAAAGTGGAGAAAGAAAATGTTGGCTTAAAACTCAACATTCAGAAAACGAAGATCATGGCATCTAGTCCCATCACTTCATGGGAAATAGATGGGGAAACAATGGAAACAGTGGCAGACTTTATTTTTGGGGGCTCCAAAATCACTGTAGATGGTGATTACAGCCATGATATTAAAAGACGTTTATTTCTTGGAAGAAAAGTTATGACCAGCCTAGATAGCATACTGAAAAGCAGAGACATTGCTTTGCCAACGAAGGTCCATCTAGTCAAGGCTATGATTTTTCCAGTGGTAACGTATGGATGTGAGAGTTGGACTATGAAGAAAGCTGAGCACAGAATAATTTATTCTTTTGAACTGTGGTTTTGGAAAAGACTTTTGAGAGTCCCTTGGACTGCAAGGAGATCCAACCAATCCATTCTGAAGGAGATCAGTCCTGGGTGTTCTTTGGAAGGAATGATGCTAAAGCTGAAACTCCAGTACCTTGGCCACCTCATGTGAAGAGTTGACTCACTGGAAAATACTGATGCTGGGATGGATTGGGGGCAGGAGGAGAAGGGCACAAGAGAGGATGAGATGGCTGGATGGCATCACCAACTCGATGGTAGTGAGTTTGAGTGAACTCTGGGAGTTAGTGATGGACAGGGAGGCCTGGCGTGCTGCAATTCATGGAGTTGCAAAGAGTCGGACATGACTGAGTGACTGTACTGAACTGAATCAATGAATATAATAAAGTTGCATGGTGTAAAATCAACACACAGAAATCCCTTGAATTCCTATACACTAATAATGAGAAAATAGAAAGAGAATTTAAGGAAATGATTGCATTCACCATTTCAATGGAAAGACTAAAATACTTAGGAATATATCTACCTAAAGAAACAGAAGACCTCTCTATATAGAAAACCATAAAACACTGGTGAAAGGAATCAAAGAGGATGCTAATAGATGGAGAAATATACCCTGTTCTTGGATCAGAAGAATCAATAAAGTGAAAATGAGCAAACTACCCAAGCAATCTATAGATTCAATGCAATCCCTATCAAGCTACCAGCCATATTTTTCACAGAACTAGAACAAATAATTTCAATATTTGTATGGAAATACAAAAAACCTCGAATAGCCAAAGCAATCTTGAGAATAAAGAATGAAAGTGGAGGAATCAACCTGTCTGACTTCAGGCTCTACTAGAAAGCCACAGTCATCAAGACAGTGTGGTACTGGCACAAATACAGACATATAGATCAATGGAACAAAATAGAAAGCCCAGAGATAAACGCATGCACCTATGGACACCTTATCTTTGACAAAGAGGGCAAGAATATACAATGGAGAAAAGACAATCTCTTTAACAAGTGGTGCTGGTCAACTATTTGTAAAAGAATGAAACTAGAACACTTTCTAACACCATACACAAAAATAAACTCAACATGGTTTAAAGATCTAAAAGTAAGACCAGAAACTGTAAAACTCCTAGAGGAGAACCTAGGCAAAACACTCTCTGACATAAATCACAGCAGGATCCTCTATGACCCACCTCCCAGAATACTGGAAATAAAAGCAAAAATAAACAAATGGGACTTAATTAAAATTAAAAGCTTCTGCACAACAAAGGAAACTATAAGCAAGGTGAAAAGATGGCCTTCAGAATGGGAGAAAATAATAGCAAAGGAAGCAACTGACAAAAGGATTAATCTCAAAAATATACAGGCAACTCCTTCAGCTCAAGTCCAGAAAAAGAAACGACCCAATCAAAAAATGGGCCAAAGAACTAAACAGAAATTTCTCCAAAGAAGACATACAGATGGCTAACAAACACAAGAAAAGATGCACAACATCACTCATTATCACTTCTTCCCTGATGGCTCAGAGGTTAAAGCATCTGCCTGGAATTCAGGAGACCCAGGTTCGATCCCTGGGTGGGGAAGATCCCCTGGAGAAGGGAATGGCAATCCACTCCAGTACTCTTGCCTGGAGAATCCCATGGATAGAGGAGCCTGGTAGGCTACAGTCTGTGGGGTCGCAAAGAGTCAGACTCATTATCAGAGAAATGCAAATCAAAACCACAATGAGGTACCATTTCATGCCATTCAGAATGGCTTCTATCCAAAAGTCTACAAGCAATAAATGCTGGAGAGGGTGTGGAGAAAAGGCAGCCCTCTTACACTGTTGGTGGGAATGCAAACTAGTACAGCCACTATGGAGAACAGTGTGGGGATTCCTTAAAAACCTGGAAATAAAACTGCCATATGACCCAGCAATCCCACTGCTGGGCATACACACTGAGGAAACCAGGACTGAAAGAGACACGTGTACCCCAATATTCATCGCAGCACTGTTTATAATAGCCAGGGCATGGAAGTAACCTAGATGTCCATCAGCAGATGAATGGATAAGAAAGCAGTGGTACATATACACAATGGAGTATTACTTAGCCATTAAAAAGTACATTTGAATCAGTTTTAATGAGGTGGATGAAACTGGAGCCTATTATACAGAGTGAAGTAAGCCATAAAGAAAAACACCAACACAGTATAGTAACATATATATATGGAATTTAGAAAGATAGTAACGATAACCCTGTATGTGAGACAGCATAAGAAACACAGATGTATAGAACAGTCTTTTGGACTCTATGGGAGAGAGCGAGGGTTTGATGATTTTGGAGAATGGCTTTGAAACATGTATAATATCATATGTGAAATGAATCACCAGTCCAGGTTCGATGCATGATACAGGATGTTTGGGGCTGGTGTACTGGGATGACCCAGAGGGATGGTATGGGGAGAGAGGTGGGAGGGGGATTCAAGATGGGGAACATGTGTACACCTATGGCAGATTCATGTTGATGTATGGCAAAATCAATACAATATTGTAAAGAAATTAGCCTCCAATTAAAATAAATAAATTTATATTAAACAAAAAAAAGAAGCACAGATCAATGGCCCAACAACAACAAAACAAAACAAAACCTTTTTCAAAACTCAGTGTCAGTAAATAAGTTTTCTTCTACTCTAAATCTCCATAAGCCTACTCTGTGTTGACAGTCGAAACTAAATAATTGATACTGGCTAGTTAGATACTTCTATCAACAATGACTTTTCTGGAGCAAAGAAATCACAATGTTTGTATCCTTGACAAGTGTAGATTTCCAAATCATGGAGAATGAAATGAACCATTTTGCCTAACATTTGCAGTTCCCTAAATTATTGAATCAGAGTTTAATACTTAATCTTCTTTTCAATTCATTAAATAGGAGACTGTTAATATGCTCTAAGTTAAGAGAAGGAAAATATTAGCTCTACTTTTACATAAAATGATCACTTCCCTTTTCCATAATATCCTTCTCATTTGATCCATATTCATGGTGTTCATCCACTTGAACTTCATTGCTAGCAGTAAGAAATTATTTCTGTTGCATTTGATGGAGTCTGACTACAAGTCACTCATTTTTCTAACACAGAAGTGACTGGAATGGATTAAAGGAAAACTTCAGACTATAAGAAATGTTTCACAATTGCTTCTTTCTGACCTGAAGACATTGATATATGACTTCTTAGATGAAAGAAATTTCCTGTTCTCTATACCCATGGACTTGATGCTTTTTTATTTGGAAGTATGAGTGGTTAATGTTAGTCTTCCAAAGCTTTGACACCTTATTTGAGGTTAGTGATGGTCAAAACTTTGGATATGTGTTCTCTAAACTTTCAATTGCCTAACCTTTTCTAAAAAAACTATATACTTATTTCTTTCTTTCATAACCATATGTGACTTTACAAAAAAGAAAAGATTTTGGCCTTTCAATGTATTATAATAATCACAGGGAAAATATTGATAAAGCTTCCTTGAAATTATACTGTGAATAAAGAGCTTTGACAACATTATATTAAATATAAAGTATGGAAGAACTATGTTTACACTGATATGAGGGTCCTTACACCAATATGTGGGTGCTTACACCTTATATTTTAGAGTTTTTAGTCAATGTGAAGGAAATACTAAAGACCATTTGGGCAAACATTTTAACAGGAAAAGCAATGACATAAAAAGTAAGTGATTTTAACTCTTAGAAGATTCTCATATACTTGTACTTTGCCAAGAGAGAAGGAAGTATCAGAAGATTACATCGTTTTATCGTCATTTTCTAGAGTTAATATTGCTTATAAACCAATTGTGTTTGTGGGACTGATCATTTGAGTTGAAAGAGCTGATCTGCCCTGGTAAGTGAATCATTTCTTTCTCTTTCAACATTTCACATTTTTATTTCTTGAATATGTACACTTCTTCTAAGAGACTGGTTCTGGGCAGATAAGCCTATATTTTCTCAAGATAAACAAAATTGCAATCCTCATTTTAAGAACCAAAACAAAATTTTAAAATTGATCTTTTTTATACAAAGGCAAAATTATTAATTATTTAGGGTGTTATTAAACAGTAAATTAATATTATTGTAGTAAAATAGGTTTGGAAGTATAAGATACAGTTCTATCTCTCCCAATATGGTTTCTGGTAAAATAAAATCAATTAATTATGCTGTTAATAATCCTTCTGAGACTCAAAAAGACGATCTGTTCTATAAAATCCCTTTATATACAGAGTTGATAAAGGGACCTTACAGAAAAATAGTTTAAAAC
This sequence comes from Ovis canadensis, assembly GCF_042477335.2. Classification (NCBI taxonomy): domain Eukaryota; kingdom Metazoa; phylum Chordata; class Mammalia; order Artiodactyla; family Bovidae; genus Ovis; species Ovis canadensis. Next base: position 115,502,653 of record NC_091247.1, on the reverse strand, counting down.
TGAAGACATATTACATTGGTCTGTTATCTTATTAGGGTGCAACATTTTATAGTTAGGTTAACCCCAGGCACTATGACAAACAAACTAAAAGCAGGTGGAAACTTGATATAATATAGTGTTATTTTATGTTCATGTAATAGTCCAAACATCCAGGAATTCCTAGATGACAGGAGACATTTTATGCTGTGAATCAAATATTTGAGCTCATTTAACATTATGGCTCCATAATCTCTTAGAAATACATGGTAATCTTCTTCTGTTTTGTGGGAGAGCTCGTGTTTGCAGTGGTGATAGGGGCACACATGTATCTCAAAAATCTTGGCTCAAAAATTGGCACATCAAATATTGGTGCATATTTACTGCTAAAGTACAGTCAAGTTTCCCATTTAATTATAAGGGAAGATAGGTATTATTATAGGCTAGGATTTTACCATAGAAGAAAATAATTTTTAATGAAGAGTTAATAATACCAACTATAATGTGGAATCCTCATCTCTTTATCTATTTGATGATTTCTTTCATCATATAGAATGTCCTCAAATCCTCATGCAAGGAAGACAACCTTTTACAACCATCTAGTAACTACATCCAGCTCCAAGTCTACTATCCATTAGGGATACATATTACAGATATATATGGTACAAGAACATAGATACTGAACAATATATCCTCTGTGCACTCAAGATAAAATAATGAAGCACTGCTAAAATAACTGCAGTAAAGTTTCTATTCAAAAAAAGAAGAGAAGAAAGGAAATAAGTAATTATGTATTTCATGGCAATTATGCTATTCCACTGGTCAGATAATATGAAGACCCCTATGGAATAGCTAAGAAGAAGAGTCATTGATTAAAACTTTAGTCTTCCCTTCAGGAAAAATCTCTTGCACCATTACTCTTGTTACGTTAGAAAATGTGAAGGCCCTAAGATTTTACCCCACTTTCCTGGTAACAGGTCAGTCTGACACAGTATTCTGACAGAATGTCACAGGACTCTTGGACCAGCCAGTCAAAAACTGCAGTCATAGCAGCAGTTTTCATTGGTTTTTCATGGCCCAAATCTAATAGGCAATACAATGTGTGTCAGATGTGACCTGCACAGATGGTGTTCAACAGAGGACAGGGAAACCAGTTTTTAAGAGATACTTAGCTTTTATGGAGCTGTCAGCACATCACCCACTATCACTTTGAAAGAGAGCACTTACTTACCCTAGAATGTAAACACCTCTCTGGGAGGGAAGCAAAAAGGCTTTATCTTTACTATGTGGGAATATCTTTTGGAAGGGTAAATCACTAATTCTTTTGAAAGATATACTATCTCTACCTTCTAAGGCTGTTTTCCTTCAAACATGCCCATTTTACTAAGTCCCAGGCCTTGCAAAAACACAATCTCCAACAATTCACCATGGAAACTTTTGAAATAGGTATTGGAATTAACTTCCCATTATACTGTAAAGCTTTTGTATTATATTTCCTATTATACCAGTTTAATACTTTAGGATATTAAAGTTGGTGCATTCAAAAATACTTTAGTTTCAATTCATGGTTTCTTTGGATGCAGAATCCTCTAAAATATTTAGTAGTCATCCAAGAGATCCAACCACTTCAACTTAAAGAAAACCAGTCCTGAATATTCATTGGAAGGACTGATCCTGAAGCTGAAACTCCAATGCTTCGGCCACCTGATGCGAAGAACTGACTCATTGGAAAAGACACTGATACTGGGAAAGATTGAAGGTGGGAGGAGAAGGGGACAACAGAAGATGAGATGTTTGGATGGCATCACCAACTCAATAGATATGAGTTTGAATAAACTCCAGGAGTTGGTGATGAACAGGTAAGCCTGGTGTGCTGCACTCCATGGGATCGCAATGAGTTGGACATGACTGAGTGACTGAACTGAACTGAACTGAATGTGTTTGCTTCTAGTTAATTCTTTTGGCCTATAACCACACCCATTGTTATGTCTTACATTTAACTTTCCATCCGACTCTATTTTCTCACTTACTGTATCCTTGGCACTCCTTTACTGGTAAACTACATTAAGCCATGGAGAACAACAGTATGTGATGTCCAGCTAATTACCCATAAATTGATTTTGACTAAATCTTAATAGGCCCTTGTCTCAAAGACTTTGTCAGTTATATTTCTTACTTTGTAGGTACTGAAACAGTTGTCACAAAATTGTAGATTCTTAATACCTTTAATATTTCTTTTATTTCAGCTTATAGGCAGTTCAGTTCTGCTTCTGCTGATCTTCTTCTTATAATGTCTTACTATAAAGTGCAAAGAACAAGTAACCTGTTGTAAGAAACAAAGTCTGTTTAACATTTTGCCTGGAGTTACAGTCTATAAACTAAAAACAGAAACATGTAGGCTACTTCAGGTGACAAAGAATGTGTTTATAAGAATTGTCTCTTCTAGATGGAGAACGAAATGGCAACCCACTCCAGTGTTCTTGCCTGGAGAGTCCCAGGGACGGGGGAACTTGTGGGCTGCCGTCTGTGGGGTCACACAGAGTCAGACACGACTGAAGTGACTTAGCAGCAGCAGTCCCCTCTAGAGAATGTATAGTATTGTAGGCAATAAAATCTGTCTTCAAAGTCCTGAAAGTGAAAATAAGAGTCTATCATTTGTGTCCAACTCTTTGGGACATCATGGACTCTAGTCCACCAGGCCACTTTATCCATGGAATTCTCCAGGAAGGAATATTGGAATGAGTAGCCATTCCCTTCTCCAGGGGATCTTTCTGACCCAGGGATCAAACCTGGATCTCTTGCATTGCAGGCAGACTTTCACCATCTGAGCAACAAACAATTATCTATATGAGTAATTTTGCTATTTCTAGAATGTTTGCTCGATAATGGTAATATATATCTTACCAATTTGTAATTGTTTTTATATTTTACATTACTTATGCTTCTGATATTGTCTTTCTAGCTCATTACTGTATTCCCAATACCCAGCAATGTATTCATCACCTAGAATGAAATAGTAAGTACCTGATGAATTAAGGCATAAATGTAGGTAATAATGTCAACAATCTTGCAACATAATGTGCATTTCAAAAGTTTATAGATAAAGAAATTGGGAAATACAATATTAATTGATTGTTTAAAGTGAAACGGGTATTTTAAACAGTAAAGTCTAACATGTTAATGAAAACTTCGTGTAATTGCTTATAGAAATATGATGATATTTGAGATAGAGGTTACAGAATATGGATATAGACATGCTTAAACATTCTAAATATAACTAAATAGGCAACCTGCCTATTATTAAGGAAAAAAACATACATATATTGTACTTAGAATTATGGAGTAGAAAAAGATTCTAAGATGACATTTGGTCTACCTACTTCATCTTAAGAAATGAACAGAAATTATAAACAAATATGCTTATAAACTTGTAACTAGACTATATGTGTGTGTGTACATATATGTATATATATATATATGTATATATATATATAATTACTGTGTTTATCCTTAGCAAGTTTAACGATTATAACTGTTCTATCCAAGTGCAGTATCACTCTCATAGAGCAAGTGGCATCCCCAGGTAGAGCAAGCAAGCTCAAGGCACACATGCCAGTGACACTGACACTTGTTTTTGACATTCTTGTACTCAGGTTGCACAAAATTCATCTTCAATAAAATGATGTGACTGGATTAGTTGTTTCAAAGAGAGTGAAAATCATTCTATTGTATCGTATTCTTTGTGACCTCGTGGACTATACAGTCCATGGAATTCTCCAGGCCAGAATACTGGAGTGGGTAGCCTTCCCCTTCTCCAAGGGATCTTTCCAACCCAAGGATTGAACCAAGATCTCCCACATTGCAGGCAGAGTCTTTACCAGCTGAGCCACAAAGGAGTTGTTTAAAAAGTCTATGCAAATTTTAAAATTCTGTTTCTCCTTGGAAATAATAGCGGCATACATGTCTTTATGGTTCATAGGTTGGATCCATGTTTAACAAAGTAAAATGTAGAAGTATTTCAAAGATTTGTTAAGTGGATGGACTTCTAACAGTACTATACATGGAAATAATCACAAACTCTTTGAAACTAGAAATTGAAAAAAAAAAAAATCTGTGCTGTCAGGTTGTGTGACAAGAATAAGTATTTATTACCCCTGTAAGGACACTTAGAATGTTAATAGAAAGGCAACTGAATATTATCATATTCTGTTGCTCCCATGTGTAATTTACTAGCAACTGAATTTATCAGGAATAAAAATAACCAACTGGATTACTAACAAAATTGAAGCAGATGCTATGTTTTAAGTCTTATGTTGCAACAAAATTTTTGAAATATTAATTTCTTATATTTTTGTCTATACATTTTCACTTTACCAAATGAAAGAAACAACAAATAATTTCTTAAGGCAACATTTTATGAAGATAATGGAAATACCAGTATAGGAGCAATTTAATAACTTATAAAAATAACATTTCTAAGCCAGGCCTGAAGCCTGTACCTATGACATGACTACATATTGTATCCTTTTTCTGATTATACAAATCAATCTTCCACTGAAATAAGAAGCTACCTCTAGTTACTTTTTTTTTTTCCTTCATAAATGCATTTGGAGTAATTTTAAACTCTCCAATGGAATCACCATCATTCATAATGATGGCAAATACAATTTTTATAAAGCAACATACCAATGTATAAGTTTTATGCCTCTAATAGTGAAATCATCTTGAGGGCTCCTTTGAGGCAGTATCCAGTGCATTTTTTACAATAAGAATGCCATATTGTTCTTCATCAATATGCCTTTTAAGCTGCATTTATATTAATTTGATATTAGTGAAATATTATTAAAGAAATGCAAGAAAATAAAATTTTATTAATGAAATATAGTTTATTCTCTTAATGCAGAAAAGTGACATTAAAAGATGTCATCTAAGAGCACAGACCTTGAGCAAGTTTGCCAAGGTTCAATACTGACAAGTACTTATCATATAAAAATAGTCAGGGCTTTATATCACTTTGTATTTCAGATTTCCATATATACAAAATGAGGACTGTTTATATAAAATGTACTACTTTATAGAATTGCAATGGTTATGTGATTTAAAATAATGCTTAGTATATAGTAAATATTGATACTTCAGAAATGTTAGCTGACACAAGTAGTATGTCTAGAAAATTACAAAAATAGTATTTCTGGGATAGTTTCACAAATCTGTGCTTGCATGCTAAGTCACTTCAGTTAGGTCGGACTCTGTAACCAATGGACTGTAGTATAGCAGGGTCCTCAGTCCATGGGATTCTTTAGGCAAAAATACTGGAATAGATTGTGTCATGCCTTCCTCTTCATAAATCTGCAACCTTTTTTTGTTTTCAGCAGTTTGAATTCATAGGGAAAAATAGATATTGTTCCTTTAAAACAATTGCCTTATATTTGGAAAATATTTAACACATAGAAAAATTGATCTACTTTATGTAGTGATGAATCTTAAAATGATTAAAGGAATTTGCAAAGACAAAATTTTATTTGATATTAACTTTTAATAGTGTCACATGAGTTATGCTCCTCAGTTCTGTCTCATCACAACAAAGATTTGGAGCGAGGGACATTAAAGCCCTTGGCGCAGCACAGCTCTCGGGTCTTGGACAAACTGTGTTATAGTTCTTAGACAAAACAATGTTACAGCTCTATTTTACTGAGAAGATAGCAGGAGAATCCATCCTCGAAGTGTGAAGGCATGCCAATCCAAAGACACGAAGAGAAGAGAGTGGAAGAGCATGCCAGCACGCGGGGGAGGGAGAGAGAGAGAGAAAGAAAGAGAGAGAAAGAGAAAGAGCACACGCATGTGGGAGAGAGAGAGAGAGAAAGAGTGCAGGCATGCAAGGGGAGAGAGAGAGAATGAGTGAGAGAGAGAAAGAATGCATGAGGGGGGAGAGAGGGAGAGAAAGAACGTCCTTTGGCTCCTCCTTTTATATGTTTTTTTCCTCCCCCCTGGGCCTGCCCTATGCAAATTGGGCTTAGCTAGGAGTGCTGTTTGTTCTTCCTGAGGTCTTCACTCTGGTCCTCAGACCTTCCTTTGACCTTCTTTTGTTCTATTTTCATGGGTTTTTCCTTTCCCTGTCTTTCAGCCACCGCCATTTTGGACTCCTTTTCCCTATTCTAACTACCTAACATTCCCCCCTCAAGAGATGGGAGGCTCAATTATTTGGTAATAGAGATGCTGAGGTCTTTCTGACTACTTCCTGCTGAACTGGGATGGTGAGGGGCACTGGGCCTCCCCCACTTTCAAGTCTCAGACCTCAGAGTCCTCATAGTAGTGTCCATCTGAGGGTGAGTGATATTTTCCATGGTCGGCTGTAGTTTTGTACCTTTGTTGAACTAGAACCGCCGCATTGTAGCTTGTTGACCTGAGCAGAGACAAACAGGTTAGACAATTGATCATGCATGGAACAATCATAAGCAGCATCAGTATGGCGTAAAAAGGACTAGTAGGGGCATTCAGTTCAGTTCAGTTGCTCAGTCATGTCCGACTCCTTGCGATCCCATGAATTGCAGCACGCCAGGCCTCCCTGTCCATCACCAACTCCCAGAGTTCACTCAGATTCATGTCCATCGAGTCCGTGATGCCATCCAGCCATCTCATCCTCTGTCGTCCCTTCTCCTCCTGCCCCCAATCCCTCCCAGCATCAGAGTCTTTTCCAATGAGTCAAGACTTCACATGAGGTGGCCAAAGTACTGGAGTTTCAGCTTCAGTATCACTCCCTCCAAAGAAATCCCAGGGCTGATCTTCAGAGTGGACTGGTTGGATCTCCTTGCAGTCCAAGGGACTCTCAAGAGTCTTCTCCAACACCACAGTTCAAAAGCAGCAATTATTCAGCACTCAGCTTTCTTCACAGTCCAACTCTCACATGCATACATGACCACTGGAAAAACCCTAGCCTTGTCTAGACGGACCTTTGTTGGCAAAGTAACGTCTCTGCTTTTCTTTCTTTTTTTAAAAAATTAATTATTATTATTATTATTATTTACTTTACAATATTGTATTGGTTTTGCCACACCTCAACATGAATTGTGTCTGCTTTTGAATATGCTATCTAGGTTGGTCATAACTTTTCTTCCAAGGAGTAAGCGTCTTTTAATTTCATGGCTGCAGTCACCATCTGCAATAATTTTGGAGCCCCAAAATATAAACTGTTTCTACTAACTGTGTCCCTGTTTCCACTGTTTCCCCATCTATTTCCCATGAAGTGATGGGACCAGATGCCATGATCTTCGTTTTCTGAATTTTGAGTTTTAAGCCAACATTTTCACTCTCCTCTTTCACTTTCATCAAGAGGCTTTTTAGTTCCTCTTCACTTTCTGCCATAAGGGTGGTGTCATCTGCATATCTGAGGTTACTGATATTTCTCTGGGCAATCTTGATTCCAGCTTGTGCTTCTTCCAGCCCAGCATTTCTCATGATGTACTCTGCATATGAGTTAAATAAGCAGGGTGACAATATAAAGCCTTGACGTACTCCTTTTCCTATTTGGAACCAGTCTGTTGTTCCATATCCAGTTCTAACTGTTGCTTCCTGACCTGCATATAGGTTTCTCAAGAGGCAGGTCAGGTGGTCTGGTATTCCCATCTCTTTCAGAATTTTCCACAGTTTCTTGTGATCCACACAGTCAAAGGCTTTGGCATAGTCAATCAAGCAGAAATAGATGTTTTTCTGGAACTCTCTTGCTTTTTCCATGATCCAGCGGATGTTGGCAATTTGATATCTGGTTCCTCTGCCTTTTCTAAAACCAGCTTGAACATCTGGAAGTTCACTGTTCACGTATTGCTGAAGTTTGGCTTGGAGAATTTTGAGCATTACCTTACTAGCATGTGAGACAAGTGCAATTGTGTAGTAGTTTGAGCATTATTTGGCATTGCCTTTCTTTGGGATTGGAATGAAAACTGACCTTTTCCAGTCTTGTGGCCACTGCTGAGCTTTCCAAACTTGCTGGCATATTGAGTGCAGCACTTTCATAGCATCATCTTTCAGGATTTGAAACAGCTCAACCGGGATTTCATCACCTCCACTAGCTTTGTTCATAGTGATGTTTTCTAAGGTCCACTTGACTTCGCTTTCCAGGATGTCTGGCTCTAGGTGAGTTAGCCAATTCTAAATTCCCATTGTCAGGATGGCTCAAGTCCCTCCTTGTTCAGGGATCAGATTTATCTCCTGCCTGTTTTGGAGTATCTGTTTTGGAGCTCTACCAAGCTATGTTGGCTCTTTACAGCTATCCTGAGAAATCTTGTCTCCAGAAACCAGATTTTAGGGGTGATCATTAGAATGGCACTCATTTGTAGTTCTGAATAGGTATCTGAGATCTCCCAGGGGCTCACAGGTGTATTACTCAATACTTATTACTCCTCTTCTGCTTTATTCCACAGCTTGACTTGTGAGTAGTGAATACAGGAGTCATGTCCTGGTACCTTGAGTGCTGTGGGGGTAAAAATTATTACAGGGTAGGGGCCCTTCCATGTGGCTGGAGTTGAGCCTTTGGGGACCCATCTTTCCAAACTTTAATTAGGACTTGAGTTCCTGGAACATATAGTGATGACTCCTTAGAATCTTTTGGGTCCTGTTTCACACCCCCACAAGCGTATATCCTGTTGGAATTGTCCAATGGCCATGGTATAAGATGGGATGGTCTGAACCTCTGGATCTAGGAAAAGGTCATTGACATAAATAAAAGGTCTCCCATATAGCATCTCATAAGGACTAAGAGCAACTTGTTCCTTAGGGGCAATATGGGTGCAGAGGAGAGCTATTGATAAAGCTTCCTTCCATCCCAGGGAGCTCTCCTGGATTATTTTTTTTATCACTGATTTTAAGAATTGGTTGGCTCTTTCTACTTTTCCTGAAGATTGAGACCTCCAGGCACAATGGAGATAATATGTAATGCCCAATGCCTTAGAGACCCCTTGGGTGACCTTAGAAGTTAACGATGTCCCATTGTCACTTTGTAATGACTTGGGTAGACCAAATCTTTGAATGATTTCATGGAGGAGATTTTTTTTTTTTTTTTTTACCACTTCCTCACCCTTCTCAGTCTGGGTGGGAAAGCTTTCAATCCATACTGTGAATGTATCTATCATGACTAATAGGTATTTATACACTTGAGAAGCTGGCATCTGGGTGAAGTCCATCTGCCAGTCCTCTCCTGGGTAGGCCCCACGTTGTTGGATGGGCTGGGCCAGCTGGGGTCTTCGAGCTCCTTGGGGGTTGTTTAATTGGCAAGTGGGACAAGAGGAGACCATTTGCCTTATAGTTGTTTGGAGGCCCTGTTCCTCTGAAGGGCCTTTCTAGTAATTTTTGGAGGCCTTTTCCCCTAAATGAGTGGTCGCATGTAAGGAGTTAACCAACTTCCATTGGAGGCTCCCAAGCAGAAAAAGGAGTCCCTCCTTTTGGAACGACCCTATATGATCTTCTTTAAAGCCCTCACTCCTAGCTTTAAGAGTCTCACCTTCAGTATGTGAATGAGTTTCTTGCAAATTAGTCTGTGGAACTGAGGTGGAAACCCGTATTAGGTCATGGGTCTGTAATGTTCTCTTAGCTGTCTGATCAGCTGCTTGGTTCCCTCGTGTCACTTCTGTGCTCCCTGTATGGTGTCCTTTACAGTGGAAGACTGAAACTTCAGTGGGCAGATGGACTGCCTCCAAGAGCCTAAGAATTTGATCACCATATTTGCTTTGGGACCCTCGGGTGGTCAAGTGGTCCCTTTCTTTCCAAATAGCCACATGTGCATGTAGCGCCAGAAAGACATACTTGGAGTTAGTGTAAACAACTATTCTTTTTCTTTTTCCCAGCTCTGAAGCTTGAGTCAGGGCTATGAGCTCAGCTAATTGGGCTGAGGTACCTGGTGGCAGAGGCTTAGCCACCAGGAGACTACTGCATACCTGGCCCTTCTTTTTCTACCTAAGACAAAGCTGCTTCCATCAGTGCACCAGATTTGTTCAGGATTGGTCAGAGGATCTTCTGACAATTCCTCTTGGGGTTTTGTCCTGTGGTCCAAGATTTCTAGACAAGAGTGAAAGGAGAGAGAGCCCTCAGGGGTAGGCAGGAGGGTGGTTGGGTTAAGAACCTCACAAGGGAATATAGTGAGGCCTGGATTTTCCATCAGCATTACTTGATATCTGAGGATTCTTTGATCAGACATCCAAAAATGGCCTCTCCCATTTAGAAGCTGCTTTACATTGTGGCTGGTAAAAATAGTTATTTTGCCTCCAAAAGAGAGTTTTAAAGCATCTTCTGTCATGATTGTAATAGCTGCAAGATTTCAAAGGCAGGGGGTCCAGCCTCAGGCAGTTGGATTGAGTCTCTTGGATAAGTAAGCTACAGGCTGGGGCTCAGATCCAAACCTTTGAATTAACACTCCCAAGGCTATTCCCTCTCTTTCATGGACATAAAATTGGAATGCTTTTTCTGGGTCTGCAACCTCAAGATAGGTGCCTGAGTAAAGGCCTGTTTTAGTGTAGCCTCTGCCTTTTTTTGAGGAGTTTCCCACATCAGTGTGATTGAATCATCTCATCCCTTTAAGCTTTCATATAAGGGCTGGTCAATTAGACCATAGTTGGATATCCAGATTCTACAATACCCAGTTAGCCCCAGGAAAGCTTGCAATTGTTTTCGTATCATGGGGGAGGGCAACTGAGGATTCCTTGTACCCAATCAGAGGACAGCCTCCTGGACCTGTGTGTAATCTGAACCCCAGGTAAGTGACTTTTGTCTTGACCATTTGTACCTTAGCATGGGAGACTTTATATCCCCTTTCTCCAAAAAGTTTAGAACCTGAATTGCATGTTGTTAGGCACTTTTCTCATCTGGAGGACAGATTAGTAGGTCATCTACATATTATAATATTTTCCCATTAGGTCCCAAGTCCAGATCTAGGAGATCCTAGCTAAGGGCCTGTCCAAACAGGTGTGGGCTATCTCTGAACCCATGAGGTAATACTGTCCAAGTCATATGTTGGTGTTTTTCTCCTGGGGTCTCCCACTCAAAAGCAAAAAGATATTGGGATTCTTTAGCCAATAGTATGAAAAAAAAAAAAAGCATCTTTGAGATCCAAGACTGTAGACCACTTGGCACTGGGTGGGATTTCTCCCAAGATTACATAGGGATTGGGTACTGTGGGATGGAGGGGGGCCGCTGCTTCATTTATGATCCAGATATCTTGAGCCATTCACTAAGTTCCATCTTGTTTCTTTACTGAGAGGATTGGGGTGTTACATGGAGAACTGGTGGGGACCAATAGCCCACAAGCAAGGAATTTATTTATGAAAGGCTGTAGTCCCTCCCGAGCCTCTCTTTTGAGGAGGTATTGTTTCCAGTTAGGAAACTGAGTTGGATCTCGGAGGACAATGATGACTGGTTCAGCTTGGTGGGCTCATCCAGGAATCTCCTGGTCCCGTACTTGAGGGGTTAATTTTGCCCTCCCATGGATTTTGGCCCCTCTCTATTGAAGAGGGTGTAATGCGTTCTTTAGTAGTAACCAGGAGCTATAGAGATCTAGAGGCTGAAAAACTTCTCATCAAAAGGGTGGTCCCCAATTTAGTGAGTATATCTCTTCCCAATAAGGGAGTAGGACACTCAAGGACAACCAGAAACTGGTGGGAAAATATTTGTCCATGCCAGCAATAAAGAAATGCTTGGGTGAATCATTAAGTAGTTTCTTTTCCTGTAGCACCCAAAATGGTACAGGTTTAGGAGGAGAAGGCTCTGGAGTAGGAGATCAAGACAGAGTAGGTAGCCCCTGTGTCAACCAAGAAATTCTCAGACCTACCTGCTACATCCAGTTGCACCCTTGGCTCCAGCCCCATGATGGTTATCTGTAACAGGTGGGCTGGCTGGAGCAGGCCACTTCAGTCCTGTTGAATCATTGTGAGGAAAGGCTTGGTGCTTGACCTTGAGGCTCTTGGGTCCCCAGGGCAGAGTTGATGGCATTTGTGGCAAACTGTTCTAGGAGACTTGTCAGGGTTTGGACACTCTTTGGCCCAGTGCCCCACCTGTCTACAGATTAGGCATTTGCCTAGTGCCTTGTCCTTCAAGGACTCGGGATTTGCCATAGGGCTTCTCTGGAGGGTGGCCAGCATCTGGGCATGCCTTGTGTCTTTCCTTCTCTCCCTCTTCTGGGCCTTGTCCTCCTTCTCCTGTTCTCTGTTATAAAAGGTATTTGTACCTGTCTGGACCATCTCATTTAAAGAGGGAGCAGGGTCTAAATCCAGCTTAGTAAACTTTTGGAGGGCCTCTTTTAACCTTTCCAGAAAAGCAATGGGGTTCTCATTGGGCTCCCGAGTTATTGTTGAGACTGGGCACAGTCCCATAACTAATAGGCTTCCTTCTATTTTCATGGGTGGACTTCCTTATGGGTGAGTCTTTCTGAAGCTTATCCTACCCAGTATACTGTTGCAACCTGAGATCCAGGCATCCCAGGTCAGGGTGGAGATCGCCAGGCAGGCTGAGGCATGACAGCCTTCTAGAGATCGAATCCCTGGGCAGGTCGAGGCATGATGGCCTCCTGAAAATTGGGTCCCTGGGCAGGTCAAGGCATACCAATCTCCTGGGACCCCTGGGACTGGGGTATCCCCAGGCAGGTTGAGGTGTGACAACTTTTTGAGGATCAGATCCCTAGGCAGGTTAAGGCAGGTTGACCTCCTGGGACCCCCAGACTAGAGTTTGGGCATCCCCAAGGTCTCCAGTGTGACCAGTGCTGGGTAGGATTAAGGGGTTGGATATTACACAGTATTTCCCTCTCAAGGCCAGCTGTTTTCTGGTTGTCCCTCCAGAAGATTGTAGAGGCAACATTGTGGGCCTGGATGGGGCTGGGGAAAGGAGCATGAAACAGTAGAGAAGGAGGCAGAGCACAACCTTTGAAAGAATGACATAGCACAAGGGCATAATGTAAACCAATTAAAATCAACTGAGTCCAACATGACAAGTCAAATTCAAGTAAACCTTAATCCCCAATCTGTACGCCAAAAGATACATCCAGAGGTGGCAGGACAGCTCTAAGGCACTGTCAAAAGACAGAGGAGCGGGTGGTTTCCCAATGGCTGGGATGATCCTCCCATTCATTAGCATATGAATTCACCCCACTGGCTAAACCTAGCCAGGCCACATTCCATGGCCTGAGCCCTTGCCCTCAGCAATGGCCCGCACCCTAAAGCATGGCTTCTCTCTGAATCCTAACAAATTTGCCTCTTACTCTTTGGCCGGGCTCGAGTCCAGGGATAGAGCTGAAGGACAGGAGGCAAAAGCAGTGGGAAAAACGTGCCAAGGAATCCCCTTCATAGCCTGCTGGAAAATTTGCTAAATATCTGACCGGTGCTCACAGTTTTCATTGGCCTGATTCTTGGCACAGAGAAGATTAAGGACAGAAGAATTCCCACCGGCTTGGGTAACAGCTACTGGGGCCCAGCAGATAGTGCCTTTGGGACATACCAAAGAGTAGCCTCTCCAGAGTCCCTCAGTTGCACCCCTGTTAAGGGGGGTTCAAGGAAACAAGAAACAAGAGATTGTAAAGGAATTAAGATTTTGTTAGGCATGTCCCTCCTGCCATAGGAGCGAGGACCTCCTACCTTAACCGGAGGTCTTATGGAATCTGAGACTGAGCGTTGTGAGCTTTCTGCTGAGTTCGTTTTTCACTGTCCTGCTTTCCAGCATGATGGGCCTTCCCCTGTGCTAGGTTTTCTTCCCATTCTGCTTCTACCATGGAAGCTTCACTGAGTTGGGCTCCTGCTGTGCTTGGCCTCTCCCGTGAGGAGGTTGTTTCAGCCAGGTTAAACCTGAGTCATGGCACCATAGATGTCACGCGAGTGTATGCTCCTCGGTTCTGTCTTGTCACAACAAAGATTTGGAGAGAGGGACATTAAAACCCTTGGCGCATCACAGCACTCGGGTCTTGAACAAACCGTGTTATAGCTCTTAGACAAATCAGTGTTACAGCTCTATTTAGAAGATAGCAGGAGAATCCATCCTCGAAGTGTGAGGGCATGCCAACCCAAAGACGTGAAGAAAAGAGAGTGGAGGAATGTGCCAGTGCGCGGGGGTGGGAGAGAGAAGGAGAGAGAGAGAGAGAGAGAGAGAGAGGGTACACATGCAGAGAGAGAGAGAGAGAGCGAACACACGGGGGGGGGGGGGGGGGGCGGGGGGGGGCGGGGAAGGGGCAGAGAGAGAAAGAGTGTGCTTTGGCTCCTCCTTTTATGTTTTTTTCCTCCCCCTGGGCCTACTCTATGCAAATTGGGCTTAGCCAGGAGTGCTGTTTGTTCTTCCTGAGATCTTCACTCCAATCCTCAGACCTTCCTTTGTTTTATTTTCATGGGCTTTTCCATTCCCTGTCTTTCAGCCACTGCCATTTTGGACTCCTTTTCCCTATTCTAACTACCTAACAATAGCACGTAGGATCATTTCAAGACCATGGGCATCCAATATTGTATTACTATAGCATCTAATCAAGCTTGATAGTTATAAAGACAATTACATATATGACAGAGCAGAATTGTTAGCAAAATTGAGTGATGGGGTAGACTGCACTACCTTATTTACAGTTGTGTTTAGAAGGAACAATTGGAATCAGCCAGGCTATGAAAAGGGGAAAAATTATAGAATATTCCAGGCAAAAAAAAAAAAAAAATCTTTACACTATTACAAGGTAGGATGTGCAGAGAATTTTATGATATTTGATTACTGTGGAAAGTCAGGAGAAGGTGGCAGAGTTTTGAAGGTATTGAATGTTGTGCTAGAGAAATTGGGCATGGCAACATGAGAGAACTTGTTTGAAGGACTGGTATGCCTTTTGGCATAGGACTTAATCAGAAACAACTCTTCGCAGTTTTATCTTCATCTTTTTACGTATTATTTCCTGAAAATCATCTTGGAGATTCACCAGCATTCAGCTCAGTCCAGACTTGCTTGATAAATATGTCCTAACTAATACAGTATTAACACATTAAAAAAAAAAAAAAACTTAAAACTGATTAGATATGTGTTGCACTAAGTCACTTCAGTCATGTCCTAAAAGGCATTCCTATGGTCTATAGCCCTCCAGGCTCCTCTGTCCATGGGATTCACCAGGCAAGAATACTGGAGTGGGTCACCATTCCCTCCTCCAGGGGAATATTACTATTCAGAAATTCTCAGACTAATTGACAAAAATGCGTTAGCTAATACTTCAAAATAAAATTATATTAATAAAAATGTCTAAAACTCATAGTTCTCTAAGAAAACACACTTAATGGAATTTTGCATCCATGAATGGAAAAAATAAAATAATTAAAATTTAATTGCAATTTTGAATGAGAACAGTACTTTTAATAATGGCATATATATATATTTTAGTTTAAAGATTATTATTTTATGTGTCAGGTTTGTCAGAGTATAACTGACAAATAAAAATGTCTCTATTTAAGACATACAAAGTGATTTGTTATAAATAGAAAATGTGTAATGATTAACATAACCAAGCTAATCATCACAGCCATCACCTCACATAGTTACTATGGTGTGTGTGTGTGTGTGTGTGTGGTGAGAACACTTAAGATCTGCTCTTGTAAGTTTCAAGTATAAGATATAGTTTTATTAATTATAATCACCATACTGAATATTAACCTTGTAATTATTCACTTTATAAGTAAAAGTTTGTACCCTTTGATCAACATTTCCTCATTTCCTCCACTTCTCAGTCCATCACAACCACCATTCTAATCTGTTTCTGTGAGTTAGACTCTTTTAGATTCCATATATACATAAGTTCATGCAATATTTGTCTTGCTGTGTCTGGTTTATTTCACTTATTAAAGTGTCTTCAGATTCATTCATGGTGCCACAAATGGCAGTATTTTCTTCTTTATCTATGGCTGAACTTATATATATATATATATATATATATATATATATATATATATATATATATACACACATATATATACATATATAAATCATATATTATATATACATGTACAAATAATAATACATACATATATACACATATTAAAATTCCAAAGTTATTTTTCACAGGAAAAAAAAAGAGAGAATCTTAAAAATCCACAGGGAATCACAAAAGATCCTAAATGGCCAAAGTAATATTAAGAAAGAAGAACAAAGCTGGAGACAGTCTACTTCCTTTTTTAAAATTATGTTACAAAGCTATAGTAATCAAAACATCATAGTACTGACATAAAACCAAACTCATAGACTAGTGAAACATAATAGAGTCCAGAGGTAAACCACCCTTTCATGGTCAGCTTAATTTTTGAATAGTTTGTTTTCAGTGTATAAAAATTCAAGAGACAATTTTACATTTTGATTTGAATCCTGTAACTTTGTTGAATTTGTTTATCAGTTTTACCAGTTTTGTTTATTAGTTCTACCAGTTTTGGAATTTTTATGCTTTTTTTTTTTTTGTGGAGTAATCAGATAAACAATGTCGTATAAACCATGTCATCTGTAAATAAAGACAATTTGATTTCTTCCTTTATGACTTTTATGGCTTTTATTTTTCCTCTTGCCTTAATGCTCTGGCTAGACTTCCTGTACTATGTTGGATAAAAGAGGCAAAAATGGGCATCCTTATCTTGTTCCTGATTCTAGAGTAAAAGATTTCAGCTTCTCACCATGGATTGTGATGCTACCTGCAAACCTGGAATGTATGGTCTTTATTATGCTCAGGTACATTCCTGCTACACTAATATGTTGAGATTTTATGATAAATGGATGGTGAATTTTGTCAAATTCTTTCTTCAAATCTATTTTAAAAGTCATTTAATTTTTTTCTTCATTCTGCTAACATTATGCATCAGATCCTATTTGCATATGTTGAACCACCCAGGGATAAATTTCATTTTATGGTGTATTATTTGGAGCTTCCCTGATAGTGATTTGGTTAAAACGAACAAACAAACAAACAAACAAAAAAAAAAAAAACAAAAAAACACCGCCTGCAGTATAGGAGGCTCTGGTTCGATCCCTGGGTTGGGAAGATCCTTGGGAGAAGGGATAGGTTATCCATTCCAGCATTCTGGTCTGGAGAATTCCATGGAATATAGGGACTATATGGACTATACAGTCCATGGGGTCTCAAAGAGTTGGACACAACTGAGCAATTTGCACATCTTTTTAATGTATCATTGAATTAAATTTTCTAGCAGGGATATTGCAAAAAATATTTAATATGGATACTGGTTTGTATTTTTCTTGTTTTGTCTTTATTTGGGTTTGTTATGAAGATAATGCTGACTTTATAAAATGAGTTGGAAGTGTTTATTTTTCAATTCTTAGGAAGAATTTGAGGGTTTGTATTAATCCTCAAATGCTTATTAGAAACCACAAGTGAAGACGTGCGGTCCTGAGTTTTTTCCTCTTAAAAAAACTTTTATTTCTTCATTTTTGGCCACACTGGGTCTTTGTTGCTGCTCTCAGACTGTCTTTTGTTGCCGCACGTGGGGCTTCTCTTCATTATGGTGCGGGGGCTTTGCATTTCAGTGGCTTCTATTGTTGCAGAGCAGAGACTCTAGCATGTGGGCTTCAGTAGTTGTAGCAAGCGAGCTCAGTACTGGCAGCTCACTGGCTCTAGACAGCTTAGTTGCCCCTTGGCATGTGGAATCTCTCCAGACCAGGGATTGAACTCATGTCCCTTACATTGGCAGGCAGATTCTGAACCACTAGACCACAAGGGGTGTCTGGTCCTGAGATTCTTCTGTTGATGGATTTTTGATTGCTGACACAACCTATTTACTCCATATTGGTATGTTCATATTTTCTATTTCATGATTCAGTCTTGGTAAGTTATGTGTTCTAGTAATTGGTTAATTTCTTTTAAGTTAACCAATTTATAGGCATATAATCATTGACAGTAGTCACTTAATCCTTTGTACTTGTGGTATCAGTTGTAATGTCTTCACTTTTATTTATAATTTTATTTATTAGAAACATTTTTTTTTTCTTTTTTAGTCTAGCTAGCGTTTTCCAATTTGGTTTTTATTTATCTATTTTTTTAAAGCAACTTAGTATCATTGATTTCTCTACTGTCTGTCTAGTCTCTATTTTATTTATTTCCTAGATTTCATCATTTTATTTTTGTGCTATGCTTGGGTTTAGTTTGTTCTTTTTCAAGTACTTGTGTTATAAAGTTAGGTTGTGTATTTGATTTTTCTTTTTTATTAATATAGACATTTATTTCTATAAACTTTCCTCTTAGAACTGCTTGCTCTGTCTTGTAAATTTTGGTATATTTTATTTCTATTTTGGGTTGTTTCAAGATACTTTTTTGATTTCCATTGCTTTATCATCTGATGCATTTGTTGTTCATAAGTGTACTGCTTGATTTCCACATATTTGTCAGTTTTGCTTCTGTCACTAGTTTATAGTTTCATACCATTATGGTAGGAAATGATAATTATTTGATGGAGTAATGTTTGCCTAATTCTTCATAATCTATATATCCTTGCATTGGTATCTGTGCATTTGAGGGAGTAATTGTCATTTCCATTCTTTACAGACTGATTTCAGCGGGTAAAGAAATACCTTCTCTTGCTGGTTTCCCTGAGCCAGCAATCCCTAATGTAATCCAATTAGGGATTGCCTCTGCAATCACAGTCCATTTGTGTTAAGGTAAGCTCCTGTGGCTGCTGCTGGGTATTTACTAGTTTGGCAAGACTGTGACCAGTGCTTGGGCACGTACGGATCCTGTCTGGTCCCTGGGCAAACTGGACTGCTTCTAGGTCCATGATCAGCAGGGCTGGTGCTGAGACAAAGGTCTTCTTCAGGTCTACTAGGTGTGGTAATGGATGCGGCTCCACCTGGCCTCTGGATAGGCTCTCACGGGATCACTGTGAGGGTCCCTTGGCAAGGTAGGATTGGAGATGATTTGTGGCTGAGAGAGGCAGAAATCAAGTCAATGAATTACTTTAGGTTCTGGAGGTGGGGCTGTGGTTTGTAGGCCTTCTGGGGACACGAATGGGCATGTCTCCTGCAAGTTTCCTGAGCAAGCAGGATTGTCCCCAGACCATAGCTCAGATGGGTTGAAGTTGAATCATAGGACTGCTTCAGGATCTCCAGGTGGACCAAGATTAGTGGGCTGATATCTTGGGCAAAGGATGGGGTGTCTCCTGCTGGGCCCCTTAGGCAGTCAGGATCATGCCTGAATTGAGGCAGCTGAGGTGCTGGAGCTGGGTCTTGGACTGCTTCAGGGTACACGGCTGAGACCAAAGTTGGTAGGCCTGTTACTTGAGACTCAGGTAGGTGTGACTCCTCCTGGGGGGCTTGGCAGACAGTGCTGGCAGCAGAAGCAATACAGGGCTGTAGCAAAATGCACACAGAGATGGTGTTGTTTCCAGGTCTGTAGCTGGGACCACAGTTGGCAAACTTGTTACCTGGACATGAGTCTGCCTTCTCAAAACTGCCCTCCTTGGTCTTGAGTTTCAACAAGGTTTTGCACCCTTCCTGCCTGAATCCCAAAGCTCCCATAAAGGCATGCTTATCTATAGAGGACTGCCACATTATTGTTGCTGTATGGGGGATTAGCATCAGAGGATCTTTTATCCTGCCATTTTACTGACATCACTGCTAATATTTGAATATGCAAATTTGATTGAGGTCATTGAATTAATGCGTTAGAAGGTAGTTTGTCACTTTAGACAAATTTCTTATTATAAGGCAGAAATTAAAAAAAAATGGCATTCTTTCCATAGTATGGTCTGTGAATTAAGTATAAGATTCATTAATATTTATAAAGAATATTTCTATACTCAGTTAAAGCTATTATTTTCAGTGCATTTTTAGCAGGTGTTTGTATCTCTTCATTAAAGAATATTATCAACTAAAGCATATTCTCACAGAAGCTTTGATATATAAAATCCATTGGTACCAAATTACCTGTAATGCTTAACTGTCAAGGTTAATTACCTAAATATATCTTTTCTTACAACAACTTTTGTAAGAAACAAATTGACTCAGCTGAGGTAATTAACATTTTAACAACATCATTGAATACACAATAAACAAACCAAAAAAAATTCCCTGAAATCATACTTTTTAGTTTCAAAATTATTATGCCAAAACAGGTAAAAAACTGAGATGTATTTAATGTGACCTGTGACATATTACATTCAGTCCTATTATTAGACATTTAAAAATTAACTTTATTATCCAGAGAACAAACAGATCCACATTCTCTAAAACTTTGTTTAATATTTAGGAGATAGGATAACTTCATTAAGTCTCCTTTCTTCTAAAGACTTCACGATTTTATTCTTTTCTTTTATTTTATTTTGCTTTTTCATTATTTTTCCATTCCTACATTCACACACTGCTTAAAGAGCTTACTGACAAAGGTTTTCATTTTTTCTTGGCATTTTCAGGGTTCCTATACACTTTCCTACATTCATTTTGTTCTTGTAAATATCATTGAGTCTGTAAACTGAAAGAATTCCTTAAGGTCATTGACGTAGCAGCTAACTTACAGCATTCTTAAATTTGTTCTGTGCAGTACTTGCCAGTGTATGGTGAAGTAACTAGTTTTATATAAACTCATTGCAACTTTCCATCTTTCTTCTTTTGCTTACAATAGTTATCTAACTCACGATTGTTTCATTCAATGTGCTTCACTTCAGGGTGGTTTTTTTCTGAAAAGTATCTAATGTATCTATGTCTACATGGCCAAGTAGCAAAATTATTTAGTATTCTATTTCTTCTTCCAGGTGCTATTAATTCCAGATTCAGATGGAAAACTTCCTTTTATTGAACCACATGAGAGCATTCATTTTATTTTATTTTATTTTTTACTTTTTTTTGTTTTTTATTTTTTAAATTTTAAAATCTTTAATTCTTACCTGCGTTCCCAAACATGAACCCCCCTCCCACCTCCCTCCCCACAACATCTCTCTGGGTCATCCCCATGCACCAGCCCCAAGCATGCTGCACCCTGCGTCAGACATAGACTGGCGATTCAATTCTTACATGATAGTATACATGTTAGAATGCCATTCTCCCAAATCATCCCACCCTCTCCCTCTCCCTCTGAGTCCAAAAGTCCGTTATACACGTCTGTGTCTTTTTTCCTGTCTTGCATATAGGGTCGTCATTGCCATCTTCCTAAATTCCATATATATGTTCATTTTATAACAACTTTTCTTTTTAAGGCTTAATTTCATTTTATATATTTGTCAATGAAAATTCTGTCCTCAAAAGTCTTTAGTTTATATTATTTCACTGTTTAGGCTTTGTTAACTTGAATCTATGTTAAAAATGTGTCTTCTTTTTTTTTTTACAAAGTGATATAATTCTAACTCTATTTAAATGATCATATTTTGATTTTTTTTATAATGAAAAATGAGAAATGAGACATAGAAGTGTCTGGGTAATGAACTGAATATCAGTTTAGTCCTTCAATAGGCAGTGAATTAATAAGAGGATATATGTTTAACATAGTTTATACTTTAGAATACTCATTATTATCCCCTTTTAAAAAATTCTAACTAAACAAAAGAAATTATATTGCCATAACTTTTTAAACTTTAAATCCCATTACAATTTTGATTCCAGTCCACCTTAAATAAATTGTATGTTAAAAAGGTGTGGTTGATTTTAGCTGCAGTTTCTATCAGCTTAGCAAAGAGATGGGAGTAACAAGAGGTGAATAAGACAGTTTTTGGTGTAGGAGACAGATTTACAGAAGGTGCAACCAGGGTAGTAAACCTATCTTAGATGGAAAGGTTAGTGAAAAGCGTAACATATCTAAGATAATGGGATCAACCAAAAAAGATCCTCAAAATTCAAGCACACAGTTATTGGTATGAATAATCCCGGGAAAAATACCTGAATAAAAGCTAGTAGATAATAGAAGAGCCGTGCCGGAGGCAATCTGGAATAGGTATGGGGAAAGTGCAACAAATTATCTATAGTGTTGTTCCTAATCCTCTTTGCCTTAGGCTCTGGTCTTTGCTGATACCTGCATATTAGAAGGAGGCTAGCAAATAAAATTAAATAAATATATAAGAAAACATGTTGGTGCTACATTACTCAAAACATGATATTCAACACTGGCATAATGCAATATGTAGTCAAAACACTGTATCCTACCACTGCTGGGTCTGGAGGAAATCCTTCTCATTTCTTGCCACCATGTCTGAATTCCAAGAAGATTTGTTGATTGTTCCTCTGTTGCCATAGGAAAGAGACAGAGTTTAATTAAGAGGAAAGACAAATTAATAAATCTGACAAATTTTTATTAAGTTGCATGAATATAATACATTCCTGCAAAATAAATTTTTATAAAAAATTGACTAATTTGAAGTAATTATAAAAATTTAAATTCAATATAGTGCTGAAGAAGTGATGCTGTAGAACTGCGGTGCTAGAGAAGACTCTTGAGAATCTCTTGGATTTCAAAGAAGTCAAGTCAGTCAATCCTAAAGAAAATCAATTCTGAATATTCATTGGAAAGACTGATGGTGAAGCTGAAGCTCCAATACTTTGGCCACCTGATGTGAAGAGCTGACTCACTGATACTGGGAAAGACTGAGGGTAGGAGAAGAGGGAGACAGAGGATGAGATGGTTGGATGGCATCATTAACTCAATTGACATGAGTTTGAGAAAACTCTGGGAGATAGCGAGGGACAGGGAAACCAGATGTGCTGCAGTCCATGGGGTCACAAAGAGTTGGACATGACTTAGTGACTGAACAACAAGTTGACTAAAGTAAAGAAATAATGACTGGAGTAGCATTACAGTATTCCCAGAAAACCTGAATGAGAAGAAAACATTTTTATGATAATGAAAAAGAATCATTTCCAAAAACTGATTTATATTCAGACAACTTTCTGGCCATTATCAATCAAGGTAAATTTTTGATTTTTTTAAAAATTGAATAAATAAATTGATTTATTTCCTGATTTCTTTATAATACTGTAGCTTCAAAAAATGTAAAAATTCAAAAACTATTGCATGAATTTATACACTGCATGAGCTAAGTAATAAAATTACAATAACAAAATGAAAGTATTTTAATAGCCGTGTGATGATAGTAGTTTATTATATGAGTTCTTTATAATCATTGAATATTTTATCTGTGGTTAATGCCTGAATCTTAGAATTTCTTAATGAATTCTATTGATAATTCCAGTTTTTCCTGTTTCAACAAAGTGTCTCCAACTTGAATTTATTAAGACTCTCAGATTTCAGGGAGACAGGAAACATTTTGCATTACTGTCAGTTAAACACAAATTATGTTAGAATATAAAATGTAATAATTTAATGTGCTGTATCTTAAATATCAATATATTTATAAATATTTATAATTTATGCTTATCTTATTACTTATTCAGACATCTTGGCTCATCAAAGAATACTAACACATGAACAATAATATTTAAATATAGTTACATCTGATAGTTTGCTGACTTTCAGTGATAAATATAGTTTTGCATGGATTGCTCAATTTTGTCTTATAGAAGTGTACTTTTCAAGGTAAGAGGATAGATGACATATAATTTAACAACTTATTTGCTTCATTCATAACTTGCATGTGAGTCTGTATCAGTACCTGCCCAAGTAATCTCTTTTGTTAGAAGCTTTTCAAAAAATATATTTACTTATCTCTTGGTCATTCTTTTTATAATCTTTTTTCTGTTATGAAAACAACAACCAAAATTAAATGTTTTAGAGATTTAATCATAGTTTGCATATTCATGTTTTTTCTCTTATCTTCTTTATCAATTTTCACTTTCATATAAACTCACATCCTATTATGTTCCTTTTGACTCTGTGAGTAAACTGGCTCTATTTTTTAAATCAAATACATATGAATTACAAAAGAATTGCTGTATCTTATTTAAATTAATTGAAGCAAAATTATATAAATTATAAAAGTTATGTACACTGAATAAATAATACAATCTTTCTAAAAATAGTACAAATTTATGAAATAAAAATGGAGTTTGATAATTTGGAGTTTTAACCCTGATCAAATACAGGTTTTTGTTTTTTTTTTTCTTTTTTTCCCCAAGTCAAACCAGTTATTTAGGGTATGCAGATGACTGCGAAAGATTTGAAGAAAAATTTTGATATAGTGACATTGCTGCTACTGCTAAGTCACTCCAGTCGTGTCCAACTCTATGCGACCCCTGAGACGGCAGCCCACCAGGCTCCCCCATCCCTGGGATTCTCCGGGCAAGAACACTGGAGTGGGTTGCCATTTCCTTCTCCAATGCGTGAAAGTGAAAAGTGAAAGTGAAGTCGTTCAGTCGTGTCCAACTCCTAGCGACCCCATGGACTGCAGCCCACCAGGCTCCTCCATCCATGGGATTTTCCAGGCAAGAGTACTGGAGTGGGTTGCCATTGCCTTCTCCAATAATGACATTAAGTATACCTGAATATGGCTTTCCTGTAGTTTAGTTGGTAAAGAATCTGCCTGCAGTGCAGGAGATCCTGGTTTGATCCCTGGGCTGCGAAGATCCCTTGGAGAAGGAAATGCAACACACTCCAGTATTCTTGCCTGGAAAATCTCATGGACGGAAGAGCCTGAAGGTTACAGTCCATGGGCTCACAAGAGTTGGCATGACTTAGCAACTAAATTACCATATCTGTATATATCAGCACATAAAATCAGAGATAATCTTTCTGGGAGTAAAATGTAGTATAGAGTACATCTACAATGACAACTTGAACTGCGGCAACTTTCATTTTCTTCTGATGAACAATGCAATAGTTAGAAATAATTTAATAATAATAATAATGATAGGAGGTAATATTTACTTCTGCCTTACATATGAAATCTCTAAACTCAAATTTAAAATATTTACCAATTTAAACTGAAAATGTATTTTTCAGAATAGTTTAAGAAAATGCCGTTAATGCAACATACATACACTGTCAAGTGTGTGTGTGCTAAGTTGCTTTAGTCGTGTCCGACTCTATGGGACCCTATGGACTGTAGCCCACCAGGCTCCCCTGTCCATGGCATTCTCCAGGCAAGAATTCTGAAGTGGGTTGCCATTTCCTCCTCCAGACACTTTAAAGTAATGACCACAAATTTTAAAGTTTGCAGTGAATTATCACTCAAATTCTAAAACTTTGATATTGAATCCAGGAATGGCTTTCCAAACTTGAGTTTCAAGTTGTAATCAGTAAAACAACCACTAATTCTCTAAAAATTAAAACAAGAACATTGTTATCATTCAAGCATTTAATTAGAGCTTCAAAAATAGATTAATTGTAATTGAATAAGTAATAAAATATAGCTTGGCTTTTTTTTTTAGAGAAATCTAAATTAACAAGGTTAATTAAATCACTTTATTTTTTGCTTTGTCAGTAAACTTAGTCCTTCTCATGTCCTTAGAGCTGAAAAGCAAATAATCTGTAAAAATAAATGATCTTCTTTTTTTTAATTTTAACCTCACTGAAATTGCAAAGTCTATTAAAGCAGGTTTTACTTTTTATAATAACTTCATTTTAAAATGAACTTTTTATATCTTATATGTTTTTCTTTCTTTTGCCTACCAGAGATATTTCATTATATAGCATCATTTTTCTCCATCCTTCTTATCTTGATAAACAGACTAGAGAAAATCTTATATCAATATAACTGTATTAATCTCAAAGTTAATGCCAAAATTAATGTGAATGATAGAATACATATATGTAACATGACCCAAATGATTTCTTGCTTAATATATATTTTGGCCAATAGCTGCTAATTCAGCTGCTCCTAATTCTAATTCATACAAAAAAAATGTATCAGTTCTTTACTATATTCTAAGCCCTGTAATAAGTATAGGACACAATAAGACAAACTTTGTCTCTGAACTAAGGAATACACATTTTGTTCTGGAAGCAGTGGATGAACTATAAGCCAGAAAAAAATCACACACAAAACAAATCAGTATCATAAAAGGATACATGTTTGGCTGAAAATATGAGACTACCCGTGATATTAAGTAAAAGAGGTTCAGTTTAGTTCAGTCATTTAATCATGTCCCACTTTGTAAGTATATTTAAATTGCCTGAAGGAGACTTGGTAGGAGGAGTGATTTTAGATAAAGCTAAAATAGTAAGATTGTAATCGCTTACAGTTCTGTGGGAGTATTGCAAGCAAAGGGACAGAAAATACAAATGCTCTCAGTTATCTGAAAGAAAATCAATTATATTGGTAGTAACTAAGGGACAGAGATATGCAGATGACACCACCCTTATGGTAGAAAGTGAAGAGGAACTAAAAAGCCTCTTGATGAAAGTGAAAGAGGAGAGAAAAAGTTGGCTTACAGCTCAACATTCAGAAAACGAAGATCATGGCATCCGGTCCCATCACTTCATGGGAAATAGATGGGGAAACAGTGGAAACTGTACCAGACTTTATTTTTGGGGGTTCCAAAATCACTGCAGATGGTGATTGCAGCCATGAAATTAAAAGACGCTTACTCTTTGAAAGGAAAATTATGACCAACCTAGACAGCATATTCAAAAGCAGAGACATTACTTTGCTAACAAATGTCCATCTACTCAAGGCTATGGCTTTTCCTGTGGTCATGTATGGATGTGAGAGTTGGACTGTGACAAAAGCTGAGAGACAAAGAATTGCTGCTTTTGAACTGTGGTGTTGGAGAAGACTCTTGAGAGTCCCTTGGACTGCAAGGAGATCCAACCAGTCTACTCTAAAGGAGATCAGTCTGGGGTGTTCTTTGGAAGGACATATGCTAAAGCTGAAGCTCCAATACTTTGGCCACCTTATGTGAAGAGTTGACTCATCGGAAAAGACTCATGCTGCTGGGAGGGATTGTGGGCAGGAGGAGAAGGGGACAACAGAGGATGAGTTGGCTGGATGGCATCATTGACTCGATGGACGTGAGTTTGTGTGAACTCTGGGAGTTGATGATGGATAGGGAGGCCTGGCGTGCTGTGTTTCTTGGGGTCGCAAAGAGTTGGACATGACTGAGCGACTGAACTGAACTGAACTGATGGGGCAGAGGTCAGGTCAAGATCATAGGTATTCATTTGTGGCTTCCCTCATAGCTCAGTTAGTAAAGAATCTGCCTACAATGTGACAGACCTGGGTTCGATCCCTGGGTCAGGAAGATCCCCTGGAGAAGGAAATGGTAACCCACTCCGGTATTCTTGCCTGGAGAATGCCATGGGCAGAGAAGCCTGGCAGGTTATATAGTTCATGGGGTCGCAAAAAGCCGGACACCACTTAGCGACTAAACCACCAAGGAGCAGAAGCAAACTGAGGGTTTATGAGCCATTGCAGGGAATTTTCATGTTATAATATGTGTGGAGAAAAAGTACTAGAAGCTTTAAACACTGGCATTCAAGTTTTACTCTTGAATGTCAGCAATTTGCAATATTTACTCTGATACGTGCTTGGGGAATAAACAGAGAAGAGTGACTACCTAGGGACCAGAAACAAGGCTCTTGGCACATTTGTGTAGTCTGGTCTAGAGATAATCACCATCATGCTGAAGACGTTAGAGGTACAGTGGGAGAGAAGGAAAATTATTTATGATATATTTTAGAGATGGGGCCAAAAATATTTGCTGAAAGAAGAAAAAAAAGTCAGCAAAGATTCTCATGCTTTCGGTTTAAGCAGTTGATTAGTGTTTGTGCCATTCACTAAGGAAAGGAAGCATCAAATAGAACACATTCATGGGACAAAACCAAAAGCTCCATTGGGATATCCTGAATTGGACATGCATGCTCTAAGTGAGATATCCAATAAGGATAAAGGATTAGATAGATAGATAGATAGACAAATAGCTATATAATTTACATGAAGGAAAACAAAGCATATTTGCATGTTGATGAAAAAATTGGAGAGAATATTTATGAAGGTGACAGAGAAGATTACATGAAAAATAGTTTAGAAAGAGATAGGTAGGAGTACATTACAGTGGTTGTTGTAAATATTTAGAAAAGAGGCTGAGGACATAGGGGAGCCTTGACAACAGAATGCATATTCCTGCCAGCTCAAGTGAAAGAATTTGGGATGATGAAGAAGAATGTAAGACTGGATTAGATTTAATGATGTACAGGGCAGTTTGGAGATAAAAATCTGCTTAGTGATGGATGATCCTGGAGGCATAAACATGATTTTTGACCCAAGAAATCAGGAATAGGAAACAGAATAATAGTAGTGCCAGATCTCTCAGATACTACTTCTCAAACTATGTGTGGTAAAAGACTATTTTTCCCCTCTGCATCAGAGAAGAATATTTACTAATGTAGAAATAAATTTATGGGGAAAAGATTACATGTTTTGATACTACATCAATATTTCTGTAAATATTTAATTTCCATGTTATTTCTTTGTATATCAGTAAAAAATTTTCCAAGTGACACCAACTTGAAAAATACACTTTCAGATTTCCTTAGGCCAGTGCGAGAAACAGATAAAGCTCTACTTAAGAACAGCATTCATTTGTGTGTGTGTGAAGCTGACAAGAGTAAAATCTGGCAAACTGTAAAATGTTTATTAAGTTAGGTATTTTATTTTTACTTTTAAATCATATACACACTACTGTATATTATATATTACATTATAAGTATAATGCATAATATATTACATATAGCATGTTTTGTATATTAAATAATAACAATGAAATAAAAGGGACAAGGTGTTCACTTAAAAAGTACACATGAAATCATTGATGAAAAGATAAAAACTCATAATTGTACTTAAAAGGTTATCAGAACATAAGGCAAAAAATTGGCACCAACGAAAAGGGATATGGATCTGTGTTGAGAAAAATTTTCCTCAGGCTTAACATTATGGCATATCCAAGCTTTATTTATAAAGTACTGTTTTGATTATGTTAATACTAAGCTTTTCATATCACTACTAATAATCATTACCTGACTCAGTACATGTGGATTCCAGAAACTGAGTAATAATACTTCCTCAGTTCTGAATACTATTACACCTGTCATAGTTCTGCATTTGGACTGATATTTCACAACACAGAGAAGAACTGGGAAACAGTGGACTATGAAGAAAAGCCAATGGCAATTTGGAGGAGTTGTTGGGTATTGGTAAGAATTCATGCTTTGTAGAGTATTGACATGAATAAAGTTTAGAAGGATATGTGGAAACATAAAAATCCAGTTATAGATGAATCCTACTGGAAATTTAATGCATTTTCTCCCTTGAATTATATTTATTCAGAATTACACAGAAAAAAATTTTTGAGATAGGATGAAGATTGTTCTCCAGTAGGGAACTGATTCAAAAGTCTAAATTCTATTAAAAATGAGGAATTGATTTGAGTCTTTATATATAACCTTGTCCTATATCTATAGAACTAAGACTGTGACTCCCATTTCTGTAGAACTAAAAGTCACTAGTCAAAGCTATGGTTTTTTCCACTAGTCATGTATGGATGTGAGAGTTGGACTACAAAGAAAGCTGAGTGCTGAAGAACTAATGCTTTTGAACTGTGGTGTTGGAAAAGACTCTTGGGAGTCTCTTGGACTTCAAGGATGTCCAACCAATCCATTCTAAAGGAAATCAGTCCTGAATATTCATTGGAAGAACTGATGCTGAAGCTGAAACTCCAATACTTCAGCTACATGATGCAAAGAACTGACTCATTTGAAAAGAGCCTGATGCTGGGAAAGATTAAGGGTGGAATGAGAAGGGGACGACAGAGGATGAGATGGTTGGATGACATCGCTGACTTGATGGACATGAGGTTGAGCAAGCTCTGGGAGTTGGTGATGGACAGGGAAGCCTGACATGCTGCAGTCCATGGGGTCACAGAGTCAGACACAACTGAGCTACTGAACTGAACTGAATTGAAAAGTCACAAAGAGTTACTACTATGTGGCCAAGGAAAAAATGAAAAGACAAATGCTCACTTCCCCCACTATAGATTTCAAAGCATAAGTCATGCTGAAAATAAGTAGGAAAGAAATTCTAAATTGGATGAGAGATCTGCTTGTTTATACTAGCATGGACAGAAGTTTATTTAATGACTGTAGGCTGAGATATCTGCTATTATATGTGGATGACTGGCAAAGCTATGGAATAGATTTGAGACTGTATGCCTGTGTGAAGAATGATCTTACCAGATTTCAGAGGGCAGCATTGCATAATAATGTTTATTTCTAAGGATTTCCAACTAAGCCCATTTCATCCTGGCTTACATATTGACGGATCACACAATGCCTTGTTTGAGAGTTTTTCATAGACTTCTACCAGATAATCAAACTAATTTCCTGTTCTTTGGCACAGAAATGGTCTCAGTTATCAGGCTCATGCAGAGTGAGATGTATCCATGTAGCTGTGTTCCAACAAATAGCATAAGAGCGGTAATTATGTGCTTCATTTCCAGCAACATAAGGTCAATTAAAACTTTTTATGCACTCTATTCTTCATTCTTTATTCTTCTATCAGGCACATGATGAGGACAAAAAAGCTCCAGGTCCTGGTAGAGAAATACAGAATAGGAACCTGGGTCATTGAATAAACTAATGAAGGAGAAATGATCTATCTTCCCATGCATTTGTCAGCTATTATTTTGAGGGTAAAATAAAAATTCTATTGTGTTAAGTAATTTTTTTGTGGGGGTTCTTTTTCTATAGCACTTAGCCTATCTTAACTAGTAGAAAGAATGATATCCATAGCACAAAAAGAGATGTAAAAACTTTTTCTATATTGTTGTTCAGTCACTCAGTCATGTCCAACACTTAGAAACCCCATGGACTGCAACACACCAGCTTCCCTGTCCTTAACCATATCCCACAGCTTGCTCAAACTCCATTGTCCATTGAGCAAACTCAAATGTCCATTGAGTTGGTGATGCCATTCAACCATCTCATCCTCTGTCCCCTTCTCCTCCTGCCTTTGATCTTTCCCAGCATCAGGGTCTTTTCTAATCAGGCTCTTTGTATCAGGTGGCCAAAGTATTGGATCTTCAGCTTCAGCGTCAGTCCCTTTTCTATATTAAAGGAAGTGTACTAATGTCTCCAAGATTCACAAGAAGAAAATACTTCTGAAATTATATAATACAAGATCCAAAGGACAAATTTAGAGGCTGCATTCATCCTAAATGAATTGCAAGAAATTTTCCCTCATACATGAGTAAAACAAAGTCATAAGAAATGAGACAGAAGAGATTAGAAGGTAAGGAGATAACTGAAAGATGAGAGTAAAAATGATAAAAAGTCTACAATGTAGGAAAGGAAGAGAGAATTTGACACTGCAGAAAATCAAATCACTAGCCTGAAAGACAAATATGAGGAGTTCTCCTAGAATGAATGGAATAAAAGGTAACGGACTTAAAATGTTGATATGGAAGAAGGATAAAGCCAAGGTTAGGTAATAAAATGAAAAGATACCAATATTTTTTTCTTTCCAGAAGCAAATATATATATATATTGAAATATATATATGAAAATATATAATGAAGATCTCAAATTTATAATGAAAAATCTCAAGCTGAAGAGATGAATGATTTTATGGTTTGCTCAGAAATTATCAACAATAAGGAGTTATTGTGATACAGTTTTGAACTACAAACATAAGAGAAATAGAATCTATGCAATGAGGAATGGAAAAAGAGACAGATGCGCAAGCACGCATGAATACCATCAAAAGAAGAAAAATTGGTGATCAGCAAGCATATGGTCCTGTCCAAAATGTCCACTGAAAAGTTTGATCCTTGAAATTTGGTCCTATCAAAAATATCCACGCTTAGAAAACAACCCTGACATCAAATATCCCATAACTTTTATATATACTTTTAGGTTACAGGATTAATCCATAGAAAAACACTATCATGCTTTACTAGCCCAATAATTGTGTTGTGGCCATATTGCCAGTAATAATAATTCTTGACTAGCAGGAATGACAGAAGAGCAGGATTTAAATTTACTATGTGTACTGAGAGAAGCTTCTATAGTTAGAGAAATGAACAAAAAGTCCAGGATGGAATCTCTAGATACATGGTGCACTAATATGTCACTGGGCATATATTTGGATATGACTGGGCCATTAAATACAGGGGAGTATGAAAGGAGGAGCTTGGTCAGATCACTACATAAAAAGAACAGTAAACGAGTTGACACAAACAATTTACAAAACATCTTGCGTGTTTGGGAGGAGTGAGAAAGCATATGACTCTCTTATTACACAGGGTTCACGTGTAATAACTGTCATGAGGAGGATGCTGGGCACTTAATTAACCCCCTGCTACAACTATCCCATCTCCCAAGGTTATGAGTGATGTTTCTCTTGAGTCAGCGTCCTATAGATGTACGATCACAGTAGACTGCAAGAAGCATCTGCTGCTATTTGGAGAGATTTTATTAGTGTGACTCTCACACAGCTCTTGGCTGGTACCTACCTCCTCGCTGATCCAGCTTAGCTGAACAAGGTGTTGAATCCCTAAGATGTTAGCAGGGTTTTCCCTACCAAAAAACCAGTGAGCATTTTGTCAGATGGTTAAAAAAAAAAAAAAAAATAACACTTCTGTTGCTTGGCAATATGGCATCTTTATTTGAAAATTCTCAGTAGAATATGGCAGAAACAGTGTACTCACAAAAAGAAAAGCCAATGCTACCTTAATGATTCTTATTATCATTTCCATTTTTTAAAAAATAATTTATTTATTTCAATTGGAGGCTAATTACTTTACAATACTGTAGTGGTTTTTGCCAAACATTGACATGAATTAACCATGGATGAACACATGTTCCCCATCTTGAACACCTCCCACCCCATCCCATCCCTCAGGGTCATCCCAGTGCACTGGTCCTGAATGCCCTGTCTCATGCATCTAAATTGGACTTGTGTTTCATTTCACATACGACAATATACATGTTTCAATGCTATTCTCTCAAATCACCCCACCCTCACCTTCTCCCACAGAGTCCAAAAGTCTGTTCTTTATCTCTGTGTCTCTTTTTCTGTCTTGTGTGTAGGGTCATTGTTATCATCTTTTTAAATTCCATATATATGCATTAATACACTGTACTGGTGTTTTTCTTTCTGACTTACTTCATTGTGTATAATAGGCTCCAGTTTCATCCACCTCTTTAGAACTGATTCAAATGCATTCTTTTTAATAGCTGAGTAATATTCCATTGTGTATATGTACCACAGCTTTCTTATCCATTCATCTGCCAATGGACATCTAAGTTGCTTCCATGTCCTAGCAGTTGTAAACAGTGCTTCGATGAATATTGGGATACAAGTGTCTCTTTCAATTCTGGTTTCCTTGGTGTGTATGCCCAGTAGTGGGATTGCTGGGTCATATGACAGTTCTATTTCCATTTTTTTAGGAATCTCCGCACTGTTCTCCATAGTGGCTGTACTAGTTTGCATTCCCACCAACAGTGTAAGATAGTTTCCTTACTCCACACCCTCTCTAGCATTTATAAGATCAAAGAAAAAGATATTTGCACTGTGAAGAGAGGGGAATCTATAGTTGCCAAAGTACAACTAGTCAAGATTTGGATAATGTTACAATCGTTCAACATGGGACAGAAAGACATCAGCACAAAGTTAGTGTTTGGGGGAAATAAGGAAAACCCTGAATATGTTAAAATGATACACAGAAGAACCAAATGCAAGATCATCAAGGTACTTCAAAGAACTCTCCATGACATTCATTATGAAGAAGTACTGTTAATACTATTAGAAATAAACTCACTGAAGAGGCAAGAAAATGGAATTCAAAACAGATATCAACCTCTAAACCCACTTTTACTGCATGGAGTTGAAATTCCCGAGGAGTACTGAGTGAAGAGACATGAAGAATCATCTCATGTGGTTCTGGTGCTCAAGATGACAAAATAATTCTTATTTATACAACTATCAGAAGACTTGATAGTTAAATGCCACTTATGCCTTATTTGTTAGAGAAGGAAATGGCAACACACTCCAGTACTCTTGCCTGGAAAATCCTATGGACGGAGGAGTCTGGTAGGCTACAATCAATGGGGTCGCAAAGAGTCAGACATGACTGAAGCAGCTTAGCAGCATCAGTGGCTTATTTGAAGGAGAAGAGGGCAACAGAGGATGAAAAGCGTGTCAGAGGATGAGATGGCTAGACAGCATCACCAATGCAATGAACATGAACTTGGGCAAACTCTGGGCGATGGTAAGGGACAGGGAAGCCTTGTGTGCTGCAATCCGTGGGATTGCAAATCTGACATGACTGGGCAACTGAATAATAAGAACAAAAGCTGTACTGTTAAAGGATGACACCTTCAAGATGGCACCAGTACATTTCACTCACTTATTTACTATGTACAGTATAGTATTGGGTTATACTATGCAAGTGGTTTATTAACTAAAAATGAAAAGCTGAGAACACACACACACACATATGAAAAAATACTTGCATTTCATGGAAAAAATTTCAGCATTAATCCTTCATTGTGTATAATGTGTTTTGAGATTGTAAATGTGAATGTGATTTGATGACTCCTACCAAATGCACAAATAAAAGGATGCTTTTCACTTTCCATAATCACTATGACAAAAACAATATCTTCTCTGAGTCTTACATGTAAGTAAAAGACAAGAGAAGTAACACATAAATGTGCATCCATGTTGTTTTAACTTCCATTTGTGCCTCTGAAAGATGTAAATGAAATTTTGAGTATAATACAGAGAACACAGAAGAAGATTTAGATGAGCTCATGTACTATGTTTAAAGAGTGTATTTCCATGGAAGACATGGCTGAGGCAGAAGATCAGAAGATCCATGATTTCCATCCTGTATTTGAGATGTTTATATATCAGTGTTTAACAGGTATCACAAAACAAACAATGCAGTGGAAAGCTGACAGAGCAAATTACCAAAGCTGATGGTAACGTATCACCCTTCAATATGGTGATTTGTTGAAATGTTAAAAGATGAACAGCAAAGGAATAAAGAAGATGTCACCCAAATTATGATGGTCTCATTCCAATATTCTCACCAGCTTCACAATACCGACAAAATCAAACTTATGTAACTAAAATTGTTAACAGACAGAAGGAATACAAAGCTAAAAATCAGGTCAGTATATACTTGAGAGAAATTGTTCATCGACTTGAGTAATCCTGCCAAACTTCATGATGGAGAACAAAATAAATGTAAAATTAAAATTCATCATGAATTACAATAAAAAATAACAGTTTAAACAAAGTTCAATGTCCGTATTATTTAACAAATCATGGGTCAAATATCTCAAAGGACATGTTGGACAGGCCCAAAATTTAAGGACCTTTTTCATGTAGATCAAATTTCAATAACTTTGGCAATGACACATGTTTGTATTATTTAACAAATCATGGAAGAAATGTCTCAATGAACATTTTGGACAGGACCAATTCTCAAGGGTTGTTTCAGCATGAACCAAATGTCTCACTCAGGAGCAAATTTCATAAAACTTCTGGCAAATTTAAATGTTTGTATCATTTAACAAGTCATAGAACAAACATCTCAATGAATGCTTTGGACAGCACCAAATTTCAATGACATTTTTCCCATGGACAACACATCAGTGGACTTTAGGACAGTACCAATATTAAGAAACTTTTGGTGTGGACCAAATACACCAGTGGATGTTTTGAACAGAAACAAATATCCTCCTACTGCTACTGTTGCTAAGTCGATTCAGTCGTGTCCGACTCTGTGCGACCCCAGAGACGGGAGCCCACCAGGCTCCCCCATCCCTGGGATTCTCCAGGTAAGAACACTGGAGTGGGTTGCCATTTCCTTCTCCAATGCATTAAAGTGAAAAGTGAAAGTAAAGTCGCTCAGTCATGCCCGACTCTTAGCGACCCTATGGACTGCAGCCCACCAGGCTCCTTCATCATGGGATTTTCCAGGCAAGAGTACTGGAGTGGGTTGCCATTATCTTCTCCGAAATATACTCCAAACACAGTTAATTGTTCTTTGATATTACAGAAACCAAACAACCAGAGGTACAGATTTCAAAATATTGAGTAGAAAGAGACATGACCTCATAATGCTAAATTGCGTGGTCTTTCCTTCTTAAACTTAAAAAACAAAGAAAAAAAAGAAAAAAGAAAATATTCTCAGGTATGCATGTTAAAAACTAAGTCTTTTGTATATTTTCTTTCTAAAATGGAGCATATATATCTCATGAAGAAGAAAAAAACCACAGGTAAGAATTAAATAAGGCAATTATAAACAATTAAAAGTGTGTTAAAATTAATAGCAAAAATCTGTGGTTATTTTTGTCAATCAGTAAAAAAAAATGGCTATGTTAAATATTTCATGAAATAATGAAGAATCATCTATATTTGATGCAACAGATCTTGGAGTTCTTCAAATGGATGAGATACAGAAAAATGAACTGCATTAAATAATTTTATTAACATAAGTTATTTAAAATAATTTTAACAATTTTATCAACTAGTAAAGTGTAGACTAAAGACACCTTAAAGAATTAAAAATATACATAAGACTTGAGAAGATTTACAAGTATACACAGAGCAACATATATATGTACATATAAGGAAAGATATACCTATTTGAATAC
The DNA here is from genome assembly GCF_042477335.2 of Ovis canadensis. NCBI lineage: Eukaryota > Metazoa > Chordata > Mammalia > Artiodactyla > Bovidae > Ovis > Ovis canadensis. The sequence continues at coordinate 115,466,163 of NC_091247.1, read as the reverse complement.
AGAGTTCCAAAGAATAGCAAGGAGAGATAAGAAAGTCGTCCTCAGTGGTCAATGCAAAGAAAAAGAGGAAAACAATAGAATGGGAAAGACTAGATATCTCTTCAAGAAAACTAGAGATACCAAGGGAATATTTCATGCAAAGATGGGCTCAATGAAGGACAGAAATGGTATGCCCTAACAGAAGCAGAAGACATTAAGAAGAGGTGGCAAGAATACACAGACGAACAGTACAAAAAAGATCTTCAGGACTCAGATAATCCGAATGGTGTGATCACTCACCTAGAGCCAGACATCCTGGAATGCAAAGCCAAGTTGGCCTTAAGAAGCTTCACTATGAACAAAGCTAGTGGTGGTGATGGAATTCTAGTTGAGCTATTTCAAATCTTAAAATATGATGCTGTGAAAGTGTTGCATTCAATATGCCAGAAAATCTGGAAAACTCAGCAGTGGCCACAGGACCGGAAAAGTTCAATTTTCATTCCAATCCCAATGAAAGGCAACGCAAAAAGCAATGCAAAAAAAACTACATAATTGCACTCATCTCATACGCTAGACAAGTAATCCTCAAAATTCTCCAAGCTAGGCTTCAACAGTATGTGAACCGTGAGCTTCCATGTGTTCAAACTGGATTTAGAAACAGCAAAGGAACCAGAGATCAAATTGTCATCATCCGTTGGATCATCAACAAAACAAGAGAGTTGCAGAAAAACATCTATTGCTGCTTAACTGACTATGCCAAAGCCTTAGACAGCATGGATCACAAGAAATTGCGGAAAATTCTTAACCTAATGGGAATACTAGACCACTTGACCTGCCTCCTGAGAAATCTGTATGCAGGCCAAGACTGGATGTGGAACAACAAACTGGTTCCAAATCGGGAAAGGAGTACATCAAGGCTATATATTGTCACCCTGTTTAATTACATATGTTTATTTACATACTTATTAACATATGCAGGGTACATCATGAGAAATGCTGGACTGGATGAAGCATAAGCTGGAATCAAGATTGCAGGAGAAATATCAACAACCTCAGATATGCAGATGACACCACCCTTATGGCAGAAACTGAAGAGGAACTAAAAAGCCTCTTGATGAAAATGAAAGAGGAGAGTGAAACTGGAGCCTATTATACAGGGTGAAGTAAGCCAGAAATAAAAACAACAATACAGTATACTAACACATATATATGGAATTTAGAAAGATGGTAACGATAACCCTGTATGCGAGACAGCAAAAGAGACACAGATGTATAGAACAGTCTTTTGGACTCTGTGGAAGGAGGGGGTGGGATGATTTGGGAGAATGGCATTGAAACATGCATAATATCATAAACGAAATGAATCACCAGTCCAGGTTCAATGCATGATACTGGATGCTTGGGGCTGGTGCACTGGGATGACCCAGAGGGATGGTACGGGGAGGGAGGAGGGAGGGGGGTTCAGGATGGGGAACACGTGTATACCTGTGGTGGATTCATGTTGATGTATGGCAAAACAAATACAATATTGTAAAGTAATTAACCTCCAATTAAAATAAATAAATTTATATTAAAAAAAGAAAGACAAAGCTGGCTTGAAACTCAACATTCAGAAAACGAAGATCATGGCAGTCAGTCCCATCACTTCATGGCAAATAGATGGGAAACAATGGAAACAGTGGCAGACTTTATTTTCTAGGGCTCCAAAATCACTGCAGATGGTGATAGCATCTATGAAATTAAAAGATGCTTGCTCCTTGGAAGAAAAGCTACGACCAACCTAGACAGCATATTAAAAAGCAGAGACATTACTTTGCCAGCAAAGTCCATCTACCCAAAGCTATGGTTTTTCCAGTGGTGATGTATGGATGTAAGAGTTGGACTCTGAAGAAAGCTGAGTGCTGAAGAATTGATGCTTTTGAACTGTGGTGTTGGAGAAGACTCTTGAAAGCCCCTTGGACTGCAAGAAGATCCAACTAGTCCATTCTAAAGGAAATCAGTCTTGAATATTCATTGGAAGGACTGATGTTGACGCTGAAACTCCAATACTTCGGCCACCTGATGTGAAGAACTGGCTCATTTGAAAAGACCCTGATGCTGGGAAAGATTGAAGGTAGAAGGAGAAGGGGACGACAGGGGATGAAATGTTTGGTGGCGACTGAGCGACTGAATTGAACTGATATATAAAATGAAGACACTAAGAAAATTAAAAAATCAAAGTATAAATAAGATGATAAAATATATAAAAGACAGATTTTATCCATTTACACATTAAATTGAAAGAATTTAACTGTCAAAATAGAATTCTCCCTACATGAGAAAACTAAAATCTGCATGATGTTTCAGTTCAGTTGCTCAGTCGTGTCCGACTCTTTGTGACCCCCATGGACTGCAGCACAGGCCAGGCCTCCCTGTCCATCGCCAAGTCCCGGAGTTTACTCAAACTCATGACTATTGAGTTGGTGATGCCATCCAACCATCTCATCCTCTGTCGTCCCCTTCTTCTCCTGTATTCAATCTTTCCCAGCATCAGGGGCTTTTCCAATGAGTCAGTTCTTTGCATCAGGTGGCCAAAGTATTGGAGTTTCAGCTTCAGCATCAGTCCTTCCAATGAATATTCATGACTGATTTCCTTTACGTTTGACTGGTTTGGTCTCCTTGCTGTATAAGAGACTCTCAAGATTCTTCTCCCACACCACAGTTCAAAAGCATTACTTCTTCGGTGCTTAGCTTCCTTTATGGTTTAATTCTCACATCTGTACGTGACTCCTGGAAAAAATATAGCTTTGAATAGACAGACTTTTGTTGACAAAGTAATGTCTCTGCTTTTTAATATGCTGTCCAAGTTGGTCATAGCTTTTCTTCCAAAGAGCAAGCATCTTTTAATTTCATGACTGCAGTCACCATCTTCAGTGATTTTGGGACCAAGAAAATAGAGTCTGTCACTGTTTTCCTGTGTATTTGCCATGCAGTTATGGCACTGGATGACATGATCTTCTTTTTCTGAATGTTGAGTTTTAAGCCAGCTTTTTTACTCTCCTCTTTTACTTTTATCAAGAGGCTTTTTAGTTCCTCTTTGCTTTCTGCCATAAGCATTGTGTTATCTGCATATCTGAGGTTATTGATATTTCTCCCTACAAACTTGATTCCAGTTTGTGCTTCATCCAGTCTGATAATTTGCATGAAGCAGTCTGCATATAAGTTAAATAAGTGAGGTGACAATATACAGCCTGAGGTACTCCTTTCCCAATTTTGAACCATGGTTAAAATAGACTTAAATCTAAGTGACATTAAAAATAATATGACAACATATATGTTGAGCAAACAAACAGGTGACCACTTTACCAAATAAAATAAATGATATTTTCTCTTGACAGTCTTCTTAAAGAATTTAATCCCTGCTTCATTTGAGTTTGTATACTGTACTAGAGACTTTTATATAATTTTATGATATTAACTATTATATTTTTCTAAATTATCCTGTGAATTAAGTACAATGTGATCTTTATTCTAAACATACATAAAGTAAGGTAGTTTATTAATATTCTCCAAGATCATACACTTTGAAAATTATGGAGGTGAGATTGAAATACAGGGCAGCTGAGTTCAAAGCCCAAGATTCTATTTTTACTATGTTTCTATGAAGATAAAATTGTCATAAAATGTATGCCCCCTGATTATACTGCACTTGGTTATAATTTGTAAGTAAGAAAAAACAGAAGAAAACAAGCATACCTCTTTCAGACATGAAAGAGGCATGTGTTATATCTAAAAACACATTTAGAAAACTGTAAACTATAATCATAAATAATAATTCAAATACTGTCAGTGGCACTTACAATTAAATAGATTAGTGAAAACTGTTCTGTTTTAATCCGTGTATTACATACTTTACAAATGTATTTTATAATCACAGCAATTTTTGCTGTAAGAAAAATAAAGCCCAAACCTGAGATAGAAAGTAAGTAGTTGAAAGTCTGTAGTATTTATGCTGAAGCCAGTATTTGTATACAGAACTATTCTACTCCAAACCCCTTTACGTGAAACTATATTATGTTCTAATAAAATGACAAGGTGGATTTTAAGATTTTTAAATTTAAAAATTTTTTGCGACTTTATTGAGATATTATTGACATATAACATATGTATGTTTAAGGTACACAAGATTATTTGGGACACAAATTGTGAAATGATAAGAAAAAGATTTGTGAACACCTCTATCCCTTTACATAATTACCTTTTTCTGTGTGTGGTGAGAAAAAATAAAAATAAATGTAATAAGGATTAAACTTAGAAAATTGGAAAAAAGATAATAAAAAGAAGTGTGTGAAGCTATGTTAAAGCTAAAAATCTATTAAATTGATGATGAAACAAAAATTGACAAATATATAAAATAAATATTTATCTGATTGATGAATAAAAGAAATAAATGTCCAGTAAAAGTGAACAAGATAATTTTATAAAAGAAAACAAATATAGAGGAAAGAGAATTTACAACAGGCATTTAACCTCAGAAAAAAATTATTTAGAAATTATAAAAATATATATATATAGTAATAATGCATGTAGTTCTATTCAGAAAATAAAAATTTAATAAAGGGAACAATTTTGGAGAAGAACATTATGTTTTTACTTTGACTATAGCATAAGTTAAATGTTTAAAAATAATTTATTATTTAGAGATAAATGAATAAGTAAAAGTAATTGAAGTATTATTCCACCAAAGATGTTCTTGAAGAACCGGGTTCGAGCTTGGATCTATCACAAAGTGTATAATATTTTTGTCCTTAGAAAAGGAGAAAAGTGAAAGTGAAGTAGCTCAGTCATGTCCGACTCTTTGCAATCCTGTGGACTGTAGCCTACCAGGCTCCTCCCTCCATGGGATTCAGGGAAAAATACAAACAATCTTTCATTTCCTGGAGTAAGTAAAAATCTGACACCAAACAATAATGAAGGTATTAATACCAGGAAAATAACAAGTATATTGCCAAACCAAACCACCATTCCAGAAGGTGGTGGAATTCCAGTTGAGGTATTTCAAATCCTAAAAGATGATACTGTTAAAGTGCTGCACACAATATGCCAGCAAATTGGGAAAACTCAGCAGTGGTCACAGGACTGGAAAAGGTCAGTTTTCATTATAATCCCAAAGAAAGGCAATGCCAAAGAATGTTCAAACTACCTCAAAACTGCATCATCTCACACTCTATTTAAGTAGTGCTCATAATTCTCCAAGCTAAGCTTCAATAGTATGTGAATTGAGAACTTACAGATGTTCAAGCTGGATTTAGAAAAGGCAGAAGAACCAGAGATCAAATTACAAACAACTTTTGGGTCATTGGAAAAGCAAGAGAATTCCAGAAAAAAACATCTACTTCTGCTTTACTGACTACACTAAAGCCCTTGACTGTATGGATCACAGCAAACTGGAAAATTCTTAAAGAGATGGGAATACCAGACCACCTTGCCTGCCTCCTGAGAAATCTGCATGCAGGTCAGGAAGAAACAGTTAGAACTGGACATGGAACAACAGATGGTTGTTGTGGTTCCAAATTGGGAAAGGAATATGTCAAGGCTGTATACTGTCACCTTGCTTATTTAACTTAAATGCAGAGTATATCATGTGAAATGTCAGACTGGATGAAGCACAAGCTGGAATCAAGATTTCAGGAAAATATCAGTAACCTCAGATATGAGGATGACACTCTTATGGCAGAAAGCAAAGAGGAAATAAAGAAATTCTTGATGAGTATGAAAGAGGAAAGTGAAGAAGTTTGCTTAAAAGTCAGCATATAAAAAAGAAGATCATGCCATCTGGTCCCATCATTGCATGGCAAATAGATGGGGAAACAGTGGAAATGGTGAGAGACTTTATATTTTGAGCTCCAAAATTACTGCAGATGGTGATTTCAGCAATGAAATTAAAAGACACTAGTTTCTTGGAGGAAAAGCTATGACCAACCTAGACAGCACATTGAAAAGGCAGAGACATTACTTTACTATCAAAGCCCTGCATAGTCAAAGCTATGGTTTTTCCAGTAGTCACGTGTGGATGTGCAAGTTGGACCATAAAGAAAGCTGAGTGCCAAAGAATGGATGCTTTTGAACTGTGGTGTTGGAGAAGAATCTTGAGAGTCCCTTAGACTGCAAGAATATCCAACCAGTCAATCCTGAATATTTATTGGAAGGACTGATGCTGAAGCTAAAGTTCCAATACTTTCGCCACCTGATGCGAAGAACTGTCTCATTGGACATGACCCTTGATGCTGGGAAAGTTTGAAGGCAGGACAAGAAGGGGATGACAGAGGATGCAATGGTTGGATGGCATCACCAACTAGATGGACATAAGTTTGAGCAAGCTCCAGGTGTTGGTGATAGACAGGGAAGCCTGGCATACTGCAGTCCATGGGGTCACAAAGAGCCAGACAGGACTGAGTGAGTCAACTGAACTGAACTGAACTGACACTGCCAAACACCAAAATCTTTGCCATCACTCCCACCACTACCAAATTTGCATACTTTGTGTTTTGCAACTAGAACCATGAGATAATTATTAGTTTGAATTTCAAATATTTAATAATAGTTCTTACAGGTATATGTATAATGCCTAATTACTTATTTCTGAAACACCCCGTAGAAAATCCTCCGATAGTTGGTTCAGTTTCTTTTCTTTTCTGGTAAGGGTTAGAATCACTGAACACTAAAATATCCAAGTCTCATTTAACATTTACTATCATATGCAATATGATCACTTAGGCCATTTCTTGAAATGTTAGATCCAAATATTAGATTTAATATTCAATATCTACAGTTAAAAACAAATTCTTAATTGTCTTCTTTTGATGCAAAATCAGACAACAGGTAAAACCCAGTCATCTTTGTATGTGTATGCTCAGTTCCTCAATCATATCTGACTCTTTGCACACCTGTGGGCTATAGTCCTCCTCGCTCCTCTTGTCCATGTAATTTTTCAGGCAGGAATACTCAAGTGGGTTGCCATTTTCCTCCTCCAAGGGATCTTCCTACCCAAGGATTGGACCTGCATCTCTTTCATCTCCTGCAGTAGCCAGTAGATTCTTTACCACTAGCACCACCTGAAAAACTCTGATAATTTTCTTTAATTGTTCTCATTGTTCAGTTGCTAAGTTGTGTCCGAATATCTGCAACTCAGTGAACAGCAGCATGCCAGGTTTCCCTGTCCTTTGCTATCTCCCTGAATTTGCTCAAAATCAGTGGCGACCCACTCCAGTACTCTTGCCTGGAAAATCCCATGGGTGGAGGAGCCTGATAGGCTGTGGTCCATGGGGTCACTAAGAGTTGGACACGACTGAGTGACTTCACTTTCACTCTTCACTTTCATGCATTGAAGAAGGACATGGCAACCCACTCCAGTGTTCTTGCCTGGAGAATCCCAAGGACGGAGGAGCCTGGTGGGCTGCCGTCTCTGGGGTCGCACAGAGTCGGATACGACTGAAGCGACTTAGCAGCAGCAGCAGCAGCAGCAGCAGCATGTCCACTGAGTCAGTGATGCCATCCAAGCATCTCATCCTCTGTCACTCCCTTCTCTCCTTGCCCTCAGGCTTTCCCAGCATCAGTGTGCTTACCAATGAGTTGGCTTTTCACATCAGGTGGCCAAAGTATTGGAGCTTCACCTTCAGCATCAGTCCTTCCAATGAATATTCTGGGTTGATTTCCACTGTGTGATTAAGAATAGATATATTCTAAAAGTAGAAAAATTGGGCTTCCCTGATAGTTCCGTGGGTAAAGAATCCACCTGCAATGAAGGAGACTCTGGTTCAATTCAGGTCAGGAAGATCCCCTGGTGATGGGATAGGCTACCCACTCCTGTATTTGTGGGCTTCCCTGAATGTTCAGATGATAAAGAATCCCCTGACATTCAGGAGATCTGGGTTCAATATCTGGATTGGCAAGGTCTCCTAAAGGGCATGGCAACCCATTCCATTAGTCTTGCCTGGAGAATCCCCATGGACAGAGGAACCCAACAGGCTACAGTCCATAGGGTCATGAAGAGTCAGACATGACTGAGTGACTAAGTACAGCACACAGCACAGTAAAAGTAGAAAAATAATTGAACTATGCTTTGGCATGTTTGTTCAATGAAAGGATATGCTAACAGTTATTTATGGCAATAACCACCCTTATGGCAGAAAGTCAAGAACAACTAAAGAGCCTCTTGATGAAAGTGAAAGAGGAGAATGAAAAAGCTGGCTTGAAATTCAACATTCAGAAAACAAAGATTGTCGCATTCAGTCCCGCTACTTCATTGGAAATAGATGGGGAAACTGAAAACAAAATTACTGCAGCTGGTGACTGCAATGAAAATAAAAGATGCTTGCTCCTCAGGAAAAAAGCTATGACCAACCTAGACAGCATATTAAAAAGCAGAGACATTACTTTGCCAGAAAATATCCATCTATCCAAAGCTATGGTTTTTCCAGTAGTCATGTATGGATATGAGAGTTGGACTATAAAGAAAGCTGAGCACTGAAGAATTGATGCTTTTGAACTGTGGTGTTGGAGAAGACTCTTGAGAGTCCTTTGGTTTGCAAGGAGATCCAACCAGTCCATCCTAAAGGAAATCAGTCCTGAATATTCATTGGAAGGACTGATGATGAAGCTGAAACTCCAATATTTTGGCCACCTGATGTGAAGAACTGATTCATTTGAAAAGACCCTGATGTTGGGCAAGATTGATGGCAGAAGGAGAAGGGGGCCACAGAGGATGAGATGGTTGGATGGCATCACTGACTTGATGGCATGAGTTTGAGTAAGCTCTGGGAGTTGGTGATGGACAGGGGAGATTGCATGCTGCAGTCCATGGGTCTCAAAGAGTCAGATCAGACTGAGTGACTGAACTGAACTGAATAATAATAATGTAAAAATCTATATGCCAAGCATATTTTTAAACTCTTTGCATACATTATACCTCATCTAATCCTTATGGCAACTCTATGTAGTAGTTTCCCAGATATAGGAACCAATGCCCAGAGAGGTTTAGTAACTTTTTCTGAGAACACAGCTAATAAGTACATGGATATACACACACTGTTACTCTGGATGTGTATGGGTTGTGCTTGCAACCACAAAGCATAAAATATTAACAGTAGAAAGTTAAAGTAGAAATTATTATTTGCAAACTAGAAAACCATCTAGAGGAGCAAGTGCTCTTAGCAATATCACACCTTCTCTAGCCCTAACTCATCCTGTTCTGAAACTTACAAAGTTCTGCCTTCCTTTGTCACTATTCCCCTTAATGGTGAAAGTGAAAGTGCTAGTCACTCAGTCCTGTTGGACTATTTTCAACCCCATGGACTGTAGCCTGCCAGGCTTCTCTGTCCATGGGGATCCTCCAGGCAAGAATACTGGAGTGGGTTGCCATTCCCTTCTCCAGGGCATCTTTACTACCCAGGAATTGAACCTGGGTCTCCCACATTGCAGGACGATGCTTCACTGTCTGAGCCACCAGGGACCCATGTAGCCCCAAACAAGATTTATGGAGATCTGTAGAGCATCTCACGCTCTTGCTAAGACTGCCCCTCTTTGGCCTGCAGTTAGTCAGCTTACAAACTGTTCTAACAGATTAATTCTGATAAGGAAGCTATAATTAGAATTGATCACCTAATTTCCCCTAAGAAACCATCAGTACTAATTTATTTCTAGCCTTGTTTACTTCAGAAACAACTAAATCCTAAATTTTCACAACCACCCATATGACTCTATACATCCCCTAATTGGACCCAATGTCCTACCATTTCCTGACTCTCCACAGTCACTGTACTGTTAATAGAAAGTCCTTTATATCTTTACAAGTTCTTTCTTAGTGTTTGAATATAATTCTTACTCTTTCAAATTCCATAAGTCCTCCTCAGCCCCTGCTTTTGCCCTGCAGCATTTTCAAATGTGTCTGCATTTTTGCTTATATTCTTTTTCTTTTCATGGTGCTCCTTCTATAATCCCTGTACACAGGTCTGGACCAAAGGGAGGGAATTCATTCATCCTCTGCCTAGCCACATCACTGTTTCTCCTCCCTCAGCAATTCAGTCACTCTCCTTAGTTGACACCATCCACCCCATCTTATTCATGTAATGAAAAGTCTATACACATTCCTGCTTTAACTCCTTCATTCATTGAAGATTTAATACCAAGCTCATCATCTTTTTATCACCATGGAAAATTGCAATATTTATATATACACAGCCATTCAAATGTCTGTTTCTCATTATTGGAAGTCCTATTTCCATAATCAGTTTGACTTTCAGTGGCATTTTCTCCTAAACTGCATTGTTTCCCATTCCTACTGGTAATAAGTAACATTGAAAATGGGTCCTATCAAAACAAGTTCTAAAAACTATGTATCAATGCTCATTGTTTGTTTGCTCATTATATTGTTTCACTTATATTTTTCTTTTTGATTATATATTTTTGTTGGGAAAAGTCTTTTTTTTTTTTTAAATTTTTTTATTTGTTTAGCTGCACTGGATCTTAGTTGCAGCACATGGGATCTTTAGTTGCAGCATGGCATGTGGAATCTTTAGTTGCAGAACGTGGGGTCTAGTTCCCTGACCAGGGATCAAACTGGGCCCCCTGCATTGGGAACAAGGTGTCTTAGTTACTGGACCACCACTTTACCACTGGGAAGTCCCTCCACTTACATTCTATTACCTTTTTCTATCTCACTTCGGCTACTAACCCATTTTCAGCAAAACCTAAACAGTTAGGGACCTCCATATCTTTGTGGTGGTTTGGTTGCTAAGTCATATCTGACCTTGCAACCCTGTGGACTGTAGCCCACAAGGCTCCTCTGTCCATGGGATTTTTCAGGCAAGAGTACTGGCGTGGGTTGCCACTTCCTTCTCCAGGGGATTTTTTTGACCCAGGAATTGAGGGACCTCCATATATTTGGCGTTTCTTGCCAGCTGTGGCTCACTACTTTAAAAAAAAAATCCCCCTTGTTTTACAAAGTATATGCCATGAAACATTACTAGAATAACACTTTTGAACATACTGTCCACCATACTGCTTCATCTTCTCTCCATCCCATTCAAGCTTCACCAGTGTATCTGATCCTCCTTGTACCCTGGGTCTAGGATGGTTTTATAGCTTCCCAGGTGACACTAATGGTAAAGAACCCACCAGCCAATGTAGGAAGCATAAGAGATGTGGGTTTGATCATTGGGTCAGAAAGATCCCCCTGGAGGAGGGCTTGGGAACTTGCTACAGTATTTTTGCCTGGAGAATTTCATGGACAGAGGAGTCTGATGGGCTACCATCCATAGGGTCACAAAGAGTTCAACACAACTGACTTGGCACATATGCAGGAGATTTTTACAACCCGTTTGAATTGACCAACTGTGACTAATAAAGTAGGAATAGAAGTGGTAAATGCCACATTTTAGTACAAATATTAGAGAACCAGTGTGTGATTCCTCATGTTTTCTCAGTTTTACTGAGACAGACACAGAGCTACATGTTAGTATGGAGGTACCTGATATCAGAGTGACACAGAATACTGAATTAATATAAGGTAGACAGTTGCCCTGGAGAGTTTCATGGATCCTCATCAGCCTTTGTATTAATTATGTTTCTGTTCTTTTATGCCAATAAGATAGTGGAATCAAGTGGACTGGTACCTGGAAAATCCCTAACCTAGTTAATCTCAACTCAGTGTATTTGTGCTTCTAGCTGAGAAGCTAAAACATGACAGGAAAAAAAAAATCACAAACTTGCTGACTGGTTTTATTTTAAATTGTGACCATACATCTTAGTTGCTCTTCCTATATTTCCTACTATCTTATCTCCACAATTGTTTAAGATAACCATTCATAATTTTCCCTCTCTCCCAAATCATCCAATCTACCCTATTCTCAGTGTACAGCCTGTGTTCTTATTTTATGAGTATTTAGAAGCTGTAATAAAGTAAATGTCAGATTCCTTCACTCCCAATGCCAAATCTACCTATCTACCTAAATGAATACCTATATATTCTGTTTTCAATCATGTTAAAGTAGAACAGCTAATCTTGCTCCCCTCTACGAAAATCACCTATAATTACCTGGATCATTGACTCTTCTTTCTCCTGTTGAAAGGCTTTTCTTCTGAAATTATCTCCTCTATTTACATAAATATAATTTCCTTTTATTGCCTCTTTTCTGGCAACATACAGATATGTAATACATATTGCTTAAAAAATAAAAATTTGACCACCTATTTATTCCCTTTTTACTATCCTATAATAGTTCTAAAATAATTTACACCTTCACTCCACTGTGACATTTCTATTCAAGCTCAGAAGGGAATTACATCTTACCAAAAAAATGGTTGATTTCAGTCCTCAACTCACCCAACTAGCCAAATTCTTAATTAGATTTTATATATTTGCTCACTCCCTCCAGAACCATTTTTTTTTAAAACTTATATTCAGGGACATAATGACCTTAGTCTTACGTCCAAATTGCTGTTTCTCCTCAGTTTCTGTAGATTCCTCTTTCTTCGCTTGAACTCTAAACATTAGAGTAGTATAAGACTTAATTAAAGACCTTCTCCTGTTTTCTCTTCTTCATGTACATGCACTCTTTAGATGATCTTATTCAATCCTGTGCTTTTAATACATCTATAAAATACTGATTGCTAAATTTGCATTTCTACCCTGAACACTTCCCATGAGTTTCTGAATCAGATACGGAATTTCCTGTTATATTTCTACATTCAGGTGCCCAATAAATATTTCAAATTTAATGTGTCCAAACCACTTTTCACTTATCCTATGTATTCCTAAGTATTCATGGATGCGAAAGGGGCCACTGGTTACATCACTGCTCAGACCAAAATCTGGAAGTCATCCTGATTTCTCTAATTCTCCTTGGACCAGCAGGCAAACCAAAATATGCTCTGACAATCGCAGTGATGGAAGAAAAAAAGTGCAAACTTATGATGCTTCCTAAGGACGAAGCTTGCAATTGGTATTCTGTTACTTCTGCCTACATACCCACCCAATTGTTTTTGGCCAAAAAACACTGATAAGCTCATAGTTAAGGAGTCACAATTTGGGCCAACAATTTAACCTCCCAAGGAATATATCAACCATTGGTTAGATTGTTTCTGAGTTAAAATATTATTAGAATTATTAGAATTCTAAACAATAATAGACAATTTTTTGTGGGGAGAAGTTTTAAAGGATGTAAAACATTTTCACATGCATTGCACAGTTATCCATATTATCTCATTTTATCTTCAGGCAACACTGTAACACAATTTTACTAATGAGATACTAAGGATCATATATGTAAAATGCAACTTCCCAAATCACAGTTACATAAAAGCAGTAGAATCTACTACTTACATGTTTAGATTTTAACCATCTCTCCCCTCTTTCTCCACTGCATCATAGTGCCTCCATAACTTATTAAAACAAAACAAATTTGGGGTATAACATATAAATTGCCTGCTGCTGCTGTTGCTGCTGCTGCTGCTAAGTCGCTTCAGTCATGTCCGAGTCTGTGCGACCCCACAGACGGCAGCCCACCAGGCTCCCCCACCCATGGGATTCTCCAGGCAAGAACACTGGAGTGGGTTGCCATTTCCTTCTCCAATGCATGAAAGTGAAAAGTGAAAGTGAAGTCGCTCAGCTGCAACCTCATGGACTGCAACCCACCAGGCTCTTCCGTCCATGGGAGTTTCATTAGAGCAAATGGCTGCTACTAGTGACAAGTATGTATTCATGTTACCAATAAAACTCATCTTGCAAGTTTCACAGTGATTCTTATAGTTCACTTTGATGGATGAGGCTGTTATTATTGCATTCAAACCTTTGACAACACTGCTGCAAAATCAATACCCTTTCCAATAATAGATCATGTAAGAAGTCTGAGAAAGACTGCAAAATAAAAACACTCCATACTTTCAGAATATTATCATGATGATACCTGTGTCTAGAAAATACACAGTAAAATGGGATGTGTGTGTGTGTGTGTGTGTGTGTGTGTGTGTGTGTGTGTACAGACAGATGGCATGGCAAAAGATTAGACTTTGGTTTGCAAAACAAAGTCCTATTGTTATTCTGGTTTTGTCTTAGCAATTATTTAGCAAAATTTACTGGGCTCTTTTTTTTTTTTTTCATCACTTGAGGAAGATATATGACAGAATTTTTCCATAAAGGTCATCATTTTCTAAAATAGTGAAAAATGGGAAGGTTGTCATGTTTTAACCATAAAGAAATATCTGCATTTATCATCAAGTCTGCAGTATCATGAAGAAGAGAAAAGGGATCTCTTATCAGCATACATATACTAGAGGGACCCAATTGGCTTTCTCCCCAGATCTTCACCTGAACTTTTTGTTTCATTTCAACTATGCCAGTTATCAAGGGTGTTGACCAGGACCTAAAGACAACTTACAACTGTGGCTAGAAACACAAAGGTTGGAGGCTTAAAAATTTGCATCTAATATTCAGTTTCTTATTTTAAAGTTTTGCTTTCTCTTTTGATTAAAGCAAACTTCATTCATCATGCCACAACCTTAGCTCTACTCCAAAATGCAATGCACAAAGTTTCTTGAAAATTCTTTTTAAGTGTAGTCAAATCCATGATTTGAAGTTTCAGTCATGTTCTGTTTCCTATTATTTTCTCATACCTACAAAGTTTCTGACACCTGGTAAGCAACCATAAATGTTTAATGAATTAAATCAATTAACTTGTGTTAAGTTTTCATAAGGAATAAGAAATGAGCACAAATGTTGCATAAATTATTAGGCTTTTATGAAAAAGATTATAAAGGAATATAATAATTTAAGGTTTCAACATCTCTCTTAGATATCATGCATTACAAAAGTTAGAATTCTCAAATATATAAAAGAAATAAACAGTTTCCTTGAAGGGAAAATGTAAACTTATGAAACTTGGAAAAAGATATAAAATATATAACTCTCATAGCACTGTTGTATAAGATGATTCTACCAGGAAAAAAGAAAACCCAGAAGAAGGAAAAAAAATCATAGATCTATCTTATAACAAAATCAATAATAAAGAAAAATGTCTGTAAAAGCAAAGAAAACCATTTTGAGAGTTGAGTCAATTCATAACAAATGGGGAAAAGTTGAAGGAAGCATCAACTTTTCACAGAAAGATATATATGTGTGGATTTACATCTCACACAGATAAAATATGTTGTTTTTATAAAGAAATGAGTACTCAATACTTGAAAACTAAGGCTTGGATCCTATATCAGACACTGTTTGATTCGATAATTTATGACATATCCTTTAAAAATCATGAGCTAGACTTTTCTCATATAGAAAATAAGAGTGAAGCAATTAATTTCTAACCAAGATTTTACAACTATAAAAACCCTTAAACAGATATGTCTTCAAATTTACTTTCTCATTTGAAGATTTCTACTCAAGATTATAATTTGCAGGTGAGATAATAAATTTAAAAGTGTATTAAAATACCAGAAGTAGTTTCACAGACACAATGTAGCTTTGTTATTTTGTTATTACATAAGAATATTTTAACCTCCATATTTTCAAAGAAAGAAGGTGAGCTTTGTTTCAAGAAGCGGTACTATTATCACGGAGTTAAAAGGATAGTTGTCAATGGTTTCTGATTATTCTTTCTATAGAACCTAAACTCCCTGCCTAATTTACAGATTCTTACATAATCAGACCCTGATTTCTCTATTTTCCAATTTATAATGAGTCTCTGTTGCTCTATACTTTCTACAAAAACTAGCCTTCTCCAGGGAGTCTAAATTATACTGAACTTATTCCTACTTTGGGAACTTGCATTAGTGTTTCTTTTACCTTTGATGGCTGACTCCTACTCATCACCTCTTCCCTGGAGAAAGGTATGACAACTCACTCTATTCTTGCCTGGAGAACTCCATGGACAGAGGAGCCTGACAGACTACAGTCCATGAGGTTGCAAAGAGTTGGACAAGACTGAGCAATTAACACATGCACACAATCACCTCCTCTGAAGTACCACGCAACAAATCTATCAAGTCATCTTACTTCAATCTTTTGTAGAAGACACATCACCACTTGAAACTTTTCTGTCTTCATTTATTTATTTATTTTTCTTATTTATTGTTAACTGTCTTCTATGATTTATGTTAGGAAACTTACCTTTGTTCTTTTGTTTGTTTGTTTGTTTTACTTTACTTTACAATACTGTATTGGTTTTGCCATACATCAACATGAATCCGCCACTGGTGTACATGAGTTCCCAATCCTGAATCCCCCTCCCACCTCCCTCCCCATATCATCTCTCTGGGTCATCCCAGTGCACCAGCCCCAACCTTCCTGTATCGTGCATCGAACCTAGACTGGCGATTCGTTTCTTACATGATGTTAT
Organism: Ovis canadensis; assembly: GCF_042477335.2. Classification (NCBI taxonomy): domain Eukaryota; kingdom Metazoa; phylum Chordata; class Mammalia; order Artiodactyla; family Bovidae; genus Ovis; species Ovis canadensis. Next base: position 115,449,814 of record NC_091247.1, on the reverse strand, counting down.
ACATGTTTCAATGCCATTCTCCCAAATCATCCCACCCTCTCCCTCTCCCTCAGACTCCAAAAGTCTGTTCTATATATCTGTGTCTCTTTTGCTGTCTCGCATACAGGTTTATCATTGCCATCTTACTAAATTCCATATATATGTGTTAGTACACTGTATTGTTGTTTTCCTTTCTGGCTTACTTCACTCTGTATAATTGGCTCCAGTTTCTTCCACCTCATTCGAACTGATTCAAATGGATTCTTTTTAATGGCTGAGTAGTACTCCACTGTGTATAGGTACCTACCACAGCTTCCTTATCCATTCGTCTGCTGATGGACATCAAGGTTGCTTCCATGTCCTGGCTATTATAAACAGTGCTGCGATGAACATTGGGGTACAAGTGTCTCTTTCAATTCTGGTTTCCTCGGTATGTAGAGCTAGTCAATGAATATAGTAAAGTTGCAGGATATAAAATCAACACACAGAAATCCCTTGCATTCCTATACGCTAATAATGAGAAAGTAGAAAAGGAAATTAAGGAAACAATTCCATTCACCACTGCAATGAAAAGAATAAAATACTTAGGAATATATCTACCTAAAGAAACTAAAGACATATATATGGAAAGCTATAAAACACTGGTGAAAGGAATCAAAGAGGACACTGTTAGATAGAGAAATATACCATGTTCATGAATCAATATAGTGAAAATGAGGATACTACCCAAAGCAATCTACAGATTCAATGTCATCCCTATCAAGCTACCAGCGGTATTTTTCACAGAGCTAGAACAAATAATTTCACAATTTGTATGGAAATACAAAAAACCTTGAATAGCCAAAGCAATCTTGAGAAAAAAGAATGGAACTGGATGAATCAATCTGCCTAACTTCAGGCTCTACTACAAAGCCACAGTCATCAAGACAGTATGGTACTGGCACAAAGAAAGAAATACAGATCAATCGAACAAAATAGAAAGCCCAGAGATAAATCCACACACCTATGGACACCTTATCTTCGACAAAGGAGGCAAGAATATACAATGGAGAAAAGACAATCTCTTTAAAAAGTGGTGCTGGGAAAACTGGTCAAACACTTGTAAAAGAATGAAACTAGAACACTTTCTAACACCATACACAAAAATAAACTCAAAATGGATTAAAGATCTGAATGTAAAACCAGAAACTATAAAACTCCTAGAGGAGAACATAGGCAAAACACTCTCCGACATAAGTCACAGCAGGATCCTCTATGGCCCATCTCCCAGAATAGTGGAAATAAAAGCAAAAATAAACAAATGGAATCTAATTAAAATTAAAAGCTTCTGCACAACAAAGTAAACTATAAGAAAGGTGAAAAGACAGCCTTCGGAATGGGAGAAGATAATAGCAAATGAAGCAACTGACAAAGAACTAATCTCAAAAATATGCAAGCAACTCCTGCAGCTCAATTCCAGAAAAACAAACGACCCAATCAAAAAATGGGCCAAAGAACTAAACAGACATTTCTCCAAAGAAGACATACAGATGGCTAACAAACACATAAAAAGATGCTCAACATCACTCATTATCAGAGAAATGCAAATCAAGACCTTTGTTCTTTATCACAGATAACTGTATTTAGAGCGATATCTGGCAGAGTTGGTTTTCAACAGATATTTTAAAATAATCATAGAAAACTTCCAAAATGAACACTACTATTGATAGTTTGGACTAGAGTTCCAGAGGTGCACTCTTTGTCCAGATACACAGCCAGTTTCCTGGATCTGGGTTCTATGACCTGTCTACTTGACCATGCTAATCAGCACTAATTAACGCTTATTGGTTTTCTTGCCACAATGCTATGTTCAAATTTACAACAAGCAGCATAAAGCACGATATTTCTATAAAGTTGAGAAATATTTCCAGTGTTCTAAGAAAAAAGCAGGTGTCCTGCTGACCAAATAAAAAGGAATACTGACAAGTTGATCTGGATCAATCATCACCTCAAGTAACAGATGCAAAAAGTATGTGTATAAAAGAAGTGCCAGCAGACAGAAGAACCCAAATGGCACCCAAAATTCCACATGGGGAAGTGACATCAGACTTAGATCAAAAGGTTTATTGATTTTTATGATTCCAAAGTGTTGTTTCCAGTAGTTTCAACATAGAAATTTAAAAAGTGAACAAAGAATGTCCACAGTTTCTGACGGATATTTAAAGGCAAGGTTAAAGTCTATATGAAAAAGATATTGGCTAAATAGTTTAAGGAAAGCAGTCATCTCACATAAGGAAGAACCAAAAACAGAGGTACTTATTCATTCACCTTGAATATGAAGGATAAAAGGGAAGGTTAACAATCACTAAAATATTTTAAGTCTATAAGAGTATCAAGCTCTTTCATAACATTTAATAATTTATAAAACCAAATAATTATTTTCATTTTCAAGCTTAATACTTAATCTTTTACAAGTGGTATTTTTATTTCTCTTTTAAAAGATGAAGTTAGTCACTTCAGCTCTGATATATAAAGTTTGGACATTACCACTCCTGTCCTTATAACAAGAAAAAGCTAGTCAATAATAATAACAATAATAATAATAACTATTCTTGGGCCCATCAGAGAGCTAAAGTCATAGAACAAAGAGCAACCATGAAACCTGGAGAGAGAGGCACATCCAGAGAGCTCTAAGATCCAAGATTCGCTCATATTGGACAGAATTTGCTGGGCACCACAAGCTGAGCGGAACAGTGGACAAGCACTTAATTAATGAGTTTGACGAATTCTTGGAAACTGGGTATAGATCAGTGTGCAATTATGCAAATCCTGGGGCAACAATCACAGAGGGGCTGCACATTTTCATTAGTTTACCCTCAGGGAAACCAGTAGATTCTCACAGCCAGGATTCAAGGATGATCATGCTCGTGGCCCTGGCAGTGGGAAGGGGAGGAGCCAGTGTGACAACCTCCCGGTTTTCCTCCCTAGTAAAGGCTTACCTTTCAGGGGAAAGATGTCACCAGTGGGCGATACTGGAAACCCACCCTACTTAGGGTAAAGAGACTCCAGCCCTCTCTAACCTGCTACAGTCTTCCTAACTCAACTAAGAGGAAAAAGCCATAATCAGCAATGGAGAGAGATTAAAGTAAATGGGTTAGGAATATTGCAGCTAAGAGAGGAGTGATGGGAAGGGGGTAGCAAAGCTAGACTCCTACGGTGGTGGTTTAGTTGCTAAGTCATGGCTGGCTCTTTGTGACCCCATGTACTATAACCTGCCAGGCTCCTCTGTCCATGGGATTCTCCAGGCAAGCATACTGGAGTGGGTTGCCATTTTCTTCTCCAGGGGATCTTCCTGAAGGAGATCACGCCCGGGTCTCCTGCATTGCAAGCAGATTCTTTATCAACTGAGCTATGAGGGAAGCCAAAGAAACAGTTATGAAGGCTAAATTCCTGAAAACATTCCTTTCAAGAGATTGTGATTTAATCAGAGAATTATAGAAAACTCCTCCTCCCTACACTTCACTACCACATTAACAGTGACATGTTCAAATGATGGTAATTGATCTCTAAAATAGTAACAGTTCTACTTTTAATAACCTGAGGACTAATTAAATTACAATGGCAATGTTTATATTAATAAGAAAAAAAGGGAAGAGGCAGAGGGAGCAGGAAGAAGATGAAGATGACAAAGAAGACAGTAAATATATAAACTAAAATTATCAAGCAAAGAAAATATATTCATAGCAGCTAAATGTCTCATTTCTGTAACTTGCCATAAAGACATGGTTTATATTTATCTTTTCATTCTTCTAGTACTCATATGCCCTCTGTCAGAACTTCTGTTGGTCAGTATCTTTACCTCTGTAGTGATACGTATATACCGTTATTACAGGATGTTTTGAATACTCAGTAGTTTTGATGTTTTCTGCAACTTTTAATATTTGATATAGAAGTACCCTGCATTTCAAATCTTATCTTTCCTTCTACAACATTTCAAGTGGGTGAGGAGGAGATACACATTCAATTAGTTGGAATTTTTAATTTAAAAAAAATTGCTTTTTTATTTTTTGTGTTCTTATCTTGTTCTATAGTTACAAATTTAAGGTTAAAGAAAGCAAAAACACTTTAAAAAACTAATTAATAACAAATGATATCAAAGGAAAAATAATCCAGTAGAAATCCTTCCTCTATCTAATCAAACACAGTAACCTCTTCTGTTATATTGATTGAAATGCTGCTTGCTTACATAAACTGAAAGCTTTTTGCACATTTTTTACTTATATTCCAGAAAACTGAGCATAAAATTGCTGACATAATCTTTTCATTTTTGTTTTTCTTCCTTTAAACATGCTTTTATGTGACAGGTCAAGACTATGGGTTATAGAACAAAATTCCAAAGAAATTAAAAAAAAATGAACTATATGCAATTTCAGTTGCCTCTAAAGGCTTTTCAGAATTAAGGTCAACCCCCGAATCCCATCTGTACTTATTACCTCCATCACCGATTGTTAAAACAAGCTTACAATCTTTTTTCTCTTTTTTCTGCCCTAGAGAGATTGCTATCACTACACTTTCTAGTCCCTTTCTCATAGCATTATGCCTTTGAGGTCCAAAAAGGAGATGATTTACACCCTTCAACATCCTAGAGAATCACAACAAGCTTTTCTATTGGAACCAGTCTCACAGAACAAATGTCCATCTTGTGTTCTACTGGTCATTCCTACTCTATGCAGCAATCAATTGCCATAAAAAAGAAGAGTAACATCTCCAAAGAGTGACCATAGCAACATGCAGGGGAAAGCAAAGTAAAATACACCCAAGGGCAGAAATTAACTACATAAATTTTTGACCTTACATTTTCTAAATGCCTGGTGAGGTGCCTTGTAAAATATATTGGTTTAACAATAGTTGTTGATAAGAATTGAGTTGAAATACTGTACAGTTCAGTTAAGTTCAGTCGCTCAGTTGTATCCGATTCTTTGTGACCCCATGAATTGCAGCACGCCAGGACTCCCTGTCCATCACCATCTCCCAGAGTTCACGCAGACTCACGTCCATTGAGTCAGTGATGCCATTCAGCCATCTCATCCTGGGTCGTCCCTTCTCCTCCTGCCCCTAATCTCTTCCAGCATCAGTCTTTTCCAATGAGTCAACTCTTTGCATGAGGTGGCCAAAGTACTGGAGCTTCTGCTTTAGCATAATTCCTTCCAAAGAAATCCCAGGGCTGATCTCCTTCAGAATGGACTGGTTGGATCTCCTCGCAGTCCAAAGGACTCTCAAGAGTCTTCTCCAACACCACAATTCAAACGCATCAATTCTTCGGCACTCAGCCTTCTTCACAGTCCAACTCTCACATCCATACATGACTACTGGAAAAACCATAGAATTGACTAGATGGACCTTAGTTGGCAAAATAATGTCTCTGCTTTTGAATATGCTATCTAGGTTGGTCATAACTTTTCTTCCAAGGAGTAAGCGTCTTTTAATTTCATGGCTGCAGTCACCATCTGCAGTGATTTTGGAGCCCCCCCCAAAAAAAAAGTCTGCCACTGTTTCCACTGTTTCCCCATCTATTTCCCATGAAGTGATGGGACCAGATGCCATGATCTTCGTTTTCTGAATGTTGAGCTTTAAGCCAACTTTTTCTCTCTCCTCTTTCACTTTCAAGAGGCTTTTTAGCTCCTCTTCACTTTCTGCCATAAGGGTGGTGTCATCTGCATATCTGAGGTTATTGATATTTCTCCCAGCAATCTTGAGTCCAGCTTGTGTTTCTTCCAGTCCAGCGTTTCTCATGATGTACTCTGCATATAAGTCAAATAAGCAGGGTGACAATATACAGCCTTGATGTACTACTTTTCCTATTTGGAACCAGTCTGTTGTTCCATGTCCAATTCTAACTGTTGCTTCCTGACCTGCATACTGATATCTCAAGAGGCAGGTTAGGTGGTCTGGTATACCCATCTCTTTCAGAATTTTCCGCATTTTAATGTGATCCACACAGTAAAAGGCTTTGGCATAGTCAATAAAGCAGAAATAGATGTCTTTCTGGAACTCTCTTGCTTTTTCAGTGATCCAGCGGATGTTGGCAATTTGATCTCTGGTTCCTCTGCGTTTGAACATCAGGGAATTCACGGTTCACGTATTGCTAGAGCCTGGCTTGGAGAATTTTGAGCATTACTTTACTAGCATGTGAAATGAGTGCAATTGTGCAGTAGTTTGAGCATTCTTTTGCATTGTCTTTCTTTGGAATTGGAATGAAAACTGACCTTTTCCAGTCCTGTGGCCACTGCTGAGTTTTCCAAACTTGCTGGCATATTGAGTGCAGCACTTTCACAGCAACATCTTTCAGGATTTGAAAGAGCTCCACTGGAATTCCATCACCTCCACTAGCTTTGTTTGTAGTGATGCTTTCTAAGGCACACTTGACTTCACATTCCAAGATGTCTGGCTCTAGATTAGTGATCACATCATCATGATCATCTGGGTCATGAAGATCTTTTTTGTACAGTTCTTCCGTGTATTCTTGCCCCCTCTTCTTAATATCTTCTGCTCTGTTAGTTCCAGACGATTTTTGTCCTTTATCGAGCCCATCTTTGCATGAAATGTCCCCTTGGTATCTCTAATTCTCTTGAAGAGATCTCTAGTCTTTCCCATTCTATTGTTTTCACCTATTTCTTTGCATTGATCTCTGAAGAAGGCTTTCTTATCTCTTCTTGCTATTCTTTGGAACTCTGCATTCAGATGCTTTATCTTTCCTTTTCTCCTTTGCTTTTTGCCTCTCTTCTTTTCACAGCTAGTTGTAAGGCCTCCCCTGACAGCCATTTTGCTTTTTTGCATTTCCTTTCCATGGGGATGGTCTTGATCCCTGTCTCCTCTATAATGTCATGATCCTCATTCCATAGTTCATCAGGCACTCTATCTATCAGATCAAGACCCTTAAATCTATTTCTCATTTCCACTGTATAATCAAAAGAGATTTGATTTAGGTCATACCTGAATGGTCTAGCAGTTTTCCCTATTTTCTTCAATTTAAGTCTGAATTTGGCAATAAGGAGTTCATGATCTGAGCCACAGTCAGCTCCTGGTCTTGTTTTTGTTGACTGTATAGAGCTTCTCCATCTTTGGCTGCAAAGAATATAATCAATCTTTTTTCTAATAATCTATTTCTTTTATAAGCAGTGGGTAAGGAGGAAGGAAAAGTTGAACAATAAAATCGTGTAATTCTTTGATAGTCACACTTAAATTCACATAATTCAATCCCTTCAAATTATGGCTGTGTTTCAACATACTCTGTATTTTGCATATTTGATATGTCATATAAAAAGATTTATAAAAAATGTGTACCTTTTATCCAGGGCTGAATTTTCAAAATTACTTCAAATAAAACATATACCTAGTGATATCAGCTTAAGTCCATGATGAAGAAAACATTCAGACATTCATAAACAGTTTGATTTTTTGAATGCAAGTTGATAATCTTATATGGAGTGAATATTCATATATTTCTCATAAAACCTTTAGATGATAACAGCTGTGAGTTGACTGCCCTAAGAATAAGAAGGGTGAAAGGAGTGAAGGAAACACATTAATTACTTTTTTTAATTTTTATTTTCTTAGATAATCTGAATGAAGACCCTCTTTCAAGAAATTTACTCTAATTAGAGGGGAAAATGTGCATATTACTGATGTATCAAGAGAGCCACTTCTTTTGTTTTTCTTAAGGAAATATTTGATAAAATTATGGAGATGTACTCATGATATATCTCAGCACTACCAATGTTATGCCTTTCTAACTAGGTGCTTTCTTTAATTTCTAGGAATAAATATTGACCCGTCTGCTTTTTGAATCTTCCATAAACATTCAAAAAAGGTGATCTTTTTTAAAGGGTCTTTTAAATTAAGATTGTTCACAACTTTAAACAGTAATCATTATTGCTTTTCACAAAAAAAAATTTCTGGTTCACCTTCTGAGCCGATAGTAGAATTGAACTTTACTGTTCTCAGTGTCATAGAACAAAAGTGATTCATGTCGCTGCTGAGTAGGGACTTTAAGAATGCATGCATGGATATGTGGTTTTAAACTTTCCTTTCCTGAGATGCAGTCTCTTGTTACCTGGATCTGTTCATGGTACAGTTGACCCTTGAGCAACATGGGTTTGAACTGTATGAGTCCACTGATATCTAATATTTTTTTTTCCCCAGTGGTAAATATTACAATATTACACAATCTTTGGTTGGTTGAATCTATGGGGTTGGGACCTGGGATTTAAGGAAAAGCAGATATGGAGGGCTGACTATAAATTATACTTAAATTCTTAACAACAAAGGGGATAGTGCCTCTAACCTCTAAGTTATTCAAAGATTAACTGTATAGACAGTAGAACTTACTGCCACTTATTTTGGGAACATAAATTAAGAGGAAATACATTTTGATTGTATTAAGCAACAACAATTCAGAGGCTTTATATTTCCAAAATATAGCCTAATCTATTTCAACAGGCATACGTAAAAATCCAATTTGCTTGTTTTCTTTGGAAAATGTTGAAGTAAAATGGCAGTTGACCATTTTCTGCACCATATGTTTTGCATTTTGGTTAAAAATGAAGGGACAGGAAGTTGAAATAAGATGAAAGATGGGAGAGATATTGGAGCCAATATAGAAGCATATTCAATATATTATGTAACATCTGTGTTCTAGTTAGTAAGAGCTGATGTGATCTACTGTGATTGTGATGACTAGAAAAGCCTGACAAAACATTCAGTCATCAATTCTAACCCCCTTCCTCCCCTTCCTTTTTTCTTCTATGGCTGTTTCCACTGTGCATGCTTTTTGAACATGTTTAAATCTTTCCATCTTAATGACAGTGATAATTTGATCCAGAAGCACTTTGTAATATACATCTCAGGTCTCCAAACAAAAGACAGTGTTGATAAGGTTACTAGACATGGAGAATGCAATGTCTTCTCAGGACAAATGACTCATGTTTCTTTTGGATGCTTATACCAGCTTCCATTCTCCTGCAGGGAAAGAAAGGGAGAATTTGCTAGATTATAAATATATTAAAGCAATACCCAGTAGGAGAATAAAAGTCAAATTGGAAAAAAAGTCTTTGCTGAAGCTGAACCCAGCATAGATTTGATAGATTTACAAAACGGGGAACTAGCAATAAAATAACCAAAGGATTCTAAAGAATTTTACATATGGTAATCTCTTTATTGCAGCAGGATTCCACCCACATCCCTCATTTTCTCCCTGTTGGATTTCTGTTTCTCAAATCTGCCACTGCTGAAAGGACACAGCAATAACTGTTCTTGTATAGATTTTCCACCTCCCAAATTTAATCATTGCCATTTGTTTACAGTGTGCCTAGTAAGTATATTTACTTTCTAATTCTTTCCCTTAAGATATTGTTCTTAGATTTTAGCTCACTGAGTAAATGTTAAGTTATTGATTGAAATAAACACTAAGCAATATTATTTTAAGCTGAAAAGCAGTGAATTATAAAGGTCAAAAGAGCAGTCTCTTTTGTGTTAAAATTGTAGTTGAATGCCTGTCTTAACAATTTAAAACCCTGTACTTTTCACAAGGACTTAAACTTTTTAAGTTTTAATAATAAATTATCTTTAGGATGATGTTGAAAATGATAATGATGTTACTAATATGTACCTCAGTTTTTGATAATAATAAGTGAGGTGTCACACATATGACTAGAGTTGTTAATTCTTCCCACCTGTTTCTCTGCTTATCTATTTGCTCTTTGTATTTCACTTAGAGGTTATCTTCTTTATTTAATACTGTCTGTGGCAGATCAACTTCCAAAGTGACCCTCATGACCCTCCCTCCTCATGTTCCTGTCCTTGTATGATTCCCTAACCTTGGATGTGATGGGATCCATGACTTGCTTCTCATCAACAGAGTACGGCAAAGATGACAAGATATATGTGATGGTGTGATTGATTAATATTATGTAAGACTGCAATGCCCACTTTACAGGAATCTCTCTGCCTTGCTGGCTTTGAGGGATATGTTGAGGGTGCTCACATTCCAAGGAATTGTGAGCAGTTTCTAGGAGCTAGGAATACTCTCCAGTCAGCAGCCATTAAGAAAGTGAAAACCTCAGCCTTAAAACCACAAGAAGCTTTATTCTGTCAAGGGTCTCAGGCACTCTTCCCTGGCTCTCCCTCATTAAGGCATCAGATGAGACTGTAGTCCTGGCCAGTACCTTAAATTGCAGCCTTGTGAATTCTAAAGACTCTCCCCCAGAAAAGTAATAAATAAACATAAAGAAGACCCAGACAAGCTATGCTCAGATTCCTGACCCACAGAAACAGTGAAATAGTAAATGTGTTTTGTGTAAAGTCACTAAATTTGTGGTAATTGTCATTCAGCAGAAATAGATAACTAATTGTTACATTCCAATTTCTTTCCTTGTTGTCTCATCTGAAAAGACCGTATTTGAATTTTCATTGATTGATTTACTTTGTGTTTGGCTATGCTGGGTCCTGATTGCTGCACGGGCTTTTCCCTGGTTGAGGCGCAGGGTCTTCTAACTGCGTGGCTTCTCTTGCACAGAGCACAAGTTCTGGAGTGCACAGCCTTCAGTAGTTGTGGTTCCTGGGCCCTAGAGCACGTGGGCTCCATAGTTGTGACCCATAGGCTTAATTGCTCCGTGGAATGTAGGATCTTCACAGATCAGAAATCAGACCCATGTCTCTTGCATTGGCAAGCAGAGCCTTCATCACTGAGCCTCCAGGGAAGCCCTGAAAAGACCAGATTTGAATGCTAACACTTGAATGCCTTGGTGAAGCTTTGTGTTAAATAAGGAATTAACTCTGCCTTTGCTCTTAGATGACATTTGACATACATTATTTTAGTGTTTGTTTATTTGTATTGGTTTTCGTGTTCACATTATTTTATTTAATCTATAAAACAGGGATTCTAGCATTTATTTTGCTGAGTGCAGTGAGATATGTATATCTAACATTGCCTGGCAACCAATAAATGGCAATGTGTTTCTGTATATTAATATGACTTCCTTGAGGATGTGGACTTCTGGTATATCCAACTTTGTATTCTCAGCTCATGGCACATATTAGATAGTCAAAGTGTACTGCTGATGCTACTGCTAAGTCACTTCAGTCAGGTCCGACTCTGTGAGACCCCATAGACGGCAGCCCACCAGGTTCCCCCATCCCTGGGATTCTCCAGGCAAGAACACTGGAGTAGGTTGCCACTTGCTTCTCCAATGCATGAAAGTGAAAAGTGGAAGTGAAGTTGCTCAGTTGTGTCCAACTCTTCACAACCCCATGGACTGCAGCCCACCAGGCTCCTCTGTTCATGGGATTTTCCAGGCAAGAGTACTGGAGTGGGGTGCCATTGCTTTCTCCACAAAGTGTACTATTTAATGAGAATATATTCCTCTAGATCTCATTGGTTAATACTTGGTAAGTTTATAAAATGTGGTTAGATTTTTTTCCCAAACTTTCCTAGCCATGAACCTTTTAACTATAAATATGGACACACATTAGAGGGAGGGGAGATTTACAAAATGCATTGTAAACTCCATATCTTTGGTTATACTAAAAATATATTTCATTAATATTTATATCAAATTAAACAAAACCACATATGACTTTATATTGTATGCTAAGAAACTTTACTCATATTGCTATACATATACTTAACCATCTCTGAGTTTTTGCAACTTTGAACCAGAACAAAATACATCAGTGGAAAGGAGGTGGGTAAAAGCAGAATGCTTTCCAAACTTGTTTCTTTCTGTTACTTTCTTGACTTAATTCATTTCATCTATTAAATTACCTAGGCACCAAATATGAATACATTTTAGTTAGAGGTGATTTTCGAATTTACAGCTTTTACTTGTGGGAAAACATTAGGGAAAATGTTAAAAATAGAATAAGAGACTGATAAGGATTAAATAGCAAGTATTGCAATATACCAAGTATGCAAAACTTGTAGAGGCTCCAACTACAATATGAATGACTATCCAAGTTATAAAATAAAATAAAAAGTGATGTTGTTACCATTATTAAATATATTATCAGTAACATGACTTAGAAGTGTATTTTAGGTCTCTAGTTAGCAATCTAGTTTCCAATGTCTAGAAACATTACTATTTTTAATGAACAAGACTTTAATAAATACAGTGATGACACTATACTTTAACAGGTGGTTTGGGATAGCAAACTTGAGTGAGGTAGTAGCTTATCTCTACTGTTGTTTTTCTTAGTTGATTCTTTTTAAAAATGAGCAACAGTATTTGTAGACATTTTGATCACCTCTTTTCTTTTCCTTCAATGCAATCATCAAATAGATTTTGTGTACTGTTATTCCCAGTTTTATTAGGCTCATTTTGTATGGCTCTTACTTTTTGGCTCAAATTCTTTTATTGAAACCAGCAGCTTTATCATTTCACTTCACTCAAGAAGAGAAAAACCATCATTTTACAGAGTTGGCGGCTTTTTTGCTTCAGAGATTCTGTAATTTAGTTGGCTACTCTAATAGGATTATATTTCATGTATACTGAATACACCCTTTATGCTTGTGTTACTCCTTAGAGAACTCACAGACAAAATAAAGCAGTTTATTGCATAAGAGATAGTAATTGCATTGACCATTAACCTCAATAACTTGCAAAGTCTGTAAAGAAGCTTATAAAACACTTTGTAGTCAAATTTAAAGTGGTACAAGATGTTTGTTCAAATCAAGGCACTGATAAATAAAGGAATTCTCTCTCCCAGTGAGCAGACCTATCATTTGAAACATAAGTGTATTTTGTAGGTGTTTACAGGAATTTTGACTAGTTTTTCTAAAGAATTTCAGCTTACATACTTACTTGCAGTGTATGTGAAAAATATTTATTCCCAGGGCACAGTATTGTATCAGATTTTCAGAGTTCTAATTAATAATGAAAATAAATTTTACATAAATAGTAAATTACCTCTGTTAAGTTTTAAGGCAACTACATTAAAAATACACAAATGTATGCATTCTTTATATAACTGGAAAATCAGATAATTATCACCAAATAAATATATCATTTATACTTATTCAGCATAAAATAAGAAACCATTTAAACTACACTTTTCTTTAGATTAATAATGTCTATTTAATTTCTACTTTGCAAGCAAAGGCACATATTATGTTCCAATTGTTTCATATGAAAAAAAAATTAAAATTATAATTTTTTAAAAATTACACACTTTTCTGAGTATAGTATGTATTGATACTAACAGCATTTACTTTTAGAGCTATGTTAGAATAGCTTTAATACAGAACTTAAATAAGACTTTAAATACTGATTAATAAAATAAACCATTAGCAGAAGCAGATTTAATAGGAAGTTAATTTGTTAGTGGAGACGTGTTGGCCAAAAGAAAATGAAAACCACATACTTTCAAATGTGCATTATATAGTATCATAATATTTTAGTTTATAAATTAGTTTATGTCCCCATAAATAGAAACTTAGTAACTTGAGAGCTTTCTAAACAGCATTCTGATTAGCTTTGGTTAGAAGTCACAGAATCATTCATATAATAGAAACTTTATACCATTCTTTTTAGAAGAAAATTTTGAAGTTGGTAATAAGATATAAAGGTACAGAAGGGTATATAAGTAAATCAATATTGTATATATTATTCTAATGTATAATTATAAAATCTTAATGTCCTCAGAAATGTGATTAAAATGTGACATATAACAAAGAGGGAGCAAGAAACCAAAATGAAAACATAATGTATAGCCACCTTTAGGATACTTTTAAAAAGAAACTTGATTTTTAAAAGCTGCTGTGAAGAAAAAAATGCCTTGGTTTTTAAAGGCTGCTTTGTGAATAAAAGACAAGACTTTGAAACCAAGAAAGGTTTTAAGTCAAAATTTGGAACTCAACATAGTTAATTTGTTCAAAGGTCTCTCTATCATTGATGAATGAGTGTACCATAAGATCTCCTCAACTTGAAAGAAGATGACAAGAAAACTGTCTGTTCCAGGGTTACCAGTAAATGGGTAAAAAGAAAGTTCCTTTGAGATATAATCCTCCTTTATGTGACTTTGAAGGTTTCATGAATACTCTCAGTATTGTAAAAGGAAATCCCAAGCAAAAGAAATAATTCAACATATTTTCATATCCATTGAAAAGTAAGCTCTACAATGACCAGATTTTTTGATGTTGTGCTTACTGATATTTATTGATACATCCCTACAATATAAAACATTCTCTGCCACATGGAAGATGCTCAATAAGTATTTGATGGATAAATGAATGAATTTAGTCCTAAGTTAAGAAGACAAGCACTGGAAAACTGAATGTATTTTTAAAAGAACATGAGCTTTAAAAATCTTTTATTCTCACAGAGGAAGCATCAACACATCTATTTTTAAGTCCAAATTCATTTTAAATGTAAGTAAAATTGCCAGTATTCAGGATTAAAACATCTGATGACAGAGTTATTAGATAATAACAAAATCTGCATGATTGAAATGTTTAAAATAATGAAAGTTAAATTCAAAATATAAGAAAGAAATACACAAACAAAAGAAAATTAGAAAATATCTAAAAATAATTATCATAATTAAAACTGGAAAAATATCATGGAATGGTCATTTTGAAAAATACTGCTCAGACAAGGAGGCAAGCTTGATAGAAGACTAAAACTTAACAATAAGAAGGCATTGTAGATTTAACAAGTCAGCAAAATGTTAAATTTCACTTCAAGCAGACATGCAACTTGCTTAGAACTCATCATTCCCATTTTTACAAGAAAAAGCAGAAATATTGAAAATTGATTACTTTTATTGGATGCACCATTCTATAGGAGTCTTAGTGAAAATAACCACCCTGAAATCCCTAGAAGGAAGGGAAATTGAGTCATAGTGGAGACTGCTTAAGTACGAAAGAAACCAATGGAGCAATAAAACTAGGAAGGAAGATAGGAACTAGACAGGAAGTTAACTGGTAACTTGGCAGACCTTTGGAGGCTGCGTATGCACTGGCATGAGACTGGGGACTCCTGGAGCTTTCATTTTTGCTGTGGGGAAGACAAAGGTTTTTCCATTTTACCTCCAGGAATCTTACCATAGTCTCATGATGAGCATAAAGCAAAGATTTCCTCTTAACAGGAAACGGGGAAGAGTAACCACTAGGAGATATACCCAAACATCTCCAAAAGAAAACTTAGTATTCAGGGTTAAAGACTTCAGAAAGTCAACTCCTGTCTAGGGGAGGATAATTTCTCCCACTCCTGACCTCTCTAGACTTTCTATGGCACTTAACGTAGGGCAAGGTGGAACTATAAAACCCTTGTGAAAATCATAGCCCAGGGACACAGGCCCACTAAAATATAAGATTCACTCAGAAGATTAAATGCTTGCCTTCCCACATGGTTTACCACCACTCTAATATGGCTCCAGTAACAAAAATGAAGTACAGCTGAAAGCCTCAAGACACAAACTCTGAGGAAGAAGACCAACATGTCAATCGGAGAGATAATAACATTATCCTTGAAAATTGTGTACCTATGGTTCTTCAGTTCAGTCATTCAGTTGTGTCTGACTCTTTGTAACCCCACGGACTACAGCACACCAGGCTTCCCTGTCCATCACCAACTCTCAGACTCATGGTGATGCCATCCAAACATCTCATTATCTGTCGTCCCCTTCTCCTCCTCCTCAGCTACAGCAAACGTTAAATGTAATCCAATTCCTAGTCAGATTAAAACAAATCATCACCTACTTGAAACAGGAGTTTATTCTTTCACAGTTCAGGAGGCCAGATGTTCAAAATCAGGGTTTGGGAGTATTGATTCCTTTTTGGAAACTTGGAGGAAGAAACCATTCCATGCCTCTCTCTTAGGTTCTGCTGGTTGCCGGATATCCTCGGTGCTCCTTAGACTGTAGGCGTGTGCCTTGAATCTTTGCCTCAGTCTCTACATGGTCTTATTCTCTGTGTATCTGTGTGTGTCTTTTTCTGTCACTTACAAGTGTGTTCTTATTGTTTACCAGTAGATATACTAATAAATACTGCAAATAACGTAAAGGTCAATATTAAATATTTGTATTCATATATAAATCATAGATTATAGGATGGGGAAAAATATAGTTATTAGACTACTATATTCATCACATAAGGACAGGCAGTGTCCCTTTCTTATTCAAACTGAAAGTCATGAAGCTCCTATAGTAAGACATCTATGATTCAAATCAGTCCATTTATCTTATTGTCAAATTCTTTAGATTTAGTTTAAACTATTTCTAATATATAGGAAAGGACTAACTTTGGTAATTAGATAAATTTTCCTTAAGATTGAAGAAAATAAACATCAACTTCCATTTTATTAAAACAATTTTGTGCAAATTGTAAGCTTTGTAATAACATAAGTTTATATTTTACTTCTTTCTACTGAAATTAATCTTTTGGGGTACCTATATTTAAAGCTTGGGATAAACTTCTTTAACACACATACGGAATTTTAAACCAGTACAAATTAAGAGACATACAGTTTTAACCTATTTGTTTGAGTAGTAGTAAATCAGTGTTGATGAAAGCATTTTTTATGATTATGTACATATATATAACAACTGGCTTGTACCTATTAGTGTGACTGTGAACCCTTTGAGAGGAGATGCACTGGTCATTAACATTTTAAGGACTGTTAAGTCTAACAATACTAATTGAGAATTTTCCTATAACAAATTGTTAGAAAATGCTTATTTTCTACTCTAGTTTGGAGATAAATATATTTCTTTCACTAATTTTTAATTAATATTTATTTTCTTCAAAAAATATAACAAAAAGGGAAAATGTGTTATGTACCCCTAAAATTCTAAGGTGGGATATATTTGTATAGCCAACATGCTATGCAATGCTATGCTAAGTAGCTTCAGTCATGTGCAACTCTGTGAACTCTAGCCCACCAGGCTCCTCTGTCCATGGGATTCTCTAGGCAAGAATGCTGGAGTTGGTTGCCATGCCCTCCTCCAGGGCATCTCCCTAACCCAGGGATCAAACCCAGGTCTCTTATGTTTCCTGCATTGAAAGGCAGGTTCTTTACCACTTGAGCCACCAGGGAAGCCCATAACATATATATATATATATATATATATATATATATATATATATATAACATATAAATATATTTTTATATATTATAAATATATATATTTAATTTACAAGTATGTTTGGTATATGTTTTTAAGTCTAGCATGCATATGGCTTTCTCAAGAAAACCTTCTTCTGAAGCTTAAATTAAATTGCTTATAATTTAATTTAAATTCAATTTTATATATATTATTGGTTTTATATATAAAGCCAATGAAAAAGCAAAACAAGATTCCAGTGATTTTTTTAGAAATTAATAAAACTGTCACATTTTGCTAGAGTAAAGCTCATATTTTATTGGTGGTAGAATGTATTTATTGGAAAAACAAACAAAAATAAAACTTCCAACTCCATGTACATCAACATGCGGAGCCCTTAGCCATCTTTTTATTCTTTTTTATCAATTATTTTTATCAGTTATTAGCACCGAAAAATTTATGCTTTAGAATTGTGGTGCTGGAGAAGACTCTTGAGAATCCCTTGGACTGCAAGGAGATCAAACCAGTCAATAATAAAGGAAATCAATTCTGAATATTCATTGGAAGCACTGATGCTGTAGCTGAAGCTCCAGTACTTTGGCCACCTGATGTGAACAGAAGAATCATTGAAAAAGACCCTGATGCTGGGCAAGACTGAAGGCAAAAGGAGAAGGGGGTGGAAGAGATGAGATGAGTAGATAGCATCACTGACTATGGACATGAATTTGAGCAAACTGCAGGAGATGGAAGACAGAGGAGCCTGGAATGCTACAGTTCAAGGGGCCACAAACAGTCAGACACAGCTTAGCAACTGAACAATAACAACAATCACCATTAAATGTTATCATATATAATCTTCCCTTATTTGTTGCACTAATTAACTTTCAGCAGAGTAATTTTGCTTTTTATATATTATTCAAATATTAATCAGTGCTGTCAGATTTCTGGACCTTAATATTAAAAATGAGATCATGTCCACTGGTATGAATCTTTTCTCCTGTAAACCTATTTCCTTTAAACACAGATTATCCAAATTCATCCAGTGTCCTAATTTAGTGTAAATATCAAAATGCTATTACATTTCTAGGAACCATTTTTTAAGTTTTATTTTCTTTTAAGATCCTTCATATATAAAAGCTGCACAGTCTCTATTACAGAATTAAACTCAAAGAAAGGCACTGAACTATTTACCAGGTCTCTGTGTATTTACCACATCCCCACTGTAAGCCACTGAGCTTACCTTGTGGCCCAGACAGTGAAGAGCCCACCTGCACTGTGGGAGACCAGGGTTTGATTCCTGGGCCCAGCAGATCTTCTGGAGAAAGGCATGGCAACTCACTCACATCTTCTTGCCTTGGAAATACCATGGACAGAGGAGCCTGGCATGCTACAATCCTTGGGTTGGCAAAGAGCCGGGCATGACAGAAACCAACACTTTCTTTCATTTTTCCACTGCGGGCATTCTTATATTACGATCATCTATATATTTTTAATAATTTTTTCTTCTGACTTGATTTAAAAATGGCATATATTGTTCAGTCCAATGCACTGATGTTGCCTAATTTAAATATTAGTTAATAATTCAAGAATATAGAAGTTAGATAAGCATTATAACATGTTCATATTAAATTTCTGTGCTACGATTTAATATGAACATTAATAGACTTTAGAAAAACAAAATTTTGTATATGTTTGACTAATTGAAAATGAAGAAAACTATACAAAATATCATCTAAACTCTCTGTAGTATTAAAAATGAAGTGAGATATTCTATGCAGTGGGCTTAGAGCAGGAAAGATTTTGCAATTTCACCCACAGTGGGGGATATATATATATATATATGTATATATATGTATATTTATATACTATATAATATATATCTGCATATTTATTTATTTATTTTTTATTAAATTTTTATTTTTACTTTACTTTACTTTACAATACTGTATTGGTTTTGCCATACATTGACATGAATCCACCACGGGTAATATATATTTATATAATAATGTTTGCACACAAATATATAATCATTTAAATATGTCTATACATATGAATATGGGTGTATAATACATAGACAGTAAGGATTAACTTTTTGTAATCACACATCAGACTGAAAAAAATTTAAAGTTAATTTTTAATGTATTAAGATTTCAAAAAATTCTATTCAAAATCAGTATCTATTCTATTACTAGAATAGTCATATAAAATTTTAAGTCTATATAAAATTATACTCTAGCTGCGAGTGCTGTTGCATATGGTGGAATAGTTTCAGTAAAAGTCATACATTTAACTCAAGTAAGGGCATTAATATTTTCTTCAAACACCAAGTTGTGTCACACACAAATATATTTATACAGACAAATACAAGTTGCCACCTACAGAGAATGGTCATTTTAAGTATTTCAATAAGGTTATATATGTGGTCTGGGCTTGTTTAGGCACCCTTATTAAAAAATGGAGGCAATATAAAGAAGATGAATCTTTGATTGTGGCTTGTTTCTAATGGAAGACAATTTATGTTTAAATTGTGAAATGATATCTATTCTGGTTATAATTTTAAAACTTTTAAAAATTACTTAAGACTAAAGTGAAAAAAAAAAACAACAATCTGTTTGGTAAGGCCGACAGCTGTATCAATTTGATAAGCACCAAAAAAGAGAAATCACAACACAGACATCTTACTGTTTTTGCCTTAATACTCCAAGTGGAGAAATTCATTTTGTGGCAATAGGCAGTGCAGAAAACTTACTCAGTTTCTCTGCCAATATGACAATTTGCATAACATTACCCACAATGCTTCACATTGTGATTTTGCTTTGAAAACAGTTTTAATTGAGTCTTGCTGAGCTGCATTAATGTGTCTGTTTAAATTGAACAAACCTAATTATCTCACATGAAAGTTATGCCACCTCTGGTGTGGCAAAGCTGATGCAGTTAAAGTCAGCCAGATGTATTAATTGAGTATTGTAAACACTCAGTGTATCTGGTAAAGAACCATTCATTATACATTAGTACTGGACAATTTGTAACATATCCACACCAACTATAATACACCTGTCCAATGCAATATTATCCTTGGAGTAAAATCCATAAACACCAGAATGTGAAGAACACCATGACTTAGAAATAAATGCTTGTGTAGATTTAAGATTTTCTATCTCACACATTTTAGTTCCATACTTTGAAAACTGAATTTTCTGAAGCATTAGTCTTTACTTCATCATATTCTTTTAAAAAATCAAATCAGAAGGAACTATGATTTTGTATTTCTGCTCCAAAGGTAAGGATCTTAAAAGTTACCACTCTATCCTAACAAGGAAAAAGTTAAACTGATGAAAATCAACAACTTTTTTAGGATTTATTAAAACCTTGGACAACTGCTGCCCCAAGGTTTGAAAAGTAGACATATGAATACAAGAAGTAAATTTACAGAAGCAGAGACTCAACATTGGGAATCATTGTGGGAACAAGTGCCAGGATAGAGGAAAATCTGAACTGTAGTCAATCAATTGCTGGAGGTGCAATATGGATAAATATGAGTTAAATACTCCAGAGACACCCAATCTGGGAGGTGATGGTGGTGGTTTAGTTGCTAACTTGTGTCTGACTCTTGCTCCATAGATTGGAGCCTGACAGGCTCCTCTGTCCTTGAGATTTTCCAGGCAAGAATACTGGAGTGGGTTGCTATTTCCTTCTCCAGGAGATCTTCCCCCACAATTTTCTGATGTTTAACTCAAGGAGATCAACCATGCCCTCACAGTAAGTTATCTGAGAATAATTCCCTTCTGCCTGGGTAAGGTGAGGATAGAGAGGAGTCCTTTTGACATGTACCATTCCACTCTATTCTTGTTAGCAAGAGATGTCCTCAGGAGGAAATTGTTAACTAGTATCTTGCCTTTTGGGGTCTTATCAGAGCCTAATACACCTGGAAGAAGAGATCTATTCAACTCCAGCTATCTCTAATCATCATACCCCATCTAAAAGAAGAGGAAAAATAGGGTAACACCTATAAAGTTCACAGTCCAGATGGCAGGCTTAGTAAAAAGGCCGAAACCTAATCATAGGGATATAGAACAATTCTTTTCCCTCAATACCTCACTCTGACATTACTAAAGATCTGTTACACTTCCTTTTACTTGGTAGATCATGTTAAATTTTCAAGAAAAATGTTGCAAAGTATACCTGAGTCCCAAAACAACAATTTGAAGAGACAGTACAAACATCTGAACCAGACATGACAGAGATGTTGAAACTAGGGTGGAAATTTAAGACAGCTATTATTAACATGCTAAGAACTCTAAACAATAAAGTAAACAGCATACAATAAGAAATAACAATGTAAGCAAAGAGATGAACATCCTACAACAGACCCAAAAATAAATGCTAGAGATAAGAAACACTATAATAAAACTGCAGAATGTCCTTAATGTGCTTATTAGTAGACTGATCACAGTGAATGAAAGAAACTCTGAGCTTAAAGATATCTCAATTGGAACTTCCAGAACTGAAAAAAAAGTGAACAAAGGATAACAATAAAAACAGATAGCCTGTGGAATAACTATAAAATATGTGCACACTATAGGAATACAAGGAGAAGAAAAAGGGAAAAAAAAAAACAGAAGGAATATTTAAAATATAGGAATAAAGTTCTCCCAAACTGATGTCAGACAACAAACTGCAAGTCTAGGAAGTTAAAAGAACACTAACCAGAATAAATGCTAAAAAGCTACATGTGGGCATATCACTTTCTACAGATTGTAGAAAGTCCAGAAGGTCCCCAAAACTACAGAAAACTGAAGGTCCAGAAAAAAAAAAATCCAAAAAAAAAGAAAGAAAAGAAAGAATACATTATCTAGAATAAATATAAGATTGCATCTGACTTCTACTCAGAAATTTTTCAATCAGGAGGAAACAAGTGAAATATTTAAAGTGCTGAGAGAAAAGCAAACACACAAAATTATCCTGTAAAATTATCCTTCAAAAGTAAAGGAGAGATAAAGAACAAAATTGAACTTAACAACACCATCCAACAACTGGATATAACTGGCATCCATAGAATACTTCTGGAGAAGGAAATGGCAACCCACTCCAGTATTATTGCCTGGAAAATCTCATGGACAGAGGAGCCTGGCAAGCTACAGTCAATGGAGTTAACAAGAATCAGACACGACTTAGCAATTAAACTGTTCCATAGAGTAATTCA
Organism: Ovis canadensis; assembly: GCF_042477335.2. NCBI lineage: Eukaryota > Metazoa > Chordata > Mammalia > Artiodactyla > Bovidae > Ovis > Ovis canadensis. The sequence continues at coordinate 115,427,556 of NC_091247.1, read as the reverse complement.
TCCAATAACAGGAGAATACATAACCTTCCTAAGCTCAAATGGAATATTCAGCAATCCATAAACTTAAGAATGAGAGGCTATTAAAAAACACTCTTTCAGCAAATTTTAAAGAATAGAGATCATACAATGTCTGTTTTAAGTTTAAAATGGAATTAAACTAGAAACCAATATCAGAAAGATAACTTGAATATTCCAAAATACATGGAAATTAACAACATAATTTCAAATAACATGAGTCAAAGAAATAAATCTCAAGATAAATTTAGAAATATTTTGAACTAAATAAAAATGAAAGCACATAAAAAATGTTTGGGATGCAATGAAAGAATTGTAACACTGAAAGCAAATAGTAGAAAAAAAGATAGGTCTGAAATCAACAATCAAATCCTAACCTTACAAAACTAGAAAAAGAAGATTAAGTTAAATGAAAAAAATATGCAGAAGAAAAGAATAAGAACTAAAGCAGAAATCAATAAAATTGAAAATAGGCAATCAATAGAGAATATCAATAAAGCCAGAAGCTGTTTCCTTGAAAAGATTAATAATATCAATAAGCCTCTATCCAGGCTAAATAAGAAAAAGAAACAATGCAAATTACAAATATCAAGTATGAGATAAGGGCATCACTATGTATCCCATGGAGGTTAAAGGGATAAAAAAGTACTATGAATAACTAACTGTATGCCCACAGATTTGATAACCTGGATGAAACAGGTCAATTCCTTGAAAGAAACAGTTGCCAAAACTCACACAAGAAAAATTAAGCTAAATGAATAGGCCTATATCAATTTAAGAAATTAATAATCTTCCAAAACAAAAAGTACTAAGTCCAGATGGCTTCACAGTAAATATATTCTTTCTAATATAGGAGAAAACCAAGCTGACCTTAGATATGGTGATAACTTTTTAGATATAACTCTAATGGCATGACCCATGAAAGAAAAAATAGATAAACTGCACTTTATTAAAACTAAAAACTGCTGTCCTGTAAAAGGCAATGTCAAGAGAATGTGATGACTGTGAAAATTTACTTTTAAAAGGCATATCTGATTAAAGATTTTTATCCAAATTGTATAAAGAAATCCTAAAATTAAAGAAAAATAGTAAACTGAGAAAACAGAGAAAAGAAAATTTAAATAACAATGTATACTTATTCTACCTTTATCTGTTGTCAGATTTAATACATCTGGCAATATCAAATGTTTCTCCAGATGTGGGAAAGTTATTAGGCACTTTCTCCTCCAAATAATATTTAGGAAAAAGTATGATGTATTCCATTTAGGGGCAGTAAGGCAATATATAATTCTATTTAAAATGTGCCTCATTATACAGCAACTTGGCATTTGGAATATAAAGAGAAACATTTGGACCATGGCTTTGCAGTATATTTATCATGTATTGTTTGAAAGAGCAAAAGTGAGTAACAATAAAAATGTCCTTCAGTAGAACTGGTAGAAGTTGATATATCAACATGGTTATATCTCCAAAGCATAATGTGGAACTAAGAAAAATATCAGACAATGTGTCCGTACATTAATGAAAATCAATATTAAATATAAACATAGTAGGTTCAAGGTAGAAGAATTCACCACAAACTCATGAGTTAGCTTCTATAAAAAAGTACCAATAGGTGTGTGAATGGCTGGGGAACCTCCAACTACATGAGCAAACGCAGTACTCTACTTGTCAAAAAGCACTTGGTTTTCAGGCATAAGGAAGATATTATGCATATATTCCTCGGCCAATTTTTTAGAATAGACTATTGATAAGAAAATGATCAGATGAATGGATGTTAAACTATTTAACCCCATGGACTATACAGTCCATGGAATTCTCCAGGCCAGAATACTGGAGTGGGTAGACTTTCCCTTCTCCAAGGGATCTTCCCAACCCAGGAATGGAACCCAGGTCTCCGGTTACTGCAGGCAGATTCTTTAACAGGTGAGACAACAGGGAAGCCCAAGAATACTGATATGCGTAGCTGATCCCTTCTCCAGCAGAACTATTAACGGTTGTAGATGGGGGAAATTCATGACTATAAAGTGCTTCCCTGGTGGCTCAGAGGTTAAAGCGTCTGCCTGGAATGCAGGAGACCCGGGTTCGATCTCCAAGTCGGGAAGATCCCCTGGAAAAGGAAAGGGCAACCCACTCCAGTACTCTTGTTTGGAGAATCCCACTAGGGAAGAGCCTGGTGGGCTACAGTCCATGGGGTCGCAAAGAGTCGGACACGACTGAGCAACTTCACTCAATCTATTTTATTTCTAATATATTCAAAACTTTCATTTATATATATTCTGAACTAGATATATATGAATTAAATTCTAAAAATTCTGAAGTTTTATTTACATTTTTAAAAATGTTTATTTTTCTGTTTGGCTGCACCAAGTATTAGTTGCGGCACAAGGGGTCTGCAGTTCTCATTGCAGCAGGCAGGATCTTTAGCTGTGGCATGTGGGATCTAGTTCCCTGATCAGGGGCAGAACCCAGCCCTCCTGCATTGAGAGCGTGTAGTCTTAGTCCCCGAACCAGCAGGGAGGTTCTGAGCTTTACATTTTTAACACCTAAAGATCAACCAACAATTTTTAGAATAAAATTTAAATGTAACATATTTATAACTGGAGTTATTAATTTTGAAGGAAATTGAAGTGTAGAGTAAATGGAAATGTCCCTCTTTACTGCACGCACCTCTGTATTATTTCTAAAATGAGAGAGGGTTTATATATAATACATAAAATTAAAATACAATTAAACTATATAATAAAGAAGAAAAACCACTTAAATTATGTCAGAAATGTACAACAAAGACAGAAATATCTAGTGCTTCTAGAAATGAAGATAATGCTGCTTGACATAATTTTATACATATTTACTTTGGGAAAGCTCTATTTTTAGCAATGTGAATTTTAAAAAGATAAGGAAATCAATTCTATAACTAAAAATGCCTAATAAGCTAGACACTTTCTCTAAAGTGTCTAAAACCAATAACTAATAAGCTAAAACCAAATTCAATTGCTTATGATTACATCTTTTCTTTGTTAAAAAAAAAAAAAAACTGAGTTAAAAATAACTTTGGAAGCATCCTCATAAAGAGAACTATTTACTTTGTACTGGAAGTCTGCACCTAACAAACATTTCATTGATAGTTGAAAGTCATTGATTTTGAAGACGTGAAAGTGAATGAATGACTTAACTTTCACAAAATCCTGTATGAATATTAAAGCAGTTGTAAGGAGTACTAATCAGATGCCTTCTCAAGATAAAATACATGTGGATAAATCAATAACAGGTACTATATTTGATCAATGCTTCTTTCTAAAGGTTTCAAGATAAATGGATATACTTTATGATAAATAAATAAATGAGTCTAAGTGATATAAATGAAATATGATTGTATCATATCTACACAAAATAATCGATTTTGCCTTAGAAATGATAATTTGTAGTCTGTTATGTGGACAATAATTACACATCAAGTCCATCTTATTATTCCATCTATTGTTAAAATAGATAAAAACTACTACTTACAAATAAAGATTATTTGTCTTCCTCTATTCCACAGCAAAATGAGTTTCAAGTTATGACAAGTGGTAGCTTATTAAAGATTTTTTCCAATGTGGAATGCGAAAGCATAGCCATGAAATTTCCATAGTCTATTCTGCTATATTTTATATTTAGAATAGGCCAGGTATTGATGCATGGCTTTGTGTCTTGATGCTTTGTATTTTTGAAAATATCGATATACTGTTACACAAATATCACAAAGATCGAGGTATTTCTTATCAAACACTATTGGTTATTTTCCTTGAAATTACAGGCTATCGTTATTCACTTTAGAGAAAGTGTCTACCAAATACTCTGCCTGAATAACCACAGTGTGTCTGTTGATCTCTTTTTCTTTTTACTAAAATTATGTTGCATGCATAAAGCAGCTAGTCAGCTTATAATATAAAAAAAACTGTTTAAGTGATTTTTATCAAGACAAACATGGTGGTGTGGTACTTTTAAGACCTGCTTTCCGTACATTTTCTATTTTTAGCCCAGAATATTACATGTAGATTCAAGGGATGAGTTTTAACAAAATTATATTTTTAATGCTTCATCAAGGACATTTTAAAGGCAAGGCAGTTTTTTTTTTTTAATTGTGAGTGTATAGCAGTAAAAATAGGACTAAGTACTAGTACTGCTATGTTGATTCCCACTAGAGCCAGTAGTTTTACTTACTATGGCTTTTCTACCATCAGTGCAAATGCCAACTCAGAGAAAGAAGTAATTAATACCTTAGTATTACTATGAGAATAATTTTAACTCCATGAACCTCTTGAAAGTGTTTCAGAGGACGCAAATATTCTGCAGATCACTCTTTGAGAAATCATTTCAGGGGGCAGCCACAGTTAAGCTCCAGAAACTTGCTGCCTTGAGGTAACGCAGGCAAAAAATGGCTAGAAATTTAGCTTATAGCACAATTGGGATTTTAACAAAAGTAACGACACTTCTACAATACTATTGGCAACTAATTGAACTTAATAGGAGGTGTGAGTTCAGCAGCTGCAAGATGAGTAGATCTTCTGCACCTGCCTGCCATGTGACCCTGGACAGCATCTTATACAGAGAGGCATAACTTTAAACTTTTATATGGAGGCATGAACTGGGTTCAGTCAAGTATTTGGTCTAGATGGGCTAGACCACACCTTGCTGACTCAAGGCAATGTCCTTAAAACACCTCCAGCTGTGGAAATGTTGGGCAGAAGGGAGAATCCAAAGATGGAGAGATCCAGCTGATAGTCACCGTCTCTTGTAGACCTCCTCCTACAAAATAAAATGCAGCACTGTAAAACAGGTCAGAATATTTGAATCAGATTTGAATTAGTGCCCCTGCTGGCACCTATTAGCATTTGCATTTTTTAGGTAAGTTGCTAATCCTTGTATGCCTTGATTGCTCCACCTGTGAAATGGAAAATGGGCCATAGAACAAGGAAAATTAGTAAACTGCAGTAGTTCTTTTCTTTTTAAAATTCTTCCACCATTCTTACAGCATTTACGCTTTTCATCAATTCTTACATTAAGAAATGATGGTGTGTGTGTGCTAAGTCACTTTAGTAGAGTCCGACTCTAGGTGACCCTATGGACTGTAGCCTGCCAGGCTTCTCTGTCCAGTGAAATTCTCTAGGCAAGAATACTGGAGTGGGATTCCATGCCCTTCTCCAGAGGATTTTCCCAACCCAGAGACTGAAGCTACATCTCATGTCTCCTGTACCAGTAGGCAGGTTTTTACCACTAGGACCACCTGGTAAGACCAAGAAATGATGGTACAGAATTTAAATCAGAATTTTTAAGTGGCAGAGTCAAACCTAGATCTGAAATTTATCAGAGTTTGCCTCATTTCAGTTCAGATCATTTGCTCAGTTATGTTTGACTCTTTGCAAGCCCATAGACTGCAGCATGCCAGGCCTCCCTGCCCATTACCAACTCCTGGAGCCTACTCAAACTCATGATCATTGAGTTGGTGATGCCATCCAACCATCTCATCTTCTGTCATCCCTGTCTCCTCCTGCCTTTACTCTTTCCCAGCATTAGGGTCTTTTCCAATGAGTCGGTTCTTCACATCAGGTGACCAAGGTATTGGAAGTTCAGCTTCAGCATCAGTTTTTCCAATGAATATTCAGGACTGAGTTCTCTTAGGATTGGCTGGTTGGATCTCCTTGCAGTCTAAGGGACTCTCAAGAGTTTTCTCCAGCACCACCCTTTGAAAGCATCAATTCTTCGATGCTCAGCTTTCTTTATAGTCCAACTATGACATTCATACATGACTACTGGAAAAAAACATAGCTTTAACTAGATGGACTTCTGTTGGTAAAGTAATGTCTCTGATTTCTGCCTTAAGGATGATGCCATCTGCATACCTGATGTTATTTATATTTCTCCCAGCAATCTTGATTCCAGCTTGTGCTTCATCCAAACCAGCATTTTACATGATATATTCTGCATTTAAGTTAAATAAGCAGGGTGACAATATACAGCCTTGATGTACTCCTTTCCTGATTTGGAAAAGTCTGTTGTTCCATGTCCAGTTCTAACTGTTGCTTCTTGACCGGCATACAGATTTCTCAGGAGGCAGGTAATGTGGTATTTCCATCTCTCGAATAATTTTCCACAGTTTCTTGTGACCCAAACAGTCAAAGACTTTAGTGTAGTCAATAAAGCAGAAGTAGATGTTTTTCTGGAACTCTCTTGCTTTTTTAATAATCCAACAGATGTTGGCAATTTGATCTCTGGTTCCTCTGCCTTTTCTAAACCCAGCTTGACCATCTAGAAGTTCATGGTTCATGTACTGTTGAAGCCTGCCTTGAAGAATTTTGAGCAGTACCTTGCTGGTATGTGAGATGAGTGCAGTTATGTAGCAATTTGAACATTGGTGTTGCCTTTCATTAGGATTGGAATTAAAACTGACCCATTTCAGCCACTGCTGAGTTTTCCAAATTTGCTGGCATGTTGAGTGCAGCACTTTAACAGCATCATCTTTTAGGATTTGAAATGGCTAAACTGGAATTCCATCACCTCCACTAGCTTTGTTTGTAGTGATGCTTCCTAAGGCCCACTTGACTTCTCATTCCAGGATGTCTGGCTTTAAGTAAGTGATCACACCATCATGGTTATCTGAACATGAATATCTTTTTTGTATAGTTCTTCTGTGTATCCTTGTCACCTCTTCTTAATATTTTCTGCTTGTGTTAGGTTCATGCCATTTCTGTCCTTTATTGTGCCCATCTTTGCATGAAATGTTCCTTTGTTATCTCTGATTTTCTTGAAGTGATCTCCAGTTTTTCCCATTCTATTGTTTTCTTCTATTTCTTTGCATTGATATCCAAGGGAGGCTTTCTTATCTATCATTGCTATTCTTTGTGACTCTGCATTCAGATGGTTCATCATTAGTTTTTTCCTTTGCTTTTAGCTTCTCTTCTTTTCTCAGCTATTTGTAAGGCCTCCTCAGAGAAACATTTTTCCTTTTTGCATTTCTTTTTCTTGGGGATGGTTTTGATCACCTCATCCTGTGCAATGTCACGAACCTCTGTCCATAGTTTTTCAGGCACTCTGTCTATCATATCTAATCCCTTATCTCTTTGTCACATCCACTGTATAATCATAAGGGATTTGATTTAGGTCATACCTGAATGGTCTAGTGTTTTCCCCTACTTTCTTAAAGTCTGAATTTGCCAATAAAGTTTTCATCATTTGAGCGAGTCAGCTCCTGGTCTTATTTTTGCTGACTGTATACAGCTTCTCAATCTTTGGCTACAAATAATATAACCAATCTGATTTCAGCATTGACTATCTGGTGATGTCCATGTGTAGTCTTTTCTATGTATGAAATCTAGAATTTGCCTAAAATTATATAAATGAAAATCAGAGTAATGGATGTTAGAAGTAGCCATATACTGTATTTCCTTTGCTGTGGGTTTATGCCAGAGGTAGGTATTTCCTTAGTTTAAAGGAAATATTTCTTGAATATTTCCTTAGTTGAATGTTTTTCTAGCTAAACTGGGTACACAGTTTCTCAGAAAAATTCTCATAGCTGGAGTTACTCTCCTTGAAATATGCTCTTCGGTATAAGCACAGCTACCTTTAATCACAGAAAAACAACTTTATCATGATTATTTTCAAAGTGTTTCATTGTGTTTCAAATTACTTTTGGAGACCTTTTGCAGAAACAAAGATGAATGAAAAGTGGCAATATCTTTGTTCAGTTGCATTCATGATCATTTACCAAGTCAAAACAAAACAAATCCTAAAGTAAACTACAAATAATCTTTTCTTTCAATATTTTCTTACTTCCAAAATCATCAGAAACTTTTATGACATTTAGGCATCAGAATATATGGGAAAAAAAGAGGATTTTTCTTCAATATATTTCATCTTTTAGTCACAGTGTGTGAATATGTGACACTCTCCTGAATCACCTTAATTATTTGCTCATTATCTTATGCTAAGACGGGCTCAATGAAGGACAGAAATGGTATGGACCTAACAGAAGCAGAAGATAGTAAGAGGAGGTGGCAAGAATACACAGAAGAACTAACAAAGAAAAAGATTTTCTTGACCCAGATAATCACGATTGTGTGATCACTCACCTAGAGCCAGACATCCTGCAATGTGAAGTCAAGTGGGCCTTAGGAAGCATCACTATGAACAAAGCTAGTGGAGATGATGAAATTCCAGCTGAGCTGTTTCAAATCCTAAGAGATGATGCTGTTAAAGTGCTGCATTCAATGTCAGCAAATCTGGAAAACTCAGCAGTGGCCATAAGACTGGAAAAGGTCAGTTTTCATACCAATCCCAAAGAAAGGCAATGGCAAAGAATGCTCAAACTACCACACAATTGCACTCATCTCACACACTAGCAAATTAATGCTCAAAATTCTCCAAGCCAGGCTTCAATGGTACATTAATCGTGAACTTCCAGATGTTCAAGCTTGATGGGAAAGGTAGAGGAACTAGAGGTCAAATTGGCAACATCTTCTGCATCATCGAAAAGCAAGAGGGTTCCAGAAAAAATCTACCTTTTCTCTATTGACTATGCCAAAGCCTTTGACCCTGTGGGTCACAACAAACTGTGGAAAATTTTTAAGGTTATGGGAAACCAGACCTCCTGACTTGCCTCCTGAGAAATCTGTATGCAAGTCAGGAACCAGCAGTTAGAACTGGACATGGAATAACAGACTGGTTCCAAATAGGAAAAGGAGTACGTCAAGGCTGTATATTGTCACCCTGCTTATTTAACTTACATGCAAAGTACATCATGAAAAATGATTGGCTGGATGAAGCACAAGCTGGAATCAAGATTGCAGGGAGAAATATCAATAACCTCAGATATACAGATGACACCACCCTTGTGGCAGAAAGCAAAGAATAACTAAAGAGCCTCTTGATGGAAAGTATGAGGAGAGTGAAAAAGCTGGCTTAAAACTCAACATTCAGAAAACCAAGATCATGGCATGTGGCCCATCACTTCATGGCAAATATATGGGGAAACAGCGGCTGATTTTATTTTATAGGGCTCCAAAATCACTGCAGATGGTGACTGCAGCCATGAAATTAAAAGACACTTCCTCCTTGGAAGGAAAGTTATGACCAACCTAGACAGCATATTAAAACACAGAGACATTACTTTGCCAACAAAGTTCTGTTTAGTGAAGGCTATGGTTTTTCCAGTAGTCATGTATGGATATGAGAGTTGAACTATAAAGAAAGCTGAGCACTGAAGAATTGATGCTTTTGAACAGTGGTGTTGGAGAAAATTCTTGAGAGTCCCTTCGATGGCAGAGAGGTCCAACCAGTCCATCCTAAAGGTGGACAGTCCTGGGTGTTCATTGAAAAGACTGATGTTAAAGCTGAAACTCCAATACTTTGGCCACCTGATATGAAGAGTTGGCTCATTTGAAAATATCCTGTTGCTGGGAAAGATTGAGGGCAGGAGGAGAAAGGGACGACAGAGGGTGAGATGGTTGGATGGCATCACCGACTCAATGAACATGAGTTTGAGTAAACTCTGGGAGTTGGTGATGGACAGGGATCCCTGGCGTGCTGTGCTCCATGGGGTCGCAAAGAGTTGGACAACAACTGTGCTACTGAACTAACTGAATCTTACTTCAGTAGTTTCCAGTTTTTTTCAACATTTCTTTATACCTTTAAAAGTCATTGAAGACCCCGAAGAGTTTTTGTCCACATGGATTATATCTTTCAGTATTTATTGCATTGGAAATTAAAACTCAGAATATTTAAATATACTTATTTATTAAACAGTGATCAGACATATTTAAATGAAAGTTAATGTCTTTAACATTATTTTACATTTTAAAAATCATTGTTTTATACTTTGGCAAATCTCTTTAATACACGGATTATTAGAAGTCATCAGGATTCTTATGTATTCTTGTATCTACTCCTGTATTAATCTGTGGTGATACATGTTAAGTAGTCTGGAAAATCCCACTGTGTATTTTTTTAAAGAATAAGGGTGAAAAAAGACAAATCACATCTTTGTCTCATTTTAATAGATTTATTGAGATATAATTTATATACAATAAGGATAATCTATTTGAAGTGTACAATTCAATGTTGTATAGTATATTTTCAAAATTATGTAAGTCAATGTAAAATAATTGCAGCAGGGCATTGTCATCATTGCAAAAGAAACCCTATAATCATTGTCTATCCTTCTCCATTTTCCTCTCCACAGTACATTGCAATCACTAATTTTATCTCCATCTCTATAAAATTGCCTATTCTGGACATTTCATATAAATATCATCTTAATAGATACGGCTCTTTTGGTGATCAACTTCTTTTCATTTATCATACTGTGTAAGAGGTTCATCCATGCAACATGTACCAGTACTTCATTCCTTTCTACTGCTAAATAATATTCCATCTATACTACATTGTTTATCTATTCCTTATTTGAAAGGTATTAGACTTTTTTGCTATTATAAATAGCTTTGCTGTGAACATTACGGCACAAGATTTCTTTGGACATTCGTTTTTCCCTTGATTAAGATACCTAGATGTGGAATTGCTGGGTCCTTCAGTTCAGTTCAGTTCACTTGCTCAGTTGTGTCCGACTATTTGTGACCCCATGAATCACAGCACGCCAGGCCTCCCTGTCCATCACCATCTCCCAGAGTTCACACAGACTCACGTCCATCGAGTCCGTGATGCCATCCAGCCATCTCATCCTCTGTCGTCCCCTTCTCCTCCTGCCCCCAACCCCTCCCAGCATCAGAGTCTTTTCCAATGAGTCAACTCTTCGCAGGAGATGGCCAAAGTACTGGAGTTTCAGCTTTAGCATCATTCTTCCAAAGAAATCCCAGAGTTGATCTCCTTCAGAATGGACTTGTTGGACCTCCTTGCAGTCCAAGGGACTCTCAAGAGTCTTCTCCAACACCACAGTTCAAAAGCATCAATTCTTTGGCGCTCAGCCTTCTTCACAGTCCAACTCTCACATCCATACATGACCACAGGAAAAACCAGAGCCTTGACTAGACGGACCTTAGTTGGCAAAGTAATCTCTCTGCTTTTGAATATGCTATCTAGGTTTGTCATAACTTTTCTTCCAAGGAGTAAGCGTCTTTTAATTTCATGGGTGCAGTCACCATCTGCAGTGATTTTGAAGCCCCCAAAAAATAAAGTCTGCCACTGTTTCCCCATCTATTTCCCATGAAGTGATGAGACCGGATGCCATGATCTTCGTTTTCTGAATGTTGAGCTTTAAGCCAAATTTTTCGCTCTCTTTTTTCACTTTCATCAAGAGGCTTGTTAGCTCCTCTTCACTTTCTGCCATAAGGGTGGTGTCATCTGCATATCTGAGGTGATTGATATTTCTCCCAGCAATCTTGATTCCAGCTTGTGTTTCTTCCAGTCCAGCGTTTCTCATGATGTACTCTGCATAGAAGTTAAATAAGCTGGGTCCTTGGTAAACATAAATAACATTTTGAAATGTTGCCAAGCTGTTTTTCATAGCAGCTCTACCATTTTTCATTCCCATTATCAATGTACAAAGACTAGTTTATACGTATTCTCAACAACACTGGTATTATCTATTTTTATTTTGGCCAGTCCAATATGTTTTAATTTATATTTTCACAATGACTAATTATGTTGATCATCTTTTCATGTATGTATTTTCTATTCATATACCTTCTTTAGAGAAATGCATGTCTCAACTCTTTAAAACCATTTTTAGTTGAGCTATTTGCCCTTTTGCTATTGAGTTGTAGGAGTTCTTTATATATTCTGGATACAAGTCCCTAGGATGGCTATTTTAATATGTTATTTAGGCTTGGGTCACCATGCCCAGATGTGGTCAAACATTATTCTAGGTGAAGATGTTTAATTAGATGATATTAACATTGAATTGGTGAACTTTAAGTTAAGATTACCCTTCATAATATGAATGCACCTCATTCAATTGGATAAAGTATGTAATAGAACAAGGATTGATCTCTCTTAAGCAAGAAATAATTATGTCTCAGATTGTCTTTTGGACTCACTGCAACTCTTCACTGGGCCTCCATCCATCAAGGCTTCCCTTCAGATTTTGAAGGTACCAAACATTCACAATCACAAAGGCCATCTCTTTAAAATATATATCTCTCTGTGTATACAAATCCTGTTGTTTCTGTATCTCTGGAGAACCCTGGCTAATACAGTATTTTTTCAGATACATGATTTACAAATATTTTCTGTCTCTAGGTTTTCTTTCCATTTTTCTTAAATGGTGCCCTTTAAAGCACACATTTTTAATATTTTGTTTAAATTCAGCTTATGAATCTACTCTTTTATTGTTCACGCTTTTCGTGCTACATCTAAGACCTCTTTGCCTAAGTTAAGTTCATCTAGATTTACTCTTCTATTTTAAGGTTAGCTCTTACATTTAAGTCTATTATCTACAAAAAGTTAATCTTTGTATATGAACAGAGGTAGGTGCTCAAATTTGTAATTGTTCCTGTGTTATTATCTCAGGTATATTTTTTGAACTTACTATTATTTTGAAAATATATTTCCTTCTACTAACACACAGAAAGGGTCCCTGAAACACTCTTTGAGAACTTCTAAGTATCATCACACTTCGACTATCGCTTAAATGAAAATCTAGCATTTCTAACCTACTGTAGCATGTATTTGGTCAGTCTTATGCAATATTTATCCTATATTATCATGGGAAAGAAAATTTAGAATAATAACCATGTGTAATGTCTTCTGACAAAGAAGTGACTCTTTATGAATTACCTAAATACAAGTTGAAATTCAATTTAATTTGTTTCCCTCCCCCCACCCCTTGGTCTTTAAATCAGAAATAACATTGACATTTTCTTGAGACATCATTGTTTTGAAAAAAATTCCTTTTCCCTCTAAATGTCTATGGACTTCTAACTTTGTAGTTATATAATTATGGTAACATTATAGTTTACTGCCTATTGCATTGTAGTTACTGCCTATTGCACTTTTTATAAAGTAATACCTGTGAAAAATAGCTTCCTATGAGACTCCTTAGGGTCATGGGCTTACCTGGTGGCTCAGACGTGAAGTGTCTTGCCTGCAGTGTGGGAGACCCAGGTTCGACTCCTGAGTCAGGAAGATCCCCTGGAGAATGAAATGGCAATCCACTCCAGTAATCTTGCCTGGAAAATCCCATGGATCCAGAGGAGCCTGACAGGCTACAGTCCATGCGGTCGCAAAGAGTCGGACACGACTGAGCGACTTCACTATCACTAGGGTCATGTAAACTGTGATCTAATTTTAGGCTACAAGACAACAGAAAACTCCTAAAAGGGCAAGAATAAAGCCACTAATCTTAAATGCTTACCTGACATACCAAGCACTGAGGTAGGTATTAAGATATACATTATTTTAATTAAACTCGAGAATAAGCTGTGTAACTATTATTTTCCTCTTTTAAAAATAAAAGGGCTTTACATTATCATTTCTAGAAAGCTATTGTACTAAAACTAAAATATTGAACAGAGAATATTTCGAACTAAAGAAAGCCCCAAAGTGAAAGAAGTACACTGAGAAAGAAATGAAAAGAGATAAGACCCATTAATATGCTTCGTTTCAAGTAAATATATCTAAAATTGTGTTAAATGAGATAGGCTTTGCCACTGTATATCAGAAAAGCATTTTCTGAGGTAGGGAAAGTTAGAACACTTGGAAACCATAATGTTTTACATTTTCATGAATTTCCTTCCCTATCACTGCTGATTACAAAGATATTTGCATGTAAATAGGAATTTTCTACTCTGTAATCAGCAGGCTGTTTCTTCAGTTTGCTGTGCATACTCTCACCATGTGTCCTTTTTTTTTTTTTTCCCCTTTCCTCAGTAATCAATTAAAATACCACAGACACTGGGCTGTGAAATCATCAAATAATCCAAGATTAGAAACACTTATAAGATCAAAAGGGGGAAAACACTTTTTGGACAATAGCCTCAAAACTCTACAAAGAATGGTCACTCTAAAGTAAGAAAAATTTTAATAGTTTAATAATGCTTAATCTACCATAAGATGTGCAATCAAAATATTGATATAAATGTCAATATGTGGATTTGATGACTTACCCAAGTCCAATAACTTCAGTGCTAATCTCAATGAATAGTTTATTTACATTTACCCTTTATCTTCAGACCTCTTATAGAATTTAACTGCACTTTCATATAGAATTTCTCCCTTTGGAGGAATATATGTGTCAACCCACACTAGTCGGATAATTCATTTCAGTTCAGTTCAGTTCAGTCTCTCAGTCGTGTCCGACTCTTTGCGACCCCATGATTTGCAGCACGCCAGGCCTCTCTGTCCATCACCATCTCCCGGAGTTCACTCAGATTCACATGGATTGAGTCGATAATGCCATCCAGCCATCTCATCCTCTGTCGTCCCCTTTCCTTCTGGCCCCAGTCCCTCCCAGCATCAGTCTTTTCCAATGAGTCAACTCTTCCCATGAGATGGCCAAAGTACTGGAGTTTCAGCTTTAGCGTCATTCCTTCCGAAGAACACCCAGGGCTGATCTCCTTTAGAATGGACTGGTTGGATCTCCTTGAGTCCAAGGGACTCTCAAGGGTCTTCTCCAACACCACAGTGCAAAAGCATCAATTCTTCGGCACTCAGGATTCTTCACAGTCCAAATCTCACATCCATACATGACCACAGGAAAAACCATAGCCTTGACTAGATGGACCTTTTTTGGCAAAGTAATGTCTCTGCTTTTGAATATACTATCTAGGTTGGTCATAACTTTTCTTCCAAGAAGTAAGTGTCTTTTAATTTCATGGGTGCAGTCACCATCTGCAGTAATTTTGGAGCCCTCAAAAATAAAGTTTGACACTGTTTTCACTGTTTCCCCATCTATTTGCCTTGAAGTGAGACCAGATGCTATGATCTTCATTTTCTGAATGTTGAGCTTTCAGCCAACTTTTTCAGTCTCCTCTTTCACTTTCATCAAGAGGCTTTTTAGTTCCTCTTCACTTTCTGCCATAAGGGTGGTGTCATCTACATATCTGAGGTTACTGATATTTCTCCCAGCAATCTTGATTCCACCTTGTGATTCTTCCAGTCCAGTGTTCCTCATGGTGTACTCTGCATATATGTTATATAAGCAGGGTGACAACATACAGCCTTGATGTACTTCTTTTCCTATTTGGAACCAGCTGTTGCTCCATGTCCAGTTCTAACTCTCACTTTCTGACTTGCCTACAGATTTCTCAAGAGGCAGGTCAGGTGGTCTGGGATTCCCATCTCTTTCAGAATTTTCCAGTTTATTGTGATCCACACAGTCAAAGGCTTTGGCATAGTCAATCAAGCAGAAGTAGATGTTTTCCTGGAACTCTCTTGCATTTTTGATGATCCAGACGATGTTGGCAATTTGATCTCTGGTTCCTCTGCCTTTTCTATAACCAGCTTGAACATCTGAAATTTCATGGTTTACATATTTCTGAAGCCTGGCTTGGAGAATTTTAAGCATTACTTTACTAGTGTGTGAGATGAGTGCAATTATGTGGTAGTTTGAGAATTCTTTGGCATTGCCTTTCTTTGGGATTGGAATGAAAACTGACATTTTCCAGTCCTGTGGCCACTAGTGAGTTTTCCAAATTTGCTGGCATATTGAGTGCAGCACTTTCACAGCATTATCTTTCAGGATTTAAAGAGCTCAACTGGAATTCCATCACCTCCACTAGCTTTGTTCATAGTGATGCTTTCAAAGGCCCACTTGACTTCACATTCCAGGATGTCTGGCTCTAGGTGAGTGATCACACCATCATGATTATCTCGGTCATGAAGATCTTTTTTTGCACAGTTCTTCTGTGTATTCTTGCCACCTCTCTTAATATCTTCTGCTTTTGTTAGGTCCATACCATTTCTGTCCTTTATTGAGCCCGTTTTTGCATGAAATTTTCCCTTGGTATCTCTAATTCTCTTGAAGAGACCTTTAGTCTTTCTCATTCTGTTGTTTTCCTCTACTTCTTTCATTTATCACTGAGGAAGGTTTTCTTATCTCTCCTTGCTATTCTTTGGAACTCTGCATTCAGATGCTTGTATCTTTCCTTTTCTCCTTTGCTTTTCACTTCTCTTCTTTTCACAGCTATTTGTAAGGCCTCCCTAGACAGCCATTTTGCTTTTTTTGGCATTTCTTTTCCATTTGGATGGTCTTGATCCCTGTCTGTATACAATGTCATGAACCTCCATCCATAGTTCATCAAGCAATCTATCTATCAGATCTAGGCCCTTAAATCTATTTCTCACTTCCACTGTATAATCATAAGGGATTTGATTTAGGTCATACCTGAATGGTCTAGTGGTTTTTCCTACTTTCTTCAAGTTAAGTCTGAATTTGGCAATAAGGAGCCCATGATCTGAGCCACAGTCAGCTCCCAGTCTTGTTTTTGCTGACCGTATAGAGCTTCTCCATTTTTGCCTGCAAAGAATTATAATCAAACTGAGTTCAATGTTGACCATATGGTGATGTTCATGTGTAGAGTCTTCTCTTGTGTTGTTGGAAGAGGGTATTTGCTATGACCAGTGCATTCTCTTGGCAAAATTCTATTAGCCTTTGCCTTGCTTCATTCCATATTCCAAGGCCAAATTTGCCTGTTACTCCAGGTGTTTTTTGACTTCCTACTTTTGCATTCCAGTCCCCTATAATGAAAAGGACATCTTTTGGGGGTGTTAGTTCTAAAAGGTCTTGTAGGTCTTCATAGAACTGTTCAACTTCAGCTTCTTCAGCATTACTGGTTGGAGCATAGACTTGGATTACTGTTATATTGAATGGTTTGCCTTGGAAATGAACAGAGATCATTCTGTCATTTTTGAGATTGCATCCAAGTACTGCATTTCGGACTCTTTTGTTGACCATGATAGCTACTCTATTTCTTTTATGGGATTCCTGCTTGCAGTAGTAGATATATTGGTCATCTGAGTTAAATTCACCCATTCCAGTCCATGTTAGTTCTCTGATTCCTAGAATGTTGACGTTCACTCTTGCCATCTACTGTTTGACCACTCCCAACTTGCCTTGATTCATGGAACTGACATTCCAGGTGCTATGCAATAATGGTCTTTACAGCATCGGACCTTGCTTCTATCACCCATCACATCCACAACTATTGGGTATTGTTTTCACTTTGGCTCCATCCCTTCATTCTTTCTGGAGTTATTTCTCCACTGATCTCCAGTAGCATATTGGGCACCTACCGACCTGGGGAGTTCCTCTTTCAGTATCCCATCATTTTGCCTTTTCATACTGTTCATGGGGTTCTCAAGGCAAGAATACTGAAGTGGTTTGCAATTCGCTTCTCCAGTGGACCACATTCTGTCAGACCTCTCCAGGGCATGGCTTAGTTTCATTGAGTTAGACAAGGCTGTGGTTCTAGTGTGATTAGATTGACTAGTTTTCTGTGAGTATGGTTTCAGTGTGTCTGCCTTCTGATGCCCTTTTGCGATACCTACCGACTTCTTGGGTTTCTCTTACCTTGGACGTGGGGTATCTTTTCATGGCTACTCCAGCAAATTGCAGCTGCTGCTCCTTACCTTGGAAGAGGGTTATCTCCTCACCGTCATAATATTACATGTTATGAATATATAATAGGCACTTCAAATAAAATGATCCTCTCCCAAAACAGAATTCATGGCATGTTCCCATACTTGTGTTAGGTAGTTAGAAAAAGAAAAAAAGAGTCCAGAATGGCGGTGGCTAAAAATAAGGAAGATAAAAACCCGCAAAAATAGAACAAAGGAAGGTCCAAGGACCAGAGTGAGAACCTCAGGTAAAACAAACAGCACTCCTGGCTAGCCCAATTTACATAGGATAGGCCCAGGGGGAGTAGGAAAAAAAAAATCATATAAAAAGAGGAGCCAAAATTAAGCCAAGGGCTTCTCTTCTCTTCGTGTCTTTCTGGTCAGCCTGCCCTCACGCCTCAAGGATGTATTTTCCTTTACTTTCTAAATGAAACTGAGCTGTAACACGGGGTTGTAACTCTGGGCTGTCTGAGGGCTGTAACGCTGTCCATCACTTCAAATTTTTATTGCTACGAGACAGAACCGAGTAAATTACACTTTCCTGACACGTTTTTCCTCCTAAGGAGGAACTATCATCAAAAGCTCAGCTGGTCATACCAAAAAAACTTAAGAGCTATTGTTGATTCTTGCCCTACCTTTCATTTCTAATTCATTATACACATGTACATATATGTATACATATATTGTGATTCTATCCACTTATCTGTTTCTACATTCACCCTTTAATCACTGCAACATAATCCTGAGAGTTTCCTCTTTTGAAACATTTTGGGTAATCTTAGATTTCTTTTCATTTGTGTGTTATAAATTTCACAAAATGATTAATAATTTTAGTGAAATTTATATTAAAATAAGTTATGCCACTAGAAAAAAATACACAGATGCATAACAGAAAAAGATATTTGCAAATGCACATGTGAGTAGGCATCACGTTTTTGTAGAGCGTGTCACTGGCTATAGAGAAGCAGTTTGAATTTTAAAATAATTCACTTTGAGTAGTCTATGTGGATGGAGGGCTGTGAGAGAAGCATCTTCAGATTTTTTTAAATAACTTCTTTATATGTCTTTTATTAAACACACTTATGTTGATTGCTGTGCAATTTACATGGCAAAAGGAAATGATTCATAGTCTTCATGACTGCCTGAATTCATTTTTTTAAATGTTAATTGTAAACAGAATTGGGGATTTTTGCAGCTGGCTCTTAGTCCTATGATGGTAGACACTTCACCTAAAGCAAAACCAAGGTTTTGAGATCAGAAAAGCATGAAGACAAATTCAACTATTGGGCAATATGTCTGTATGTCTGTCTGTCTTTCTGTCTCCTTTCCCATTTTATTCCCTTCCTTTTTTTTTTTTAATTCCTTCTTTCTTTTTGTATAAACAAGTATTGGCCTCATTATGTAATAAGACTTTTGCTAGGAACCAAATAAAAAGAGACAAATAAACACGTTCTCAACGTCCTCAAAGATTTCTAGTTTAGCAGGAAAATCAGATAGTTAGAGGAATTTTAAACATATCATGAGATAAATAAGATTAACTTTTCTTATAAAATGTCAGAGAAAGTTTCAAAAGAAGAGGAAGCATTTGAGCTCAATTTGACCCATCAAAAGAGGTTATCTCCCTGGTATATATGATAGGATTTCATGAATATTTTTTCTTAATTATTATTTTTCCTCTCTAAGTAACATATTATCCTGGGAGATTTTCAATATTTCTTTCATGAAAGTCAGGTTTCAAATTAAATCTAAGAAAATCATGTTTTAGCAACTTAATTCAGCACATATTCCTGTATCTACACTTTTAGGTAATGAGGGTTATGCAAAGACTGACTACATGTGCCCAGCAATCTTTCCCGGGTGGCTCAGATGGGAAAGAATCTGCCTGCAATATGAAAGACCTGGGCTCGATCCCTGGATTGGGAGGACCCTCTGGACGAGGGCAGGGCAACCCACTCCAGTATTCTTGTCTGGAGAATCCCCATGGACAGAGGAGCCTGGTGGGCTATAGTCTGTAGTGTCACAAAGAGTTAGACACGACTGAGCAACTAACCAGCACCAGGAACAATCCAAAAACTTGCAGTTTAAGTTCAGTTCAGTCGCTCAGTCGTGTCCCATGCTTTACGACCCCATGAACCACAGCACGCCAGGCCTCCCTGTCCATCATCAACTCCTGGAGTTTACCCAAACTCATGTCCATTGAGTTGGTGATGCCATCCAGCCATCTCATCCTCTGTCGTCCCCTTCTCCTCCTGCCCTTAATCCCTCCCAGCATCATGGTTTTTTCCAGTCAGTCAACTCTTCACATGAGGTGGCCAAAGTACTGGAGTTTAAGCTTCAGCATCACTACTTCCAATGAACATCCAGGACTGACCTCCTTAAGAATGGACTGGTTGGATCTCCTTGCAGTCCAAGGGACTCTTAAAAGTCTTCTCCAACACCACAGTTCAAAAGCATCAATTCTTGGCACTCAGCTTTCTTCACAGTCCAACTGTCACATCCATATACAACCACTGGAAAAACCATAGCCTTGACTAGACAGACCTTTGTTGGCAAAGTAATGTCTCTGCTTTTGAATATGCTCTCTAGGTTGGTCATAAATTTTCTTCCAAAGAGTAAGCGTCTTTTAATTTCATGGTTGGAAACACCATCTGCAGTGATTTTGGAACCTAAAAAAATAAAGTCAGCCACTGTTTCCCCATCTATTTACCATGAAGTTATGGGACCGGATGCCATGATCTTAGTTTTCTGAATGTTGAGCTTTAAGCCAACTTTTTAACTCTCCTCTTTCACTTTCATCAAGAGGCTCTTCAGTTCTTCTTTGCTTTCTGCCATAAAGGTGGTGTCATCTGAATATCTGAGGTTATTGACATTTCTCCTGGCAATCTTGATTCCAGCTTGTGCTTCCTCCAGCCCAACATTTCATGATGTACTCTGCATATAAGTTAAATAAGGAGGGTAAGAATATACAGCCTTGACATACACTTTTTCCTATTAGGAATCAGTCTGTTGGTCCATGTCCAGTTCTAACTGTTGCTGACCTGCATATGGGTTTCTCAAGAGGCAGGTCAGGTGGTCTGTTATTCCTATCTCTTTCAGAATTTTCCACAGTTTATTGTGATCCACACAGTCAAAGGTGTTGGCATAGTCAATAAAGCAGAAAAAGATGTTTTTCTGGAACTCTCCTGTTATTTTGATGATCCAGCAGATATTGGCAACTTGATCTCTGGTTCCTCTGCCTTTTCTAAAACCAGCTTGAACATCTGGAATTTCATGGCTCACGTATTGCTGAAGCCTGGCTTGGAGAATTTTGAGCATTACTTTACTAGCATGTGTTCAGTTCAGTTCACTTGCTCAGTCATGTCGGACTCTTTGCAACCCCATGAATTGCAGCACGCCAGGGCTCCCTGTCCATCACTAACTCCTGGAGTTCACTCAGATTCATGTCCATCAAGTCAGTGATGCCATCCAGCCATCTCATCCTCTGCCATCCCCTTCTCCTCCTGCCCTCAATCCCTCTCAGCATCAGAGTCTTTTCCAATGAGTCAACTCTTTGCATGAGGTGGCCAAAGTACTGGAGTTTCAGCTTTAGCATCACTCCTCCCAAAGAAATCCCAGGGCTGATCTCCTTCAGAATGGACTGGTTGGATCTCCTTGCAGTCCAAGGGACTCTCAAGAGATGAGTGCAATTGTGCAGTAGTTTGAGCATTCTTTGGCATTGCCTTTCTTTGGGATTAGAATTAAAACTGACCTTTTCCAGTCCTGTGGCCACTGCTGAGTTTTCCAAATGTGCTGGTATACTGAGTGCAGCACTTTCATAGTATTATCTTTCAGGATTTGACGTAGCTCAACTGGAATTCCATTACCTCCACTAGCTTTGTTCCTAGTGATGCCCTCTAAGGACCACTTGACTTCACATTCCAGGATGTTTGGCTGTAGGTGAGTGACCACACAATCGTGATTATCTGGGTCGAGAAGATCTTTTTTGTACAGTTCTTCTGTGTGTTCTTGCCAGCTCTTCTTAATATCTTCTGCTTCTGTTAGGTCTATAATATTTCTGTCCTTTATCAGATAGAGGTAATGTAAATTGAATATAGCCATGGATACTTGAAAGTGGGGCAAAGAAGAAGAGGAAAACTGAATCCAGTTTGGGGGAGTCTCATGCTTATAAAACCAGGAAAGGGATCCTAAGATAAAACAAAATTAAGCTTACAAATATTAATTAGGTATGAATGTGAATTTTTCTTTAGAATAAGAAGAAATTTGCTATATATTTTTATATATATTACTTACAATATAAATAATTACAATATACAATTGTTAAGAATATATAATTGTTATATATAATATATAATTGTTATATATGTTATATATATAATATATAAATAACTGATGAATATCACTTTTAAAGGAAAATTACACTGGACCCTTATTAAAGGAAAAGGAAGACTTTTTTTCAAGACCACTGCATTTGGAGAGAGCAATTTGTCACTGTGGAGAACAAAAGGCAGGGAGATGATTAAATTCTGAGGTGAGCTGGTGAAAAAGTGGGGGAAAGTTGGTCAGTGTGATAGTTCAATGTATTTCCTAAGTGTTGCTTTGGAAAGTTAGGCTCCTACATTCCCAGAGTGATTGGGAGACAGGAACTCTATCTTTCTTGACTTTTACGTTCCAAATAAATAACACTTATTTCACTTTTAGAAAGACATTTCTAGATGCAGAAGATTTCTAACTCAAAGAGGTAGAGAAAGAATCAACAATTTCAAGTTTTCCAAAGTAAATGCTCTAAGAAAAGGGAGACAGAAAGAAACCTGTGTAAAATATAGTCAAACTGAGGAAATGGTAGTCTATTCTGTTCACTACCAAAATTATCAAATCCTGAGAAATATTTGTTCTAAATTTCTTACACATTTATATGTTAGCTTTCTTTTCTGTAATCATTAGATACATTATATTTGATTATACCTTCATATAGCAACAATATTGATATCATTTCTTATAGAAAAATTCCATTTTCTCTTCAGTACGTTTGGCTAAAATAAATTTAAAGAAGTTTATCTCAGATTTACTACTTATGATTAATAGTATCAAGAAAATTTTAGGATGGTTGCCATATTTAAAGAAATTACTGCCAGATTTGTTTCATACGTGTGCTCTTAAATTTCATAGAATTGCACATTTTTTTGTTCAATAATCATAAATACTCTCTGAACTAATCACATCCATCCACCAATCTGCCAGAAATTTCCTTGCTGTAGTTGTATATTTTGTTTACATTATTTTTGCCAGTGTTATTATTTCATGTCAAATAAATAAAAAGTTAGGAAATATTCTGAATAGTATGGTTAGGTAAGGCAAACTCAGGTATGTGGAATAGGCATGAGCAAGGTCTGGTCTGGTAGAACTCACTTTGACTATTGTTTGGTGTGTTACCTGAGCACCAGTTTGCAGAACACTAGTGAAGCATTAGGAAAACTGGGCAGACAGGGTCAGGCATGGTTGGTTCATGACAAAAATGTATATATTATGTTCACAAAGCTAAACGTAAAATCCCCTCTATTTTCTTTCTTTCTTTTTTTTTTTTTTTTTTTTGTAGGGTCATATCATAGAGCATGTAGAATTTTAGTTCTCCAACCAAGGATGGAACCCATTCTCCCTGAAGTTGGAGCACAGCCTTAACCACCAGACTGCAAGGGATGTCCCCCCTCTACCTATGAAGTCTAAATGGTGGAACCAAATATCCTTTGGCTATTTTGGTAAAGACAGTGATTTCTTTCTTTCTTTCTTTCTTTTTTTTTTTTTCAAACAGAATATAAATAAATTGCCCGATGAAAATTATAAAACTGGAAAATTTTTGTTAGAATGACAAATTTTATAACTGAGATTTTTGTTTGTTTGTTTAAATTTCATCAAATAAATTGTTGCAGTTATATGGAGGGTAGATAATACTCTTGCCTTGCTGAGCAAATGGAAGAGAAAGAATCAAACAGAAGAGAAAGTTAATTTAAAGCTGATCTAAGAGTTAACTTGAACCGAATCCAATTACCAGCTCTATAACTATGCCTTTGCTTATATATAGGGAAAATTTTTCAAGGACAGTATAAAGCAAAATGTGCATTACATGCCATCTAAAGTAAGTTCCATTTCTGTACTTGATTGGATAAAATGCTGCAAAATGAACATAGCTTGAAAAGACCTACTGAGAGACTGGAAATAATATTTTAAAAGGCCTTCAATGTCACAGAGGTAATTACTTTTCATATGAAAAAAGTGCTATCCTATGTTAGTAAAAGGAAAAGATGACACTGTTTGTCTTGTTCATTGCTGCAATATGATTTATCACAGGTCGTTTCTGAGAGCCTCATATTTCCTTGTCATATTTCGATTATGATTTTTTCAGGGGAAATAATATTTTCACTTTTCAATTTAAATTTAGTGTACAATCATAGTTGTCTGAAAATATATTGACAATCACAACAACAAACCTGGAAAAATTAGAGTTCAGTTCAGCTTTCCTTTTTTACTTTAATGAAACTACACAAGAGAAAATAAGAGAAGACTGAAACAACCTCACATTTGTCTGGAAAAAGTTGAACACATTTCTAAAAAGGATGACAGTGTTATAACCATATCAAGTTCATAGTAGTCTGATTTTCAAAATCAATGTGGCTTATAATTATATACTTTTAGTGTCATCTGGAAAATTAAAATAATTCTTTCCAAATTATTCTTTGGAGAATTCTTTCTACATTCTCTCCACTATGTTCATACATAAAAGAAATTGCATTTCTAAATCAAATAAGGAATAATTTCCTCAGATATATAAAAATAAGGTGACATTAGGTTAGTATACACCCTTTGAACTCACTGACTTGTCCAGCCTTCATGTATACTCTTTCACAGTTTGAAGTTGTTTATAAGTTTATTCAGGAAGGTTTTAGTGTCATTTCTGTGTTACACTTTAAAGTACATTTTCTTTTGAAGTGGACAAAGACTAGAATGTCATATTTTGCAAGCTAAGATGATTTATAATTACATCACTAGTTACATTAAAAAAAACTTTAATCATAAAATAAAATTTATCCAAACCCTTCCTAACAAGAATTAATACAATCAAATATGAATAGCACCATTGTGTCTATTAGTCGGTAAAGCCTTAGTGGAGGGACAATTTCGATCCACATCTAATCAATTAAAATGTACTTACTTGTATGCCAGCAATTTCATTTCTATGAGTTTATAACAAGGCAATAATTCTCTCCATTTCAACATTTTAAAGATTCAAACTACTTGATGAAACCAAAATTTTAAACAATGGTGAACCTTTCAAATTTGGTCTTACTTGGCAATAATTAAAAATGATATTGGTGATATGTATAGAAATATGTTCATAATAATTCAAGTGATTGTTCTGTAAGTCATTAAGTCATGCTTGACACTTTGTGACCCCATAGACTGCAGCTCACCAGGTTCCTCTGTCCATGGGATTTCCCAGGCAAGAAAACTGGAGTAGGTTGCAATTTCCTTCAAGGGATCTTCCTACCCAGGGATCAAATTCAGGTCTCCTGCTTCAGCAGATCAAATTTTTACCATTGAGCCACCAGGAAATCCATTTAAAGATAGCTATATGTAAATTATCAACATTATATTTCATTATTTAACTTTTTGAATGTGGTTTAAATGTACATAGAAGTTTTGGGAAAGGACAGAAACCAAAATATCCACCAATGATTGATATCTTATTTAATAGTAAAACTCAAAATTCATTCCCAATTATTTGCACTGAAAAATGTTTGTGACTAAATGAATTTAGTCAATGAACACCATCAATTAAGGAAAATAAAAATAATAATTTGAATAATAATATTATAAAAATTATATATGGATGTATATTCTCACCCATAATGTTAAACATTTTTCAATGACATACTTGGAAATGCAGTAAGGGAAAAATCACTATAAAAAAATTAACAAAAATTAGAAAGAAGAAAAAGAAAACTATAATTATTTGCAAATGATAGCATTTTATACAGAGAAAACACAAGAGAATTAATTAAAAACTTAAAACTGTATATATTTTAAAGAGTGTGACTAGAATTAAATCCAAATACTACATACAGCAATAAAAGAAAATTAATGGAAAAAAAGATGCCTACACTCAAAGTGGAAATAAAATATATAATGAAATGCCTGGAAATACATTTTACAAGTTGAATCTATGAGCATATGTAATTGTAACTACATAATTTTTTACAATATATAAAAGAAAATGAATAAGTTAGGCTATTTATCCTTTACTATGAATGAGAAGACAATATTTAAATATACCAATTCTTAAGCTGATCAAAATATTTAAAGCAATCATAATATTTTCAATGGTGACATTTTTGGACTTGAACATGAGGTCAATATGAAGTAACCAAGTCAAAAAAAAAGAATAGAAATAAAATGAATGGGACCAGAAACAAGTAGACAATTTGCTACATTATACAGCAAACCCAAAATTATTTTTAAAGCATAGTGCAAATTCAAGAGCAGGCAGATATATGAAAACACATATACAGAGAACATATAAAGATACAATTAATATATAATGTGGTATGTAACAAAGTTTGCATTTTTATATGAGAGATGATGGATTATTCAGTAAATGAAGATGAGGTAGTGATATTTAAAGTATGAGGTTGAATTATTCCACATCTTATATCAAAGAAATTCCAAATGGATGAATAGCAATATTTAAAAAATTCAGAGAAACCAAAACAAAGCTAGAAAAAATATGTAAATGAATAATACACATACTATTGAAACCAACACAAACCATTTTACCATTTTATCATAACAGAAGAGGTTAATATATATAATACACATTATTATGTATATTATATATACATTCATTATGTATATATACATATATACACATCATATGTATTATTATTGTGTATTATTATATGTATAATCTATATACCTATAATATATATACATATATACATATAATATACATTTATTATGTATATCATATATATATAATAAAAAGATTAGGAGGGGAGAGGAAGAGAAAGATTGACTTTTTAAATATTAAAATATTTATGCCATTATCACATAGTAGAATTCAGTCTTTTTTAATTTATAGAAGAAAACAGCAGTAGATTTCTGTATTTTCTAAATATATATAATTTGCATTATAAGAACAAGAAATAACTAATTTCACTTTTTAAAAATGCATATTTGTTCTATCAGTTTTATTTCTGACCAAGTGCACCGTAAATAACTTGTCAAGAGATATGAGAATACTATGTATGTATACATCATATTTTTTCAGGAGCAATCATTTCAGCTGTATTTATAATAATAAACTGTTCATGCAATATGAATTTAACACACTCAGGCATTCATTGTTATGGAAAAACATTCATACTTTGTACAATGAGGCAGATAATGAAATAAATATATTTAACTGAAAATACTTAATTGGTCTTAACGTCACTTAACCACAAAGTATGAATGTTTTTCCATAGCAATGAGTGCCTGACTGTCTTTCTTGTGTTCATTTCACAGTGGCTTCAGATATACCCTACCTCCAATCCCTACTATATTTAGCTCACTATTTTCCAGGCAATGTGTCTTTTAACACAAACACTTTAGTTTTGGGATATCATTTGGCATCTTACTATGAAAAATGAAAGTTTAGTTTTCTTACCTCCTCTATACAGAGATACACAATACACAGAGCCCAGAAACATGCTTTCCATTAGCCCATTCTATCAATATTGTCAGATCTGGCTAGACAAATATTCAGTATTTATATTCTTGGAACTGTATTAATTATTTTCCACTCAGTCATGTAATATACTCCAATTGGGTTTCATTTATATAATAGTTTTTAATCAATAAATAATTTCAATAGTTATAGATTTTAAAATAGTTATTCAGCAATGTGTAAGAAGTAGTTATTTCTACTTATTTCTCTTATACACTTACAAGCATTTTTCTATTGCCTTGTTTTTAAATGATTGCAAAAACATATGCATTTGTAATAAATATTTATGTAAAATAAACTTTAAGAATAAATCTATAAAAACGCAGTGCTAAAAGAGAGTACATACTGATCTATGACTTAAGTAGAATGAACACAGAGTAATGAAAATAATTTTTAAAATTATTGAAAACCTACAATACAATACTAATTTTAAAAACAAAGAAGAAAATTCTAACACTAGTGTAACAATTTACATTATGTTGCCATCTGTTTTATTTTCTTATCCACAGACATACATAAACATGTTAATGGTGTTATTATTATAGTTGTTTTATTCACTACTTATTGATCTTTACTTTTCTAGGTCTCCAGCTATAAATTTTATGTGCATCCTGTGACTTAAGCCTTGTGACATGTTGTAGGCTATATTAATTTTACATTTTATAGAACAAAATATTTGATATTAAAAAAGCTGTTTTCTTATAATTAAACTGTATTCCACTAAGTCTAATTACTATATTATTGGGCTTCCCAGGTGTCTCAGTGGTAAAGATGCCACCTGCCAATGCAGGGAGATGTCAGAAATGACAGTTCGATCCCTGGGTCCGGAAGATCCCATGGTGAAGGAAATGGCAATGCACTCCAGTATTCTTGTCTGAAAAACTCCATGGGTGGAAGAGCCTGGAGTGCTACAGTCCATGGGGGTTCTCAAAGAGTTGGACACAAGTTGAGTGACTGAGCACACATCATTATGTCATCATTAAAATTTTCTTAACCCATTTAGTTATGTAATAATTTGCAGTCTTTGTTTGTCTAGGCTCAAAGTCTTCACCTTTCCCCCAAACCTGCTTCCCCTACCTCTGTCATGAGCAAAGTCCATTACGACACCCCAGGATACGAAAATGGAATCTGGGTAATGAAATAACACTAACCGTTTTTTGTTTTTTTGTGTGTGTGTTTTTCCCTTTGTGCATCATCTAGTTTGACTTGGTCCTAGAGTGCTACGCTCGGATGTCTGATTCCAGGCACTTCAGACCAGAGTCCCAAGTGCAAAAAGGGCTGCGACCTCTAACGGCTGAAGCTGAGCATGCTTCAGCTCTGCCAGCCATGTGCAGCTGGCAACTCAAAGTGGCAACTCAACTCCCTGTGCAGAGACGCTACACTAAGTACACTTCGCCTGGCATTGTCATCTGGAGCCGAGCAGCACAGTTGCCTAGGACCCACAAGAACCCTGACCTCTTCTGACTGACAAGAAACTAATGAAGCAGCCTGTTGTGGAGACAGTGTAGACTAGAGAGACTGGAGCAGGAGCTCGCACCTTTCCCAGCTCTAATCAATCAAGCTTTACTTGCTTCCTGAACTGTACTCTGTCTATTGCTGCACCAACTCAGGAGGGTAGGTAATGCCTCCTGAATCTGTTATCCTCAGTTAATGCCAATGAATATTTGTAATTGCTCAAGCAAAAATCCTGAAGTCACTTTTTACTTATTTCCACTCATACATCAATCCTGCTGCTGCTACTCTCAAAATATATTCTTGATCTAACCAGGGTCTCAATATTCCCCTAAACCACAGGAGTCCATTCACCGGAATCTCTTGAATGAATCTGAATTCAAATGCACTGACCTGTTTTATAATAAGCACTGTGCTTTATTTTGTTGAAGGAGGCCGTGAAGACTATGTGAGCTCTGGCTGAACTGCCAGCTGGAAGGAGAAGTTTGAGGTGCCTCTTGCTTTCCCTTTGTCCCTGGACTGCATGACCCATGTATTCTTTCTGAGTGAGGAGCTTTTCCAAGGGTGCAGCCTTGAGAGAGTAAGGCAGTGTTGAGATCATCTACACTGAATACACAATTGAAACCGAGTTAAAACCTTTACATAAGCTTTTAAGATCCTCACCGGCTGGTGTGCAGGCTGCACGAGACAAGTCTCTTATGTAAGTTCCCATGTTTATTTATTTATTTGTATTTTAAATTCCTTTCAAGACACAAAGCCATATCATCACCACAAAGCTTTCTCATTTGGTAGTTTGGGAACTTCACCCACTTTCCTCCCATTACTACTGCTCCTGACCCTTTTGTATCGGGTAGACGCTGAACTGAGTCCCTTCCCTACCAGGTGCCGCTCCCACTAATATAGAGAGAGTAGGTTCAGCAGAGCAGGACAGGAAAATTACCTGCTGATTAAGGTATGGGGAAGGGAGTGCTCCAGCTCTAAAGACCCCTTCTCCCAGACGGAGGGAAGTGGGACACTTTTAAGGGGTAAGAGTTAGAATGGGTCATCAGAACTGAGGAACGGGGGATGATTTCCAGCAACAGCCAGAGCATGAGCAGTCCTTCTGGTTCGCTTGCAGAGGGGCTAATTGTGCCTAGCAAAGCGCAAGTACCACTTTGGGCAGCGATCCTAGCATGGTAATGAAGCAAAGGCAACTTTCAGACACTTTGGGTGCTATCTCTGCAGGCACTGCTCACCTGGTCAGGTTGGAACCGGTTCTGGGTGGTTGACAGTCTCCATCTTGGGCCTCTCTGGCTTGGGCTGGTTCTGGGGTCTTATTTACACGGCAGCTACTTTAGTCTTGGTTTCTGTTAAGCAAGCACAGCTGTGGGATTGGGCTAAGATTTGGTGTGAAAATCAAAGGAAAGTAGGTGGAGCTCTGGGTGTAAGTCCTTTCCCAGTGACATTGCCTTCCCCCTAACCCTGGCGACGATGAATGGGTTCTCTATTCCCATACTTTTATTTCAAAAATATTATATAAATGATATCATACAACATGTAGCCATTAGAATTTACATTTTTTTCCATGCAAAATAATTCCCTGGAGACTATCCAAGTTGTGTGTAGCAATAGTTTGTTTCTTTTCATTGCTGAGTAGTATTCTATGACATGTATGTACCATAAATTTGCTTAACTATTCACCCATTGAAGGGGTTCTGAGTTGTTTTTGGTTATTGGGAATAACGCTTCTTTGAATATCTATGTATAGGTTTTTTATATGTTTTCATTATTTTGAAATAAATGAATACCCAAGAGTGCAATTCATGGGTGGCATGAAGGTTGCATATTTAGTTTTATTGAGAAATTGCCAAAGTGAGGATGCTGTACCAGTTTACATTTTCTCCAGGAGTGTATGTTTAATTCCTGTTTCATTATTAGCATTTGGTAGCATTTTATATTTTAGCCATTCTCATAAGTATGTGGTGATATTATGGTTTTAATTTACATTTCCCTTATGGCTAATGATGTTCTCTTTTGCCATCTGTATATTATTTTCAGTGAAATGTCTATGCTGCTGCTAATTCACTTCAGTTGTGTCCAACTCTGTGCGACCCCATAGATGGCCTCCTACCAGGCTTCTCTGTCCCTGGGATTCTCCAGGCAAGGACACTGTAGTGGGTTGCCATTTCCTTCTCCAATGCATGAAAGTGAAAAGTGAAAGTGAAGTCACTCAGTTGTGTCCAACTCTTAGTGACCTCATGGACTGCAACCTACCAGGCTCCTCCATCCATGGAATTTTCCAGGCAAGAGTACTGGATTGGGTGCCATTGCCTTCTGCAAACCTCTTTTTACATTTTCTCACTGAATTGCTTGCTTTTTTTTTGTTGTTTGTTTGTTTTACTATTGAGTTTGAGAGTTTCTTTTATATTCTAAATACTAGTCTTTTGTCAGCCATGTGGCTTGCAAATATTGTCATCATATCTACAGCTTGACTTTTCTTTATCAAAATAGTGTCTTTCATGAACATCTTAAAACTTTTCGTCCAGTTTTATTGAGATACATGTGATATACGACATTAGTAAATTTCAGGTGTAAAAATGCGAAAAAAACTTTTTTCATGTATATTTATGGGGGATGATTCTTTAACTTTGATGAGGTTTAACTTCTCTGTTTAATTTTTTCCCTAAATGGATCATGCTTTTGGTGTTATGTCCAAGAGCTCATTGCTTAACCTCTGGTCAAGAGGACTGTCATCTAAATTTTTTATAGTTTTACATTTTACATCTATATCTATGGCACAATTTGAGTCAACTTCATATGTACTATGAAGTGTAGCTTGAGGTTCATTTTTGGGCATATGTATATCCAATTGATTCAAGATTGTTTGTTGATCACTGTTTTTTCTCCATTGGTTTGCCAACCACAACAAAAATCATATAGCCATTTTTTGGGGTGGGGTCTAGTTTTTAATTCTTTATTCAGTTCTCTATTCAGATCTGTGTCCATCCTCCCATCAATACGATTACACATTGCTTCTATTACTGTAGCTATTATAGTTAGTCATAAAACTGTTAAACATGATTCTCTCAGTTTATTCTTCTTTTTCAAAATTGATTTAGATATCCTAAGTGCTTAGACTGTTTCAAATAAATTTTAGAATCAAATTTTCTGTATCTAAAAAAAAAGAAAAGAAAAGAAAACTTGCTGCAGTTTTGACTGGAATTTGATTAATTCTGATTAGGGAAGAATTGACCATTGTTAATACATATACAAACTAGCATTTTACTGATTTGCTTGCATTTACATAAGAATAAATGCATACAATTCAGTTCAGTTCAGTCGCTCAGTCATGTCCGACTCTTTGAGACCCCATGAATCGCAGCATGCCAGGCCTCCCTGTCCATCACCATCTCCCAGAGTTCATTCAGACTCATGTCCATCGAGTCCATGATGCCATCCAACCATCTCATCCTCTGTCGTCCCCTGCTCCTCCTGCCCCCAACCCCTCCCAGCATCAAAGTGTTTTCCAATGAGTCAACTCTTCACATGAGGTGGCCAAAGTACTGGAGTCTCAGCTTTAGCATCATTCCTTCCAAAGAAATCCCAGGGTTGATCTCCTTTAGAATGGACTGGTTGGATCTCCTTGCAGTCCAAGGGACTCTCAAGAGTCTTCTCCAACACCACAGTTCAAGAGCATCAATTCTTCGGTGCTCAGCCTTCTTCACAGTCCAACTCTCACATCCATACATGACCACAGGAAAAACCATAGCCTTGACTAGACGGACCTTAGTCGGCAAAGTAATGTCCCAGCTTTTGAATATGCTATCTAGGTTGGTCATAACATTTCTTCCAAGGAGTAAGCGTCTTTTAATTTCATGGGTGCAGTCACCATCTGCAGTAATTTTGGAGCCCCAAAAAATGCAGTTTGACACTGTTTCCACTGTTTCCCCATCTATTTCCCATGAAGTGATGGGACCGGATGCCATGATCTTTGTTTTCTGAATGTTGAGCTTTAGGCCAACTTTTTCACTCTCCTCTTTCACTTTCATCAAGAGGCTTTTTAGTTTCTCTTCACTTTCTGCCATAAGGGTGGTGTCATCTGCATATCTGAGGTTATTGATATTTCTCCCGCCAATCTTGATTCTAGCTTGTGTTTTTTCCAGCCCAGCATTTCTCATAATGTACTCTGCATAGAAGTTAAATAAGCAGGATGACAATATACAGCCTTGATGTACTCTTTTTCCTATTTGGAACCAGTCTGTTGTTCCATGTCCAGTTCTAACTGTTGCTTCCTGACCTGCATACAGATTTCTCAAGAGGCAGGTCAGGTGGTCTGGTATTCCCATCTCTTTCAGAATTTTCCATAGTTTATTGTGATCCACATAGTCAAAGGCTTTGGCATAGTCAATAAAGCAGAAATAAATGTTTTTCTGGAACTCTCTTGCTTTTTCGATGATCCAGTGGATGTTGGCAATTTGATCTCTGGTTCCTCTGCCTTTTCTAAAACCAGCTTGAACATCAGGAAGTTCATGGTTCACTTATTAAAGAATGTCAATTCTCATTAGCTTGTGAAATCTTCTGCCTACCAATCTGGAGTTATCTGCCTGTTTCTTTGATTTAACTGTTCTTCATGTATGTGGACCAGGTCTGAATTTCACCAGGTGAATACCTGTGGTTGGGAACCAACAAGTCCTTCTTTACTCTAATTTTCTATCTCAAAGTAGATGCCAAGTTTTTATTTGCCCCTTCCTTTCCTAGTTACCCTTCAGTCTTATCTGCTACTGTATTTTTCTTTGCCTATTCTACATAACATAATTGGCTTAATGAATGAATGAAACATTGAGATTATTTTAATTCAATTTGTACTAATTTAATAAGCATTAAAATATTGTTTTATATTTATTTTTAGTAGTGAAGTTCAGTATTTTTAGTGATATACATGTTCATGCTTTCTTCTGAGAAATATCTGCATATGGTCTTTTTTGTCTGTTAGAAGCTGGATAAATATCTTGCCATTTGTAGAAACTCACTTTTTAATAAATAGCTCTTTGTCCTATTTCTGTTTTGCTTTTAATTTAAAATTTTGACCTTGTTTTCAGGAGTTTTGTTTTTTGACTAGAATATTACTTGAAAGTTTTTGTCTTTTGGGTGAACTTTAATATAAAAAATTACTTCAAATAGAGTCCAAAGTCCATTTCTACTAGAGCAATTAAAATTTATGTCTCTTTTAGAAAAATATTTAGATAAAGTATGGAAAACTTTTGTCTATATACTATGAGGTATGAATCTGAACGTGTGTCTTTTCAATTTGTATTATTTTGCCACCAACTTTTTAAAAATTTTACCTATATCATCATATTGGTGTGTTGAATTTGTGTGAGTATATGTGAACTTGCCTGTAAATAATAAAGGTTTTTGTTTTAGACTATTCCTATAAATATTACCAATTACTTTTTAATGTATGTATCTATTTTCCTTCATATCAAATATAATTAACATATTATCTAAAATTTTAATACTTGGTAGAGAATAATTAGTGTGCCATTTTGAAATATCTTGTTTTTACATATTTTCTTTTCTGGATAAATTTATGATCCTGCTGAAATTTTGATTTAAATTACTTAGCACTGGAATTTTAATTGAAAATTAATTTGCAGAGAGTTTTAAAATTCCTGCTATTAAGTTTTCTAAAGAAGAACCATTGATGGCCTTCATACTATTCAAGTTTTTATTTTTTAAATTAGTGATTCTGAATACATCATTAAATATTTTATTTTTATGAAAATAAGATTTATTACTGTCATATTTTATTGTATTTGCAATCACAATTGATTTTTCAGGATAATTCTTTTATTTATTCAAAGATGGCTATATATTTATCAAATAAATATTTATTTTGCTCAGACTACATATTAGTCACTGTTCTTAATATTGAGGATATTGCATCCCACTTGGGGACAGATGAAAGATACAATGAATAAACATCATGGTATCAGATAATAATAATGGTAGCAAGAAAATGAAGATGGTTATGAAGAAGATGATTTCAATTAGGGGTATTATGAATACAGTGATCAAGGAACAACACTCAGAGGTTTTCACAGTTTGAATTTCATTTCTAATATTTTCATTGGAATTATTTATAGTTTTAATCTCTTTTTCCTAGTTAATGGGCTTCCTTACTGGTTCAGATGGTAAAGAATCCTGATGCAATGCAGGAGACCTGGGTTGAGTCCCTGAGTCAGGAAAATCCTCTGAAGAAGGGAATGGCTACCCACCCCAGTATTCTTGCCTAGCACTTCCCATGAAAAGATCTATCATCCTATATTATCCTAAGTAATCCTAAAGTAATTTTTATATCACTTTAATTCAAAGCTCAACCCAGCTCAAACACAGGATAAAGCTTAGAGGTTTTTGTGGTTTGTTTTCATTTTTGTTTTTGATACTGGACTATGATTATCATCTTTATGTTTGGTTAATATGCTGATATAATTAATGATCTTCATCTCATTTCAATCACCTGTTGCTCTTTTACATGATCCAGATTATTTCAGCCTAGTGTGATTTTTAGTAATTAATTTACCACCTATCCTTAAAGTGAAGCAGGATTCTTAAATAATGCTGCTCTTTTTTCTGAACTTCTACCTTTGACAATTTTTCTTAAAATTCTACCACTTTATTGTACTAAAGATGTACTAAAATGATAATAGTATCTACCAATGATAATTTATGTGTTTGTTAGACATGCTTTTGCGTGTCCTACCTACCTTTTAAATCATGTAACCCATGAAATAGATTAATGGATGGCATCATTATTCCAGATTTACACATGAGGAACTCAGTCACAGAAAAGTGAAGTAATTTAAGATAGTGTCACAGCTTCTACACTACTGTGGATTTTACATGTTAAATGAAGTATTAACACCTGAGAACATTATCTTTAGCTTTACTCTATACTTCCTTTAAAAATACAGACTATTTGAAAATATAATATTTTTAGGACTTCTGATTTGAGTCTGGAAACAAGATACTTACAGAATCTAACATTCACTTAAATAATTGTTAAGACAGAGTGAAATTAAGGAAATGAAAATAAGATAAATAATGAGCTCAACAATAGTAAAAATGAGGAAGAAAGAATCCAAGATAATACCTGGTAGCTGTAAAACCAACCAAACTACTAAGAACAGTATACCCATTTTGCTTTTTGACAGTATTAAATTTCACCTTATAAAATGGATTCTCCTAAAAATGTTTTTTTAAAGATTAGGAGAGGAACGAAGCACTCTTCACACCCCTAACTTAAAAACTAATTACTCAAAACAAACAGAAAGTTAGCTTTTCTAACTTTTCTAAGTAGCTGTTCCTCACTGTGTGGCTGTAATATTTTGATCCATGTGAAGCCTTCCTCTTTTCTGTATCTTTCTGCATCTATTTATGTTTTTAATTGCCAGAAAACAATGGCATAAAATGGAAGTAGATAGAATGACTGGCATGATGTATTACATCCTGGGAAGAGTTCCAGGTAGATTGCATGTTCTAGGAAGGTAGAATTTTTGTCTACTTTATTGACTTGTAAATCCCCATTATTTATAATGTGGAAGACACTAACTAAAATTTTGAATTAAAGGTATAAAGCGGTGTAGGTCATGTTGGAAACATGTCAACTGTAGATACTAGAGATTTCAGATTTCTTTATTCTGCACTGGAATATAAAGCCAGCAGCAGTAGAAGCCTTCATTCTTGTACAGCAGAAAAGGAAAACAGTCTGGGAGCCTATACCCAACACCTCTCCATATTTAAATTATGATACAATTTTTATTTCTTTCAACTCTGCCAATTCTCATATCCATTTGTACAGACCAACTGTGTGGCTAGTTCACTGATCAAGGTCAAGTATCTAATATTAAATGCTAGACATAGTCAACAAATGAGCTGTGAAAAAATAAAAAGAGAAAGCTATGTTGAAAACTCAGAAGACCATGCATATTGAGTTATATGAATTAAAATAAGTTTTTTTCATATTTTAATATTTCTTTAATTTATTAACTAAAGGATAATTGCTTTACAGAATTTTGTTGTTTTCTGTCAAACCTCAACATGATTCAGCCATATCCCCTCCCTGTTGAACCTCCCCATCCCACCCCCTAGGTTGATACAGAGCACCTGTTTGAGTTTCCTGAGATATACAGCAAATGCCCACTGGCTATTTTACATATGGTAATATAAGTTTCCATGTTACTCTTTCCATACATCTCACCCTCTTCTCCCCTCTCCTCATGTCCATAAGTCTATTCTATATGTCTGTTTCTCCATTCCTAACCTGTAAATAAATTCTTCACTGATGTTTTTCTAGATTCCATATATATGTGTTAGAATATGATATTTATCTTTCTCTTTCTGACTTACTTCACTCTGTATAATAGGCTCTAGGTTCATCCACCTCATTAGAACTGACTCAAAGGCACTCCTTTCTATGTCTGAGTAATATTCCATTGTGTATATGTATCACAACTTCTTTATCCATTCATCTGTCCATGGACATCTAGGTTGCTTCCACATTCTAGCTATTATAAATAGTGTTGCAATGAACAAAGGGGTGCACATGTCTTTTTCAATTTCTGTTTCCTCAGAGTATATGCCTAGGAGTGGGATTGCAGTGTCATATGGTGGTTTTGTTCTTAGTTTTTTGAGGAATCTCCATACCATCTTCCATAGTGGCTGTATCAATTTATATTCCCACCAGCAGTGCAAGAGGGTTCCCTTTGCTCTGCACCTTCTTCAGCATTCATTGGTTGTAAACTTTTTGATGATGGTCATTCTGACTGGTATGAGGTGATATCTCATTGTAGTTTTGATCTGCATTTCTCTAATGATGAGTGATATTGACTATCTTTTCATGTGTTTGTTAGCCATCTGTATGTCTTTGGAGAAATGTCTGTTTAGGTCTTTTTCCCACTTTTTGATTGGATTGTTTGTTTTTCTGGTATTGAGTTGTATGAGCTGCTTGTATATTTTTATTTTTTTTTTATTTTTTTTTATTTTTAGTTTTTTATTTTTTACATTTTAAAATCTTTAATTCTTACATGCATTCCCAAACATGAATCCCCCTCCCACCTCCCTCCCCATAACATCTTTCTGGGTCATCCCCATGCACCAGCCCCAAGCATGCTGCATCCTGCGTCAGACATAGACTGGCGATTCAATTCACATGATAGTATACATGTTAGAATGTCATTCTCCCAAATCATCCCACCCTCTCCCTCTCCCTCTGAGTCCAAAAGTCCGTTATACACATCTGTGTCTCTTTCCCTGTCTTGCATACAGGGTCGTCATTGCCATCTTCCTAAATTCCATATATATGTGTTAGTATAGTGTATTGGTGTTTTTCTTTCTGGCTTACTTCACTCTGTATAATCGGCTCCAGTTTCATCCATCTCATCAGAACTGATTCAAATGAATTCTTTTTAAAATTAACCTCTTGTCAGTTGCTTCATTTGCTGTTACTTTTCCCATTCTGAGGGTTGTCTTTTTACCTTGGTTATAGATTCCTTTCCTGTGCAAGAGCTTTTAAATTTAATCAGGTCCCACTTGTTTACTTTTGTTTTTATTTCCGTTACTCTAGAAGGTGGATCACAGAGGATCTTGCTTTGATTTTTGTCATCTAGTGTTCTGCCTATGTTTTCCTCTAAGACTTGTATAGCTTCTGGTCTTACATTTAGGTCTTTAATTCATTTTGAGTTTATCTTTATGTATGGTGTTAGGAAGTGTTCTAATTTTACCCTTTTACATGTAGCTGTCCAGTTTTCCCAGCACTATTTATTGAAGAGGCTGTCTTTTCTCCTTGGATATTCTTTCCTCCATTGTCAAAAATAAGGTATCCATAGGTGCATGCATTTATTTCTGGCCTTTCTATCTTGTTCCATTGGTCTATATTTCTGTTTTTGTGCCAGAAGCATACTGTCTTGATGACTGTAGCTTTGTAGTATAATCTGAAGACAGGAAGATTGATTCTTCCAGCTCCATTATTCTTTCTCAAGACTACTTTGGCTATTCAGGGTATTTTGTGTTTCCATATGAATTGTGAAATTTTTTGTTCTAGTTCTGTGAAAAATACTGTTGGTAATTGATAGACATCACATTGAATCTGTAGATTGCACTTGCTATGATAGCCACTTTTACAATATTGATTCTTCCTACCCAGGAACTTGGAAAGCTCTCCATCTTTGATATCTTTCATCAATGTCTCATAATTTTCTGTGTATTCTATCCTTGGATAAGTTTATTCCTAGATATTTAATTATTTTTGTTGCAATGGTGAATGGGATTGATTCCTTAATTTCTCTTTCTGATTTTTCATTGTTAGTATATAGAAATGCAAGTGATTTCTGTGTATTGATTTTGTATCCTGCAACTTTACTAAATTCACAGATCAGCTCTAGTAATTTTCTGATTCTATCTTTAGGGTTTTGAACAGTATTATGTCATCTGCAAACAGTGAGAGCTTTACTTCTTTTCTGACCTGGATTC
Organism: Ovis canadensis; assembly: GCF_042477335.2. Lineage (NCBI taxonomy): Eukaryota > Metazoa > Chordata > Mammalia > Artiodactyla > Bovidae > Ovis > Ovis canadensis. The sequence continues at coordinate 115,388,276 of NC_091247.1, read as the reverse complement.
CTTCTATTTCTTTTTCTTCTATGATCGCTGTATCTAGGACTTCCAAAACTATGTTGAATAATAGTTGTGAAAGTGGACACCCTTGTCTTGTTCCTGATCTTAGGAGGAATGTTTTCCATTTCACATTGAGAATAATGTTTGCTGCAAGCTTATCATATATGGTGTTTACTATGTTGAAGTAGGTTTCTTCTGTGCCCATTTTTTTTAAAGCATAAGTGGGTGCTGAATTTTGTCAAAGTCTTTTCCTGCATCTACTGAGATTATCGTATGGTTTTTATCTTTCAATTTGTTATTACAGTGTATCACATTGATTGATTTGCATATATTGAAGAATCCTTGCATCCCTGGAATAAACCCAACTTGATCATGGTGTATGAGCTTTTTGATGTGTTGCTGAATTCTGTTTGCTAAAATTTTGTTGAGGATTTTTGCATCTATGTTCATCAGTGATATTGGCCTGTAGTTTTCTCTTTTTGTGCTGTCTTTGGTTTTGGCATCAAGGTGATGGTGACCTCATAGAATGATTTTGCAATTGTTTCTTCCTCTGCAAATTTTGAAACAAATTTAGGAGGATAGACATTAACTCTTCTCTAAATGTTTGATAGAATTCTCCTGTGAAGCCGTCTTGTCTTGGGCTTTTGTTTTTAGGGAGATTTGTTTAATCACAGCTTCAGTTTGGGGCTTCCCTGGTGGCTCAGAGGTTAAAGCATCTGCCTGCAATGTGGGAGACCTGAGTTCGATCCCTGGGTTGGGAAGATCCCCTGGAGAAGGAAATGGCAACTCACTCCAGTATTCTTGCCTGGTGAATCCCATGGACGGAGGAACCTGGTGGGCTACAGTCCACGGGGTTGCAAAGAGTCAGACATGACTGAGTGACTTCACTTCACTTTTTCAGTTTCAGAGCTTGTAATTGGGTTTTTCATAATTTCTGTTTCTATTTCTTCTCTATCCTGGAGAATGTTCCATGTGCACTTGAGAAGGTATATTCTTCTGCATTTGTATGCAATGTCCTGAAGATATCATTGAGATCCATCTCATCTAATGTATCATTTAAGACTTGTGTTTCCTTATTAATTTTCTGTTTCGATGATCTATCCATTGGTGTGAGTGGAGTGTTAAAGTCTCCTACTATCATTATGTTACTGTCAATTTCTCCTTTTATGTCTGTTAGTGTTTGTCTTATATATTGAAGTGTGCCAGGAGCCAGCATGGGGAATCTCGCCCATGGCAAAGGTCATGAGGAAAGCGGCCTGATAAAACACAAAGGTGGGATCAGGCCTCAGGGGTCCCCCCTGGATTTTCTCGAGCATCTACCCCCAGAACCAAAATCTGTCTGCTTTACTATATTATGCCTTTCACCAACTCCTCTGACATTAACAGGGGGCTATCCCCCACCACCTTTTTCTGGAAAAAGTTAACTTAGAGCTCCAGTTAACAGTCTCCTACATATAAAAGGAGTGTCTCAGCTCAGAACCCTCTGGTAGTTTTCTAACTTGCCTGACAGGTCTGTCTGGACCTTTTACAACTGCGCATGTGATTGCTCACAGCCTCGCGACCACGAGAGGCATGGGAAGCTTAAAACATCCTAGGAATGTAGGGGCTTCCAAGAAGTCAAAATCATTAGAGCAGGACTGATTAAGGATTTCATTGTTGAGCTAATACTTGCTGCCAAGTTTTCATATCTTTTGTTTGTTGATATAGTTGGTATATAGAATAAACAAGTAGCAACATAGATCTTTGAGTTAAGTACCTTCCTTGTTATAACCCACTGCACCTTTGTTCTACAGGGATGTAACTTTATTTAGTGCTTTGAGGGTGATGCAGATTAAAGGAAAAACACATCAGGGAAAATGAGATCAACATTCATTAAGGAAGAGAGCCATAAAGTGTTAACAGACCTTTTGGCCAGAAGATAATGTAAATCACCTGAGACCTTTTGTACATGGAAAGATATGCAGAAACAAAGCCTGGTATCGATAAGAGTCAGGACTGCTGCCCCAGCATGACTCTGTATCTTATATTATGTAAAACTTACGGTACATAAGGACCTTTTGAAAATAAAGTTAAGGGTTTTTTTGCACAAGCTTGGCCTCCCTCGTGTTGACTCTCTCTCTCTTTCTCCCTCTTCCTCCCTCTCTTTTTTAGGCCGATCCCTTGGAACACAGAGGCTCTCCGTGTCTACTTATTTGCCCAGGCTTCTAAGACCCACGTGAGAGGGAGCCCAAGGCGGGGCACCCTCAGCTATTCAAGCGGGTGCCTGTGGCCTAACGTAGATGGTGCAAGTTTCTTGACTTGAGAGTTTATTAGCTTTCTGTGTAAACCAAGGAATATCAGTCTCTTTGCTCCTCTATTTTTTCACTACATTATTCTCTTCTAATCTCTCTTTAAATTTCTAATTAATGTGTCTTCATCGACTCTGTCCCTGCTTCAAATTCCCTGGATCCACCAGGGCTGGACCCCGGCAGAAGTGCTTCTGGGTTTGGTGCATAGATATTTACAATTGCTATGTATTCCTCTTGGCTTGGTCCCTTGATCATTATGTAGTGTCCTTCCTTATCTCTTGTAATCTTCTTTATTTTAAAGTTTATTTTGTCTGATATGAGGATTGCTGCTACAGCTTTCTTTTGCTCCCCATTTGCATGGAGTATATATTTCCATCCTGCCATTTTTAGTCTATATGTATCTTTGCATCTGAAGTGGGTCTCTTGTAGACAGCTTGTACATGGGTCTTGTTTTTGTATCCATTCAGCCAGTCTGTGTCTTTTGGTTGGAGCATTTAACCCATTTACATTTCAAGTAATTATTGATATATATGTTTCTATTGCCATTTTCTTAATTGTTTGGGGTTGATTTTGTAGATCTTTTTTCTTCTGTTGTATTTCTTGACTATATAAGTCCATTTAACATTTGTTGAGAAGCAGGTTTGGTGGTAATGTATTCTGTTAACTTTTGCTTGTCTGAAAAGCTTTTTGTTTCTCCATCAATTTTGAATGAGATCCTTCCTGGGTACAGTAATCTTGGTTGTAGATTTTTCCTTTTCAGTACTTTAAGTATATCCTACCATTCCCTGTGGTCTGCAGAGTTTCTGCTGAAAGATCAGCTGTTAAGTGTATGAGTTTTCCCTTGTATATTACGTGTTGCTTTTCCCTTGTTGCTTTTAATATTCTTTCTTTGTATTTAGTCTTCATCAGCTTGATTAATATGTGTCTTGATATGTTTCTCCTTGGGTTTATCCTATATGGGACTTTTAGCACCTTTTGGACTTAATTGACTATTTTCTTTTCCATGTTGGGGAAATTTTCAACTATAATCTCTTCAAAAATTTCCTCATACCCATTCTTTTTTCTCTTCTTCTTCTAGAACCCTGAAATTTCAGTGTTGGTGCGTTTGATATTGTCCCAGAGGTCTTTGAGACTATCCTCAGTTCTTTTCATTCTTTTTACTTTATTCCTCTCTTCAGAGGTTACTTCCACCATCTTATCTTCCAGCACACTGATTCGTTCTTCTGCTTCAGATATTATGCTATTGATTCCTTCTAGAGTATTTTTAATTTCAGTAATTATGCTGTTTGTATGTTTATTCTTTAATTCTTCTCAATCTTTGTTAATTGATTCTTGCATTTTCTCCGTTCTGTTTTCAAGGTTTTTGACCATTTTTGCTATCATTATTCTGAATTCTTTTTCAGGTAGTTTGCCTATTTCCTCTTCATTTATTTGGACGTCTATGTTTCTAGTTTTTTTCTTCATTTGTGTAGTATTTCTCTGCCTTTTCAATTTTTTTTTTAACACTGTGTTTGAGGTGTCCTTTTCCAAGTCTTCAAGGTTGAATTTTTTCTTTCTTTTGGTTTCTGCCCTCCTAAGGTTGCTTATTTAACTTACATGCAGAGTACATCATGAGAAACGCTGGACTAGAAGAAACACAAGCTGGAATCAAGATTGCCGGGAGAAATATCAATAACCTCAGATATGCAGATGACACCACCCTTATGGCAGAAAGTGAAGGGGAACTAAAAAGCCTCTTGATGAAAGTGAAAGAGGAGAGTGAAAAAGTTGGCTTAAAGCTCAACATTCAGAAAACAAAGATCATGGCATCCGGTCCCTACACTTCATGGGAAATAGATGGGGAAACAGTGGAAACAGTGTCAGACTTTATTTTTGGGGGCTCCAAAATCACTGCAGATGGTGACTGCACCCATGAAATTAAAAGATGCTTACTCCTTGGAAGAAAAGTTATGACCAACCTAGATAGCATATTCAAAGGCAGAGACATTACTTTGCTGACTAAGGTCCATCTAGTCAAGGCTCTGTTTTTTCCTGTGGTCATGTATGGATGTGAGAGTTGGACTATGAAGAAGGCTGAGTGCCAAAGAATTGATGCTTTTGAACTGTGGTGTTGGAGAAGACTCTTGAGAGTCCTTTGGACTGCAAGGAGATCCAACCAGTCCATTTTGAAGGAGATCAGCCCTGGGATTTCTTTGGAAGGAATGATGCTAAAGCTGAAACTCCAGTACTTTGGCCACCTCATGCAAAGAGTTGATTCATTGGAAAAGACTCTGATGCTGGGAGGGGTTGGGGGCAGGAGGAGCAGGGGATGACCGAGGATGAGATGGCTGGATGGCATCACTGACTCAATGGATGTGAGTCTGAGTGGACTCCAGGAGTTGGTGATGGACAGGGAGGCCTGGCGTGCTGCGATTCATGGGGTCGCAGAGTCGGACGTGACCGAGCAACTGAACTGAACTGAACTGAACTGAGCTGAAGGTTGGCCCAGTGGTTTCTGTAAGCTTTGTATAGGGTGAGATTTGTTCTGAATTTTTGTTTTTGTTTTTCCTCTGATGGACAAGGCTGAGTGAGGTGGTGATCCTGTCTCCTGATGATTGCATTTGTATTTTTGTTTTGTTTGTTGTTTAGATGAGGCGTCCTGAACAGGATGCTACTGGTGGTTGGGTGATGCTGGGTCTCGTATTCAAGTGGTTTCCTCTGTGTGAGTGCTCACTATTTGATACTCCCTAGGGTTAGTTCTTTACTAATCCAAGGTCTTGAAGTCAGTGCTCCCACTCCAAAGGCTCAGGGCTTGATCTTCCATAGTGGGAACTGATAGGTTCCTCAAGCTGAGCAGGGAGCATGTGGAGGCAGCTAGATGACTGTAGCAGCTCCTGAGATCAGCATTTGAGGAGCAGTGGGCAGAGAGAGGCTGGTATTTAAGTGCTTCCTCCTGACAAAGTTGAACTTGAAGTGGAGAAAGTACTGGCTACGAGATGTCAATACCCATGATGCTTCACACATCACAAGAAAGCAGTTCACCTTTTCTCCTTTTTATGCAGAAGCCTTGCACTGTTCATTTCAGTGCAAAACAGCTGTGCAGAAATCTCAGCTTGGGACCATGTCAATTTTTTTTCTTTAAAATAATGTTGTCTTCTCTCAAACAGAAGCAGGTAATTATAAGAGAAATTCAATCAAAATAGTGGGGAACTAAAAATGCATTGCAGAATTAAAACCACTTTAGAAGTAGCAAAGCATCAAGTTGGCAAACTGGCAGTTTGAAATAGTTCTAAAAAGATCTTATAGAACATACTAAAACATAAAAATGAAAGTACTTCATAAAAAGTGAACAAAATAATAAATTTAGAGACTATGGTTGAAACTGAGGATACTCACTAAAGTTATTTATATGTGCTGTCTAGGGAACTAATTTTTCTGCATATTGAATTTGCTAGCTCTCAAGTAAGTTCATTTCCTCATGTGGTTAGTAGACTTTGCTCATGATCTTTTCTTTACTATGGTTGATTGCATGTCTATATGTGTATGTATGTGCTTTCCTGGGAGTGTTTGTGAGTATGTATTTTTGCAGGAGTTGCCAGCTGAAAATGAAGTTTTCATTTACTTCTTAGGCATTAGGCTTTGTACATATTCTAGCCAACTTTTAAATTAATTCCTTGATTTACCTAGAACAATACATGTAGAAACATGGTATAAATTCAGACTTTATGTGACACCTTTTCATGACACAGAAAAAGGGTAATCAATGGTATTGTCAGGTCAGTTTATTTCTCTCCTTTTGTTCTTTTCTCATCACAACAAAGATTTGGAATGAAACTAAAGAGTTTAAAACAACAGAGAAGTTACAGCACAAACAGAAAGAACTTTTTTTAAACATACACTCTCGAAACATGGGATCAGGCTGACCTCAAAGAAGCTGTGACAATTCCTCTTGCTTACCCTTTTTATTCTTCCCATCTCCTCTTGGTTCTGTCCTGTGAAAAATAGGGCTTGTACATTCCATTAATCAGGAAGAATAATGCAAATAAACATACTCTCAAAGCCAATGGACAGTTGCAAGTTACATAATAGGGTTTATTGCATGTCTTCCCATAATTCAGTAAGTTATATTCAGGAGTATGTATGCATAGAGCATTTATGACCCCATATATTAATAACCTCAGAAATGCAGATGACACCACCTTTATGGCAGAAAGTGAAGAGGAACTAAAAAGCCTCTTGATGAAAGTGAAAGAGGAGAGTGAAAAAGTTGGCTTAAAGCTCAATATTCAGAAAACGAAGATCATGGTATCTGCTTCCATCACTTCATGGCAAATAGATGGGGAAACAGTGGAAACAGTATCAAACTATTTTGAGGGGCTCCAAAATCACTGCAGATGGTGATTGCAGCCATGAAATTAAAAGACACTTACTCCTTGGAGGAAAGTTATGACCAACCTAAATAGCATATTCAAAAGCAGAGACATTACATTGCCAACAAATGTCCGTCTAATCAAGGCTATAGTTTTTCCAGTAGTCATGTATGGATTAGAGAGTTGGACTGTAAAGAAAGCTGAGTGCCGAAGAATTGACGCTTTTGAACTGTGGTGTTGGAGAAGACTCTTGAGAGTCCCTTGCACTGCAAGAAGATCCAACTAGTCCATTCTAAAGGAGATCAGTCTTGGGTGTTTTTTGGAAGGAACGATGCTGAAGCTGAAACTCCAGTACTTTGGCCATCTCATGCGAAGAGTTGACTCATTGGAAAAGACTCTGATGCTGGGAGGGATTGGGGGTAGGTGGAGAAGGAGATGACAGAGGATGGAATGGCTGGATAACATCACTGACTCGATGGACGTGAGTCTGAGTGAACTCCAGGAGTTGGTGATGGACAGGGAGGCCTGTCGTGCTGCAGTTCATGGGGTCGGAAAGAGTCAGACATGACTGAGCAACTGAACTGAACGGAACTAAATGGGCTCTTAGCTGCCTAAGGTTACTTGAGGAAACCCATGTTGTTAGTTTGTATCCACTGTGAGCCTAGGGCACATGTGTAGGATTTAGAGGAGTCTTCCATCGGGTCGTAAAGAGTTGACTGAGTGACTTCATTTTCACTTTTCACTTTCATGCATTGGAGAAGGAAATGGCAACCCACTCCAGTGTTCTTGCCTAGAGAATCCCAGGGATGGAGGATCTTGGTGGACTGCCATCTTCGGGGTCACACAGAGCCAGACAGGACTGAAGTTACTTAGTAGTAGCAGCAGTTGTGGTTATTTTGAAGCATATTTGTGAGCTCTTCCTGGCATGTTTGGGATGGGATTAAGAGATCAGCCTGCATTCTTTTCAGCTGGGCCACTTTTCATCACTCATGCCTAACAGCATTAATTAAATTTCTAATACAGAATGGGCTCTCAATTTTCTATGACGATCATATATTTTATTTATAATGAGTTTAATAAAAAATATTATTTTGAAATATATCGACTTACCTAAGATTTTATAAATATTTTTAAAAAGCATATAAGAAGTAGTCATTTCTGGTAGTATGATTAGAAATTATCTAGTGCATTTGTCATCAATTCCAAATCTATGCATATACTTCAATGATATATTTGAAAATTGTGCCAAGAATTGATTCATTCAGCAAATATTTATTGAGATTTATTAAATGGTGACCACTGTGATAGTAGTTGAGATACAGAGGTAAAGAGGTGACACAAAATTCTTATTCTCATAAGATTCTGAAATGGTGGCATAAAAAGATAATGGATGCAAATAAGTATTCAATTTAGGTGTATAACATAGTGCTAAATAATTAGGTCCCTGTCTCATCTATACTTTCTTTCAGGATGTCATTTAAACTGACACTTAGTGTACGAATAGGATTTTACCAGGAAAAGTCAAGTGGTCTAAGTTCTATTTTAAACTATTCCTTTTCTTTTTGAGTAAGTTACCTAAAGTTCTAAAGTCTCTAAAGTTCTGTGTCCTAATCTGTACCAAGCCCTCACAGATATGGAGGAACTGACAATTATAAACACTTCAAAATCACTTTTTCTTATTATTATTTCTGTGGTATTAGGGCTCCACCCTTATGACCCCTTTTAACACTAATCCTTAAGGTTTAGGACCCCCTTAAAGGTCAAATCCAATAAAGTCACATGACAGATTAGGAGTCCAACATATGAATTTTGGGGCAATATAATTCAATAGTGATCACATTTTCTTTTAACTAATAGATTGGAGAAGATTGTGTAAGATTTTTGAAAGTTTTAGCTACTATTTGAGCTGTTGGTAGTTAGGATAGTCCCAGTGGAGGTGTTGCTATATATAGCCAGAACAATGTATGTAAATGTCCTATGGTGGAAAAGAGTTTGGCAAATGTAATTGAAAAATGGTGAAAATGGGTATGTCACTTAAGAGAATGGAGAGGCAATTAGGGGCCAGTTCAGGAAGTACCTGGTAGGACCTGAAAAGATTTTGAAGTGTTTACAATGATCAGTTCTTCCATATCTGTGAGGGATTGGTTAGAGGACTGAAAGTGTATACCAAAACCCAGGATGCGCAGGTCCCATAGTCACCCCTGTATCACATTCAACAAATGGCAGATTTGCAGTACAGAAGTACTCATTTGAAAAACTCATTCATTTGAAAAACTCCACATATGTGTGGGTCCACCTAACTCAAACTTGGTTAATTTAATGGTCAAATATCAATGGTCAAATCTTGTGGAAAATAGCAATTAGGGAAGGAACAGAATCAAGACTGAATTAGAGGATGACTAACTAGATTTAGGAAATGTTGAATGCGGGGGAAGCATATATCCCATAGGGCAAACTATAAGGGTAACAATGAGGATTTAGGATAACCAGGGAGGAAATGAGGCATTCCTATGCTGAAAGAGACAATTTAAAGTTTAGCCATTAAGGAATGGCTTTATCAATCTTACTATATCCAATTTTAACATTTTAATATATATATTGGTATTTTAAATATTATTTTAGTAGTATTTTAAAATAAGTGAAAGCAGAAAAATTTTCACAAAGCCATGTCAAGTTGAAGAGTTTTAAAATAATGATTTAAGTTTTTAAATGTCTTCATACATATACAAATGCTACAAGTGCATAGATACATGTAAATTATAAATATATATTAATAATATAGCATACTTAAAATGAATAAAATATGAATATAAAATATTGCACATTTGATATTAGCTCTTAATTACTAATTCTTATTTTTGGAAAGACTATAATAATATTTATTGTTTCTGTGCATCTCTAAATGTTTCATGATATATTATTTTAAATTTTTATGATGTTTATGCATTATAAGTCTAAACAGAAAAATGATACAAATTTGATACATAAGGTTAGAAATTTCAGATTGAAAGATGAAATAGCCTGTTCAGTAACCATGACTGTTATAAATAATATTATTTTTCTTATTTTTAGAATGAAATAATTGTTAAAATTTTTATTTTGATGCACAGTATGAGTAAATAACTCAAGTCAACAATTTTATAGAAAATAAAAGAGCAAATAAATTAGACCCATGTTCAAATATAGAAGTGAAGTGAAGCGAAGTGAAGTCGCTCAGTTGTGTCCGACTCTTTGGACCCCATGGACTGCAGCCTACCAAGCTCCTCCATCCCTGGGATTCTCCAGGCAGGAATACTGGAGTGGATTGCCATTTCCTTCTCCAGGAGATCTTCCCAACCAAGGGATCGAACCTGGGTCTCCCATATTGCAGGCAGGCGCTTTACCATCTGAGCCACCAGGGAAGTCTCAATATATAAGTTCAAATATAAGGTCAATTCAATGTCCAAACTTAAGTATATAATAGCCACAGATAAACTTCAGTTCTATATCCTTCTTCAGGAAGTCGAAGTCTTTCAAACACAACTTTACTATGATCTTTACATACTATATATTACTATATATTACACATATTGTATGGGATTCCACCTGCAATGCAGGAGATGTGGGTTTGATCCTTGGGTCAGAAAGATCCCCTGTAGAAGGAAATGGCAACCCACTCCAGTATTCTTGCCTGGGAAATCCCATGGATAGAGGAACCTTGGCAGGCTTCAGTTCATGGCATTGCAAAAGAGTTGGAAACTTTTGTACACAACTAAACAACAACACACCTGTTGTATATCTATTTTGCTTTTATGGTCTTGATGAGACTAATGAATTTTAAAAGTGAAAGAAACAATAATGCAAACAATAATTTATCTTAAATTGTGGTCTTTACATTTTTACCCTTGATTACATTATTGAAATCCTGAAGCTATGAATATCTCACAAAGGTAAAAATAAAGCCAAATCCTTTATATCTTTCAGAAATACGGCAGGATATATAAGTGCTATATATAAATGTGGTGAAAAAGAAGCTCAAGGTTTAAAATGAAAACAATTTTAATTGATTCTAAATGTTCTACTAGATAGGCTAGCAGATGGGATTTTTACCAGATTTATTAAGCCTCATTTTCATGATCAGAGAATAAATGAGACAGTAAGCCCCACACTACCTACTGCATGTAGGTGTTGTATGGAAGATGTAAAATAATGTGTGAAAGTTATTTGAAAATTGTCTAAAATTCCTTGTTTTGACAATGAAGTTAATAATCACAGGAAAACAAAGAAAACAATAAATAAGTTATATTGAAAACTTGAAAGATTGTATTCAAAATTTGAAACAAATAAGCAGTGTATGAGGAAAGGCAAACACTAAATAATTTTCTTTGGGGTTAACTAATATCTCAAATTCATGTAGGTTTAATAATCACTAACAAATTAGTTAACTTTCTCCCTAATGACTTGAAAAACACAGGCCATTTGATCAAGGACTTCATTAGTAGATTTTAAATTACTTTTATTGTAGCACAGTATATTATCAACTCAGTGTAAGTAGGCCAGAAATAAACTAAATCTACTCAGCTTAGATCTTAATCACATCCATAGTTATTCATAATTAATAAAATTCATTTTATTAATAGTATGCTAAATCTATGCAAATATAATGTGTACAATTATAGTGGATATAACAGATGAAAAGAACAGTTTAAAAATTTATGATAAGGAAAGGGCATGTAAGTAACATTTATCTTTTAGTCTCTTGATATTTGGAGCAAAGTTTAAAAATTAATTAGTATCATGCATTTTCTGTTGTTAATGACAGTCATGTGTGGCTTTAAATTGGTCTCTTCAAGTCTCTCATAATCATACAATGTTCTGCCAGACTTCTGAAAATATATATGTAAACTCTTGGATTTCTCTTTCTGCTAAGTATATTTAAGAATGACAGAACATTGTCTTTGTAAACTCATAGGACAGATCAGTAGTGTAGAAAAAAAAGAAAAAAAAAGGCACGTCTTGTCTTTGCATCTTTTGCTGTCTTGCTTGGCAAGGTCTTGTCTTATCCTTGATCTTAGTTTACTTGTTAATGTTTCTGGGCCTAGCCTAGCCCAAAACTCCTTCAGAGGCATCAAAATGACTTTGGCAAGGGACCGTTTATTCTCTGTAGCCTATTTCAGACTTAATAGCCCTAGTGTTTTTGAGAGGCCTAAAGTAGTTTCTTTAATTTGTTCATGGTCAATCAGGCACAAATCTATACATGGTTCATTTTCTGCATAATGAACAGCATCAGATTAAGATGTCTAAATGCTATAAGGATTGAAAAAATACAGATCCCTTTTTTGTGTGACATTAGAAAATAAACACCTCCAAAATGAATTTGAAGAAATACCATATCATGTCTTTCATATATTACTTACCTCATTTTGAAATATCAACTATCAAATTTTTTTTTAATTTTTATTTTATTTTACTTTACAATATTATATTGGTTTGGCCATACATTGACATGAATCCACCACGGGTGTACATGCGATCGCAAACATGAACCCGCCTCCCACCTCCCTCCCCACAACATCCCTCTGGATCATCCCCGTGCACCAGCCCCAAGTATGCTGTATCCTGCATCGGACATAGACTGGCAATTCGATTCTTACATGATAGTATACATGTATCAATGCCATTCTCCCAAATCATCCCACCCTCTCCCTCTCCCTCTGAGTCCTAAAGTCCACTATACACATCTGTGTCTTTTTTGCTGTTTTGCATACATGGTCATCATTGCCATCTTCCTAAATTCCATATATATGGGTTAGTATACTGTATTGATGTTTTTCTTTCTGGCTTACTTCACTCTGTATAATCGGCTCCAGTTTCATCCATCTCAACAGAACTGATTCAAATGCATTCTTTTGAATGGCTGAGTAATACTCCATTGTGTATATGTACCACAGCTTTCGTATCCATTCATCTGCTGATGGACATCTAGGTTCTTTTCATGTCCTGGCTATTATAAACAGTGATGCGATGAACATTGGTGTACATGTGTATCTTTCAATTCTGGTTTCCTCGGTGTGTATGCCCAGCAGTGTAATTGCTGGGTCATAAGGCAGTTCTATTTGCAAATTTTTAAGGAATCTCCACACTGTTTTCCAGAGTGGCTGTACTAGTTTGCATTCCCACCAACAGTATAGGAGGGTTCCCTTTTCTCCATACCCTCTCCAGTATTTATTGCTTGCAGACTTTTGGATCGCAGCCATTCTGACTGGTGTGAAATAGTACCTCACTGTGGTTTTGATTTGCATTTCTCTAATAATAAGTGATGTTGAACATCTTCTCATGTGTTTGTTAGCCATCTGTATATCTTCTTTGGAGAAATGCCTATTTAGTTCTTTGGCCCATTTTTTGATTGGGTCGTTTATTTTTCTGGAATTGAGTTGCATGAGTTGTTTGTATATTTTTGAGATTAGTTGTTTGTCAGTTGCTTCATTTGCTATTATTTTCTCCCATTCAGAAGGCTGTCTTTTCACCTTGCTTATATTTTCCATTGTTGTGCAGAAGCTTTTAATTTTAATTAGATCCCATTTGTTTACTTTTGCTTTTATTTCCAGAATTCTGGGAGGTGGATCATAGAGGATCCTGCTGTGATTTATGTCTGAGAGTGTTTTGCCTATGTTCTCCTCTAGGAGTTTTATAGTTTCTGGTCTTACGTTTAGAACTTTAATCCATTTTGAGTTTATTTTCGTGTGTGGTGTTAGAAAGTGATCTAATTTCATTCTTTTACAAGTGGTTAACCAGTTTTCCCAGCACCACTTGTTAAAGAGATTGTCTTTACTCCATTGTATATTCTTGCTTCCTTTGTCAAAGATAAGGTGTCCATATGTGTGTGGATTTATCTCTGGTCTTTCTATTTTGTTCCATTGATCTATATTTCTGTCTTTGTGCCAGTACCATACTGTCTTGATAACTGTGGCTTTGTAGTAGAGCCTGAAGTCAGGCAAGTTGATTACTCCAGTTCCATTCTTCTTTCTCAAGATTGCTTTGGCTATTCAAGGTTTTTTGTAATTCCATACAAATCTTGAAATTATTTGTTCTAGCTCTGTGAAAAATGCTGCTGGTAGCTTGATAGGGATTGCATTGAGTCTGTAGATTGCTTTGGGTAGTATACTCATTTTCACTATATTGATTCTTCCGATCCATGAACATGGTATATTTCTCCATCTATTAGTGTCCTCTAAATAGACGTTTCTCCAAAGAAGACATACGATGGCTAACAAACACATGAGAAGATGCTCAACATTACTCATTATCAGAGAAATGCAAATCAAGGCCACAATGAGGAACCATTTCAAACCAGTCAGAATGGCTGCGATCCAAAAGTCTGCAAGCAATAAATGCTGGAGAGGGTGTGGAGAAAAGGGAACCCTCTTACACTGTTGGTGCGAATGCAAATTAGTACAGCCACTATGGAGAACAGTGTGGAGATTCCTTAAAAAATTGCAAATAGAACTGCCATATGACCCAGCAATCCCACTGCTGGGCATACACACTGAGAAAACCAGAATTGAAAGAGACACATGTACCCCCAATGTTCATGGCAGCACTGTTTATAACAGCCAGGACATGGAAGCAACCTAGATGTCCATCAGCAGATGAATGGATAAGAAAGCAGTGGTACATATACACAATGGAGTATTACTCAGCCATTAAAAAGAATACATTTCAGTCAGTTCTGTTGAGATGGATGAAACTGGATTCGATTATACAGAGTGAAGTAAGCCAGAAAGAAAAACACCCATACAATATACTAACACATATATATGGAATTTAGAAAGACAGTAATGATAACCCTGTATGTGAGACAGCAAAAGAGACACAGATGTATAGAATGGACTTTAGGACTCAGAGGGACAGGGAGAGGGTGGGATGATTTGGGAAAATGGCACTGAAACATGTATACTATCATGTAAGAAACGAATTGCCCATCTATGTTCGATACAGGATACAGGATGCTTGGGTCTGCTGCACGGGGATGATCCAGAGAGATGATATGGGGTGAGAGGTGGGAGGAAGGTGCAGGATTGGGAATGCATGTATACGGATTCATGTCAATGTATGGCAAAACCAATACAGTATTGTAAAGTAAAATAAAGTAAAAATTAAAATTAAAAATAGAGTATGATTATCTCTTTCATAGATTTCATCAGTCCTAATAGTCAGATATTTTATAATTCTATCCTAAACATGCTGTAGCTTCTGACCCTGTATAGATCCCAGTTGCATCTAATATCATCTTATCTTTATATGTTTCATTGTGTACTTTCCTGATAATTATTCTTATTATTTTCTTATTTTATTTCTCTGTCATTCATTTGGAATATATTTCTTTATTACATGTATGCCTTTTTATGTCCATGCTTTTAATTTACATAAAAATGCATATCTGAAGTCTTGAAATATATTTTTCCCTAAGCTATAATATAGAGTCACATGATTCTGGGGTTGAAAGAGTATAGAGATATTTACTCTACCTCATTTTATAAGTTGTTGTTCTTGTGATTTAGTTGTTAATTCATATTCAACTCTTTCACAACCCCATAGACTGTAACCCAACAGACTCCTCTGTCCATGGGGTTTCCCAGGCAAGAATACTAAAGTGGATTGCCATTATAATAAGTACATTGTTGCAAAAAGCTGGTTCTAGCAATGTTAGGATTTTTTAAAAAAAAAAGAAAAGCTCCTGATATGCCCAATAATGACCAAATTTTGGCTATCTTTCAATTTTATATTTTCTATTTCTAGACTATCACAAATTTTAACATCATGTATCCAAATATATGGTACCCATATCCTACAAATTCATCAGTCTTATCTCTTTCACTTAAGTTATCTCTATGATAGTTCTGTTTTTGACCAGGACTCCTCTATCTTTCCACATAGACAAACTTCATGAAGTGCTGAGGTGAGGCTGTGTCCTCAATGTTTTATTTATTAGTATAATTTCATGAGCCAGGCTCAGAAGATTAGAACACTTTTTAGGAAAGGTGGACAGAGATATGGTAATAAAGATGGATACAGAATTCACCTTGATTGTAATTAATACATGATGAAACTAAAATGAAATAACTTTGACTCTCCAAAGGAGTGTGTTGTTGATCTTAGGAAAGCTTGTATATCAGATAGCAGTGATATATTTATTTCATCTGATCATCTTTACTACCTCTGTTTAAGAGCTATTTGCCTCATTTGATAGGCTTTGATGTCTATTCCCCAGTCCCTTAATAATTTCCAGTCAGTGATCATACTTTTGCTTTGCATACAAAGAATGTTAAGCTTCTTTTGCGTATTTCTTATTAACAAAAATATTTTACACGGTGAGCTTATAACATGGCAATACACACAGCATATACGTCTGATAAAAATATGGCCATTGAGGAAGAAGGAAGGAATTTTTTCCATTCCTCTGCTTTAATCAGATTTTTTTTTTTTTTTTTGGCACAGATTATCACATTGGTTTAGGAAGTCAGACCATTTCCAACAATCACAATTCCAGAGTCATTCCCTATAGAAAAACCTGAGAAAGACATTTAATGTGAATATATACCATAAAAATATAAACATCCTCCTAAGTTTATCTCATTGCCTCTATTCTTGTATAGCATCTAGTCTGCTCATATACTGTAGAGCTAGATTCTAAAAAAATTGATTCTAAAATTTTGATTCTAAAAAATCAAATTCAATCATTTTTTTCTACCTTTAAGATATTTGCCATTTTTCATTTATTTCATAATAAAAATGAAAATCATATCTTTAAATCCAAGGAATTTCATGATCTGAACCCTTTTAATAAGTCTAGCATCATTTTTCAATAATCACACTCCCTGGACTCTGTAACTTTGCCAGCTTCAATGGGTATTAGAAGTTCTTGCATGGTGTTTGTAACAATTTCCCAATCCTGACTATTCATGGTTATGCTTTATTCATTTTCTGTACTCAAGTGTGGCATCCCCTTCACAAATCATTCCCTGAAATGATATGAGCAGCTTAGTTCTTTTATTTCTAAACAAAACACCTTCTATTACACAAATGTACTTCAGCTGTTATTGAGGGCAGAGTTCATAAAATAGCTATTTATTGTTTTTAATTACTTTTAGAGAGAAAAATTTGCATTTAAACTTTTCAAAGATATTCTTATTTCTAGTAGCATAATCATCCTGCACATAATAATTTGAATGATAACTTTTAGGTATTCATATGTAAGAAGTGTAGACTAGACTGACATTAAGTCAGAAGATTTGCCCTGGCTTAATGGTAAAGAATTCTCCTGCTAATTCAAGGAGATACATGTTTGATCCCTGGGTTAGGAATATACCCTGGAGTAGGAAATGGCAACACATTTCATTAGTCTTGCCTTGAAATCCCATGGTCAGAGGAGCCTGGCAGGCTACTACAAGCAGTCCATGGCATCACAAAGAGTTGGACACGATTTAGTGACTAGACAACAATAAATATTTTTATGAGTTAGGGCCTGTGCCCCAAGAGTAGTTTACTAATTTTGATATTGCACTGGCATTGGAGCCTCCGTTCTTCTAGAGGAAGCTGGATTGGGGAAACCTGCCCTCTATTCTTCCTTATTATTGAAGAATTTTAGAATCACTGGGATGAGGTGGCCCAATCTGTGTAGGGTTCAATGAGTGCCCTGGGAGGAAACGTTACAAGAATTTCACTATACCACTGTTGAGATCTAGTTTCATTAGAACATAACCTGGTACTTTGATATGATCTGGCCCAGGAACATCTAAAGGGGAATTTACCATAAAAGAGAAAGGAAGCATAGAAGATTGCTAAGAGCCAGGCATTCTGGAACTATAACGAATTATGTTGTAAAGAACATGGCGGAATGTGTCAAAATGTAAAAACTGAGAAAGTTGTATCACTAAAATAAGATACCTTGGAATCTCAGGGCAATTCGTTAAAGTGCAAATAGCAGTCAATTGCTCCTATGCAATCTTTCAAACTATATGTAAACTAGATTTAAAATAAAAATATGTGGAATAAGTACAATCAGAATCGATTCTTTAGATAGGGTATATAGAAATATAATACTCAAATATAAAAGTCTCTAGTTTGGGTGACAATGATACTTTTCTCTACCACAGTGAACAGATATAATTTTTGTCTTATCAACTGTTACATATCTAGTGCCTACACAGAGTCTAGATCTGAGTACATACTGAATAAATATCTGTGAACACAATGAATGGTGTAATATATTTTCTGGAATCTAAGATGCCTTAAAAATTTTAAGAGGACTATAATTAAACTATAGCATTGATGAAAACAAAACTAAATACTGTCACATAAGATGTAGTTACAAATTATATATATTCCCTTTGAAAAAAAATATGTCATTGACAATTAAGAAAATATGCTAAGTAATTTGACTAAAGTAAAAATTTCTGGCATGTGGAATAAATGACCCAAAAATGCAAGTCTGGTAACAACTGTTTTAGAACTGAAGTATGATCTGTCACTTATAAGTTTTATAAATGTTTAAAATCCCATTTGCATCATCTCATTTCAGTTTATAAACTAGATAAAGAAAAATGAGACTCAGGGGCCTATTTTATGAAGCTTGTACATTTATCTAGGTATATATGGAAGTGAAAATATGGTCTCTTTCAGTTGAGTAATTTCTGAATTCCCCAATTGTTTCATAGAACAGACAGATTTTTTTCAAAATAAATTTATGCTTAACTTTTTAAATATATAAAATAGTTTAGAAATTAGAGACCTCAAGAACACTGGAGATTGGTGTTTTCTCTCCATGTTTGTGGAGATGAAAGATGCTCTTCTCCATATCTTGCAAAAATTTCATGCAGAAATTATTAGAGCCCATGTGCTAGAGTACCTCAGAGCATCTACCCATCAATTTATATCATCATTGCCTACCTATGATGTAATTTGCTAAGAAAATATCATTGCTTATTATGTAACAGAAAGATAAATTAGACAAAGCTCATGCTTGCAAGAAGTACAGTAGACTAAATATTGATTAAAAATGTTGTTTTGATGGAGATGTGCCATCAGCAAGGTGGGAGAGTATGAGTTTTCTACTGCCATTTCCTCTCAGAACATTGATTTTCACTACCACCCACAAACAAGAGTACCTCGGTGGGAGTCCGGGAGTTTGAAGAGAAGTTCCACCACATTGATGGGGCGAAAAAGTCAGAGAATAGACACATTGAAAAGGGCCAGAAGAACGGTTTCCCTTTACTCATGTCATCCGTCCTTCAAAACAGCACAATTCAGTGTCGAGAGTGTGCTTTCTCCCATGCGGGAAAGTGACAGAGGAGCCAGTTAAAGCTCAGCATCCCAGACACATGGGGTTCTGTTCAAGAGGTCATGTTTTTCTTTCCTCAACAAAAAATAATGAAGTGAGGCTTCCCCGGTGGTTCACTAGTAAAGAATCCATCAGGCAGTATGTATGAGACAATGGTCCATGAAGATCCCACATTCCAGGGAACAACTAATCCCATGTGTCACAATTACTAAGTCTGTGCTCTTGAGCTCAGGAACCACAACAGCTGAGCCTACATACCACAGCTACTGAAGCCAGCATGTCACAGAGCCTGTGCTCCACAACAAGACAAGCCACCCTTGTGAAAAGCAGTGAAGAGTAGCCCATGCTCACAGCAACTAGAGAAAATCCTGCACAACAACGAAGACCCAGCACAGTGAAAATAAATAAATAGATAAATGCCCCCCCCCCAAAAAAAAAGATTAATGAGGTAAGCCATGAATAGCATGTCTGTGAACTGAAAGAGGCTAGGAGAACCAGGCTTAGATAACATCTCTGGATCCTACTAAACACATCATCAACCCAGTCGGGGAGCTTAACCACAAACTGGTTGCCTGTGGACCCCATTATATTATACTATTATTCTATTATTCTATTATACTGTAGAAACCCTAAATGCTATGAGTGTTTCACCCACCATTCCACCTCCCACCCATGGAAGACTGATCTACCACTGTGGATATGTTGAGTCTTGGCAGATGGCTCCTGAATATATGCAGAAAGCCAGCCCACTCTGTGGGATCGGTGAAGCCACAAAAAAATAAGAATTTAAAGGCATTACCCCAGCAAAAGCAAAAGCCTCTGGACCTAGCCTGGCCTTGGGAAATTGAGAAAAAACATACACTATTAAAAATTCTCCCAGAGGATGTTAGTGTTGTGAGATGAGTGAATCCATAGAAGAGGCCCAAGAGATGGTCACAATCTCTAGCTAGACTGATAGGTAAAGGTAATTTTTCTCCCAAGGGAAAATCAGTAAGACTGGAAGAGATGACTGTTTCTTTAATTGTGAAGACAGCAACCTAAGATTTCAAGGACCAGGAAATATGAAGAAAATATGACATCACCAAGAGAACATAATAATTTCCGAATAATGGGTCTAAAGTAATGGAGACCTATAACCTGACAAAGAATTCAAAACCGTTATTTTAAGGAATCTCAGCAAGCTCCAAAAGAACACAAGTAGGTACTGAAAATAAATCAGAAAAACAAAACAAGGACAAAATGAGAATTTCAATGAAAAGATAGAAATCATAAAAAGAATGAAACAAATTCTGGAGTTGAAGAATACAATGAATGAAATGAAAAATACAATGAAGTATATCAATAACAGATTTGATCAAGCAGTAGAAAGAATCTATGATCGTAAATGCAAATTACTTAAAATTATAACATCAGAGGAGAATTAGGCAAACAAAGAAATAAGATTCATCCAATTCAGAAAGGAAGAAATAAAATCATCTCTTTGTAGATGGCATGATCTTATACATAGGAAAGCTTAAAGACTCCAAAATATGCTGGAACTAATTAATAAATTCAGTAAATTTGTGGGATACAAATTTAACTTACAAAAATCTGTTGCATTTCTGTATACTATAAACAAAAGTTAAATTGCTTATACAGTTACTAACATCACAATTTATTTTGCCATCTTTCCAAAGAATTTTTCAAAACCTAGATATTTCCTGAATTCAATAGTGACCTATTAAAAACATTTGTATTCTCTTTCTTCTTTTTCCTCTCTGTCTCAGACACACACATACAAACACACTTACACACATCTCCATTACTTTTGACATTCAGAATCTAGTATGCCAAAGATAAGTCAATATAGTTACACCTAATACCAATGAAGTTGAGCTTGGGTTTCCAGAATCTGGTTGCTACCCTTGAGTATACTGTGTGGAGTATGGACACATACAGCTTTTATTTGAGTGTTGAGCTTAGCTTTCTTCCACCAAAAACGAAAGGACATTAGAAAAGTTAATGAATTGTACCATCAAAAGCTGAAAGTTCTTAGGGAAATGGTGACAACGTATATGTTTTGTGTAACACAATGAAAATGAAATTTAATTGGATAAGCCAGAATAAAACACCCAGAAAATAATGCACTGTTTGAATATGAAGTAAATTAAGATATGAAATAATTGTAACATTTTCAGTAAATGTGGCTTATGACTTTTATTTTCTGATAGATAACCTGTTATATAGTGAGCACTTGATAAATACATGTAAAAGTACTTAATTAATTACTTCAGTTCAGTTCAGTTGCTCAGTCGTGTCCGACTCTTTGCCACCCCATGAATCGCAGCACGCCAGGCCTCCCTGTCCATCACCAACTCCTGGAGTTCACTCAGACTCATGCCCATCGAGTCAGTGATGCCATCCAGCCATCTTATCCTCTGTCATCCTCTTCTCCTCCTGCTCCCAATCCCTCCCAGTATCAGAGTCTTTTCCAATGAGTCAACTCTTCACATGAGGTGGCCAAAGTACTGGAGTTTCAGCTTTAGCATCATTCCTTCCAAAGAAATCCCAGGGTTGATCTCCTTCAGAATGGAGTGGTTGGATCTCCTTGCAGTCCAAGGGACTCTCAAGAGTCTTCTCCAACACCACAGTTCAAAAGCATCAATTCTTCGGCGGTCAGCCTTCTTTGCAGTCCAACTCTCACATCCATACATGACCACAGGAAAAACCAGAGCCTTGACAAGACGGACCTTAGTCGGCAAAGTAATGTCTCTGCTTTTGAATGTGCTATCTAGGTTGGTCATAACATTTCTTCCAAGGAGTAAGAGTCTTTTAATTTCATGGCTGCAGTCACCATCTGCAGTGATTTTGGAGCCCCCCAAATAAAGTCTAACACTGTTTCCACTGTTTCCCCATCTATTTCCCATGAAGTGATGGAACCAGATGCCATGATCTTCGTTTTCTGAATGTTGAGCTTTAAGCCAACTTTTTCTCTCTCCTCTTTCACTTTCATCAAGAGGCTTTTTAGTTCCTCTTCACTTTCAGCCATAAGGGTGGTGTTATTTGCATATCTGAGGTTATTGATATTTCTCCCAACAATCTTGATTCCAGCTTGTGTTTCTTCCAGTCCAGGGTTTCTCATGATGTACTCTGCATAGAAGTTTATATTTACATAAATTCATTTTACATTGAGCATATATATATATATAGTTGAAGAGACTTTCTGCTGCTCTAGAGATGGGATTCCTGTTTTAGCAGTGAATCACGTTCACATTTTCAAAGCATTATAAATAATGTGTATTTTGGGGCTTCCAGTTTTTACACAATGATCCATAGACAAGACATAAAGTATTGTATTAGAATTATAGAGTTGATTGTAAATGTTTTAAATTCATCAGTAATGTAAATGTGAAAGAATGGAAATTTAAAATTCTATTAATAAAACTACAGCTGTTTCTTACTTTTTTGTAAACTTATGGGCCGATGCTCAGAGCAGGAGAGAGAAGTACAGAAGAGGAATTCGAAGACCCTGGTTTCCTCTTCTCATATACAGGCACATCAAGCAATGCAATACATAATTGATCAGCCGTGATACACAGGTATGTACACATTATAAAAAAAAAGTATACAATGTTTTGTTTGTGTGTGTATGTATGGTTTCTTGTTTGTTTCCTTGTTTGTTGTTTTTTTGTGTTTTTTTTTTTTTTTTTTTTTTGCTTTAGCAAAGTGTTACAAACTTAGTGTCTTACAGTAGCACAGGTTTATTCATTTGAAGTTCTGTAGGTCAGAGTCTAGAATGAATTCCATAATGCTAAAATCAAGGTTGGCAGCAGGGTTATATTGCTTTCTGGAAACTCTAGGGAAAGAACTGACTTTTTTATTTATTCAGATTGCTGGCAGATACAAACTGTTGTATTCCTTGATTTGTGGTCCCATTCCTTCATTTTCAAATCCAGCAATGGTGCATTGAGTTCCACTCACATTACATTGGCAGGAGGATTGTTTACCCACTGCTGCCATCTGTGAACCAACTACTTCAACAAAAATTCATTTAAAAATAAATAATTGTTTTTCCTCTTTTTTAGTGTCATCTCTCTGACTGAAACTTTGTTCTACTTTTAAAAGTCAGAATCACATTTAATCTACCCAGATTATCCAGGATAACTTTCCAATTCATGGCCCATAAACTTAATCCTATCTTCAAAATTCTTCTTGTCATGTAACTTAACATATACAGACATAACATCAAGACTAGTATGAGAATATCTTTGGGTGTCTCACAGGAGATTTCAGTTCAAAAAAGTGCAGCATGATTAAGCAGCTGCTGTGAATAATTGATTTTGTTGTTGTTGTTAGGAAATAAGCAGAGGTATCTACCTCATCTGAGGAAACAGTCATCATGTTTCTAGCATCTAGTCCCCAGAATTCTAGGCAAATACCCAACCACAGTACCCACATGTGTTTGCTAGAAAAGTACAGGTATCTGTTTTGAGCATAGCTTTTTCATGGTCTCTGAACTGAGTTATCCCCTGCCATACTAATGCTTCATAACCATCAACTCCCAGATTCTCATTTATTGTTCTCTCTTGTTTTGAGGGTTCTGCTGAGGTAGAACTGCTTTAGGGTAGGCCATCAATTTTCAGTCTTAGATCTCCTCTACAAATTTCTCATTTGAAAATCCAGAGTTAAGGAACAACAGCTAACTGGGTATGCTCTTTTCATAATGATTAGTAGAAGTACCAACAGGCTGGAAGAGAATGTGTGTCAGTTTGTTTTGATCTTTATTTTAATTTCTATTTTTTTTTTAAAACCAAAACCTTGAATAATACAAAGGATATATTAAGTGATTGAAATAATTTTCATTGAATGTTTTTGGAACAAACTATAAATGCTTCTTATAGGTTATTCCAGTTGAAAAGAGTAATCCATGGGAGATATTGCTAAGTCAGATACTATTTGAAGAAGAAGCAATTTGAAGATATGTTTTAAGTATGATCTTAGAATCCCTTTCCTCAGAATAACATGTGATAATGATTTTTGCTTATTTTAATTAATTTATTGGAGTTGGGGCTTCATAGATGGCAGCAGTGGTAAAGAATCCTCCTGTCAAAACAAGAGACACAAGCGACGCAGGTTCAACCACTGAGTTGGGAAGATCCTCTGAAGTAGGAAATGGCAACTCACTCTAGTATTCTCGCTTGGAAAATTCCATGGACAGAGGAGCCTGGAAGGATACAGTCCATGGGGTCACAAAACACTGGACATGACTGAGAACACACAGACACAAACACACACACACAGTTGATTTACAGTGTTATGTTGCTTTCTGCTGTACAGTAAGTTGAATCAGTTATACATATACATATGTTCACTCTTTTTTAGATTTTATTCCCATATAGGTCATTAAGATTATTGAGTAGAGTTCTTTATGCTATACAGTAGGTTCTTACTAGTTATGTATTTTATATATAGCAGTGTGTATATGTCAATCCCAATCTGCCAATTTATCTCTTTCCCCTTGGAGACCATAAATTTGTTTTTGACATCTGTGACTCTATTTCTGTTTTGTGAATAGGTTCATTTGTACCATTTTTCAGTTCAGTTCAGTCCCTCAGTCATGTCCAACTCTTTGTGACCCAATGGTCTGAAGCACACAAGACTTCTCTGTCCTTCACCAATGCCCAGAGCTTGCTCAAACTGATGTCCATCAAGTTGGCAATGCCATCCAACCATCTCATCATCTGCTATCCCCTATTTCTCCTGTCTTCAAACTTTCCCAGAATCAAATGAGTCAGCTCTTTGCATCAGGTCGTCAAAGTATTGGACTTTCAGCTTCAGCATCAGTCCTTCCAATGACTATTCAGGACTGATTTCTTTTAGGATAGACTGGTTTGATCTCCTTGCTGCCCAAAGGATTCTCAAGAGTCTTCTCCAATACCACAGTTCAAAAGCATCAATTCTTTGGCGCTCAGCTTTCTTCATAGCCCAACTCTCACATCCATACATGACTACTGGAAAAACCATAGCTTTGACAAATTAGTTTCTCAATATCAATTTCCATTCAGCCTTTAACAACTCTTCATAGCTTTGGCTAGATGGACCTTTGTTGGCAAAGCGATGTCTCTGTTTTTTTTATTATGCTGTCTAGGTTGGTCATAGCCTTTCTTCCAAGAAGAAAACGTCTTTTAATTTCACGGCTGCAGTCACCATCTACAGTGATTTTGGAGCCCCCGCAAAATAAAGTCTCTCACTGTTTCCATTGTTTCCCCATCAATTTGCCATGAAGTGATGGGCCTGGATGCCATGATCTTCATTTTCTGAATGTTGAGCTTTAAGCCAACTTTTTCAGTCTCCTCCTTTCACTTTCATCAAGAGACTCTTTAGTTATTCTTTGATTTCTGTCATAAGGGTGGGGTCATCTGCATATCTGAGGTTATTATTATTTCTCCAGGCAGTCTTGATTCCAGCTTGTGCTTCATCCAGCCCAGCATTTCTCATGATGTACTCTGAATATAAGTTAAATTAATAGGGTGACAGTATTCAGCCTTGACGTACTCTTTTCCTGATAATTTAACCAGTTTGTTTTTCCATGTGCAGTTCTATAACTGTTGCTTTTTGACCTGCATACAGATTTCTCAGGAGGCAGGTCTGGTGGTCTGGTAATCTCATCACTTGAAGAATTTCCCACAGTTTATTGTGATCTACACAGTCAAAAGCTTTGCTGTAGTCAATAAAGAAGAAGTAGATGCTTTTCTGGAACTCTCTTGCTCTTTTGATGATCCAACGGTGATGTTCGCCATTTACTCTCTGGTTCCTCTGTCTTTTCGAAATCCAGTTTGAACATCTGGAAGTTCACAGTTCATGTACTGTTGAATTCTGACTTCGAAAATTTTGAGCATTACTTTGCTAGCATGTAAAATGAGTGCAATTGTTCGGTAGTTTGACCATTCTTTGTCATTGCTTTTCTTTGGGATTGTTGGTCCTGTAACATTTTTAATAGTTATTGTTTAAAAATAATCACCAAAAAGCCTTTTTTTGCCCTATTGGAAATCTCCTTTATAAGATTATGTTTTTGCTATGTCTGTGATTCTGATTTCAGATTAGTTTCTCAATGTCAATTTCCATGCAGCCTTTAACTACTCTTCAACTAATATGAATTTAATTAATAAGTTGCATCATTGATTTCTGTTAATGAAAACAATTGGTTCCTAATCTTCTAACAAAATCTTTGTTAAACCTTACTATTCTTCATTCTTCAGTCATAGCAGATTATTTTAGATCATTCTAAAGTGTTCAATATGTATTCATATATTTGATCTCATGTTCTCTACTCACAACAGTCCTCTGTATTAGGCAGAATAAAGAATAGTGGATCTATGTCTTTCTACTTTAAATCTCAAAACCAACTATCAACTATAATGCCCAGATTCTTTAGAAAAGAAGGTAAATTCTTAAGCTCTCCTTCAAAACACAGTACTTAACTTTAAAAGTACCTAATAATTTTTCTTTGAAAATTGTTTTTATAATAGAGTTTAATTAATATTTAATCTAATTTAGGTGGTAAGTTATAATATGTAACAGAGAGATGCTTGCCTCTTTATAAAAAAAATCTTTGAAATTGCTATGATGCTGTAGTGGTTACATGCAGGCTAAACATTGGCTTAAATCCCAACTACTTTAACTCACTAGCTATAGGGATTTACTTGATTCTTAAAATTTATCCTATTTTCATCAAAGGAGATTAAAATAACTATAATATTTTAAGAATTACTCGACAACATTCATGTAAGCATTTAGCACATATTCCAGCCTCTCAACTATTATTCCTGTAGCTCTGACATTTTTTTCCCATTAGTGACATAATATGCCATTTAGCCTGAATGGCTAAAACTACTTTTGATATTTAAAAAAATAATAAAAATAGTTAAAATCTGTGTATCTGAGTTCAGTTCCATGCTTCAATCTAGATTTTAAAGGTGGTATAGTATATTGCTTCATACTGTGCATCCCAGAATCAGAGTTTCTTGTTGAATTTTTACTTTTCAACCAAGGGGATACTAAAGTAGTCACTTAATTTTTTTTATTCCTTGGTTTCTGCATATGTAAAATTAAAGTGGTAATAGCATAAATTAATTTGCAAGGTTATAAATCTTACATAAATCTATGTAAATCCTCAGGATCATGTCTTATTTAAGTAAGTTGTTCATGTTAAAGTGTTTCACATTTTATAAAATTTGTATGAGGGAAGTATTTACTTTTGTGTGATGTCAACATTGAATATTGGATATAATGCTGTTGTTTTGCCCTGCAGGGATTGAAGATATACGAAAGTGCTACAAAAAAACTTATTAAATATGCCTTGTATATAAATGATTTTATGTCACTGACAAACATATTTTGAATATACAATTATGCTTATGATTTATGAACCCTCTGAGACAATATTATTGCTATAATTTTATTTTGCATTTGCATAGCCCTTTAAAGTTTAGAAAGTTGATCCATGTGCAAAATTGTGTTTACTATTTACAAGAGTAATGTGTGAGGTTTACTTTAACAGGATTACTGATAAGAAAACTTATGCTCAGAAACTTTAAATAATTTGATGAAAGTTAAGCAAATTGAAAGTATAAGAATTTGAATTTAAATTCTGGTCTTCTGACATTCATAATAGTGAGTTTCTCCTTTGAATCTAACAGAAAATATTTTATTCAGGGATAGGTGCTACCTCACCTTTTAAGACAGGAGTAGAATCTCACCATGCTATTTTTATGTAAGCGAAAAAAATAAATAAACTTAAAAAAAATTCCCCCAAAGAAACTGAATAAACAGCAATTATGTCCTAAAGTGAAGCTATGCAGTCTCCAGAAAATTAAGCCAGTTCCTTCGTGATTTTTTTTAAGCTGGTTTTTCCCCTTGAGACGAAAAATATTTACACCTACAGCCAGAAAAACTTACTTGTAATTTTCACTAGTGCCACCTGAGAAATTCTTCACTTTCATAAAAACATGGGCCATGTGGCCCATTTGGCTCTGTGATGAAACCTCAGATTCATGTAAGTTACTTACTTTATAGATATTCAAAACAAGTTTTATTTACTTATGTCATGGATGAGAAATCTAGCCTGTCACATTTAGGGAAAATATAAAAGAGATCTGGAAATATCAATGAATAATCCATGTTAAGAAATATATTGCAGTATTTAAAACAATTCAAAAACAGAGGTACCAGGCACATTTGCTGTTGATAAAATAAAATTTCTTCCTAAAAAAAAATGTGTATGTATCTTCTCTTTTTACAAGCATATATATACACACACACACACATAAGTATATGTATATGCATGTATGTGTATGTATATATATGTATGTACATACATATGAACATGTGTGTATATGCATATATCTTTTTCTCTAGAAGAGGTCAAACTACAGTCAATATATGGTGAAATTAATCAAGCATCTCATTTATTGTGTGTGATTGAATTTTAATGCAACTGATAATCCAATTTGACAACTTGTTGAATTGTTATCAAATATAACAAAACCTCTCTTCTCATTATGTATGACAGATAGTTAAGTGCAATAAATTATGGGGTTCTGTAGGAGTAGGCTGTGTTATGAAGCTAAATGACAAGCACTTCTGGAGAGGGAGGAACTGTTCTTAAGTGACCTCTGATAATAAATCACAAACAGCATTCACAGGCAATTCTACACAGCTCTTTTATTCTAGTCAGAATAACAGTTTCTTACTTCAATGAGAAACAAGTAGATAGGTGGATAGATAGGTGATGGATAGATAGATCTCTTGAAAATAAGGCAATAGAAACTTCCTAAGTTGAAATGAACAGAAGGAATGAAAAACAGATAAATAAATGGACACAACATCCAAGAACTATGGGACTATTTCAAAAGTATGGCATATGCATAATTGGAAAATTAGAATGAGAAGATAGAGAAACAAGATGAAAGTTCTGGATAGGATATTTGTAGCTAAATAGAGAATTTTCTAAAATTAATGACAGACCCCAAACCATCTCAGGGAACATAAAAAAGGCACTTCCAATAAAACAAAATAAACAAACAGTTGACCCTCTGTGTATCTTATCAAACTTCAGGAAACCAAATTTAAAAAAAAAGAAACAAACTTAAAACTGGAGGAAAAACAGTTTTCCTCTAATCAAGAAAGTCTAAGAGCACAAGTGGACTTCTTGTCAGAAACCACCCAAGCAGAGATGAGAGTGAAATACTGAATATGCTGGAAGAAAAAAATGAAGAAACTTAGAATTGTATATACAACAAATCATCCTTGAAAAGTAAATGATATCATCTTTCTAAATTCCATATATATGTGTTAGTATACTGTATTGGTGTTTTTCTTTATGGCTTACTTCACTCTGTATAATAGGTTCCAGTTTCATCCACCTCATTAGAACTGATTCAAATGTATTTATGTAAGACAGCAAAAGAGACACCGATGTATAGAACAGTGTTTTGGACTCTGTGGGAGAAGGAGAGGGTGGGATGATTTGGGAGAATGCCATTGAAACACGTATAATATCATACATGAAACGAGTCACCAGCCCAGCTTCAATGCATGATACTGGATGCTTGGGGCTGGTGCACTGGGATGACCCAGAGGGATGGGGATTCAGGATGGGGAACACGTGTATACCTGTGGCAGATACATGTTAATGTATGGCAAAACCAATACTATATTGTAAAGTAATTAACCTCCAATTAAAATAAAATAAATTTATATTTTAAAAAAGTAAATGATAAATAAAGACTTTCTCTTTGAAAAATGAAAATAAAACTGACAGATCTTGTGACTAGTAGAGAAATGTAAAAATAAGTTCTTTGGACAGACAAAAACAAGCTTGGATTTATATAAAGAAAATTAAAGACGTTAGAAAAGGGAAGAAAATGAATGTAAATTAAATATTGGTGTAAAATAATACTGTGTAAAGAGATAGCAATAAAAATTCATTGGTTGATGATGACATATGTTTAAGTTAAATGAATGACAGAAATAGCAAGGGAATGAAAATGAAGAATTGGAAATAATGTTAAAGGCTCCCTGCATTATATATGAAATAGTATGCTACTATTTGAAGTCAATGAAGGGCAATGACTAAGAAAATTACATTAAAAAGTCTCAAAAGAAATTTAAAATATTGAACTAAATAAAAATAAAATGCAACACTATAATGTGTGAGATGTAGTTAGAGCAGTGCTTTAGAAGGGAGATTTATAACATCAAATAATATATGTTTTTGGAAAGAAGAAATACCTAAAATCAATACTAAACTTTCTCCTTAGGAAAATGAGAGATGCACATGCTTAAATCAAGCGGAGGAAAATAAATAAAAACCTCAGCAGAAATCAATGGAGTTGAGAAAAGAAAAACAATTGAGAAAATTGATCTAACAAAATGCTTGTTCTTTTGAAACCAAAAAAAAAAAATCAGTAAAACTGACAAACTTTTAGAAAACCAAGAAAAAAGCAAAGATATACAGATTACCAATCTCAGAGGACTCATCACTACTGATGTCATGGATATTAAAATAAAACTATGAACAACTTTTTGATAATAAATGGAATAACTTAAATGAAATGGGGCACTTTTTGTACGACACAAAATATCAAAACTCATACAAAGAAGAGTGGTTAATACAATTTAAATTAGAAATTACTATTTAGTTCTTTGGCCCATTTTTTGATTGGGTCATTTATTTTTCTGGAATTGAGCTCCATAAGTTGCTTATATATTTTTGAGATTTAGTTGTTTGTCAGTTGCTTCATTTGCTATTATTTTCTCCCATTCAGAAAGCTGTCTTTTCACCTTGCTTATAGTTTCCTTTGTTGTGCAGAAGCTTTTAATTTTAATTAGATCCCATTTGTTTATTTTTGCTTTTATTTACAGAATTCTGGGAGGTGGATCATAGAGGATCCTGCTATGATTTATGTCGGAGAGTGTTATGCCTATGTTCTCCTTTAGGAGTTGTATAGTTTCTGGTCTTAAGTTTAGATCTTTAATCCATTTTGAGTTTATTTTTGTGTGTGGTGTTAGAAAGTGATCTAGTTTCATTCTTTTACAAGTGTTTGACCAGTTTTCCCAGCACCACTTGTTAAAGAGATTGTCTTTACTCCATTGTATATTCTTGCCTCCTTTGTCAAAGATAAGGTGTCCATATGTGTGTGGATTTATCTCTGGGCTTTCTATTTTGTTCCATTGATCTATATGTCTGTCTTTGTGCCAGTACCATACTGTCTTGATGACTGGCTTTGTAGTAGAGCCTGAAGTCAGGCAAGTTGATTCCTCCAGTTCCATTCTTCTTTCTCAAGATTGCTTTGGCTATTCGAGGGTTTTTTTGTATTTCCATACAAATCTTGAAATTATTTTTCTAGTTCTGTGAAAAATACCGTTGGTAGCTTGATAGGGATTGCATTGAGTCTGTAGATTGCTTTGGTAGTATACTCATCTTCACTATATTGATTCTTCTGATCCATGAACATGGTATATTTCTCCATCTATTAGTGTCCTCTTTGATTTCTTTCATCCGTGTTTTATAGTTTTCTATATAAGGTCTTTAGTTTCTTTAGGTAGATATATTCCTAAGTATTTTATTCTTTTCGTTGCAATGGTGAATGGAATTGTTTCCTTAATTTCTTTTTCTACTTTCTTATTATTAGTGTATAGGAATACAAGGGATTGCTGTGTGTTGATTTTATATCCTGCAACTTTACTATATTCATTGATTAGCTCTAGTAATTTTCTAGTGGGGTCTTTAGGGTTTTCTATGTAGAGGATCATGTCATCTGCAAACAGTGGGAGTATTACTTCTTCTTTTCCATTTTGGATTCCTTTTCTTTCCTTTTCTGCTCTGATTGCTGTGGCCAAAACTTCCAGAACTATGTTGAATAGTAGAGGTGAAAGTGGGCACTCTTGTCTTGTTCCTGACTTTAGGGGAAATGCTTTCAATTTTTAACCATTGAGGATAATGTTTGCTGTGGGTTTGTCATATAAAGCTTTTATTATGTTGAGGTATGTTCCTTCTATTCCTGCTTTCTGGAGAGTTTTTATCATAAACGGATGTTGAATTTTGTCAAAGGCTTTCTCTGCATCTATTGAGATAATCATATGGCTTTTATTTTTCAATTTGTTAATGTGGTGAATTACATTGATTGATTTGTGGATATTGAAGAATCCTTGCATCCCTGGGATAAAGCCCACTTGGTCATGGTGTATGATCTTTTTAATGTGTTATTGGATTCTGATTGCTAGAATTTTGTTAAGGATCTTTGCACCTATGTTCATCAGTGATATTGGCCTGTAGTTTTCTTTTCTTTTCTTTTTTTTTTTTTGTAGCATCTTTGTCAGGTTTTGGTACTAGGGTGATGGTGGCCTCATAGAATGAGTTTGGAAGTTTACCTTCCTCTGCAATTTTCTGGAAGAGTTTGAGTAGGATAGGTGTTAGCTCTTCTCTAAAGTTTTGGTAGAATTCAGCTGTGAAGCCGTCTGGACTTGGGCTTTTGTTTGCTGGAAGATTTCTGATTACGGTTTCAATTTCCGTGCTTGTGATGGGTCTGTTAAGATTTTCTATTGCTTCCTGGTTCAGTTTTGGAAAGTTGTACTTTCCTAAGAATTTGTCCATTTCTTCCACGTTGTCCATTTTATTGGCATATAATTGCTGATAGTAGTCTCTTATGATCCTTTGTATTTCTGTGTTGTCTGTTGTGATCTCCCCATTTTCATTTCTTATTTTATTGATTTGATTTTTTTTTCTTCGTTTCTTGATGAGTCTGGCTAATGGTTTGTCAATTTTATTTATCCTTTCAAAAAACCTGCTTTTGGCTTTGTTGATTTTTGCTATGGTCACTTTTGTTTCTTTTGCATTTATTTCTGCCCTAATTTTTAAGATTTCTTTCCTTCTACTAACTCTGGGGTTCTCCACTTCTTCCTTTTCTAGTTGCTTTAGGTGAAGAGTTAGGTTATTTATTTTACTTTTTTGTTGTTCCTTCAGGTATGCCTGTATTGCTATGAACTTTCCTCTAAGCACTGCTTTTATAGTGTCCCATAAGTTTTGGGTTGTTGTGTTTTCATTTTCATTAGTTTCTATGCATATTTTGATTTCTTTTTTGATTTCTTCTGTGATTTGTTGATTATTCAGAAGCATGTTGTTGAGCCTCCATATGTTGGAATTTTTAATAGTTTTTCTCCTGTAATTGAGATCTAATTATAATACATCATGGTCAGAAAAGATGCTTGGAATGATTTCGATTTTTTTAAATTTATCAAGGTTAGATTTATGGCCCAGGATGTGATCTATCCTGGAGAAGGTTCCGTGCACACTTGAGAAAAAGGTGAAATTCATTGTTTTGGGGTGAAATGTCCTATAGATATCAGTTAGGTCTAACTGGTCTATTGTATCATTTAAAGTTTGCGTTTCTTTGTTAATTTTCTGTTTAGTTGATCTGTCCATAGGTGTGAGTGGGGTATTAAAGTCTCCTGCTGTTATTGTGTTATTGTTAATTTCCCCTTTCATACTTGTTAGCATTTGTCTTACGTTGGGTGCATATATAGTTATAATTGTTACATCTTCTTCTTGGATTGATCCTTTGATCATTTTGTAGTGGCCTTGTCTCTTTTCACAGCCTTTGTTTTAAAGTCTATTTTACCTGAGATGAGTATTGCTACTCCTGCTTTCTTTTTGTTTCTATTTGCATGGAATATCTTTTTCCAGCCCTTCACTTTCAGTCTGTATGTGTCCATTGTTTTGAGGTGGGTTTCTTGTAAGCAGCATATAGAGGGGTCTTGTTTTTATATCCATTCATCCAGTCTTTGCCTTTTGGTTGGGGCATTCAACGCATGTTTTTATTTTAAATCTCACACATAAGAGTATCTTGCTTAGATTCAGAATTTTGAGGTAGCAATTTTATCCTTCACAATTATGTAAATTCTGATTAATTCTAAAGGTCGTGTGTGTGCTCGGTCACTCAGTCGTGTCTGACTCTGAGATCCCAGGGACAGTAGCCCACCAGGCTCCTCTGTCCATGGGGTTTTCTAGTCAAAAATACGGGAGCAGGTTGCCATTTCCTACTTCAGGAGATCTTCCAACCCTGGGATCAAACCAGTGCCTCCTCACCTCCTGCCTTGGCAGATGAATTTTTACTGCTGAGCCACCTGTGGTATTGGTGGCTCAACTGGTATAGAATTTGGGTAGCTCCAAATTCTAAAGGTTAGAAAGCAAAAAAAAAGAAAAAAATCTGGTCTTAACTAATATTAAAAAAATAATAATAGTGCTTTGTGATTATTGTCTCTATATCAAATGCTAGAAAAATGTTTAACCTGAAGTAAAAAGGATTTTAGTATTATGACCATATTTTCCCTGCTATTTTTTGTAAACTATTAGCCCTCTGATGTGTATACCCACATGAAATTATTTTTTTTCTTCATCATATTGTCATTTCATTGTGTACCACAGAAATCTTTTCCTAAGTAAATTAATAAGAATGAAGTAAATTTCATCAAATTAAATCTGACAAGGGTGATGATACACTGCTTCTTTAAATTATGGTTAATAGATGTATGTTGATTGCATGATAAGTAATTACAAAGTGTAGAACGCTAAATATTAAACAATTTAATATTGACTATAATAAATTTATGTAATTACAGTAGTCATTTAAACGAGACTCTTATGTTTACATTGCTATAAGCTAACCATAGATTTTAGAATATAGATATAAGTGGTTGTTTACATAATAAATATTTCTTAATGCAAATAAGACTTTATTTTATTAATAGATTATTTCTTTAAAATGTCCAAATCTATGTAGGGAAAAAATGAAGTACTTCTTTCCTTCTATAGTGTTTTGAACAAATAAATATTAGACTTTAACTTGCCACTACCTACTACCACTACATACATGTGAACACACACACACACACACACAAACATCTTTTAAGCACTCAAGTCTATTTCACTAAAATTTTAAGTCTTGTTTAAGCCAGTAATGAAAAATGCCTAGATTGAGGCAAAATGAATCATACTGAGAGATACATGTAAAATTTCCATAACTGTTAGTGGCAGAGAAACCCATTTGGCTTCTGCACTAGCTAACACTTTTAATGAGGCACAGCTAAACCATCAAATGGGCAGGTTGGGATTATTCTATCTAAATGTACATACTAAGAAATGAGTGTCTTTATAAATGTGTTCTCAACCATGCAACTAGTGTCAGAAACATCAAATTATTTTTCTTTTACAAGAGTGCTTACATTCTGGAATTAGAACTTAATAAACCCTATACACCTCACCTTATTTAACTGGACTATTACCGTAACACTGATCAGATCCACTCAGAATTAGATGCTAAATTAAATTTGTTCTTTGCCCTTTCACAATAAGTATTTAAATGACAAAAGACAATTGTCAGGAAGTGTGGAAAATTCAATCTAGAAATTTATAGTGAGATTTATATGCTTCAGTAAAAATGGTAAGGCACTAATGGATTTTGTTCTAAATTATTATATTAATGCAATGAACAGAATTTGTCTAACAAGTATTCTTTTTCTTAGAAACTTTGAATATCAGTAGCTGTTCTAGTCTTCAGTTTTGAACATTTTGAAATCTGGCAGCAGAATTCTGGTGCAGAAAAGAAAGCTCAACAGGGAGATTCACTGAAAATATTGATAAAAGAATGATCCAAATATTAAAATAACAAGTTAATCTTCAAAATAAAATCTAACAAATTATGGGAATGAATCGTAACTTGAGAAACCCCTAACTGAATGTCTGGTTTTCTAGTCAACTACAGTGACCTCATTGGTTCTATTCTGTGCACTTACTCTACACAAAATATTTAGCTAACTTAAGTTTGCAAAATCCGTTGCCAGTTTCACAGGCCCAACGTACTCATTAGAGCCTCAAAGAAATATTAAAACCATGTCAAGGTATGGTTTTAGGCATTTTCAATACCTCCTTAGTATCCTATGGTATGATCAAGATAATAGACTCATCCCAAACACAATGCCTGTTATATTTTTGACATATAAATAAAACATATTGTGTGTATGTAATTCTCCTAGGAAAAAAATGAAGCAAGTTGATTTCGAATAAATTTTTATTTGAAATATGTGTTACTATATAATCAATTATATTTTATAACAAATATAATACAAATAAATGGAAATTTAAATCAGCAAAATATAGATCACCACCAACCAGTATATATATATATTTTTTTTCTGTATATAGGCAAGGACTCTGACACAAACCAGTTTGTGTTCAAATTCTAATTTTGCTGAGTAATAAGGTGTATAACCTTATTTTATCTAAGTGAAGAGACAGTAGTATATTCATAATTATTTTCTGAAATAATTTTCTTTCTTAGAATAGTGAGAAAAGAAAATCATAATTATTTTGAAATGTGCTTTTCCATTTAACACAGCATGAATTAATTTCCATACCATAAACATACGCCAATGTTTCTAGTTTATTGAGATAAAACTGATAAGATACTCTATTAGTTTTAGATATAAAATGTGATAATGTGATACAGATATATATTGTGAAATGATTACCATAGGAAGTTTAGCTAACATCATTCACCTCACATAGTTACACATTATTTTCTTATGATAAGAACTTTTAAGATCTACTCTTCTAGCAACTTTCAAATATACCATAGAATATTGTTATCTTTTGTCACGAAGCTATGCACTATATCTCCAGAACTTATTTATCTTATAAGAAGTTTGTACCTTTTGACCTAAGTTATTTTAATGGCATTATATCATACAAGAGTATCATGCTTTAGTTTTCAAATGTGTTTTTAGCAAATTTATTTCTTTTTTTTAATTTTTTTTTAGTTTTTTATTTTTTAAATTTTAAAATCTTTAATTCTTACATGTGTTCCCAAACATGAACCCCCCTCCCTCCTCCCTCCCCATAACATCTCTCTGGGTCATCCCCACTAATTCACTGCATTTAGGTAAGATTTGGTTGGTTGTTTATTCTTGGATAATTGCTGAAACTTTAATAAATAACCATTTTAATAAATATTATATATGTGGTAGAAAGATAAGTATACTTTATTTGGCAAAAGGAAAATCTTATTTTTTAATATTTTTTCAGCTTTATTAACATATAAGTGATATATTGTTGTTATTGTTCAGTCACTAAGTTGTGTCCACCTCTTTGCAACCTCAAGGACTGCAGCACTCCAGGCTTCCCTGTCCTTGTCTATCTCTTGGAGCTTGCCCATACTCATGTCCATTGAGTTGGTGATGCCATTCAACCATCTCGTCCTCTGCAACCCCCTTATCCTCTTCCCTTCAGTCTTTCCCACCATCAAGGTCTGGTCCATGAGTCAGCTCTTCATATCAGGTGGCCAAAGTTTTGGAGCTTCAGCTTCAGCATCAGTCCTTCCAGTGAGTATTCAGGATAGATTTCCTTTAGGATGGAATAGTTTGATCTTGCTGTCTAAGGATATTATGCACATTTTAACAATACTAATTATTCAAATCTATTTAACATGAGACATCTTTCTATTAATTGATATATTCTTCAGTTTCTTTCACCAATGACTTATAAATTCCTGTGCATAGATTATCCAAGTCTTTCATTAAGTTTTTTCTTAAGTGTTTTTAGTTTATGATACCATTGTAAATCAAATTATTTTATTTCTTTCCAAATAGTTCCTTGTTAATATACAGAAATGTAACTGATTTTTGCATGTTGATTTTGTAGCATGTATCACTGCCAAATTCATTCATTAGTTCTAACAGTTTTTTGGTCCAGTCTTTAGAATTTTCTATACATAAGATCCTATCACCTGCAAGCAGAGACAATTTTACTTCTTCCTTTCTGATTTGGATGCCTTTTAAAAAATTTTCTTGCCTAATTTCTCTAATTAGAACTTCTGCTGCTGCTGCTGCTGCTGCTAAGTCCCTTCAGTCCTGTCCGACTCTCTGCGACCCCATAGACGGCAGCCCACCAGGCTCCCCCATCCCTGGGATTCTCCAGGCAAGAACACTGGAGTGGGCTGCCAGTGCTTTCTCCAACTAGAACTTCTAGTTATGTTGAATAGGGGTGATATAGTTGAGCAGCCTTGTTTGGACCTGATATGCCTTTGGATGTTTGATGTGTTCAGTTACTAAGTTGTAACTGATCTCGACTGAACTGAACTGAACATCGACTGCCCCACCAGGCCCCTCTCTCCATGGAATCTCCAGGCAAGAATATTGGAATGGGTTGCCATTTCTTTCTCCATGGAATCTTCCCAACCCAGGGATCAAACCTGTGTCTCTTAGTCTCCTGTGTTAGCCGGCAGATTCTTTACCACTGGGCCACAGAAGCCTTTGGAGATTTCTATTAAATTCTTCAGTTCAGTCACTATATTCTTCAAATCTAGAACTTTTGCTTTTTAAAAATTATTTTTCTTTTCAAAATTTTCATGTTCTTTATGCATTTTTAATGTTGTTTAGTCCTAGTTAGTCTTTTTTTCTTTTGTAGGTCGCTTAATTTAATAGTGTTACCTTGCATTATTTATCAGTTCATAGATACTCATTTCCTTTTGATGATTTTGCCTGAGAAATCACATGGACAGAGCCTGGCAGGCTAGAGTCCTTGGGGTCATAAAGAGTTGGACATGACTGAGTAACTAACACTTGAATGACTGTCTGTGACCATTTATTGAAACTTTATTAATTTCCTATGGTGGCATTATGTATATCAGATTTTTTTGTGATCTTTGTATTTTTGCATTGATATTGGTACATTTGAGGATTCAGTGTCCTCTTCTACAGTTTACACAAGTTCACCTTGGCAAGGAAAGATCTTCATCATTCAGCCTAGCTTGGGATTCTGAATGAGTTAGCTGGTAATATCCACAGGCAAGACGGTACTGCTGCCAGATTCTCTAGTTAGGTGGCATCATTGCTCACACTCTGAGGTTGGGGATGTCACTGTTTTGGCCTCATGGTTGGATAGGCCTGCCAACTATATTCTGTGTTCAAGTGGGACTGCCAGGCATTCTCTGTGGTCAGGTGTGGACACAAGTGGGGCTCTGCAATTATTTTTGTTCCTATGGGGCTGCAAGCTGCCTTACCCTGCAGGGTAGTGCCATGAGTTGGACTCCATGATTGGCCAAGTATTTAATCTGTGTTCCTGTTCAGGTGAGACCTCCATATTCCAGATGGCGGTGCTGCTTGGAAGCAGAACTACAGCCTTTGCTCTGAATTTAGCAAGGCTACTGCAGTTGAGCAAATTTCTGTCTTTGCTCTGCTGTTTGGCAAAGTCATTGACTGGGTTTCTGGTTTAGGTGAGACTTTCAGCTGTACCCCACAGTTGGATGGGGCTTCATCTGCTTCCAGTTGGACTGGGTAGCTGTCCAGGTTGTGTGGGACTGTAGGCTATCCTCTGTGATTGGGAAGCATCTTTGGCTGAATTTCTTGCCTGGGCAAGGATGCAGACGGCACTCAGAATTGAGCCTGCTATAGGCTGCACTCTGTGTCTGGGCAGTATAATTGGCTGGACTCTGAGACTACCTGAGGTCACTGTTCAGGTTCTCTGATCAGTGAGCCAGAGGTCATCCTCAACAGATGGGCCCGGGATGGTTGTAGGGTGGGCTTCACTGCTACCTGGCTCCTATGGCCAGGCTTCCTGATTGGGCAGTGCTGAAGGGCATGTTCAGCAATTAAGCAGGACTGTGAATTTGCTTTCCCGCCTGGGTGGGCTGAACGATGTACTTGAGGCTGCCCAGGGTCTCAGAGCAGACTTCCTGCTTAAGCAGACCTGGGAGCTATATTCATCAGTTTGTCAGGGCTGCTGATTTATTTCTCTACTCTGATGGGCTATAAGGTGTGCTCTTAGGTTGCTAGGGATCTGAGGCCAGGCTTCTTGGAGGGTGAGGGTGAAAGGTATGTTCAGCAGCTGGTCCAGGCTCTGAGTTTGTTTCCATGCCCAGGCAGGGTTGTAAAATCAGCTACCCAGGATGACTGGTCTGTAGGCTGGGGAACCAAGCCAATCAGAATGCCAACTGAGCTCCCTGTCCAAATAAGATCATCAGCTCCCCTCTTAAAAAGAAAAGAGCTGTTAGCTGGCATCTCTTCACGGGAGCCACTGCCTGTATAAATGACTCCAAAACTTGAGTGCTGGTTGCTATAAGCCCCACCACCTTATCCATCTCAGCACTTGTTGCGTGTATGTATGCTAAGATACTTCAGTTCTGTCCAACGCTTTGTGACTCTTTGGACTGTAGCCCACCAGGCTTCTCTGTCCATGGAATTTTCCAAGCAAGTATACTGGAGTAGGTTGCTATGCCCTCCTCCAGGGGATCTTCCCCACCTAGAGATCAAACCTGCGTCTCAGTGTCTCTTGTATTGGCGGGTGTGTTCTTCACCACTAGGAAGTTTCCCTTAGTGATTCCCGTATAGTAAGACCCAACAGGGCCTCTCAGGAAGTGTCCCACTGTGCTGCAGAAACTAGATGTCCATGTTGGCTCTCCTTTCCTACTGGAGAAACAGTATGATCAGGAGGAGTCTCTCAGTACAGTACCGTGCTGACCTATGGGAGCAGTGATGTGGTAAACATGAATCCACTCTTCTTACCCTTCTTCTCTGTTCCTTCTAGGTCTCTGTGGTCCAGGTGTGTGCTTCAGCCTCATCTCTAGATTCTGAGATTTTCACAAAAATGTCTTGTCTATGTCAGTTTCCAACAAGGGTCCTCCTGCCCAGTGTCATTCTAGCCAATAGTATAAGACCAAGTTCAATTCTGAAGCAAAGAAAATCTTTGTTGTTAGATTAAAGAATGGAGAGAATCAAACTGTGCTCTAGAATATGGCATCTCTGAAACAGGCCAGTGGCAGGGCTGCTTTCTAGGGATGTAGTCAGCGGGGAGAGAGTAGAGTCCTCAGGGATGACAGGCAGCTGTGCAGCTCATGCCCCAGATCTTGCAGTGTCACATGCAGCTTCTCTGCACATGGTCTGCAGCCACCATGTTGAATTCCATGTGCTGTGTGGCTCTTCTGTGAATGACCCACTAAGGTGAAGCATCAGTTTAGCCATTGGAGGTAGCAAGCATTTTGCAGTGGGAACTCTGGTTTGAAGTACCTGGGACAAGACCTCTGCACGTGGCACCCTATGAACAAGTGGAACTAGACAAAGCACAATGGGGAAAAAAAAAAGGTTGCACTTTATTTTATACCCAGATTCTATTTGTATTTCTTGGGAATTGTCAATGAGGTTTCTGGTTACATATAGATAGAGTTGTCTATATTGAGCCTCCAGCAATTCGTCAGTTCCAGTTACAGTCTTCCTACCCTGGCACTGGTTCCTGCAGAGGTTTCTGCTTATAAATCTCTGCTCTAATAAGCCGAGACTCCATATAATTGCCTGTCTCTCTCTCTAGTCTTAGAGGGAGCAGGTTGTCTTGAGTCTTCCCATCCCATCTCTTATGGATCCAGAACACGTTGTTGATTTTTCAGTCTTTTGGCTTTTTATTTGTTTTTAAGGAGGCAGTGGCAAATTCCAAGCTCTTGACGTGCAGAAGTGAAAGCCAGAAGTACCTCTTCAAAAACATGTACATGTTAATACACACTGAAGTCTAATTAGCACCCTCCCTACTCCCAATCTGGAGAAGGCAATGGCACCCTACTCCAGTACTCTTGCCTGGAAAAACCCATGGACAGAGGAGCCTGGTGAGCCACAGTCCATGGGGTCGGTGAGGGTCGGACACGTCTGAGCAATTTCACTTTCACTTTTCATTTTGATGCATTGGAGACGGAAATGGCAACCCACTCCAGTGTTCTTGCCTGGAGAATCCCAGGGACTGGAGAGCCTGGTGAGCTGCCGTCTATGGGGTCGCACAGAGTCGGACAGCAGCAGTTGCAGCAGCAGCAGCTACTCCCATTCTGCATAGACGTACTCTATTCTTTGTTTTCAAGATGTTTGCTCTTCACCTTTCTCAAACCTCCTATTTGCTAATCATATCTGTCACCTTTACAAAACTACAATATTGTTCCTATCTCCACTGTTAGCATAGCTCATTTCCACTGCTTTTCTCTCCTCTCAGTGTTATCCTGCTTGTTTTGCATATCTACATTTTTTGAAAAGCTGACCTTTTGTAGATAGTGGAAATTAACCATAACATGACAGGATAAGAAGTAGTTGAGAGCCAGACTTTGGAGTGAGTCAGAGAGAGATTGTAAAACTTCCACCACTGAGACAATCAACAATTATGATCAAATTATTTAGTTTCTCCATTCTATAAGCTAATAAAATATAGCCCTTACCTCTGGAGTTTTCACTGAGACTGTATTTGTAAAATACTAAGCAGTTAGTCTCTCTGAAGTGTGAATAATCAGCTCCTTGCCTCAGCAGCACCCAGCACCTAGTTGAATGTTCCTAACACTTTTCTCAGAGAAGGCAATGACACCCCACTCCAGCACTCTTGCCTGGAAAATCCCATGGATGGAGGAGCCTGGAGGGCCGCAGTCCATGGGGTCACTAAGAGTCAGGCATGACTGAGCGACTTCCCTTTCACTTTTCACTTTCATGCATTGGAGAAGGACGTGGAAACCCACTCCAGTCTTCTTGCCTAGAGAATCCCAGGGATGGGGAAACTCATGGGCTGCCGTCTATGGGGTCGCACAGAGTTGACAGGACTGAATTGACTTAACATCAGCAGAAGCAGCAGCAACATTTTTCTAAGCACTTCCTTGTGCTCTTTCTCTAAGTGTTGAGGAGTCCCCGCTCAATAATTGTATGGGGAAGTTCTTGAGAAATGGGGAATGAGAGCTATTATAGAAAAGCTTCCGTTTCCAATTTCTTCAGTAAAGCTCTTTTATAAGAGCTGCTTCTAAGCTCAAGGCAGAACTGGCACCATTCACTCCCAGTAATCATCTTTTCATTAGATTTACATCTTCCCATTTTGGTACCATTCATTCTCTTTGAACATTCACTTTTCCTCCCTGTGGAACATTCTATACACACAACCTGAATATTATTTCGGAGTCTCTATTATTTTGTGAGTGTGTGTCTCTGTGTTTTCCATTGATATATCAGTGATGTACTTCTCTTTATAGTGGAAGTATTTGGGGAAAGTTACATTCAGTAAGTCTTCCCAAAAGTCTGAGAATTCTAGGAAACTGAATTATAAACTAAAAATTTACCATTCAACCAGTTGATAATAAAAATTCAATTCCAAAAGTCTTTTCCTACAGTTTTGTAATTCAGTAGATTAACTACTTTTATTTCTTTCCCCCTTGAGCTCCTGAATGTAGAATATAATTTTGCATTAGAGTATATTTTGTCCATATTCACTATACAGAAAACTAATCATACGGTAACACACGATTCCAGAACACTCTAGTAGCTGCTAGAATATA
This sequence comes from Ovis canadensis, assembly GCF_042477335.2. Taxonomy (NCBI): domain Eukaryota; kingdom Metazoa; phylum Chordata; class Mammalia; order Artiodactyla; family Bovidae; genus Ovis; species Ovis canadensis. The sequence goes on along the minus strand of NC_091247.1, from coordinate 115,344,952 downwards.
ACAGTTCTATAATTTGCAAATTTTTATCAGTGGGCTAGAATATAGCAGTTACATAATTTGCAAATTTTTATCAGTGGACTCATATTGCACTAATCAGTGATGTGACAAACTATTATTGTTTTATTTTGCATTTCTTAAATACATTTATATGTCTGAAAAAGGCCAATACCTCAGGAGTCAAGTAATGAAAGCAGTTGCATATGGACATAAAACTCATGATTAAGTGAAAAATTCATGACAAAGAACATAATTATTTCTTTTAAACCCATATTTACCACAAAATATTTAATAATATTAACATCATTTTAATATATTAATATGGTATCATACTCAATGATATTGTAATGCAATTATTCAGTCATAAGGATTAATTATTTAAATATGATGGAGATTGACATTATCAGTAGAAGATAGTCAATAAAATTAGTAATTAGTTTGAGAGGTGATAGTGATACACTATAATACAAAAAATCAGGCATGTAATGTGTGTTTTTCCTGTGTAGTACATATTATATTAGGGCTTCCCTGGTTGCTCAGTGGTAAAGAACCTGTCTGTAATACAGGAGACATGGGTTCAATCCCTGGGTCAAGAAGATCCCCTGGAAAAAGAAATGGCAACCCACTCCAGTATTCTTTCCTGGGAAATCCCATGGACAGAGGAGCTGAGTGGACTACAGTCCATGAGGTTGCAAGAGTCAGACATGACTTGGCAATGATACCACCACCACCACACGTTACATCTGTAATAAATGTGTAATGCAAAACAACACATTGCACGTCTACTTTTTGTTTTGTGGTTAGCTGTTTTGTACTTCTCAACCTTATTTTTAATTTAAAACAACAGCACAAAACAAATCATGTCATCTTCAGTAGCAAATAAAATTCTTATGACCAAAAGTTTCCTCAAATGTTGAAAAGAATTTTTTTAAATCTTTCCCTTTATCAATTTAATGTTCTTTCATCTTTGTTTTGAGGAACAAAGTAAATATAAGTAATTTTTGAAAAGAGAAGCTTTTAAATTAACCATATTTAAAAGCCCATGGTGCCCAAATACTTTAATTTATGATGAATAACTGTTATTATCCTAAGCTTGCAAATACAATAAATATACTGTGTAAGCAGGTTTTCCATACTGAGCATCAAGTTGTCCACTAATTTGTCTTTGAAATACATCTCGGCAAGATGTGCTCTGGAAATTGTCTAAATTAATCAAGCTTCTTTATTGTGCAGATAAAAATGCCTTTAGAGTGTATTCAAAGTATATTACATTAAAGACATTGAATAATCCTAGATTCTCAGCCCTTGTGATGACTGTTATCTTGCAATTTATTAATATAATATAAAGGTAATGATTAAACTTAATGCCTCAGCCTTCCATATCCAAGTCTCTAGAAGTATCATCCATTCAGTTGCTCAAACCAAAATGATTCAGTATTCCTTGATGAAATTCCTAATATGATAAAGCACTTAATTCATGGAGTTTTCAGTGAATGTTCTTTGGTTATTCTCTTTTCCTCAAACTCTAACAATCTGTGATCAAGTACTATTGACTCATTCAGAAAAAATCTACTGTACCTTTCCAACTTCACTGCTACAATCTCAGCAGCTTTCACTGGAATGACGAAAATACCCTCCTAACTTGTCTCCCAGCTTCCATTATTAATGTCCAACAGAGCAGTTGAAATTATTTATTTATATTTAAGCCATAATTTGATTGCTTCTAATTTTATAGTTTAATATGCTCTGATTGCAGTAAGAATAAGTGTAAACTCTTATTTTTTGTTTTAATTTCATTTATTTTTCTCTCATGCTACCCTGCATCTTATTAGCTACAGGATAACATCTACTGGCCTTTTTTCTATTCCTTGAACCTAACTAATTTAACCCTCTTAGTGATTTATCCCACTGATCTTCAAATGGGTATTTTCTTTTATTCATATATCTGTTTATTCCTGGCTATAGAAGGCTATCACAACTTTTGAATGAATAAATCTAGTATATAATGCAATATTGCATAACAAACCTTTTGGTGGCACAGTAAAGAAAAAGATAAGAAAATTAGGCATCAGCAGTAACTATACAATCAATATCATATATTCTTATAAATTCTTATAAATTACAATTGTTATTTTTTTCTCTCCTGCTAATATAAACTGATGTATGCAGAGAACATAATCCTATTGATAATAGTGGTATAGTAAATTAAGATAATAATAAACATAAGTAAAAGTAACCCATGTGATAAAACATACAATGACAGTTGACCACGTGAAAGGCACTGTCTTGGTCCCTAAGGACAAATTAGCTTTGTAGCAATGGCCAAAATGAGGGCAAATTAATTTTTTTCTTAATATGCGACAAATGGCCAAAATGATAAGTTTTTTTTTTTCTTTTAGCATCAGAATTTTAATTCTTTGTGATGATATTAATGGCCCATAGGAAAATCCCATGGACGGAGGAGCCTGGTAGGCTGCAGTCCATGGGGTCGCTGAGTCAGACACGACTGAACGACTTCACTTTGACTTTTCACTTTCATGCATTGGAGAAGGAAATGGCAACCCACTCCAGTATTCTTGCCTAGAGAATCCCAGGGATGGGGGAGCCCGATGGGCTGCCGTCTATGTGGTCGCACAGAGTCGGACACGGGTCTAGAATTTGTCTTTCTTTCTTTCAAATTTATTTAAACAAAAAGATGAAAATGCCTGGTAAAAATATAGTAAAAATGTTTAGACAAAATTTATTCTTGAAAAAAATGTTTCTGTTTATCTATATTTAAATCCACACGTCTATTTTAAAAATTTTGTTGTTTTATTTTACTGTCCCTTCTCATGTATTATTATGAATCAAAATTATTTTATTAGCCAAAATCAAGAAAAAAACTTTCAGAAAGAATAATTAATAATAATAGCAAAAGAGAAAAAACAATAAATTTTAGAGTTACCTTTGAAATTAAAACCGAGAAGTCTTCATTTCATCTTTAACAAAACCAAATAGTTCCAGATTTATGTAAACTCACCTCCTTCCCCACTAGAAATATTGTGTCCATCTGCATAATTTGGGGGATAGTATGATTTACCCTGAAAAAAGCGAGTAAGTTTCTATTAGTAAAGTATGGAACATAAATTATTTGACTTAATAAGTTTCTCAGCAAATGTTTGTTAACTACACCATGCGTTCTAGACATTAGGCTATGTATACAGAGCAATTACCAAGAGATTGAAAACATGAGAGAATACACAGGATATTATTTTAAGCAACAGAATGTGATATTTCAAACATTCATTCCACTTATGTTATCTTGCCTTATTCATTTCACCACTCATAATGCCATAGATTTCTGGCTGAAAGCAGCTAGCATTTATCTTTTCTTTCTTTCTTTCTATTTTTTTTTTTTTTTTTAGTGAATCTAAGCTTATAGTTTCTTATGTGATCAGCCACTTAATTGAACTACATTGCGAAATCGTCTCCACAGACAGTCCCATCTGAAGTATTTTTAGAACCTCTAATAAAAAATAATGCCCTCAAAGGATTAGAAACTTAAATTGAGGACAGAAGTGTCTATTCTATTCCAATTGAATAGTCTAAATAATCGTCTGAAATCATTATTTTAAAGTCTAAGCATGACCTCTTTCACGCAATATTGTAGATTTTAAACATCAGTATTATTAATATCATTAGATACTCTGTCTAGTACAAACAAACAACAATGAATGACTTTATTGTTTCATTCCAGTGCTTTCTGGTTGAGGAAAATGAGGTGGATATAGGCTGGTAATATTCACACGGCTGTAAAGAGTTCTGTTTAGATCACCTTGATTTCTACATGCAAGTTTTGAATGTTAATCAAATTATAGCATTTTCAATTTACAAAACATAATTGTAATGTCTATAGCACACTCATTATGAATAAAGAGGCTTATATGCACATGGGTATATTAAGCACTTTCAAATAGAAGTTTACCAATAATAATTCGAAAACACATTGTGTCTCTATGGTAAAGATTATAAACTGTTTTATCTATAAAATATTGGTATAACTATATAAATAAATGCAGCTTTAATGTGGTATTATGTAAATGGTTATTTCCATTTGTTTGTTTGTTTGTTTGTTTTTACCTCAGAAGCTGAAAACTTATATTTAGATGCATGAAGGGTCTTATATGATGTGTTCTCTAAAATCTAGAAATAGATTTTTCTTTGAACTACTCTTTTCTCTTAATAATAAACTTTGTGATAGTAGCTGTATATTTTAAAACATATTTCCAGTGTATTTTTTGTGATGAGGATGTACAAAGTCATTAGAGACAGATGCTTCCATTGTAACCATGATAACAAGCTGAGGAAGCTAACATAGCAGATATTTTTCAACACATAAGAGAGTTAAAGAGGCAAAGAACCTTGAATTAACTACATTTCAGAAAGTGATGTATTTTCTTAGAAATTTTTCACAGCTGCCTTCATCTCTAGTAGAGACAGGGAAATTAAGGGACTGTTCCACTTAAGTTACAAGAAGAAACCTGCCAAGTTTTGAGTGAACTTTTGATCTCAGTGCTATGATAATGTTCTTTAAAAGATACAGGTCCTGAGCATTGTGGACATAAAGCATGTCACCAGTGTTTTCCCACAGGGCTTATCTAGTTCATAGGAATAGTGTACAGATGGCATCACCGACTCAATTCACATGAGTTTGAGCAATCTCTGGGAGATGGTGAAGGACAGGGAAGCTTGTCGTGCTGCAGTTCATGGGGTCACAAAGAGTCAAACGTGATTGAGAGACTGAATAATAAAAATGTACAGAGAGTTGGGGCCCATCAGGAGAACTTCAACTTGAGGGCCTTATCCTAGTGCAAGACAGAAGTCTTCCAAATGTTGAGTGCATCTACGAAAGTATCATCTGCTAATAAACATTGTACTAGCAGTTTAGATTAAAACTAACCCCAATTAGATAAAAACTAACCCCAATAATTCCATTCTCACAGCTTCTATTCTACTTTTTTTTTTTTCCTGGAATCGTAGCTGGTACAATAGGAATGATAAAATTAGTGCAATATGTAAAAGCTAAAAAAAAGAGGAAATAGTAAAACTTTATTTCTTTTCCAGATGTTGTTATTAGCTATTTAGAAACACAAGTAATTCCTGTATGTTGATTTTGTATCCTGCAACTTCTCTGAATCTGTTAATTAGTTCTGACAGTTTTTGCATGACATCTTTAGGTTTTTCTGTGGGGTTTCCCCATGGCTCAGTGCTAAAGAATCCAGCTGCAATGCAGGAGATGCAGGAGACATGGTTTTAATCCCTGGGTCAGGAAGATCCTCTTGAGGAGGGTATGGTAACCCACTCTAGTGTTCTTGCCTGGAGAATCCCATGAGCAGAGGAGCCTGGCAGGTTGCAGTCCATGGGATCAAAAGAGTCAGATACAACTGAGGTGACTGAGGAGTTTCTATAGGCATACCTTGGAGATATCACAGGTTTGGTTCCAGACCACTACAATAAAGTGAATATGACAATAAAGCAAATCACACATTTTTTGTTGTTTTCTCAGTGTATATAAAAACTATATTTACACTACACTGTAGTCTACTAAGAGTGCAAAATCATTACATCTAAAAAATGTATATAACATAATTTAAAAAACACAGTCTTGCTAAAACACCATACCATCATCAAGGCTTTCAGTGAATCATAATATTTTTGCCAATGGAGGGTTTGAAGTATTGTGAGAATTAGCAAAATGTGAAGGAGGTCTCTGGGGGCTCAGATGGTAAAGAATCTTCCTGCAATGCAGAAGACCTTGGTTCAATCCCTAGGTCAGGGAGATCCCCTGGAGAAGACCATGGCAATCCATAAAAGCATTCTTGCCTGGAGAATCCCATGGACAAAGGAGCCTGGCAGGCTATAGTCCATAGGGTCACACAGAGTCAGACATGACTGAAACGACTTAGCATGCAGCAAAATGTGGCAGAGACAAAAAGTGAACAAAAGCTGTTGGAAAAATAGTGCCAGTAGACTTGCTCAGTGCATGGTTGCCACAGACTTTCAAGTTGTAAAAAGGTAATACCTGCAAAGAGTGGTAAGGCATAGTAAAAAATGAGGTGCATTTTATACATTTTTGAAAGATCTTGTCATTCACAAGCAATTTTTCTTCTGTATTTTCAGTTTGGATGCCTTTAATTTTGTGCCTTGTCTGTCTGCTCTAGGTAGGGCTTTCAGTAATATGTTAAATAAGAGTGGTGGGACTGGGCACTCTTGTCGTTTTCCTGAAATTAGAGGAGAAATTTCCAACGTTTCACCATTGAGTATGATGTTAGTTGTGGGTTTATCATATATGGTCTTTACTATGTTAAGATATGTTCTTTCTACACCCAATTTGTCAGTTGTGTCCGACTCTTTGTGACCCCAAGGACTGTAACCTGGCTCCTCTGTCCATGGGATTTTCCAGGCAATAGTACTGGAGTGGATTGCCATTTCCTTCTCCAGGGGATCTTCCTGACCCAGGGATTGAACCCAGGTCTCCTGCATTGTAGACAGATGCTTTACTGTCTGAGCCACCGGGGAAGCTGAGCATTTTGTCCAGAGTGTTTATTATAAAAGAAAGCTGTATTTTGTCAAATGCTTTTTTCTGCATCTATTGAGATGATCACATGATTTTTATCTTTTTTTTAGGAAGTTATTTTTACCTTTTATTCTGTTAATTCTATCTATTAATGTGGCCTATCACAATTACTATATATTAAAGCATCCTTGCATTCCCAGGGTAAGTCCCTTTTGATCACAATATAAGATTCTTTCAATATTTATTGAATTTGCTTTGACTTTTTTTAAAATATTTATTTATCTTTATAACCACTATTTGGCTGAAGTTTTCTTTTCATCCTGCTGCACTTAGTTGCTCACTTGTGTCCAACTCTGCAATCCCATGAACTGTAGCCCACCAGGCTCCTCTGTTCAAGGGGATTCTCCAGTCATAAATACTGGAGTGGGTTGCCATGTCCTCTTCCAAGGAATCCACCCAATCCAGGGATGGAACACAGGTCTTACGCATTGCAGGCAGATTTTTTACCATCTGAGCCACCATGGAAACCCTTTCAGGTACCAGTATCCTTAATTGACTTTGGTGTCAGGGTAATACTGACCTCATAAAATAGACTTGGGATAATTCCCTCTTCTTCAATTTTTTGGAAGAGTTTGTGAAGGGTTGGCATTAATTCTTCTTTAAATATTTGTTAGAATTCACCAGTGAAACCATCTGGTCTGGGCTTTTCTTTGTTGCAGCGTATTTGATTACTGATTCACTCTCTTTATTCATTATTGGTTTGTTTATATTTTCTATTTTTTCATGATCCAATATTAGAAATTTTGTTGTTCTAATAATTTATCCATTATTCTTTATTATCTGTTGACATATAAATGTTCAGAGTAGTTTCTTATGATCCTGTGCTTTTCTATAGTATCAGTTGTATGTTTCCTCTGTCATTTCAGATTTGTTTAAATTTTATTTTGTATTGGCATATAGCTGATTAATAAAGTTGTGATAGTTTCAGGTGAACACTGAAGGGACTTGGCCATGCATATGCAAGTATCCATTTTTCTCCAAACTCCCCTCCCATCCAGGCTGCCATGTAACACTGAACTGAGTTCCATGTGCTATATACAGTAGGTCTTTGTTGGTTATCCATTTTAAATATAACATTGCTTACATGACCATCCCTAATTCCCTGTCATTTCTGATTTTATTTATTTAAATCTTATTTTTCCTTAACTGGATTAGCTAAAGGTTTGTCAATTTTATCTTTATAGAAAACTAGTTTTTAGTTTAATTGATCTGGATAACTCTTTGGCTATTTCTATTAAAATTGAATATATACATCTTCTTAACCCAGCAATTTCACTTCCAAATATGTTAAAAAAAAAAAAAGTGATGTAGTGATGGTAGCACAACCTTAGGAAGGTATTTGATATCATTCAATTGTATTTATACAATGGCTAAAATGTTAACTTCATATGTATTTCACCACCAAAAAAAAAAAAAAGGAGAAAAGAGCATAAAGGAATATCTACAAAATGCAATGTTGGATCTTTTTTGAAACCTGACTTGAACAAATCAACTGTAAAAGGCCATTTTTGAGGTAATTCAGGAATTTTGAATTTTGAGTGGCAATTAGATGATGTTAAAGGATTATAGTTTCAGATTATCCACATGAACCCCATAGTTAAGGATAAGAACATTGATTTCATCATTAATTTTGATTGCTCAAATTTTATGCTACTCAAATGTCCATCAACATTATAATGATGACAAATAGAATATAGCAACAAACATGAACAATGGGTAAAGCTCACACACACAAAGCAGAGCTAAATAAATCACAGAGAAAAATATTCATAATAAACTAATTTCATTTAACATAAAGTTTATCTTTTTGAAAGCCAAACTAATTTATGTTGTTAGAATTAAGGAGAAGAGACCTTATTTTAAAATGCACAATTTAGAAAAAAGAAATACAGAGTGCCAAGGTAAATTTAAATTTTAGGTAAACAATGAAAATCTGTTTACTATATACTGAATATTGCATTTTGTGTTTTATCAACAGTACTCCAAGGAAACTGTAGATGATGTAGATAAGGAAGGGGTTTGAGAGGGACTTGCTTGATGCTAAAACATTTTTTTGTTATTAGAGTATGTTACATGTGATTCACTTTTTAATGATGCACTGAGCTTTAGCATATGAGCTATGCATTTATATTTTATACAGTTTCACTAATGTATATTTTACTTCATGAAAACAACTATTCATGTTTAAATGTAACATGTTCACTGGAAATAGCCAAAATAAAAATGGATTTTTCAGGTAAATTAAAGAGAGGGTTCAAACATCAGATGATCGTAGAATTTGAGGAAATAAAAAGTCCATTTTAGTGCCAAGAATCTATGCCCCATGATTTCTTACAAATGTTTGTAATAGAGAAATTCTAGTAAACTTTGGCTGTGATTTTTCTGTAACTCACCAGAAGTACTAGGGTATTCTCTCTCAGGAACAAACTAACTTAAGAATTTACTTCTTTTGACAAATAAATTTTAAATATATTAACATATCTTGTAATAAGACTGTATTGTTTCTCAGTCAATATTACATCTTAGCAAATTTTAGTAAGCTTGACAAGTCAATTCTCTGTTCTATAGAAGTAACTAACTAATCAGGAAGTGCTGTACCTAATTACACTTAACTAATTAGTTCACATAATACCTGTGAGGTAGGAAAGTAAACATTTTACTTCCAATTTTACAAATGAAGAAACAGATATAAACGTATTAGACCATTTTCCTGAGGTCTTTCAGCAAATCAATTGGAGAAACAATATTTAAATTAAGTTTCATTTCTTTTACTAATTTTCTATTGACTTGTTCTTGTCAGGCTGTTTTCAACACATAAAAGCTAAAAGTCAAAATTAGTTTGTAGTATAAAAAGCATTCTGTATTCACATGAACAATTAAAATATTCAAAAATTATTCAGGCAAAACCAGAAAGCATTTTCATGTTTATACATACGAATGAATGCTCATTTTCTTATATAATTTCTGAATCAAGATGAATATGAAGGTAAGATGTCATTATAGATTTCACTGCAAATTATATCTAAAGCACTGGATTTATAATTTAGTATAGCAGACTGGGTTCTGGTCACTCCTCTGGCAGTTTCAAAGGGTTTTGAATTAGGCAATTATTTAATCATGCAGAGTTTTAATTTTACCATTTCTAAAATAAAGTAGAAATGGGAACAACTGAAATGTTTATTTTGCTAGTTATCATGAAGATTAAAGAATAAATTTTTTATACTTATATGAAAGTACTGTAAAATGGATATCTTTGTATTTTTCAGTAATTTAGCAAGAATTTTTAGAAAAAGAAAAAAAAATTACCTAAAAATAATCAGTAGGAAAAACAACTTCTGTAGTCATTTCCCTTTGTGCATTTATCTAAACTACCTTAAGGTTCTAATGAATCTGTTTTCAAGTATATTTTTGTAAAGTTACAATACTTTTGGGCTAGAGCTTACCAGGTGATGCTAGTGTTAAAGAGCCCACCTGCAATGCAGGAGACTCAGATTCTACCCCCAGGTCGGGAAGATCCCCTGGAGAATGAAATGGCAACCCACTCCAGTATTCTTGCCTGGAGAATCCAATCTACAGAGGAGCCTGGTGTGCTACAGTCCTTAGGGTCATAGACTCAAACATGACTGAAATGATTTAGCATGAACAAATGTTTTAAATGATGAAAAGTAGAACTTTATATATATGAAATGTTAATCTAGGCACTTATTTTTTTTTCAGACTATTTAAAATATTTGACAAAGCAGCTGAATTGTTGTCATAGCTGGAGTTTACTGAGTACACACTATTTTAAGATATTTTTGTCTCTTTTATCATTTGATCATCTCCACATCACTATTGCATACAAAAATAAAGATGGGCACAATAAAGGACAGAAATGGTGTGGACCTAACAGAAGCAGATGATATTAGGAAGAGGTGGCAAAAGTTCACAGAAGAACTATACAAGAAAGATCTTCATGACCCAGATAATCATGATAGTGTGATCACTCACCTAGAGCCAGACATCTTGGAATGTAAAGTCAACATGGCCTTAGGAAGCATCACTACGAACAAAGCTAGTGGAGGCGATGGAATTCCAGTTGAGCTATTTCAAATCCTAAAAGATGATGCTCTGAAAGAGCTGCACTCAACGTGCCGGCAAATTTGGAAAACTCAGCATGGCCACAGGACTGAAAAGGTCAGTTTTCATTCCAGTTGAGAGGGTAACAAGCAGGAAGGCCAGGGGTCCCCAAAAGGAGGAAATAGGCTGCAAGTGTCAGACATTTTTATCTCTTTTAAGTGTCAGGAGGAAACAAACTAGCGACATTTTTTTCTTTTCTATACAAATTTAAAAGGAGGTTTCTCTTAAAATACTGTGTTGCCATAATGACACCTGGTTTCACCTGAAGTTAACTACTCTCAAACCATGAGTTAACCAATGCATTTTTCTTATGGAAATGTTTGTCTTAAGCTATCTTAATGTACTATGTATTTACCCCAAAACTCTGTCTTCAAGTCCGTTTGCCTAATGGCTTAGAACCTACTTGACAAACCAGTATGTTATACTCAGATATTGTTTCCCTAATCTATTTAAACAAAACTATTTGTATGGTCATCTGCCCTTCTACAAGATTCAAGTCAATCATTTTTTGGCCGGGGATGAATCATCTGGTGCCAAGATTATCCCAAAATGCATCTTATGGATGAGGGGCCTGGTGCCATTCTGAGTTTTAAGACATTCCTTTCTTTCATTAACAGACTGCTAGTGACTATGTAACACCCAGCTGAAGACTAACAGGGGGGTACTCTTTCTGCCCCCTTCTGATGCCTATGTCAGAAGCTTTATCTCCTTTACACTTTAATAAAATGTTATTACACAAAAGCTCTGAGTGATCAAGCCTCATCTCCGGCCCCGGATTGATTTCTTCTCCTCCAGAGGCCAAAAACCCTGGTGTCTTTTCGTTCAACACCAACCTTTCACAATCCCAAAGAAAGGTAATACCAAAGAATATTCAAACTACTGCACAATTGCACTCATCTCACAAACTAGCAAAGTAATGCTCAAAATTATCCAAGCCAGGCTTCAACAGTAAGTGAACCGTGAGCTTCCTAATGTTCAAGCTGGATTTAGAAAAGGCAGAGGAATCAGATCAAACTGCCAACATCACTGGATCTTTGAAAAGGCTAGAATTTCAGAAAAAACATCTACTTCTGCTTTATTGACTATGCCAAAGCCTTTGACTCTGTGGAAACTGTGGACAGTTCTTAAAGAGATGGAAATACCAGACCACATTTTCTGGCTGCAGAGAAATCTGTATCTAGGTCAAGAAGCAACAGTTAGAACTTGACATGGAACAACAGACTGGTTCCAAATTGGGAAAGGAGTACGTCAAGTCTATATATTGTCACCCTGCTTATTTAACTTATATGGAGAACGTGAAGTGAAGTAAAGTCACTCAGTTGTGTCTGACTCTTTGTGACCCTATGGACTGTAACCCACCAGGTTCCTTCATCCATGGGATTGTCCAGGCAAGAATACTGGAGTGGTTACCATTTCTTTCTCCAGGGGATATTCATGACCCAAAGATTGAACCCAGGTCTCCAACATTGCAGGCAGATGCTTTAACTTCTGAGCCACCAGGGAAGCCCTAATGCATCATGCAAAATGCCAAGGTTGGATGAAGCACAGATGGAATTGAGATTGCTGGGAGCAATATCAATAACCTCAGACATGCAGATGACACCGCCCTTATCGCAAAAAGTGAAGAACTAAAGAGTCTATTGATGAAAGGGAAAAAGGAGAGTGAAAAAAGTTGGCTTAAAGCTCAACATTCAGAAAACTAAGATAATGGCATCTGGTCCCATTACTTCATGCCAAATAGTTGGGGAAAAAATGGAAACAGTGAGAGACTTTATCTTATGGGGGGGCTCCAAAATCATGCAGATAGTGATTGCAGCCATGAAATTAAAAGATGCTTGCTCCTTGGAAGCAAAGCTATGACCAACCTAGACAGCATGCTAAAAAGCAAAGACATTACTTTTCCAACGAAGATCCGTCTAGTCAAAGCTATGGTTTTTCTTGTAGTTGTGTATGGATGTGAGAGTTGAACTATAAAGAAAGGTGAGCACTGAAGAATTGATGCTTTTGAACTGGGGTGTTGGAGAAGACTCTTGAGAGTCCTTTGGACTGCAAGGAGATCCAAACCATCAATCCTAAAAGAAATCAATCCTGAATATCCATTGGAAGGACTGATGCTGAAGGTGAAGCTCCAATACTTTGGCTACCTCATGCAAAGAACTGCCTCATTAGAAAAGACCCTGATGCAGGGAAAGAGTGAAGGAAGAAGGAGAAGGGGATGATAGAGGATGAGATAGTTGGATGGCATCACTGACACGAGACATGAGTTTGAGTAGGCTCTGGGAGCTGGTGATGCCTGGAGTGATGCAGTCCATGGGGTCACAAAGAGTTGGACGTGACTGAGTAACTGAACTGACATCACTATTAGTGTTACTATTGTTTTCTCCATTGTACTTATGAAAACATTGAGGCTAGGAAATTTAATGCTTACTTTTAATCCTCTGATTCAGTACTTAGCAGCTGAGTAATATAAGCCAGTTTTTATGTCTCAGGTCCTCCTTTGTATACCTGGAGTAATATTTTACATTATGTAAAGTGTTTGCTTTTAATTATTCAAGACTTTTAAACAATTGATATTTTCTTTTGAAGTAGCATGTCATCAAATAATATGAGCTATTGTTATGCTGTGTAACATACAAAACAAAATCCTCTTAATGAGATGTATTTTTTGCAATTCAAATTTATTGTGACCCAGAGAAGATATTTATTTTATTTTATAATGTTGGGATGGTCATCCAATGTCAATTTCTCACTCTCCATTAACAGAACCTCAGATTTGCATAGTGCAAGAATGTTCTGTAACCCCATGCTGGATTCATGTCAATGTATGGCAAAACCAACACAATATTGTAAAGTAAGAAAAATAAAAATAAAAAAGAAAAGAATATTCTGAGCCCAAGTGCTACCTTTTTAATAGTTACTTAGCTAGGGGATGAATATGACACACTTCTGACGAATGTAATGTAATCTGAGGATTTCTAGCAAGTTTTTTCCCCCAATATGGGTTCAGTACTTATTTGCCCTTTTTTATCTTTTTTTTTTTTTTTCCTACCTGTATCTTCAGTGCAGGATTTAGAACAGCAACAGCTATCTGGAGACCATTACACATAAACATAGGAATAGAAGTTTGCACACTATTGAAAAAGAAAAGAAAATATTAGGGGTCCCATTTGTATCAGTGAGCTGCACAATATAACTGCTGGACTCTGTGTCTCCTGACTTCTTTTTGGTGATTCATATAAGCTTCCACATTCTATTATTTCTGGCTGAACACATTAGTAACTGCTTCACTGAGTATACTAGCTCATGACTTAAGAATCACGAAGCTATATTATTAAACTTTTCCTTTTTCTTAATAGATACCCATAGGTAAATCTGCAATCATATTTAAGTTAAAATAATGACTGATGATAAGATTTGGGAGCAGTTCAAGTAATTAATAGATTAACTGTGGGTGCACGATTAGTAATTAAATTACTCAAGGGAAGTTATCCTCATCTGGAAAATTCCCATTTGGAAATCAGCACTGTCATCTGCTACAAATGGAAGCATATGATCCCTTATTTAATAAGGATATTAGAATTCTGTGAGCATCACGTGACATACAAATTGCAAGTGCACAATCACTTGGCCTCTTTGCCAATTTCATGACAATATTATCCTTATAGCCAAACTCATTCACCTCTGAAGCTTTAAAATTAATTCTAAGAAAATAATAGCCATTTTTGAATCAGTGTTATTCAGAAAAAAATAATTTTATAAAGAAACATTTATTAAAATTATAGTCTTCCAAGGAAGCTGTCCCCAAATCAGAGTACTAACTACTCTATGAATTACTTTCTACAAGGTTATAAGTACAAAGAAATTCATCTTCCTAAGTTGAAAATCAAACAACATTTTAATATATATTTTGGAATGAAATTACTGCTATTATATTTTCACCATGTGAAAATGCATGTATGAAGGTAAAAACTTTCTTTAACCCACTGATTTTTTTTTTCTGTGCTTTCTACCAACATTTCATTCAAAAGGAGTTTTGTTTTGTTTTGTTTTTAGTTTTAAAATTTTGGGACCAATGTAGCAATAACTGTATGTCCAATCATATTTAAACTATTTTAACCGTTTTAACCATATTCATATTTATATTTGTTTAAGACCTCATTTTGTTAAAATAATACAGATAGAGTTGTAACTGCCATATATACCACTATCTGAACATATTTTGTATACTTTCGTTTGTTTTTTTATCCTAAATTCAGAAATGAAGTTTCTGAAGCAAAAGATATTTACTTATAGCCAATAATTGTACTGTTTTCCTTTTGTCCCAATTATTATACTTCAAGTGATACAATGAGAACCAGATGCCATCTTAAATGTAAGAGGGTCTACAGTAGGCAAGAAAATGAAAAAAAGAAAAAAACTTGATGGTTACACAGGAGAGAGAGAGGTTGCTGTTACCCTCAGCTTCTAAGGAAACACCCTTGAAAACATAATAAGAATAATCCTGGGTCCTATATACATCTTAGAAAGTATTTGTGTGCTTAGTCTCTCAGTCTTGTCCAATTGCTTGTGACCCCATGGACTGTAACCCACCAGGCTCCTCTGTCCATGGAATTCTCCAGGCAAGAATACAGGAGTGGGTAACCATTCCTTTCTCCAGAAATGTACAGGTGCATAGGGCTTTTGTACATTAGAGGTGAATTACAAATACTTAAAAATATCTTCCTTGATATTTTACAACAATCTATTGTTGTTGGAGCTTTAGAGTGAAAAATTCATGACAATTAGAAATACTGAAGACTGAGGTCAGTACAAATGAGAAAAAGACAAAGAGAGTAGTTTTTCTCTTTACATCACAAATGTCTCTTTTCCTCTTACTCCTTCTTTTCCTTCTCTTTTTTTTTTTAAATTTTCTTTTCCTTTCTTCTTCTGTCCTTTCTTTTCTCCTACTTACTTCATCTTTATCTTTTTCATCTTACTTCTTAGATAATGAATTACTTTTGACACTGTCATGCTTGAAGTAATTCATATTTATTACCTAGAACTAATGTACTAATGAATCATATGACACTCATATTGAATAAAAATGAAGACACTATTTAAATTTTTTTAATGAAAAAATCTAGACCCAAGTCAGGAAAAAAAAAAAACACTTTTATGTTATTTTATTTTATTTTAGTAATTGTTCCAGGAACTGGGGTTTCCTTGTGAACATGATACAGATTCTATCACAGGAGCTTATAAAATAGTGACAAAAGATAGACATTCCTACATATTATGCTAAATTAAATAAGGAAGAATTGATTACAAGTAAAGTGCAGTTGGTGCCACCTCAGGGGCACAGTGGTAAAGAATCTGTCTGCAATTCAGGAGCTGTAGGAAATGTGGGTTTGATCCCTGGGTTGAGAAGATCCCCTGTTGGAGGGCATGACAACCCACTACAGTACTCTTGCCTGGGAAATCGGGGACAGAGGAGACTGGTGGGCTATAATCCATAGGGTCACAATGAGTTGAACATGACTGAGGCGACTTAGCACACAGGCATTCAGGCACACATAAAACACAGTGGAACGGTACTTTTTTGAAGTTTTGTTTCTAAAAGAAATGCTAGTCAACAATGTATAAGCTAAGACATGAATGATGCATTGTGAAGAGATAAACGATGTGGGAGTATGAAGAGGAAAGAGAGCTTTTCACATAGAGTAAATGGCATTCATTTATTCATGCATTCAGGCATGAATGCATTCATTCAATAACAATTTATTTTCAGTGCCTACTATGTCCTAAGTATTGTTCTGGGCATTAGGGATCTAAAGTTTGAGGAGAAATACCATCAAGTCCCTGCCATTACAGAGCTTATAACTTTGTAGCAGATTATAAAAGAATCAAAGTGATGTATGTATAATTGTATCTGTACTATGTACATTGTGCTATTAACAAACATAAATATGAGCAAAAATTTAAGGATGGGATTTGATAGGCAAATGCTCTGATTGTTGCAGTGGTGGTACAGGAAGTAGTGTGAGGAGTATGGCACATCATATTCAGATGTGTTGCAGTGGAAGTGCAAGTCAGGGATATATTTTTGCTTCCAAAAAGATTGAGTCTATAAGAAGGCAATATCATTGGAAAAGATCCTGTGCTGATTATTGCAGAGAGATTACTTCAATAATTTTGTAATGGTACTATGTTTGAAAGTTATACAAATATAGTTGAAAAGAAAGAAAATATTTAGAAAATGCTCAAGTGTTAAAAATCACCAAGACTGGTCATTCATTTACCAAAATCAAACCTATATTGTAATCCAGAAATTAGAATCACAGATAAATTCAACAGAAATATATGTAAATATGGGCATGAAAAAGACAAAATATGTTAACACTAGACTCAGTTAAACAGCCAAAAATTTTGAAATTAATGAAACCGGCATCAACAGAATAATGGATAATTAAATTTTGTATATTCATACAATGGGATAATATGCAGAAATGAAAAAAAAAATGATGAATCTCTGCTGTAGACAAAAATACAGATGGATGAATGTCCAAACATAATATTGAATCCAAAAAGAAACATACAAATATATAATGTATGAATCCATTTTATAAAGTTCAAAATTACTCAAAAATAATGTATGGTATTAGAAATCAGGATAGTATTTTATTTGAAGGAATCACAGAGGGACAGTAAGTAGGAAGAGGCATGAATAGATTTTTTCCAGTGCTATTATCCCATTAATTGTAGGATAATTTACTGAGCTATATACTGATAATTTGTATTCTTATATTTATATGCATTGTACTTTAAAATAAAAGTTTTAGATAATTAAACATAAATAGTTTGCATAAAGAAAGGGGGTAAAGTGGAGCTGAGGAAGGTACTGGTGTTCTAGAATTATATATATATTTATGGCATTAATTTAGAGGGTATCAGAGGAAGCCTGAGTTCAGGCAAAATAGAAGTGATTATTTTTAGTTTTGATATTTGGATCTCAGTGTGCATTTTTCACATTTGGGGGGAAATGTAAAGGAGGCAGGATACAAGGTATAAGTTTCACAGATCATATAGTTCTCAGCTAGAGAAACACATTTGTAATTTCATGTGCATATAGGTATCCAAATCATGTGAACACCTAGGATTGGCAAGTGAGCAAATTTAGAGAACAAAAGTAATGAATATGGAGTTAGTGAGAGATGTGTATATAGACTTAATTTTTTCAGCAAAGTGTGTCTTGATGGAGAAAAGTAAGCTAAAAGTGTCTGGAATAGAATAGAGAGAAGGTGAGTGGTAAGAATTGTGATCAGGTTTGTTATTGGTAGGACCTCATTTAAAACCATGGTATTGCACAAAGGGAAGCAAAAAAAGAAGGGGAAAAAATGCTAGATGACAGACTCGGGGGCAATCTATCATTTAGAAGTCTGCACTGAACATATCTCAGGTAAGACAAAAACCAGTCAGTTCTGATATATAGAAGAAGGCAAGAAATACTATGTCCCTGTCATTCAGAGGTTGAATATATTAAAACCAAAGGAAAAAATTGTTTAAAAAAGAAGGAATAATTAATAGTGGAGCATTTTTCAAATGCTTGGAATAGATTGTTTCTAAAGCACACAGGAAGAGAGAGGTTTTCCCTATGAGGCAGGATAGTGAATAAAAGAAGATAGTAAAAGATGCATGCTTGTAGGTAGGTTTTTAATTCTGCTTTTGGAAAAAATAAGGAAACTCACTTTTAATTTCTACTATTGTTGGGAATGTGGTGTGGTAGTCAAACTTAAAAGTAACAGCAATTTGAGACTAAAATAAACCAATATAGCTGAAGCCTGGGTTTCCCTGGTAGCTTAGGTGGTAAAGAATTTGCCTGCAATGTGGCAGCCCTGGGTTCCATCCCTGGGTTGGGAAGATCCCCTGGAGGAGGGCATGGCAACCCACTCCACAGCTACTCAGCCTTCGTGCCACCACTACTGGAGTCTGCACACCCTAGAGCCAACCAGTCACAACTACTGAGCCTGCGTGCTGCAACTGCAGAAACACACACACCTAGAGTTTGTGCTCGACAGAAAAGGAGCCATCACAATGAGAAGCCCACGCACTACAAGAGGAGTGTGGCTCACTGCCACTGAACAACGCCTTCATGCAGCAATGAAGCGAAAACAAAAAGTAAATACATCTTTCAAAAAAGAGTATAAGTGAATATAAGCTGCTAATTAGAAAATTGATAATTTTCATCTCTAATTGGTATGTGTCAGTTGAAAAAAAAGCTAATATATTCAATTCCTATATGAGAAAGAACTAAAAGCCAATATAATACATGTTAATAAATATATAGAGAGAGAACAAAAATGCACATCCCAATATCATAGGGCGCACTGATAAAAAGAGATAATCTTCAGAAGTAATTCTGATAAAAAATTGAACAACCAAAAAGTGAAGAATTACTGATTGTGTCAGCTACATATTGTGCAGTTCTGGAGTCAAGATACTCAGGTATATTACTATTCTCTCTCTCTTTCTTCTCTTATCTTCCTGTCTTCTTTCTTTCTTAAAATCTTGTTTGTTTGCCTGACTAATTAAGAAGCAAAAAATGGGGGAAAAATAAAATACTTCTCATAAACAATTTTTTGAGGAAATGTGGAAAACATATACTAAAAATATGCAAGCATCTAAATACCATGACTAAGTCTCTGTTAATGAAAAGTAGCAGAAATAGTAAAGAGCTCTAAGAAACCAAAATATGTTTCATTAATTGGAAATATCAGACATAACTTACTTAAAATAATGCCGTACCACATACAAAGAAAAGTTTTTAAAACCTCTGGTAAGGTTTTAAAAAAGGTTTTTCCAAAAGTTGTCCTTCTATTTGAGGAAAATAACAGCTTTCTACAAATATATGTGTCTAATAATTAAAATAAGAATCTCCAATGAATTTAATATCAGATTAGACAGTAACACAAGAAAAGGAAAGTGGGAGTCTAGAAAATTGACCAAAGAACTTTTATAGATTGAACATATAAAAATGAAAAGATTAAAAGTAAAAGAAAGAGGTAAGAACTAGGGATTATATAAGATCTAACATATATCTAATTGGGTTTTCAAAAATAAGGAGAGGAAGAATGGGTAGGTTTAATATTTACAGAGAATGAACTTTTTTTTTCTTTTTTCTTTTTTCCTTTAAAATATTGTATTGATTTTGCCATACATCAACGTGAATCTGCCATGGGTGTTTATATGTGTTCCCTATTCTGAACCCCCCTCCCACCTCCCTATGGGTCATCCCAATGCACCTGCCCCAAGCATCGTGTATCCTGCATCAAACCTGGAATAGCGATTCATTTTTTATATGATATTATAAATGTATCAATGCCATTCTCCCAAATCATCCCACCCTCTCCCTCTCCCAAGAGTCCAAAAGATTGTTCTATACATTTGTGTCTCTTTTGCTGTCTCACATACAGGGTTATCATTACCATCTTTCTAAATTCCATATATATGCATTGTGAAGCTTGCTCAGTCATGTCTGACTTTTTGCGACCCCATGGACTGTATCCTACCATACTCCTCCACCCGTGGGATTCTCCAGTCAAGAATACTGGAGTGGGTTACCATTTCCTTCTCCAGGAGATCTTCCCAACCCAGGGATCGAACGTGGGTCTCCCGCATTGTAGGCAGAGGCTTTACCATCTGAGCCACCAGGGAAGCATTAGTATACCGTATTGGTGTTTTTCTTTCTGGCTTACTTCACTCTGCATAATAGGCTCCAGTGTCATCCGCCTCATTAGAACTGATTCAAATGTATTCTTTTTGATGGCTGAGTAATACTCCATTGTGTATATGTACCACGGCTTTCTTATCCATTCATCTGCTGATGGACATCTAGGTTGCTTCCATGTCCTGGCTATTATAAACAGTGCTGCAATGAACATTGGAGTACACGTGTCTCTTTCAATCCTGGGTTTCTCTGTGTGTATGCCCAGCAGTGGAATTGCTGGGTCATAAGGCAGTTCTATTACTAATTTTTATGGAATCGCCACACTGTTCTCCATAGTGGCTGTACTAGTTTGCATTCCCACCAACAGTGTAAGAGGGTTCCCTTTTCTCCACACCCTCTCTAACATTTATTGCCTGTAGACTTTTGGATCGCAGCCATTCTGACTGGTGTGAAATGGTACCTCATTGTGGATTTGATTTGCATTTCTCTGATAATGAGGGATGTTGAACAGCTTTTCATGTGTTTGTTAGCCATCTGTATGTCTTCTTTGGAGAAATGTCATTTAGTTCTTTGGCCCATTTTTTGATTGGGTTGTTTATTTTTTTGGAATTGAGCTGTAGGAGTTGCTTGTATATTTTTGAGATTAGCCCTTGTCATTTGCTTCATTTGCTATTATTTTTTCCCATTCTGAAGGCTGTCTTTTCACCTTGCTTATAGTTTGCTTTGTTGTGCAGAAGCTTTTAATTTTAATTAGGTCCCATTTGTTTATTTTTGCTTTTATTTCCAGAATTCGGGGGGGGGGGTGGGTCATAGAGGATCCTGCTGTGATTTATGTCAGAGAGTGTTTTGCCTATGTTCTCCTCTAGGAGTTTTATAGTTTCTGGTCTTACATTTAGATCTTTAATCCATTTTGAGTTTATCTTTGTGTATGGTGTTAGAAATGTTTTAGTTTCATTCTTTTACAAGTGGTTGACCAGTTTTCCCTTCACCACTTGTTAAAGAGATTGTCTTTACTCCATTGTATATTCTTACCTCCTTTGTCAAAGATAAGGTGTCCATAGGTGCACGGGTTTATCTCTTGGCTTTCTAATTTGCTCTATTGATGTATATTTCTGTTTTTGTGCCAGTACCATACTGTTTTGATGACTGTGGCTTTGTAGTAGAGCCTGAAGTTAGGCAGGTTGATTCCTCCAGTTCCATTCTTCCTTCTTAAGATTGCCTTGGCTATTTGAGGTTTTTTGACTATTCATACAAATTGTGAAATTATTTGTTCTTGCTCTGTGAAAAATACCATTGGTAGCTTGATAGGGATTGCACTGCATCTATAGATTGCTTGGGTAGTATATTCATTTTCACTATATTGATTCTCCTGATCCATGAACATAGTATATTTCTCCATCTATGAGTGTCCTCTTTGATTTCTTTCACCAGTGTTTTATAGTTTTCTATATATAGGTCTTTAGTTTCTTTAGGTAGATATATTCCTAAATATTTTATTCTTTTCGTTGCAATGGTGAATGGAATTGTTTCCTTAATATCTCTATTTTCTCATTATTAGTGTATAGGAATGCAAGGGATTTATGCATGTTGATTTTATATCCTGCAACTTTACTATATTCATTGATTAGCTCTAGTAATTTTCTGGTGGAGTCTTTAGGATTTTCTATGTAGAGGATCATGTCATATGCAAACAGTGAGAGTTTTACTTCTTCTTTTCCAATTTGGATTCCTTTTATTCATTTTTCTGCTCTGATTTCTGTGGCCAAAACTTCCAAAACTATGTTGAATAGTAATAGTGAGAGTGGGCACCCTTGTCTTGTTCCTGACTTCAGGGGAAATGATTTCAACTTTTCATCACTGAGGATAATGTTTGTTGTAGATTTGTCATATATAGCTTTTATTATGTTGAGGTATGTTCCTTCTATTCCTGCTTTCTGGAGAGTTTTTATCATAAATGGATGTTGAATTTCATCAAAGGCTTTCTCTGCATCTATTGAGATGATCATATGGCTTTGAATGAACTTTTAAAATTTTCTGGATTTGGGAAAAACAACCCATAAATTCAAGATGATCAACAAATCACAAAAATAATACATACAAAATACCTTCAGACTCCTGAAAGAGAGCTTGGAAGCCACCACTCTTTTCCTAACAAGTAGAAAGCTGAACAAATGGAAAAATCAACACTTTATCTTAGCTCTACCTGAGAAATGATGTCACAGGACATATCATTGCCTCCAAAATTGAAGAGACAGGGGGATACACAGAATCACAGCTTGGCTGAGAAGAAACCTACAGCCTAAAATCTCCCCTGAAAGCAATGCTTGTGTAGCAAAATCTGAACTATAACTGATGAATTGCTGGAGGCTCAGTGTGACAGTGTGAGAGTAAAAATCTTGGAGAAGAGCCCACAATTTTGTGAGCAAACCCTCGTGTTCTATCAGGTTGTTACAGAGAATGCCAAGAGAAAAATCCATTCTGGCTTCTATCAGAAGGAGGGCAAAAAGTTACCATTTTGTAATGCCAGAGCATTCTGTTCTTAAAAAGACCTGCCCTCAAGAGAAACTACTTTACCAGAGCTTAACCTATTAAAATTTACCAGACTCTAATGTACTTGGTGAAAGAGAACTAACTCCAGCCACATCCAACCATCTTGCCCACCCAAAGCAAGAGAAAAGTACTAAGATGCACTTGTGAAATTCATAGCCTTGGGACACAGGCTCACTAATAGATTGAGACCTAATCATACTACAATAATGTCCCTCTCTCACATGCCTTACCACTACATTATTAAAGGCCTGTTTTCCTGAGTTAATTTTACCTACAACAGAACGTCCACCCTTCAATGCCAAAATTACAAGACATACTAAAAGGCAAGGAAACAAACTGGTTGGAAGTGAGAGAACAGGAATCAGAACTAGACTTAGATATAGTAGAGCATTTGAAAATGTCAGACTGTCAAAGCAAAACAAAAACTATGGTTAATATGCTAAGGACCCTAATGGAAAAAATAGACAACCTTTAAGAGCAGATTGGTAATGAGAATTCTAAGAAAAATATATATAATGATATTTTAAAAACTACTTTATAACCAAAAATAAAAAGAATGTTTAACAGGCTCATTAACAGATCATACATGGCTGAGGAAAGAATCTCTGAGAATAAGGGTTTGTCAATAGAAACTTCTAAAGCTGAAATGCAATTAAGAAAAAAAAAAAAAGATGGAAAAGAAAAAAGAACAGAATATCCAAGAACTGTGGGATTACTATGAAAAGCATATCATATGCGTAATGGCAATAGCAGAAGGAGAGAAGAGAACAGAACAGAAGAAATTTTTGAGGAAGTAGTGACTTGGGAATTTCTGAAAATTAATGTTACATACAAAACCACAGATCCAAAAAGTTAAGAAAACACTGCACAGGATAAATGCTGAATAAACTATACTTAGGAGTATCATATGCTAACTACAGAAAATCAAAGATAAAAAAATCTGAAAATGGGGAAAGGACGTGGTGAGGTGGGCCTTATGTATAGAGGAGCAAAGTTATGAATAACTAACTTCTCTCAAAAAACTGTGCAAGCAAAAAAGAAATGAGTGAAATATTTAGTGCTCAGGAACAACAACAACAACAACACAGAATTCTTCAAAATCATCCTTCAAAAGTAAAGGAGAAATAGACTTTCTCAGACAAACAAAATTGATGGGATTTGTTACCAGTAGATCTGCTTTGCATGAATGTTAAAAGAAGTTTTTCAGTGGGAAAGAAAATGATATAGGTCAGAAACTTGGATCTACATTAAAAAAAAAAAGAACATCATTGAAGAAGGAATAAGTGAAAGTAAAATAAAAATTTGAATTTTCTAATTATCAATTGATCCAACAGACAATAATCTGTTTAAAATAATAATAACAACAATGTATCAGATGACTATAAATTATGTATGAGGGAAATGAGTGTCAACAATGATACAATGGATGGGGGAACTAAAGACTGTTATTATAAGGTAACTGCACTACCTGTGAAATGGCATAGATTTACATATGTTATCTGATAAAAAGGCTTATGTAAAATATGCTAATAATTCTTAAATCTCAACAATAAGAAAACCCAATTGAAAAATGGGCAAAATATCTAAACAGATGCTTCACCAAAGAATATATATAGCAAATGAGCACATGGAAAGTTACTCCATATCATATATCATTTGTAAAATGCAAGTTGAAAGCATGAGGTATTACTATGCACCTATTGCAATCATTGTCACTCAGAACACTGAAAATACCCAATGCTAATGAGAATGTGGAAGGGAAGGAACCCTCATGAACTGCTGGTAGCAATGCAGAAGGGTACAGCAAATTTGGAAGGCAGTTCCTTGTTTTCTTAGAAAGCTAAACATACTGCTGCCATTTTAATCCAGTTTATTTTATCCATTTTATTTCACTCCTTTGTATGTACTCAAAGGAGCTGAAAATGTATGTTCTTACAAAGATCTGACCATGGATGTTTATAGCAGATTTATTCAGTATGGTTTTGAAAATTCTATCCATGGCAATCAGAGGAGAAAAAGAAATTAAGTCCAAATTGGAAAAGAAGAAGCAAAATTGTCACTTTTTGCAGATGACATAATATTATACATAGAAAATATGAAAGATGTTACCACAGCTCAAAAGTAAATTTGGTAAAGTTTCAAGATACAAAATTAATACACAGAAATCTCTTGCATTTCTATACAATAACAATGAAAGATCATAAAGAGAATTTAAAGAAACTATCCCATTTGCTATTGCATCAAAAAGAATAAAATACCAAACAAGAAACCTACCTAAGGAGGTAAAAGACTTGTATTCCAAAAATTATAAGAAAGTGATCAAATGTGACACAAAGAGATGAAAAGATATAACATGTTCTTGGATTGGGAAAATCAATATTGTCAAAATGATCACAATACGCAAGGCAATCTATGGATTCAGTACAATCCCTATCAAACTGCCAATGGAATTCTTTGCAGATCTAAAGCAAAAAGTCTTAAAGCATGTATGTAAACACAAAAAAGTCCTAATAGCCAAAGGAATCTCTAGAAGGAAAAACAGAGCTGAAATCAAAGTATACTATAAAGTTCCAGAAATTAAACCAGTATGGTACTGGCACAAAGACAGACTTATGGATTGATAGAAAGTACAGAAAGCCCAAAAATAAATCCATACATTTATGGTCAGTTAATCTAAAAAAAAGGAGGCAAGAATATACAATAGAGAAAAGACTATCTCTTCAATAATTGATGTTTGGAAAACTAGAGAGCTAAGGGTAAAAATTGAAATTATAATATTTTCTAACACCATACACAAAAATAAATTCCAGAGGATTAAAGACCTAAATGTAAGATCAGATACTATAAAATTATTAGAGGAAAAGAAAGAAAGGCAGAACATTATCTGACAAATCACAGCAATATCTTTTTGGACCTACTTCCTAGAGTAATGAAAATAAAAGGAAAAAAAAACGAACAAATGGAACCTACTTAAGCTTAAAAAATTCTGTCTAGCAAAGGAAACCATAAACAAACAAATAAAAAAAAAACAACTCATGGAACTGGAGAAAATATTTACAACAACTCAATCCAAAAAAATAAGATCATGGCATCCAGTCCCATCACTTCATGGGAAATATATGGGGAAGCAATGGAAACAATGAGAGACATTATTTGGGGGAGCTTCAAAATCACTGCAGATGGTGACTGCAGCCATGAAATTAAAAGACACTTGCTCCTTGGAAGAAAACTTACGACCAACCTAGACAGCATATTAAAAAGCAGAGACATTACTTTGTCAACAAATGTCCATCTAGTCAAAGCTATGGTTTTTCTAGTGATCATGTATGGATGTGAGAGTTGGACTGTAAAGGAAACTGAGCACCAAAGAATTGATGTTTTTGAACTGTAGTGTTGGAGAAGACTCTTGAGAATCCCCTGGACTACAAGGAGATCCAACCAATCCATTCTAAAGGATATCAGTCCTGAGTGTTCATTGGAAGGACTGATGCTGAAGCTAAAACTCCAATACATTGGCCACTTGATGCGAAGAACTGACTCATTGGAAAAGACTCTGATGCTGGGAAAGATTGAAGGGGCGGGGGGCGCAAAAGAGGATGACAGAGGAAGAGATGGTTGGATGGCATCACCGACTCAATGGACATGAGTTTGGGTAAACTCTGGAAGTAGGTGCAGGACTGGGAGGCCTGGCATGCTGTAGTCCATGAGGTCGAAAAGAGTCAGACACAACTGAGCGATTGAACTGAACTGAACTGAATCCAAAAAAATTTTCAGAAGACCTAAATAGACATTTCTCCAAAGAAGACATATCAGTTCAGTTCAGTTCAGTTCAGTTACTCAGTCGTGTCCGACTCTTTGTGACCCCATGAATCACAGCATGCCAGGCCTCCCTGTCCATCACCAACTCCCGGAGTTCACTCAGACTCATGTCCATCGAGTCAGTGATGCCATCCAGCCATCTCATCCTCTGTCGTCCCCTTCTCCTCCTGTCCCCAATCCCTCCCAGCATCAGAGTCTTTTCCAATGAGTCAACTCTTGGCCTGAGGTGGCCAAAGTACTGGAGTTTCACCTTTAGCATCATTCCTTCCAAAGAAATCCTAGGGCTGATCTCCTTCAGAATGGACTGGTTGGATCACTTGCAGTCCAAGGGACTCTCAAGGGTCTTCCCCAACACCACAGTTCAAACGCATCAATTCTTCGGCACTCAGCCTTCTTCACAGTCCAACTCTCACATCCATACATGACCACTGGAAAAACCATAGCCTTGACTAGACGGACCTTAGTTGGCAAAGTAATGTCTCTGCTTTTGCATACGCTATCTAGGTTGGTCATAACTTTTCTTCCAAGGAGTAAGCGTCTTTTAATTTCATGGCTGCAGTCACCATCTGCAGTCATTTTGGAGCCCCTAAAAATAAAGTCTGACACTGTTTCCACTGTTTTCCCATCTATTTCCCATAAAGTGATGGGATCGGATGCCATGATCTTTGTTTTCTGAATGTTGAGCTTTAGGCCAACTTTTTCACTCTCCTCTTTCACTTTCATCAAGAGGCTTTTTAGCTCCTCTTCACTTTCTGCCATAACGGTGGTGTCATCTGCGTATCTGAGGTTATTGATATTTCTCCCGGAAATCTTGATTCCAGCTTGTATTTCTTCCAGTCCAGCGTTTGTCATGATGTACTCTGCATAGAAGTTAAATAAGCAGGGTGACAATATACAGGCTTGACGTACTCCTTTTCCTATTTGGAACCAGTCTGTTGTTCCATGTCCAGTTCTAACTGATGCTTCCTGACCTGTATACAGATTTCTCAAGAGAAATATAGATGGTCAAAAAGTTCTTGAAAGGACACTCAAAGTTATTAATTATTAGATAAATGTAAGTCAAATCTACAATGAGATACCTCATACCAATCAAAATAGCCATCATCAAAATGTCTACAAAAAATAAATCCTGGAAAGGGCCGAGCAAAAACGGAATCCTCTTACACTGTTGGTAGGAATGTAAACTGATAAAGCCACTGTATTCAAAAGCAGAGACATCACTTTGTTAATAAATGTCCATATAGTCAATGGTATGATTTTTCCATTAGTAATGAACAGATGTGAGAGGTGTAACCTAAAGAAGGTGAGCACTAAAGAATTGATGCTTTCAAACTGTGGTGCTTCTGAAGACTCTTGAGAGTCCCTTGGACTGAAAGAAGATCAAACCAATCAATATTAAATAAAATCAACCTTCAATATTCATTGGAAAGTCTGATGCTGAAGCTGAAGCTTCAATACTTTGGCCAGCTGATGAGAAGTGCTCACTCACTGGAAAAGACCCTGATGCTGGGGAAAGATTGAAGGCAAGAGAAGAAGGGAATAACAGAGGATGAAATGATTGGATGGTGTCATTGACTCAATGGACATGAATTTGAACAAACTCTGGGAGATTGTGAAGGACAGGGAAGCCTGGTGTGCTGCAGTCCACGGGGTCATGAACAGTCTAACAGGACTTAGCAACTGAACAGCAACAATAACAACAGCCACTGGAAACATTGTGGAGTTTCCTTATAAAAACTAAAAGTAGAGCTACTATATGATCCAGAAATCCCACTCTGGGAATATATCTGAAGGAAGCAATAATTTGAAAAAGTGCACTCATCCCAGTGTTCATTGTAGCACAGTTTACAATAACCAGAACATGGAGGCAGTCAGAATGCCTATTGACAGGTTAATAAAGAAAACTTAAATATATTGTGAGTGCATGCAAGCCTAGTCATTTCTGACTCTTTGCAACCCCATGAACTGTAGCCAGCTAGACTCTCCGTCCATGAAATTCCCCAGGCAAGAATACTGGTGTGGGTTGCCATTTCCTACTTTAGGGTATCTTCCTGATCCAGGGATCAAACCACATCTCCTGTGTCTCCTGTGTTCACAGATGGATTCTTTACCACTGTGTCACCTGGGAAGCCAGATAGGTGGACCACAAATTCAGGGTTTCTGAAGATGGACATTTGAGGTAGAACTCACAAATGCTAACCTTGAACAGCTCCCTGAGTAAGATTATTAATCCATGGACTACACTTTTAAGACTACTGCTCCATACAAAATTCATACTCACTCTGAATGGCCCCCTCCTGCCCCTGCAAAAATACACATTCACACACATATACCTGTACATTTCATTGTTGTTTACTAAAGCTGGAAATGATACAAAATGAGTAAATAAATTCTAGTACAGTAATAAAATGGAATTCTATACAGTAATAGAAATGAAGTAATCACAGTTGCATGCAACAACTCAGATAAATATTTTTAAAAATCTAGAAAATGTTATTCTGAGTGAAGTAAGGCAGAAATGAGAAATATAATATGACAACTTTTATATGTGGACTATAAAAAGAAATGATACAAATTAACTTATTTACAAAAAGAGGTACAGACTCAATGACTTAAAGAAGGAACTTACAGTTGCCAGAGGGATACTTATGGGCCAAGGGATAGTTAGGGAGTTTGAGATCGACATGTACACACTGCTGTATTTAAAATGGATAACCAATAAGGACCTATTGTATAGTGCATGGAACTCTGTTCTTTGTGGTAGCCTGGATAGGAGGGAAATTTGGGGGAGAATGACGACACGTATTGTTGTTGTTGTT
Source organism: Ovis canadensis (assembly GCF_042477335.2). Lineage (NCBI taxonomy): Eukaryota > Metazoa > Chordata > Mammalia > Artiodactyla > Bovidae > Ovis > Ovis canadensis. The sequence goes on along the minus strand of NC_091247.1, from coordinate 115,315,329 downwards.
CAGTTGCTAAGTTATGTCCAACAGACTCTTTGTGCTCTATGGACTGCAGCACACCAAACTTCCCTGTCTCTTCACTATCTCCCAGAGTTTGCTCAAATTCAGGTCATATGAGTAGATGATGCCATCCAACCCTCCCATCTTCTTTTATCCTCTTCTGTTCTTGCCTGAAATCTTTCCCAGCATCAGGGTCTTTTCCAGTGCATTGACTCTTCACATCAGGTGGCCAAAGTATTGGAACGTCAGCTTCCATATCAGTCCTTCCAATGAATATTCAGGGCTGATATCCTTTAGGATTGACTGATTTGATCTCTTTGCTGTCCAAGAAACTCTCAAGAGTCCTCTTTAGCACCACAATTCAAAAGTATCCATTCTTTGACACTCAGCCTTTTTTATGTTCCACCTCTTACATCTGTACATGACTACTGGAAAAAATCATAGCTTTTGACTACACAGACCTTTCTCATCAAAGTGATGTCTTTGTTTTTTAATACGCTGTCTAGGTCTGTCATAGCTTGTCGTACACATATATATGGCTGAGTCCCTTTGCTGTCTACCTGAAGTGTCACAACACTGTTAATTAGCTGAACTCCAATATAACTTAAAAAGTTTTAAAAACATCTAAACTAGATTATGAATGAATGTATGATGGGAGTAAATTATTCTAAAGAATTAAAGCTGGTTATCACAAACATCATAATATTGGTTAATGTAGAGAAAGGGAAGTTCTCATAAGAGGCTTCTAAGAGGTTAACAGTGTCCCATTTCTTAACCTGAGTCATATAGTTCACAGACTTTCACATTATAATTAACCTTTAAATTACATATATCTATTTCATTTGTTTTTTTGTTTTTGAGCTATGTATAAAATAGAAATAAAACAGATGAACAGCACAGATAGTCTCTATAGTGAGACATCTAGAGAAAAGGTTAATTCCAATATAAAATTTCTGTTACCTCCTACCGCAACTATTAGTACTCTTATTAAGTTTGCAACAGTCACTTCTCAGAAATTGCTTCTCTCCTAAAGAGAATGTTAACCCCAGTCAGGTATTTCATGGATCCATGGGTAGCTGAACTTTTCCTGCTTTCTAGAAGACATTGGAATCTGATATAAAACTTTTATAAAGCCATAAATTTTTCTCTACACTATTGCCAGTGGAAATTCTCACAGCACAACATTCCCCTACTAATTCAACATTAGATTAAGTAGACTTGTATATTTGTTGGTTATTTCAGAGTAATTTCAAATAATCATCTTTTAAGTTAGTGTATCAAACTCACTACTCATTTTTATTTAGAAAGGTTAAAATGTGTTTAATTTTACACTTTTTTTTTTCCTACATCACACAGCTTGTGGGATTTTAGTTCCCCAACCAAGGATCAAAACTGGGCTATTTGTAGGAAGCTCAAGGTAACATAACCACTAGGGAATTTGCCAAAACTGCTTAATTTTAAAGAATTCCCTGTAAAGTCCCTGGTAGCTCAGTTGGTTAAAAATCTGTCTGCCGTGCACAAGATCTGGATTTGATCCCTCAGTTGGGAAGATACGCTGGAGAAGGGAGTGGCTACCCACTTCAATATTCTTGCCTGGAAAATTCCATGAATAGAGGAGCCTGCAGGCTACAGTCCATGGGGTGGCAAAGAGTAGGTCAGGAAAAACAACTTTCACTTTCTCTGTAAAGTAGCTATATTTTCACCATATCTTTGTGCTCCTCCTCCTTTTTCAGTTCATTCAGTCACAAATGTTTCTACTAAAATGTGTGATTAAATGTGTAGGAAAATATATGTATAAAAAGATAACATGCAGCACTTTAGAATGTATACTCAACAAGTTAACATAACTTATGGCAATGAAAGCAGGTCATTTCTTTAACATAAATGAATGTTTATTCACTTATGAATGTATTGGAGCTTTGTGGGAGCTAATAATTTCTCCAGCACATTGTGAATAAAATACCTATCAGATTTATTATACAAAGGCAAACAAGCCATAGCACATGGACTCGTTCCTTAAAAAGATTATCAACAACATGTAAATCATGTTCTGCACTTCTTGGATGGGATTAAATTGTTAGGATGGGACAGCTTGAGGTATTTATTTACTTATTTCTGACATCACTTGCTTCATGTTGCACTGCTTCCCATAGGAATTGCTGCTGGCTGCCACATTCATTTGGACCTCTTTGCATGACAAAAAAGCTAGGCTCCATTAAAATATCATTTGCAATGAATTTACATTCTTCCTCAGGGATAAATCTTCTTTTAGACATTGTGCAGAAAGACTGACTTTTATAAAAGACTACTATTCTACGGACTCCAAGCTGGATTCAAAAATAGTCAAGGATAAAACAGAAATATTTCACAGAGAAAATGAGATAAATTAACTTTCACAAGATCTTGAGAAGCCACTTTCAAATTCCAGTTAAAATACGAGAGAAAGAGGCAGTCCTAAGATGGCGGAGGAATAGGACGGGGAGACCACTTTCTCCCTCACAAATTCTTCAAAAGAACATTTCAACGCTGAGCAAACTCCACAAAACAACTTCTGAATACTGGCAGAGGACATCAGGCACCCAGAAAAGGAGATCACTGTCTTCAAAAACAGATTACAAGCCCAACAGTAACTCCCCCAGCAGAAAAGCAGCACAGACGCCTGCATCCACCACTAATAAGTGGAGGCAGGGCAGGGAGGTGCGGGAGGCACGGGCTGCAGTGCTTTGTAAGAACTGGGCAGGAACGCCCCACGTGTAACCAGAATGAACTAACTTGGGCTAGCAAACCAGACTGTGGGATAGCTACCAGGCAAAAAGCTCGAACATAAGACACCATCAGGACTACGCACAGAACAAAGGATGGAACGGAAATAGCCGGCTGCAGACCATCCCCTGATGGGGACAGGCAGCCAGAGCTGTAAGGGCTGGAAAGGGTCAATCACAGCCCTGGAGAGACTACCTACCAAACTGCAAGCAGGCTCCTTTGCTAAGACTTCTGGGGGTGCTGGACAGTCACCATCTGCCTCACAAGGGGCGCCAATGGTACACCCAGAAAACTGAGCAACAGAGACGGGAAAGGCAATAAGTTGCAGAGACTGTGCTCACCAAACTCCTGAGCTACTTGGTCCTGGGAAGGGCACAAAACGCAGGCCCAACCGAATCTGCGCCTCTGAGGGCTACCTGAGCGCCGAACCTGAGCGGCTTAGACCAGGGAGGTGCACATAGCCTAGGGCCTGCTTCAGACGGTTCCCAGCTGAGCATCATAGAGCCAGAGCGGTTTGTGCACCACGAGCAGGGACAGGCCCAGCGGGAGAGACACTGTGTGCACACAACAGTGTTATTTGTTTGTAGCATCCCTCCCTCCCCACAGCGAGACTCAACAGTGAGCCTAACCAAAAAAAAAAAAAAAAAGTGTCCACCACCGCCCTCCCTGTGTCAAGACTGAAATCAGACACTGAAGAGACCAGCAAACAGAAGAAGTTAAACAAAGGGAATGCCTTGGAAGTGATCCCACACTGCCCACAACCAGAGAAAGGGCCAGATATATCTTTACTATTTTTACAATCATTCCTTTTCTTTCTTTCTTTTTTGTTTCTTGTTTTTTGTTGATGCTGTTGGGTTGTTTTTTCTCTTTTCTTTCTCTCTTTTTTTATTCCCCCTAAATTTTTAAAATGTTAAGTCCTATATTTCTCCTCTAATTTTTATTTCTATAACCTACTATTACTTTTCAAAAAAAAAAAGACTCTATTTTTTAAAGCAAACACCATATATAGTCTTTGTGTGGTTGTTGGTGGTGTTTTTTTAATAATTCTTGTGACTTTGTTTTTTGTTGTTGTTGTTTTCTTGTTTGTTTTTTTTTTCTTTTTTCCTTCTTCTTCTCTTTAGTATTGTATTTTTGAAAAACCAAATTCTACTCTAGATTTTTAATCTTTGCTTTTTGGTTTTTGTTGTCAATTTTGTACATTTAAAAACCCAAACTTCACTACTCAATTTTACCTGAGAGCGAGACTATTGGCTTGACCACTCTCTCCTCCTTTGGATTCTCCTTTTTCTCCACCAGGTGGCCTCTGTCTCTTCCCTCCCCCTTCTCTTCTTTATCCAACTCTGTGAATCTCTGGGTGTTCCAGACGGTGGAGAACACCTAAGGAACTGGTTACTGGCAGGATCTGTCTCTCTCCTTTTCATTTCCCTCTTTTATCCTCCTGGCCACCTCTGTCTGCTTCCTCCCTTTCCTCTTCCCTGCATAACTCTGTGAATACTTCTGAGCTGTCCAGACTGAGGAGCACATATAAGGAAGTGATTACTGGCTAGTTTGCTCTCTCCTCTTTTGATCCCACCTCATCTCATTCCAGTCACTTCTAACTACCCCCTCCCTCTTCTCATCTCCATGTAAATCAGTGAAACACTCTGGGTGTCCCTCAATGTGAAGAAACTTTTCATCTTTAACCTAGATGTTTTATCATCAGTGCTGTATAGGTGAAGAAGTCTAGAGGCTACTGTAAAAATAAAACTGAAAACCAGAAGCAGGAGGCTTAAGTCCAAATCCTGAGAACATCAGAGAACTCCTGAATCCATGGAACATTAATCAATAGGAGCTCGTCAAACGCCTCCATATCCACACTGAAACCAAGCACCACCCAAGGGCCAACAAGTTCCAGAGCAAGACATACCATGCAAATTCTCCAGCAACACAGGAACACACCCCTGAGCTTCAATATACAGGCAGCTCAAAGTTACTCCAAAACCATTGACGTCTCATAACCCATTACTGGTCACTCCATTGCACTCCAGAGAGAAGAAACCCAGCTCCACCCACCAGAACTCCAACACAAGCCTCCCTAACCAAGAAACCTTGACAAACCACTGATACAACCCCGCCCACAGTGAGGAAGCTCCATAATAAAGAGAACTCCACAAATTCCCAGAATATACAAAGGCCACCCCAAACGCAGCAATATAACCAAGATGAAGAGACAGAGGAATACTCAGCAGGTAAAGGAACAGGAGAGTTGCCCATCAAACCAAACAAAAGAGGAAGAAGTAGGGAATCTACCTGAGAAAGAATTTTGAATATTGATAGTGAAAATGATGCAAAATCTTGAAATCAAAATGGAATCACAGATAAATAGCCTGGAGACAAGGATTGAGAAGATGCAAGAAAGGTTTAACAAGGACCTAGAAGAAATAAAAAAGAGTCAATATATAATGAATAATGCAATAAATGAGATCAGAAACACTCTGGAGGCAACAAATAATAGAATAATGGAGGCAGAAGACAGGATTAGTGAAATAGAAGATAGAATGGTAGAAAAAAATGAATCAGAGAGGAAAAAAGAAAAATGAATAAAAGAAATGAGGACAATTTCAGAGACCTCCAGGACAATATGAAACGCTCCAACATTCGAATTATAGGAGTCCCAGAAGAAGAAGACAGAAAAAAGATCATGAGAAAATCCTTCAGGAGATAATAGTTGAAAACTTCCCTAAAATGGGGAAGAAAATAATCACCCAGGTGCAAGAAACACAGAGAGTTCCAAATAGGATAAACCCAAGGTGAAACACCCCAACACACATATTAATCAAATTAACAAAGATCAAACAAAGAACAAATATTAAAAGCAGCAAGGGAAAAACAATAAATAACACACAAGGGGAATCCCATAAGTATAACAGCTGATCTTTCAATAGAAACTCTTCAGGCCAGGAGGGAATGGCAAGATATATTTAAAGTGGTGAAAGAAAATAACCTACAACCCAGATTACTGTACCCAGCAAGGATCTCATTCAAATAAGAAGGAGAAATCAAAAGCTTTACAGACAACCAAAAGCTGAGAGAATTCAGCACCACCAAACCAGCTCTTCAACAAATGCTAAAGGATATTCTCTAGACAGGAAACACAAAAAGGGCATATAAACAAGAACCCAAAACAATAAAGAAAATGGCAATGGGATCATACTTATCAATAATTACCTTAAGCATAAATGGGTTGAATGCCCCAACCAAAAGGCAAAGACTGGCTGAATGGATACAAAAACAAGACCCCTCTATATGCTGCTTACAAGAGACCCACCTCAAAACAAGGGACACATACAGACTGAAAGTGAAGGGCTGGAAAAGGATATTCCACACAAATAGAAACCAAAAGAAAGCAGGAGTAGCAATACTCATATCCGATAAAACAGACTTTAAAACAAAGGCTGTGAAAAGAGACAAAGAAGGCCACTACAAAATGATCAAAGGATCAATCCAAGAAGAAGATATAACAATTATAACTATATATGCACCCAACATAGGAGCACCACAATATGTAAGACAAATGCTAACAAGTCTGAAAGGGGAAATTAACAGTAACACAATAATAGTGGGAGACTTTAATACCCCACTTACACCTATGGACAGATCAGCTAAACAGAAAATTAACAAAGAAACGCAAACTTTAAATGATACAATAGACCAGTTAGACCTAATTGATATCTATAGGACATTTCACCCCAAAACAATGAATTTCACCTTGTTCTCAAGTGTGCATGGAAGCTTCTCCAGGATAGATCACATCCTGGGCCATAAATCTAACCTTGATAAATTCAAAAAAAATCAAAATCATTCCAAACATCTTTTCTGACCATAATGCATTAAGATTAGATCTCAATTACAGGAGAAAAACTATTAAAAATTCCAACATATGGAGACTGAACAACACGCTTCTGAATAATCAACAAATCACAGAAGAAATCAAAAAAGAAATCAAAATATGCATAGAAATAATGAAAATGAAAACACAACAACCCAAAACCTGTGGGACACTATAAAAGCAGTGCTAAGAGGAAAGTTCATAGCAATACAGGCATACCTGAAGGAACAACAAAAAAGTCAAATAAAAAACCTAACTCTACACCTAAAGCAACTAGAAAAGGAAGAAGTGGAGAACCCCAGAGTTAGTAGAAGGAAAGAAATCTTGTAAATTAGAGCAGAAATAAATGCAAAAGAAACAAAAGAAACCGTAGCAAAAATCAACAAAGCCAAAAAGCTGGTTCTTTGAAAGGATAAATAAAATTGACAAACCATTAGCCAGACTCATCAAGAAACAAAGAGAAAAAAATCAATTAATAAAATTAGAAATGAAAATGGGGAGATCACAACAGACAACACAGAAATGCAAAGGATCATAAGAGCCTACTATCAGCAATTATATGCCAATAAAATGGACAACGTGGAAGAAATGGACAAATTCTTAGGAAAGTACAACTTTCCAAAACTGAACCAGGAAGCAATAGAAAATCTTAACAGACCTATCACAAGCACGGAACTTGAAACTGTAATCAGAAATCTTCCAGCAGACAAAAGCCCAGGTCCAGACGGCTTCACAAATGAATTCTACCAAAACTTTAGAGAAGAGCTAACACCTATCCTACTCAAACACTTCCAGAAAATTGCAGAGGAAGGTAAATTTCCAAACTCATTCTATGAGGCCACCATCACACTAACACCAAAATCTGACAAAGATGCCACAAAAAAAGAAAACTACAGGCCAATATCACTGATGAACATAGGTGCAAAAATCCTCAACAAAATTCTAGCAATCAGAATCCAACAACACATTAAAAAGATCATACACCATGACCAAGTGGGCTTTATCCCAGGGATGCAAGGATTCTTCAATATTCACAAATCAATCAATGTAATTCACCACATTAACAAATTGAAAAATAAAAGCCATATGATTATCTCAATAGATGCAGTGAAAGCCTTTGACAAAATTCAACATCCATTGATGATAAAAACTCTCCAGAAAGCAGGAATAGAAAGAACAAACCTCAACATAATAAAAGCTATATATGACAAACCCACAGCAAACACCTGTGGTGGATTCATGTCAATGTATGGCAAAACCAATACAGTATTGTAAAGTAAAATAAAGTAAAAATAAAAAGTTAATAAAAAAAGAAATTAAGGATTTAGCAACAAAATTAAAATTTTCTGTAATAAAAAAAAGAGAAAGTCTGACATTTAGGAGCTAACTTAAAGGCTGTAATTTTATATTTATGTTTCTGCTGTTCTTACAAGAAACTTAATTTCTAGCATCAAATAGAAAGAAATTAAATCAGCTTCAAAGTTCAAGAATCTATCAAAGGTTCTATGTTCAAGATCAAGTTTACAGTTTCATAGCTCTCTATATATTTATATATACTTTTTATATATTTACATGTAATATTTATACTTTTAGGACAAACTAAGAGACAGTGGAAGTGAGAAATAGATTTAAGGGCCTCAGTTCAGTTCAGTCGCTCAGTCATGTCCAGCTCTTTGTGACCCCATGAATTGCAGCACGCCAGGCCTCCCTGCCCATCACCAACCCGGAGTTCACTCAGATTCACGTCTATTGAGTCAGTGATGCCATCCAGCCATCTCATCCTCTGTCGTCCCCTTCTCCTCCTGCCCCCAGTCCCTTCCAGCATCAGAGTCTTTTCCAATGAGCCAATTCTTCGCATAAGGTGGCCAAAGTACTGGAATTTCAGTTTTAGCATCATTCCCTCGAAAGAAATCCTGCGGCTGATCTCCTTCAGAATGGACTGGTTGGATCTTCTTGCAGTCCAAGGAACTGTCAAGAGTCTTCTCCAACACCACAGTTCAAACGTATCAATTCTTCAGCGCTCAGCCTTCTTCAGAGTCCAACTGTCACATCCATACATGACTACTGGAAAATCGATACCCTTGTCTAGACTGACCTTAATCGGCAAAATAATGTTTCTGCTTTTGAATATACTATCTATGTTGGTCATAACTTTTCTTCCAAGGAGTAAGCATCTTTTAACTTCATGGCTGCGATCACCATCTGCAGTGATTTTGGAGCCCCCCCAAAATAAACTCTGCCACTGTTTCCACTGTTTCCCCATCTATTTCCCATGAAGTGATGGGACCAGATGCCATGATCTTTGTTTTCTGAATGTTGAGCTCTAAGCCAACTTTTTCACTCTCCTCTTTCACTTTCATCAAGAGGCTTTTTAGTTCGTCTTCACTTTCTGCCATAAGAGTAGCGTCATCTGCATAACTGAGGTTATTGATATTTCTCCCAGCAATCTTGATTTCAGCTTGTGCTTCTTCCAGTCCAGCGTTTCTCATGATGTACTCTGCATAGAAGTTAAATAAGCAGAGTGACAATATACAGCCTTGACGTACTTCTTTTCCTATTTGGAACCAGTCTGTTGTTCCATGTCCAGTTCTTTTTTTTTTTTTTTTTTTTAAGTGTCGAACTATCACGGCCAAAAAAGTCTTGGTTAGAGCCACTGGCACTTGATCAGCTTACATAACCCCATATTATTACAAAATGAGTTGAAAACATAGAATAGATCTTGAAATCAGTGTTGTTCCTGATAAATTCTCCTGTAATTTGCATTTTCTCATACAGTCTTTCAAATAGTAAAGCAACATTTTGATTTGCTTTATTACCCCCCCCCCAAAGCAATTTGATAACATTTTCCTTGATATCAGTGAAAAATCTTTATGCCAATTTATTTTTTTTTTAGTTTTTTTCATTTTTATTTTTACTTTATTTTGCTTTACAATACTGGATTGGTTTTGCCATACATTGACTTGAATCCGCCACGGGTGTACATGAGTTCCCAAACATGAACCCCCCTCCCATCTTCCAGCCTATATGATCTCTCAGGATCATCCCTGTGCACCAGCCCCAAGCATCCTGAATCCTGTATCGAACACAGAGTGGTGATTCATTTCTTACGTGATAGTATACATGTTTCAATGCCATTTTCCCAAATCATCCCACCCTCTCCGTCTCCCACAGAGTACAAAAGTCCGTTCTATACAGCGGTGTATCTTTTGCTGTCTCTTTTGCTGTCTCTTATACAGGGTTGTTATTACCATCTTTCTAAATTCCATATATATGTTTTAGTATACTGTATTGGTGTTTTTTTTTTTTTTTTTCTTTCTGGCTTACTTCACTCTGTATAATCGGCTCCAGTTTGATCCATCTCATTAGAACTGATTCAAATGTATTCTTTTTAAAGTCTGAGTAATACTCCATTGTATATATGTACCACAGCTTTCTTATCAGTTCATCTGCTGATGGACATCTAGGTTGTTTCCATGTCCTGGCTATTATAAACAATGCTGTGATGAACATTGGGGTACATGTGTCTCTTTCAATTCTGGTTTCCTCGGTGTGTATGCCCAGCTGTGGGATTGCTGGGTCATAAGGCAGTTCTATTTGCAATTTTTTAAGAAATCTCCACACTGTTCTCCATAGTGGCTGTACTAATTTGCATTCCCACCAACAGTGCAAGAGGGTTCCCTTATCTCCACACCCTCTCCAGCATTTATTGCTTGCAGACTTTTGGATCACAGCCATTCTGACTGGTGTGAAATGGTACTTCATAGTGGTCTTGATTTGCATTTCACTAATAATGAGTGATATTAAGCATCTTTTCATGTGTTTGTTAGCTGTCTGTATGTCTTCTTTGGAGAAATGTCTATTTAGTTCTTTGGCCCACTTTTTGATTGGGTCGTTAATTTTTCTGGAATTGAGCTGCATAAGTTGCTTATATATTTTTGAGATTAGTTGTTTGTCAGTTGCTTCATTTGCTATTATTTTCTCCCATTCAGAAGGCTGTCTTTTCACCTTGCTTATAGTTTCCTTTGTTGTGCAGAAACTTTTAATTTTAATTAGATCCCATTTGTTTATTTTGGCTTTTATTTCCAGTATTCTGGGAGGTGGATCCTAGAGGATCCTGCTGTGATTTATGTCGGAGAGTGTTTTGCCTATGTTCTCCTCTAGGAGTTTTATAGTTTCTGGTCTTACATTTATATCTTTAATCCATTTTGAGTTTATCTTTGTGTGTGGTGTTAGAAAGTGGTCTATTTTCATTCAACAAGTGGTTGACCAGTTTTCCCAGCACCACTTGTTAAAGAGATTGTCTTTACTCCATTGAATATTCTTGCTTCCTTTGTCAAAGATAAGGTGTCCATAGGTGTGTGAATTTATCTCTGGGCTTTCTGTTTTGTTCTATTGATTTATATTTCTGTCTTTGTGCCAGTACCATACTGTCTTGAAGACTGTGGCTTTGTAGTAGAGCCTGAAGTCAGGCAGGTTGATCCTTCCAGTTCCATCCTTCTTCCTCAAGATTGCTTTGGCCATTCGAGTTTTTTGTATTCCCAAACAAATCTTGAAATCATTTGTTCTAGTTCTGTGTGAAATATTGTTGGTAGCTTGATAGGGATTGCATTGAATCTGTAGATTGTTTTGGGTAGTATAATCATTTCCACTATATTGATTCTTCCAATCTATGAACATGTCATATTTCTCCATCTATTAGTGTCCTCTTTGATTTCTTTCACAGTGTTTTATAGTTTTCTATATATAGGTCTTTAGTTTCTTTAGGTAGATATATTCCTAAATATTTTATTCTTTTCGTTGCAATGGTGAATGGAATTGTTTCCTTAATTTCTCTTTCTATTTTCTCATTATTAGTGTATAGGAATGCAAGGGATTTCTGTGTGTTGAATTTATATCCTGCAATTTTACTATATTCATTGATTAGCTCTAGTAATTTTCTGGTAGAGTCTTTAGGGTTTTCTACGTAGAGGATCATGTCATCTGCAAACAGTGAGAGTTTTACTTGTTATTTTCCAATATGGATTTCTTTTATTTCTGGTTACTGTGGCCAAAATTTCCAGAACTATGTTGAATAGTAGTGGTGAAAGTGGGTGCTCTTGTCTTGTTCCTGACTTTAGGGGAAATGCTTTCAATTTTTCACCATTGAGGATAACGTTTGCTGTGGGTTTGTCATATATAGCTTTTATTATGTTGAGGTATGTTCCTTCTACTCCTGCTTTCTGGAGAATTTTTATCATCAATGGATGTTGAATTTTTTCAAAGGCTTTCTCTGCATCTATTGAGATAATCATATGGCTTTTATTTTTCAATTTGTTAATGTGGTGAATTACACTGATTGATTTGTGGATATTGAAGAATCCTTGCATCCCTGGGATAAAGCCCACTTGGTCATGGTGTATGATCTTTTTAATGTGTTGTTGGATTCTGATTGCTAGAATTTTGTTGAGGATTTTTGCACCTATGTTCATCAGTGATGTTGGCCTGTAGTTTTCTTTTTTTGTGGCATCTTTGTCAGGTTTTGGTATTTGGGTGATGGTGGCCTCATAGAATGAGTTTGGAAGTTTACCTTCCTCTGCAATTTTCTGGAAGTGTTTGAGTAGGATAGGTGTTAGCTCTTCTCTAAAGTTTTGGTAGAATTCAGCTGTGAAGCCGTCTGGACCTGGGCTTTTGTCTGCTGGAAGATTTCTGATTACAGTTTCAAGTTCCGTGCTTGTGATAGGTCTGTTAAGATTTTCTATTGCTTCCTGGTTCAGTTTTGGAAAGTTGTACTTTTCTAAGAATTTGTCCATTTCTTCTACGTTGTCCATTTTATTGGCATATAATTGCTGATAGTAGGCTCTTATGATCCTTTGCATTTCTGTGTTGTCTGTTGTGATCTCCCCATTTTCATTTCTTATTTTATTGATTTCATTTTTCTCTCTTTGTTTCTTGATGAGTCTGGCTAATGGTTTGTCAATTTTATTTATCCTTTCAAAGAACCAGCTTTTGGCTTTGTTGATTTTTGCTATGGTCTCTTTTGTTTCTTTTGCATTTATTTATGTCCTAATTTATAAGATTTCTTTCCTTCTACTAACTCTGGGGTTCTCCACTTCTTCCTTTTCTAGTTGCTTTAGGTGTAGAGTTAGGTTTTTTATTTGACTTTTTTGTTGTTCCTTCAGGTATGCCTGTATTGCTATGAACTTTCCTCTTAGCACTGCTTTTATAGTGTCCCACAGGTTTTGGGTTGTTGTGTTTTCATTTTCATTAGTTTCTATGCATATTTTGATTTCTTTTTTGATTTCTTCTATGATTTGTTGGTTATTCAGAAGCATGTTGTTGAGCCTCCATATGTTGGAATTTTTAATAGTTTTTCTCCTGTAATTGAGATCTAATCTTAATGCATTATGGTCAGAAAAGATGTTTGGAATGATTTTGATTTTTTTTGAATTTATCAAGGTTAGATTTATGGCCCAGGATGTGATCTATCCTGGAGAAGCTTCCATGCACACTTGAGAACAAGGTGAAATTCATTGTTTTGGGGTGAAATGTCCTATAGATATCAATTAGGTCTAACTGGTCTATTGTATCATTTAAAGTTTGCGTTTCTTTGTTAATTTTCTGTTTAGTTGATCTGTCCATAGGTGTGAGTGGGGTATAAAAGTCTCCCACTATTATTGTGTTACTGTTAATTTCCCCTTTCAGACTTGTTAGCATTTGTCTTACATATTGTGGTGCTCCTATGTTGGGTGCATATATAGTTATAATTGTTATATCTTCTTCTTGGATTGATCCTTTGATCATTTTGTAGTGGCCTTCTTTGTCTCTTTTCACAGCCTTTGTTTTAAAGTCTGTTTTATCGGATATGAGTATTGCTACTCCTGCTTTCTTTTGGTCTCTATTTGCATGGAATATCTTTTCCAGCCCTTCACTTTCAGTCTGTATGTGTACCTTGTTTTGAGGTGGGTCTCTTGTAAGCAGCATATAGAGGGGTCTTGTTTTTGTATCCATTCAGCCAGTCTTTGCCTTTTGGTTGAGGCATTCAACCCATTTACGTTTAAGGTAATTATTGATAAGTATGATCCCATTGCCATTTTCTTTATTGTTTTGGGTTCTTGTTTATATGCCCTTTTTGTGTTTCCTGTCTAGAGAATATCCTTTAGCATTTGTTGAAGAGCTGGTTTGGTGGTGCTGAATTCTCTCAGCTTTTGGTTGTCTGTAAAGCTTTTGATTTCTCCTTCTTATTTGAATGAGATCCTTGCTGGGTGAATTAAGCTGGGCTGTAGGTTATTTTCTTTCATTGCTTTAAGTATATCTTGCCATTCCCTCCTGGCCTGAAGAGTTTCTATTGAAAGATCAGCTGTTATACTTATGGGATTCCCCTTGTGTGTTATTTGTTGTTTTTCCCTTGCTGCTTTTAATATTTGTTCTTTGTGTTTGATCTTTGATAATTTGATTAATATGTGTGTTGGGGTGTTTTGCCTTGGGTTTATCCTCTTTGGAACTCTCTGGGTTTCTTAGACTTGGGTGATTATTTCCTTCACCATTTTAGGGAAGTTTTCAACTATTATCTCAAGTATTTTCTCATGGTGTTTCTTTTTTTCTTCTTCTTCTGGGACTCCTATAATTCGAATGTTGGAGCGTTTCATATTGTCTTGGAGGTCTCTGAAATTGTCCTCATTTCTTTTAATTTGTTTTTCTTTTATCCTTTCTGATTCATTTATTTCTACCATTCTATTCCTATTTTACTAATCTTATCTTCTGCCTCCATTATTCTACTATTTGTTGCCTCCAGAGTGTTTCTGATCTCATTTATTGCATTATTCATTATATATTGACTCTCTTTTATTTCTTCTTGGTCCTTGTTAAACCTTTCTTGCATCTTCTCAATCCTTGTCTCCAGGCTATTTATCTGTGATTCCATTTTGATTTCAAGATTTTGCATCATTTTCACTATCAATATTCAAAATTTTTTCTCAGGTAGATTCCCTACTTCTTCCTCTTTTGTTTGGTTCGGTGGGCAACTCTCCTGTTCCTTTACCTGCTGAGTATTCCTCTGTCTCTTCATCTTGGTTATATTGCTGCGTTGGGTGTGGCCTTTCTATATTCTGGGAATTTGTGGAGTTCTCTTTATTATGGAGCTTCCTCACTGTGGGTTCGGTTCTATCAGTGGCTTGTCAAGGTTTCCTGGTTAGGGAGGCTTGTGTTGGAGTTCTGGTGATTGGAGCTGCATTTCTTCTCTCTGGAGTGCAATGGAGTGACCAGTAATGGGTTATGAGACGTCAATGGATTTGGAGTAACTTTGAGCTGCCTGTATATTGAAGCTCAGGGGTGTGTTCCTGTATTGCTGGAGAATTTGCATGGTATGTCTTGCTCTGGAACTTGTTGGCCCTTGGGTGGTGCTTGGTTTCAGTGTGGATATGGAGGTGTTTGATGAGCTCCTATTGATTAATGTTCCATGGATTCAGGAGTTCTCTGATGTTCTCAGGATTTGGACTTAAGCCTCCTGCTTCTGGTTTTCAGTTTTATTTTTACAGTAGCCTCTAGACTTCTCCACCTATACAGCACTGATGATAAAACATCTAGGTTAAAGATGAAAAGTTTCTCCACATTGAGGAACATCCAGAGAGGTTCACTGAGTTACACGGAGATGAGAAGAGGGAGGGGGTTGTTAGAGGTGACTGAAATGAGATGAGGTGGGATCCAAAGTGGAGTTAGCAAGCTAGTCAGTAGTGACTTCCTTATGTGGACTCCTCAGTCTGGACCGCTCAGAGGTATTCACAGAGTTATGCAGGGAAGAGGAAAGGGAGGAAGCAGACAGAGGTGGCCAGGAGGATAAAAGAGGGAAATGAAAAGGAGAGAGAGAGATCCAGCCAGTAACCAGTTCCCTAAGTGTTCTCCACCATCTGGAACACACAGAGATTCACAGAGTTGGGTAGAGAAGAGAAGGGGGAGGGAAGAGACAGAGGCCACCTGGCGGAGAAGAAGGAGAGTCCAAAGGAGGAGAGAGTGGTCAAGCCAGTAATCTCGCTCTCAGGTAAAATTGAGTAGTGAAGTTTGGGTTTTTAAATGTACAAAATTGACGACAAATACCAAAAAGCAAAGGTTAAAAATCTAGAGTAGAGTTTGGATTTTCAAAAATACAATATTAAAGAAAAAAAGAATAAGATGGAGAAGAAAGAAAAAAAAAAAGCCACAAGAATTATTAAAAAACAACAGCTACCACAAAAAAGAGTATATACGGTGTTTGCTTTAAAAATAGGGTCATTTTTTTTTTTTTGAAAAGTAATAGTAGGTTATAAAAATAAAAATTGAAGGAGAAATAGAGGACTTAAAAATTTAAAAAGTTTATAAAAAAAGAGGAAAAGAAAAAGAAAAAACAATCATACAACAATATCAACAACAACAAAAAAGGAATGATCGTAAAAATAGTAAAGATATTTCTGGCCCTTTCTCTGGTGTTGTGGGCAGTGTGGGGTCACTTCCAAGGTGGTTCCCTCTGTTTAACTTCTGTTTGTTGGCCTTTTCAGTGTCTGATTTCTGCCCTGCCACAGGAGGGGCGGTGGTGGACACTTTTTTTTTTTTTTAGGCTCACTTGTTCAGTCGCGCTGTGGAGAGGAAGGGATGCTGCAAACAAGTAACACTGGCATCTGCCTACAGTGTCTCAGCCCCGCTGGGCCTGCCCCTGCTCACGGCGCACAAAGCTCAGGCTCTACGTTGCTCTGCTGGGAACCATCTGAGGCCGGCCCTAGGCTGCATGCACTTCCCCAGTCTAAGCCACTCAGGCTTGGTCCTCAGGTAACCCTCAGAGGCACAGATTTGGTTGGGCCTGCATTTTGTGCCCTTCCCAGGTCTGAGTAGCTCAGGTGTTTGGCGAGCACAGTCACTGCGACTTATCACCTTTCCCATCTCTGCTGCTCAGTTTTCTGGGTGTATCGCTGGATTCCCTTCTCTGGTGGCTGATGACTGTCCAGAACCCCCAGAAGTCTTAGTTAGCAAAGAAGCCTGCTTGCATTTTTGTAGGTAATGTCTCTCTTGGGCTGTGCTTGCCCACTTCCAGCCCTTACAGCTCTGGCTGCCTGTCACCAGAGGGGGATGGTCTGCAGCCGGCTATTTCTGTTCCATCCTTTTGTTCTGTGTGTGGTCCTGGTGGTGTGTTATGTACGAGCTTTTCACGTGGCAGCTATCCCACAGTCTTGTTTGCTAGCCCAAGTTAGTTCGCTCTGGTTACGCACAGGGCCTTCTAGCCAGAATCTTACAAAGCACTGCAGCCCGCCCCTCCCACGCTTCCTTGCCCAGCCCCCACTTGCTAGTGGCAGATGCAGGCATCTGTGCTCCTTCTCGACTGGGGTAGTTACTGTTGGGCTCATAATCTGTTGGTTTTAATTATTTATTTATTTTTCCTTCCTGTTATGTTGCCCTCTGTGCTTCCAAGGCTCGCCACGGACTCGACAGTGAGAGTGTTTCCTGGTGTTTGGAAACCTCTCTTCTTAAGATTCCCTTCCTGGGACAGAGCTCCCTCCCTACCTCCTTTGTCTCCTTTTTCATCTTTTATATTTTTTCCTACCTGTTTTTGAAGACAATGATCTGCTTTTCTGGGTGCCTGATGTCCTCTGCCAGCATTCAGAAGTTGTTTTGTGGAATTTACTCAGCGTTGAAATGTTCTTTTGATGAATTTGTGAGGGAGAAAGTGGTCTCCCCTTCCTATTCCTCTGCCATCTTAGGACTGCCCCCCCCCCCCCATGTCCAGTTCTAACTGTTGCTTCCTGGCCTGCATACAGATTTCTGAAGAGGCAGGTCTGGTAGTCTGGTATTCCCATCTCTTTCAGAATCACATTTATGGAGAAGGGGATGACAGAGGATGAGATGGCTGGATGGCATCACTGACTCAAGGGACTTGAATCTGAGTGAACTCCAGGAGTTGGTGATGGACAGGGAGGCCTGGCGTGCTGCAGTTCATGGGGTCACAAAGAGTCAGACATGACTGAGCGACCTGAACTGAACTGAAGCTTTGTTGATATGATTGTTGCCCTTACGGAAAGTGGAGATATCAATTCAATAATGTGAACAAAAGCAAAATAGTAGTACCTGAAACACCATAGCAGGACCTTCTGTTACAGAAGTGTAATGCAACTATAACTCCCATTTTCTTGGCCTAAACTGACCAACTCATTAATCTAAAACATGAGTGTATGTATACTAAGTCACTTCAGTCGGTCTGACTCTTTGTGACTATATGGACTCTAACCTGACAGGCTCCTCTGTCCATGGGATTATCCAGGCAATAATACTGGAATGGGTTGCCATACTCTCCTCCAGGGGATGTTCCCAAACCAGGGAATGAACCTATGTCTATGTCTCTTTATCACTAGCACCACCTAGGAAGCTCTATATAGAAGGATATGCTTTAAAAGTAGAAGACTTCAGTTTGTAATGTAAATTGAGTGCATAATTAGCAGCATTAAAGTTCTTCATTATTTTAAATTCCAAAACATGGATTTACAGTTGAGGGTCCCTAAAATTAGGGAGTTTAAAAACAGTTATCCTAGGAGACATGAAGTCTTGTTATACCAGTATCAAGGCTAAAGCTGAACAAGACTCATTTTTCTACAGTCTGTTCTAGGTTGGATTTTTGGAGTCCAACATCTTATGATATTCAAGGTTCAATAACTCAGACTCTGAGAACTGTGCTAAAACAAGGGGGTTAAACACACTCTATGATAAGACAAGATGTTTTCCTTGAAAACAATGGATACTCCTGCTATAAATTATCTTTGTGAAGAAACTGACAAAGTAGTGACTAGGTTATGAAAATTGAAGTCTGAACATTGAAAGTAAGGAATATACATCTGGAAACTCTATTGGTATTGGGTTTAGCAGCCCTATTATTAACAAGTATAAGAAAATAAGTAGAGATCAGACTGTGAAGTTTCAGAGAATTTGACCACTAACAACTCATGATAACAGTGTACTTGGTCTTCTCTGTTGTACATCTCTTTTTCTAACCCCGATCCAAATGTTCAGAAAGAGCAGTTTACTACATTGAATCAGATATTTTTAATGACCCCTCAAAATTTCATTTACTACAGAATATTACATAATTTGGAATAGGTATTTGAATTAATGGTTCAGTATAAATTAGCATAGATGAGGAAAAGTAGCATGGGGAGAGACAGGTTATTTGCCATTTAAAGAAGGCACTATTTCAGGATTCTCAATCTTGCCAATATTATATCCAAACTCACAATGAGTTTGAATCCTTTAACCTATTTGTCTGGCCAGCGAGTACTTGCAGAGTATATTTCTCTCATTACTTCAAAATTTTCCAATCAGTTCTGACTCACCCAGAGCGGGAAATCAATATTGTTGTGAATTTTTGAGAAATACCATGAGTAGTAATACACCAAAACTGCTAGAATTAAGTTTCTATGGAGTTGTCATTTCCTTAATATTTGGTCAGTATTGTTATGCTGCATCTACCAGTTCCTATTCTTTTTCCTAAGATCATTTACAAGATGGAATAAATCTTCTCTTTTTTGCTCATGGACAACAAGAAATGTACACCCCAACAGCAAAATGCATCTATCTAGTCAACATTTCATTTAAGTTATTTGAAACTGAACTCTTGCTTCTAGAATCCAGACAACTGAAATGTAATTATGGAGAGGCAGAGACATTGCTCACTCAGTTTATAGTAGTAAATAAACACATATCAAGATAACTGATTGCTTTAAAATGCTATTAAGAGAATGAATTGAAGCTGAAACTTACGAAAGTCAAAGTCTAACAGTTTCTGAAGATAAATTATTTATTCTTGAAATCAGTGCTCTTTCATTCAGGTTAGTGCTAAGGACGTATCTTCTATAGGTTTCAGAAAATTCAAAAGAAGGCATATTCAGAAGTTTTAAATTCCTCTGTTTTAAATCTTTCCAAATCTTAATCCTATGTCTTTTTTTTATTTTAAATTTTATTTTCAAATTGATTCTTACTAGCATACAGAAATATAGTTGATTCTTATATGTAGAAATTAATCCAGTAACACTGTTAAATTTACTTATCAATTCTAATATTTTATATATACATGCTAAAGACTTCCAGACTTAAAATATTAAATGACTATCTTCTGTAAGTAATTTTAAAATTCTATTTTCCAAGTTACTTTTCTTGGTGTATAGAAATGTGCTAGATGATATATGT
This sequence comes from Ovis canadensis, assembly GCF_042477335.2. Taxonomy (NCBI): domain Eukaryota; kingdom Metazoa; phylum Chordata; class Mammalia; order Artiodactyla; family Bovidae; genus Ovis; species Ovis canadensis. The sequence goes on along the minus strand of NC_091247.1, from coordinate 115,295,531 downwards.
TAAATATAGAGTGTAGATCACCATTCTTGGATTTCTATTTAAGTAGATCTGGAATTGATTCTCCATATTTTAATTTATAATTTTATTTTATTATTTAAGGACCTCAGGAATTAAAAAAACAAAGAGACACTTTCATCCTTCTCTGATCGTAGCTTGCTATCATGATACATCCAGACAAAACTCCTTTTAAAGTTACAGTTTCCCCTTATCTCCCACCCCAATTTTGACGCTTTAAATCCCCCATAGAAAATTACTGCAGCATATGCATTATACTTCTTTCCACATTATATTTAGTTATTGATGGATCTTGAAAAAGAATATGTGTAGGTAACGTTTTAGTTTTAATTATGTGTGTGCTTGCCAAATACCTTCAGTCACGTCTGACTCTTTGTGGCCCCAACCCCAGGTACTGTAGATCGCCAGACTCCTCTGTCCATGAGATTCTCCAGGCAAGAATACTGGAGTGGGTAGGGATTGAACGTGCATCTCTTGCATCTCCTGCACTGGCATCTCCTGCACTGGCAGGCAGGTTCTTTACCACTAGCACCACCTGGGAAGCCCAGATGTGATTTCCATACCTTGTAAATATAATCATTTTATTATCATATTAATTTGGATTTCTTTCTAGAGGAAGAACCACATTTGTCTATATTGATTAGTAACTAACATTTCCTCTTCTTTAAATTTCACATTCCTAATGTCTGCCCATCTTTTTTCTTGTTGTCTTCTTCATCTCCTGTGTCCTTTCTCTGGAGTGAGTGCACTATGATTTTTCAGATATAATTCCTGGCTTATTTTATACTTTTTAAACATTTACTTGATTAGTTAACCATTAGTTAATTGGATCTAGTACCTTTTATGAAACAAAGTATTTAATGTCAATTTTGAAATTTACAGATTTTTAAGTTTTCAGATTTATCAACCTTTATATTGTTTAAATATTATCTTTTCTCTTTTTTTTAATGTTATTTTTAGCATGTAATAAGGTGGTATCAGTTCAGTTCAGCTCAGTCATTCAGTTGTGTCCGACTTTTTGCGACCCCATGAATCACAGCACGCCAGGCCTCCCTGTCCATCACCATCTCCCGGAGTTCACTCAGACTCATGCCATCGAGTCCGTGATGCCATCCAGCCATCTCATCCTCGGTTGTCCCCTTCTCCTTCTGACCCAATCCCTCCCAGCATCAGAGTCTTTTCCAATGAGTCATCTCTTCACATGAGGTGGCCAAAGTACTGGAGATTCAGCTTCAGCATCATTCCCTCCAAAGAAATCCCAGGGTTGATCTCCTTCAGAATGGACTGGTTGGATCTCCTTGCAGTCCAAGGGACTCTCAAGAGTCTTCTCCAACATCACAGTTCAAACGCATCAATTCTTCGGTGCTCAGCCTTCTTCATAGTCCAACTCTCACATCCATACATGACTACTGGAAAAGCCATAGCCTTCACTAGACTGACCTTAGTCGGCAAAGTAATGTCTCTGCTTTTGAATATGCTATCTAGGTTGGTCATAACTTTTCTTCCAAGGAGTAAGCGTCTGTTAATTTCATGGCTGCAGTCACCATCTGCGGTGATTTTGGAGCCCCCCAAAATAAAGTCTGACACTCTTTCCACTGTTTCCCCATCTATTTCCCATGAAGTGATGGGACCAGATGCCATGATCTTTGTTTTCTGAATGTTGAGCTTTAAGCCAACTTTTTTGCTCTCCTCTTTCACTTTCATCAAGAGGCTTTTTAGCTCCTCTTCACTTTCTGCCCTAAGGGTGGTGTCATCTTCATATCTGAGGTTATTGATATTTCTCCCGGAAATCTTGATTCCAGCTTGTGTTTCTTCCAGTCCAGCATTTCTCATGATGTACTCTGCATATAAGTTAAATAAGATGGTATACAACTCTATATAATCAGATTTTTAATGTATTTTAATTTTTGTTTTAATTTTCTATACAAATTTAGTTTCAAGATAATTTGCACATTTTTATTCCTACTATGTATAGTTTTGGGGTGTGTATGGAGGTGGGTTTTTGCAATGACTCAGATGGTAAAGAATCCACTTGCCAATGCAGGAAACATAGGAGATTCAGGTTCGATCCCTGAGTGGGAACAATCCTCTGGAGGATGAAATGGCAACCCACTCCAGTATTCTTGTTTGAGAAATCCCATGGAGAGAAAGCCTGGCAGGCTACAGTCCAGGAGGTTTCAAAATAGCAGGACAAAACTGAGCGACTGAAAGAGAAAGAGATGTATAATTTTCAGATTTCTTTCCCTGTTTTGTAACTGGTTATTGTTGATATATGAAAGCTAAGGATTTTTTTTGCATTGGTCTTCTGTTATTTCAAACATCTGTCAACTGATTTATCTGTTTCTTTAGTATACAGTAATGGTGTTACAATGATGATATTATTTGTAAATAATGACACTGTTTCATTTCATTCTTTACACATCCTATTCTGTTTCTTATCTTAATATGTTGCTATTCTGTTTCTTATCTTAATATGTTGCTCAGGTTGTGCTGAACAAAATTAGTGTGTGTCTTGTGTATGTCTTTTTAGAAGGATTGGTTTAAATTTTTCCATCAAAAATGTTTCTTATTGAATATTTTACAGAAAATTTTATCATAGATATTTTTCTAATATTTATTATTTTATGAACTTTACTTTTTCTTAAATCAGTATTGTGTCCTATCCAAAATATTCCAGAATTTATCAAAATAATAGAAATAATATGGTGGATGGGGTCTTAAGGTGAAGAGACATTCTAATATTGTTATATTGCTTGTTGTGGTTTATTAATTTTGTTATTCATGTACTCTATATATTTTAATAACACTTGAGTGGTCTATAATTCCTCGTACAGATGCATTAAAATTTGTGATTCCAATTATTTATTCTTATATGTTTTTAGAACTGCTGTCACTTTTGGTATAGATTATTTTTTCCCATTTGTTGTCTCTCTTTAATAATGTTGGCCCTCCTTAAACATCTTGTCATTTCCCTTGATAAACACATTTCCTGGGCCTATCGCCTATTTTGGCTAGACTGTATGCCGAATGGAGAACGCCATTTGGTTAGAGTGAGAGACCAGAACTAATACTGCCTGAAGTCATCTTACACGGCCGTTCCCTCACACCCTCCCAAGAACCTAGGGGTGGATAATCTGCTTTCATGGTATACTGAAAATGCAGAGGAAACACAATGTCACAGGACAACTTATAAATCTTCCTAAATTTGGCCTCATCTATGTTTACTACCCATTGCACTGTCATTGATTGTAAACAGTCATTTCCCACCCAAACTAGACTCTCCCAGAGGTTCTCACAGTGTGTGTTTACTCATGAATCCAATCAAGTTCCCTCTCCCTCCCATGATAACCCTAAAGGTAGGAAGGCAAACAGCCATGCTGCTTTCTCATCTTGTCAGGAATTGGTAAACATATCTGTATTATTTTCAATATCCCAGATGACTTTGATTTGAAGACTTAATGTTTTAACATAGTTCTCTAAAATACCCACAATTACATCTCAGCGTTAAACAAGAGGCTGTAAATAAATACAATTAAGCCATCAAAGAATGACTGTTACATAGATGTTATTTACTATGAATTAAGATACAGTGCATGTGAGTATTTGTTTAGAAAAATGCTTGAAAAGGCACATCCTCATCTACTGAATTAGAAAATTTTGGAATAAGGATGATGAGCTTAATTCCAGCATTAATACTGGTGATTCTTATTTAGAGTGGAATTTAAGAGCTTTAATTCTTAAGTGTAAGTATCATCATCTATCATTTGAAATATATATGAAAATTGTTCATTTTATTTGTGTTCTGATTTTACAGGATGTAACACCATTTGTAAATTAATGTAGTTTAATAGTCAAAACTTAAAAAATAGCAGCATAAGAACTATTACATTATGTATAAGAAACTTAATATCTTTTATATCAACAAATCCCACAGTTTAAAGTAAAATATATATTTTATGATATATATTATTTTATAAATTATATTAACTATAAGATATAGAAAAGTTAGAAGCAAAAATAAGTAATTTAAAATTATAGGTCTATAGATGTATAGGGAGACAGATATAATGATATAAAGACAGATACATCTGTTTTTTTATTTTCTCACATCACAAAAATATTACCAATGTTAATATGTGCTTTAGAGTGATGAAAACTTATATTATTTGGCAAATAAAATTTACATGATTTTGCTTCAAGCAAATCATCATTCATTATACTTGCACGTTTTAGAATTCTCCTTAGTATAGACTTTACTAGCAATTTCCAGGGGGAAAAAAAAGCTCTGTGAGATTTCCACTTCCACATGTGAAAAATATGGATAATGATGATAGTACTGACCTTGTAGGTTATTCTGAGAATCAAATTAGTTAACAGAAATATCTGAGGATATTTGCCCTAGATGTTAAAACTGCATTTTAGGCAATATCTTGCAGCAACTCTGTATTCTATCTTATGATTCTTTCTTTGTACCCTTGTTCCAGTAGACCATGAACTTGCCTAGACTTAAATTCTACAAACTTTCTGTTCCCTATGCTAAGTAGTTTCTAATAAATTTGTGCTTAAGAATTCTTATGGCTACTATTTTTTAACTGACTCTCTTCTCTTATGCCTGCATAATTTGCTGGTTAGCCAAGGATTGAAACTCAACTATTTTACTCATATTTGGGAGCTTTCTTTTTGACTGTATATTTCTAAGACTTTCATATTTCCAGTTGTTCTGCCATTTTATGTCTAATTTCTGACATGCCTCATATGTGAGTAGTCAGCATTTTGCTATCCAAATTGTGTAAGCTTGGGAAATGCACTCAGTTAAAAAAGCAGGAAACTCACAGTTTTTATCAACTTTTATTTACACCCTCTTTCATCTGTAAAAATTAGGAGGTAATACCTATATTTACCTGACAAAATTAGGAGGTGAAACCACTAGGCCTCTTGGGCTCCCTCTTGTCGACATAATTTAGCTGCCACTCTTAGATTTAAACAGAACAAGGAGTGGTGGCTGCATGGGCACAATAGGGCCTAGAGGAGCCATCCCACATTGCAGGTCAGGAAGGGCGGCAGTGAGGAGATACCCCTCATCCAAAGTAAGGAACAACAGGTGTGCTATGCTGGAGGAGCCGTGAAGAGATACCCCATGCCCAAGGTAAGAGAAACCCAAGTAAGATGGTAGGTGTTTCAAGAGGGCATCAGAGGGCAGACACACTGAAAACATACAGAAAACTAGTCAATCTAATCACACAAGGACCACAACCTTGTCTAACTCAATGAAACTAAGCCATGCTCATGGGGCCACCCAAGATGGGCGGGTCATGGTGGAGAGGTCTGACAGAATGTGGTCCACTGGAGAAGGGAATGGCAAACCACTTCAGTATTCTTGCCTTGAGAACCCCATGAACAGTATGAAAAGGCAAAATGATAGGATACTGAAAGAGGAACTCCCCAGGTCAGTAGGTGCCCAGTATGCTACTGGAGATCAGAAGAGAAATAACTCCAGAAAGAAAGAAGGGATGGAGGGAAAGCAAAAACAATACCCAGCTGTGGATGTGACTGGTGATAGAAGCAAGGTCTGATGCTGAAAAGACCAATATTGCATAGGAACCTGGAATGTCAGTTCCATGAATCAAGGCAAATTGGAAGTGGTCAAACAAGAGATGGCAAGAGTGAATGTGGACATCCTAGGAATCAGCGAACTAAAAGGGACTGGAATGGGTGAATTTAACTCAGATGACCATTATATCTACTGCTGTGGGCAGGAATCCCTCAGAAGAAATGAAGTAGCCATTATGGTCAACAAAAGAGTCCGAAATGCAGTACTTGGATGCAGTCTCAAAAACGACAGAATGATCTCTGTTCATCTCCAAGGCAAACCATTCAATATCATGGTAAGCCAAGTCTATGCCCCAACCAGTAACACTGAAGAAGCTGAAATTTGAACAGTTCTATGAAGATCTACAAGACCTTGTAGAACTAATAAGCAAAAAAGATGTCCTTTTCATTATAGGGGACTGGAATGCAAAAGTAGGAAGTCAACAAACACCTGGAGAAACAGGCAAATTTGGCCTTGGAATGTGGAATGAAGCAGGCTAAAGACTAATAGAGTTTTGTGAAGAAAATGCACTGGTCATAGCAAACATCCTCTGCCTACAAGGCAAGAGAAGACTCTACACATGGACATCACCAGATGGTCAACACTGAAATCAGATTAATTATATTCTTTGCAGCCAAAGATGGAGAAGCTCTATACTGTCAACAAAAATAAGACCAGGAGCTGACTGTGCTTCAGATCATGAAATCCTTATTACCAAATTCAGACTTAAATTGAAGAAAGTAGGGAAAACCACTAGACCATTCAGGTATGACCTAAGTCAAATCCCTCATGATTATACAGTGGAAGTGAGAAATGGATTTAAGGGCCTAGATCTGATAGAGTGCCTGATGAACTATGGAATGAGGTTCGTGACATTGTACAGGAGACAGGGATCAAGACCATCCCCATGGAAAAGAAATGCAAAAAACAAAATGGCTGTCTGGGGAGGCTTACAAATAGCTGTGAAAAGAAGTGAAGCGAAAAGCAAAGGAGAAAAGGAAAGATTTAAGTATCTGAATGCAGAGTTCCAAAGAATAGCAAGAAGAGATAAGGAAGCCTTCTTCAGCGATCAATGCAAAGAAACAGAGAAAAACAACAGAATGGGAAAGACTAGAGATCTCTTCAAGAAGATTAGAGATACTAAGGGAACACTTCATGCAAAGATGGGCTCGATAAAGGACAGAAATGGTATGGACCTAACAGAAGCAGAAGATATTAAAGAGGTGGCAAGAATGCACAGAAGACCTGTACAAAAAAGATCTTTACAACCCAGATAATCATGATGGTGTGACCACTCATCTAGAGCCAGACATCCTGGAATGTGAACGAAGCAAGTGGAGGTGATGGAATTCCAGTGGAACTGTTTCAAATCTTGAAAGATGATACTGTGAAAGTGCTGCGCTCAATTTGCCAGCAAATTTGGAAAACTCAGCAGTGGCCACAGGACTGGAAAAGGTCAGTATTCATTCCAATCCCAAAGAAAGGCAATGCCAAAGAATGCTCAAACTACTACACAATTGCACTCATCTCACATGCTAGCAAAGTAACGCTCAAAATTCTCCAAGCCAGGCTTTAGCAATATCTGAACTGTGAACTTCCAGATGTTTAAGCTGGTTTTAGAAAAGGCAGAGGAACCAGGGATGAAATTGCCAACATCCGCTGGATCATGGAAAAAGCAAGAGTTCCAGAAGAACATCTATTTCAGCTTTATTGACTATGCCAAAGACTTTGACTATGTGGATCACAATAAACTGTGGAAAATTCCAAAAGAGATGGGAATACCAGACTACCTGACCTGCTTCTTGAGAAATCTGTATGCAGGTCAGGAAGCAACAGTTAGAACTGGACATGGAACAACAGACAGGTTCAAATAGGAAAAGGAGTACATCAAGGCTGTATATTGTCACCCTGCTTGTTTAACTTATATGCAGAGTACATCATGAGAAACACTGGACTGGAAGAAACACAAGCTGGAATCAAGATTGCTGGGAGAAATATCAATCACCTCAGATATGCAGATGACACCACACTTATGGCAGAAAGTGAAAAGGAACTAAAAAGGCTCTTGATGAAAGTGAAAGAGGAGCGTGAAAAAGTTGGCTAAAAGCTCAACATTCAGAAGACGAAGCTCATGGCATCTGGTCCCATGACTACATGGGAAATAGATGGGGAAACAGTGGAAACAGTGTCGAACTGTATTTTTTGGTCTCCAAAATCACTGCAGATGGTAATTGCAGTCATGAAATTAAAAAATGCTTACTCCTTGGAAGAAATGTTATGACCAACATTTACAGCATATTCAAAAGCAGAGACATTACTTTGCCGACTAAGGTCCGTCTTGTCAAGGCTATGGTTTTTCCAGTAGTCATGTATGGATGTGAGAGTTGGACTGTGAAGAAGGTTGAGCACCAAAGAATTGATGCTTTTGAACTGTGGTGTTGGAGAAGACTCCTGAGAGTCCCTTGGACTGCAAGGAGATCCAACCAGTCCATTGTGAAGGAGATCAACCCTGGAATTTGTTTTAAAGGAATGATGCTAAAGCTGAAGCTCCAGTACTTTGACTGCCTCATGCGAAGAGTTGACTCATTGGAAAAGAGTTTGATGCTGGGAGGGATTGAGGGCAGGAGAAGAAGGGGACAATAGAGGATGATATGGCTGTATGGCATCACTGACTCGATGGATGTGAATCTGAGTGAACTCCGGGGGTTGATGATGTACAGGGAGGCCTGGCGTGCTACGATTCATGGGGTTGCAAAGAGTCAGACATGACTGAGCGACTGAACTGATGTTAAGATATTTGGTTTCATGCCAAATTTCTCTTACATCAGTAACTTGCAGCTTTTGTTATTTTCTACTCTCATGTTGGGCTTCCTAAGTCATAATAATGATAAAGAATCTACCTGCCAATGTAGGAAACTCAAGAGATGCGGGTTCAACCCCTGGGTGGGGGAAGATCTCCTGGAGAAAGGAATGGCCACCCGCTTGGAGAATCCATGGACAGAGGAGCCCAGCAGGATACAATCCATGGGGTCCCAAAGAGTTGGACATGACTGAACATCTGAACACACCATCATAACCAGGAAGCCACAGACTAACAATTTTCACTCCTACTGCTTGCAATTTTTCCAAAATAATCTTTCCTTGAGCTTCTGTCTTTCCTTGGATGTTTTCTGGTGACTTTACACAGGTTTTTTTTTTTTTTTGTAATAATACATTCTGTTTTTATAATTGTCATTTGTGGGAGAGCTCATACAACCACTTAACTCTAATACATTCTTGTCCACATGATTTTTTTTTATTTTCTGAACATTTAATGTTTTTATAATCAGTACACTCATAAGTATAATTTTAATAGAATGTATTGTTGTTTGATATAGACCAAGTTTTGTCACACAGTAGATTCTGCAAAGTCAAAGTTTATACAAATATGTTAAAATTTACAACACTAAGGAAGGTGCTTGGTTTATAGTAGTTTTCTTTGTTTGTTTTATGTATGTTTATTGAATGATTAATTGAAGAGAGTTTTTCTTTGCATTTACTTAGGGTTTTTCGTTTTATGACCAATATTGCCCAATATTTTGTATTTTGTTCTGTTTTTGTGTTTCATTGTATTTATATTACACTACATGGTGTCCTACTCTGTCACAGAAAAGATCACAATGTGATTCTTGGTGTTTTGAATCATTTTTCATCATAAGAAACCTCCAATAGTCCATGAGATGCTCACTTTTATTTATTGCTGCTTAAAAAGTTAGAAAGCAATTAATGTCAAATTTAATTAGACTCTAAGACTTTCCCTAAGCAATTATTCACAGATTACAAGGAAAGACTACTTTGACTGAGACTCCTGAGTAAGGCAAGATGACAGAGGCAAGATGGAAAATAACAGAGCTATCATGCAGGTGAAATAAGAGTTGGAAGCAATAAGGGCATCAAAACATTCCCAAACAGAAAAGTAAATAAAATCTGGAGGACAGAGATAACTATAAAAATAGAGAGAAGAAAAAGTCTTTACATTTGTCAAGATTTGAGAATGATACTTTACCAAGTACCAAGCAAGGTATTTGGCACAGATTCATCACAAAAGTTTATTTATGTTATCTCACGTTTTAGTAGGAGTTTAAGAAACACAGGTGTGAAGTCAACGCAAACTATATCACAAACAGTAGAGTTAGGGAAATTGAGAAACAGGAAAATATAGAAGGAATGGATATATGGTAGGCACAGTATGAAGAGTATCATGCTAATAAACCAACTTGGTATTTGGAATTTCAGACATTCTTACCCTGATGAGAATCCATGCTTAGCAAGACCAAGACTGGTTGATAGTACATAAGTGATGAATAACAGATTGAAATGTAATATTAATTCCTAGGTAGTGAATGCTACCTCAGTTTCCTAAGTTAACTGGATTATGTTCTGCCACCTGAATCTGCTAATGATTTTCTATAGGCTTATATTAGATTAGAACATTTCCAATGTTAGTCAAGGACAGATTGAGAAACAAAAAATAATCAAAAAATTAGCCAGCAGTTGTTGTTCAGTCATTAAGTCATGTCTTACTCTTTGTAACCTCATGGACGGCAGCACACCAGGTTTCCCTGTCCTTCACTGTCTCCTGGAGTTTGCACAGACTCATGTCCATTGAGTCGATGATGCTGTCTAACCATCTTATCCTCTCTTGCTCCCTTCAGCTTTTGCCTTCAACCTTTCCTAGCATCAGGATCTTTTCCAATGTGTCAGCTGTTTGAATCAGGTGACCAAAGTTTTGGAGCTTCAGCTTCATCACCAGTCTTTCCAATGAATATTCAGGGTTGATTTCCTTTAAGATTGTTTGGTTTGATATGCTTGCAGACCAAGGGGATCTCAAGAGTCTTTTCCAGCACCAAATTTGAAAGCATAAATTCTTTGGCACTCAGCCTTCTTTAGGGTCCAACTCTCACATCCGTACATGACTACTGGAAAAAACATAGCTTTGACTATACAGACTTGTCAGCAAAGTGAACTCTCTACTTTTTAATATGCTGCTGCTTACGTTTGTCTTATTTCCCTTCCAAGGAGCAAGTGTCTTTTAATTCAAGGCTGTAATCATCATCTACAGTGATTTTGCAGCCCAGGAAAATAAATTCTGTCACTGTTTCCATTTCTATTTGCCTTGATGTGATGAGACTGGATGCCCCCATGTCAGATTTTTGAATGTTGAGTTTTAAGCCAATTTTTCACTCTCCTCTTTTACCCTCATCGGGAAACTCTTTAGCTCCTCTTCACTTTCTGCCATCCTAGTGATATCATCTGCATGTCTGAAGTTGTTGATATTTATCCCAGAAATCTTGATTCCAGCTTGTGATTCATCCAGCTGAGCATTTCACCTGATGGACTCTGCATATGCTAAATAAGCAGGGTGACAGTATATATGAACTCCATGAACAGTGTGAAAAGCTAGCAGTAGCATTTAGAATTACATTGTGTTCCTAGTTAATTCTGCTGATCAACAAGATAGGGAAGAACAAGTAAAAACATTTTTTAGTCTCTCTTTTTGTGTTAGCCCAATTTGTATGACTTCATTTTCACATTGCATCCCATGCTATAGTCTGTCTCTTTATCCGACTACCTTGTGATAGACTGCTTTTAGATATGAGGTCACATAAAATCACAGTGTTCAATACATTTGATATTAATAGTTTATGTGGTTCAGTCGTTTGGCTGAACTATACCTCTGTCATACATAGCCTTTAAAAAGTGTACCTTCTATAACCTGAGTTAGTTCCTCAGTCCTTCTATTCTACTCAGCTTGGTTTGTAGCCTTTAGAGTCATTATCCTGGCTATCATTAACCAATTAACTTGAAATGTCCAGTTAATGTTTAAAGCTTTCTTTCATATTTTGTGTTTGGGGCTTACGTTTTATGTTTTAGAGTAAGGAAAATTACACATTTTCTGCAGCCTCAAAACCTAGCTTGGCTCTTATATTATTTGGTTGACTCTGGGAAGTCAGCAACACTTTATTCCAAGTATGCAGGAAAATTTCAGGGATATAGTTAAAGGGAAAAGAGGGAGGTGAAGAAACTCTAGGCTTAATGTCTTTATATTAAGCACAATTTTATTTTATCTTACTTGTATTAATTTCCTGGTGCTGCTGTAACAAAGTACCACAGACTGAGTGGCTTTAAAAAAAAATCTCATTTTTTGCGTCTGTTTTGGAGACTAAAAGTCCAAAAATCAAGTTTTTGGTGGGACCATGCTCTGTGGAAGGCTATAGGGAAGAATTTATTCCATGCCTTTGTCTTAGTTCCTGGTATTACCAATAATTCCTGGAACTCCTTGGCTTGTAGTTGCATAACTGTTATCTCTACCTCCACCAACACTTGCTATTTCTCCCTAACTGTTTGTATCTTCACACAAAAATATTCTTATGCAGACACCAGCCACGTTAGACTAAGAGCCCACTCTACTCGAGTATGAGCTCATCTTAACTAATTGCATTTATATATTTATATCAACTTTATTTTCCAATAAGGTCATACTGGGGATTAGGTCTTCAACATATCTGTTTTTGAAAGAGAATCAATTGAATCCTTCTACACTTGTGTGTTGACCAACAGGTAGAATTATTCAGGAATTTTTTTTTTTTCCTCTAAAATATTGAAAGGGTCTAAATGACATACAAGTAGACATCATACAGCATTTCTTGAGTCTTTAATATCCCACAAAGTAAAGGTATATTGTTGGCTCATCATATTGAGTGGTCTTAAAGATAAGTAAGGACCAAGATAAGCTCAAGATAAGACTTTCTGATAGATTTTCAGTGACTGAGTATTTTGTACAAGTTGATCATTCTTTTTGGCAATATAGTTTAAGAGAGTTGATAATTTATCAATAAGAAATAAAACTAGAAATTCACAGTCTTATTTATAAATGGCAATGCAAGCCAATATTTTAGTGCTGGCTGAATTTTAGCTTCCATCCATGTTCCCAAGGGAATTACAATTTAAATGAATCTGTCACACAGGCAAATGACATGGTTAGCTAACTTTCATAAATAAACCCATTGCTTTTATTGAATGTGGAATCTTCTGTTTGTCTTTACATTTTCAGACAGTTTTTTATTTTATTTTATTTTTTTTTTTACTTTTGTGTCATAATGATTGCATAATGGAAGAACACCTCATTTTCTGGTTTTTAGAATTTAAATATCTGGTTACCCTCCTGGTCTTACCCAATGACCCATTTCTTGGAGGTACAGTTAGGGTTAACTCCTGTTCTCCAGGCTTTTTTAATGTCTAATTAAAGAAGTTATTTATTTATTTTTCAATCACCAAAGTAGATATTTTGGGGGAGGAGGACATTTGGTCAAATGTTGTCTTTTCTTGCTTCAATTTATTGCACCTAGTGGATCTTAGGGCACCATGTATGTTGACAGTAAAAATAATAGCTTTACAAAAGCAGTAATCTGTAGCTACATATTGCAGTTCTGAAAAATGGAAGCCTTGGTTCAGGTCACATCTTTTTATTGAGCAACCATCCTCTATAATGGAAGATATAGGTGAGAAAAGAACATTTCTAATCAAAGTGCACTCAGATAAGGAGGGTCAATTAATCTTTGTCTTTGGAAACTGAGGATAAGAATTAACTTCCTTAAACTAGGGTGATGGCAAAGTTCAAATACAATTTACATTATTAAAGTTCTTTGTGACTCTTCTTTTTCAGCCTGTGCAAATTACTTTGCTCTTGTGTCAGCTCATGACTTAATACAGTTGCTTGGTTTGTTACCGATGCTAACAAATGTTGAAACCCATATATTATTTTGGCAGTGGCTATTATCTAAACCTGAATGACTGAGTTGCATTTAGACGAGCTCATCTTAGCTTGTTGTTATCTTTTGGGAGTTTCACCTTAATGCTACTGAGTGGGAAAGCAAAGCGTAAAGTGAAACTTGAGTAAATCCAGCTCTGTCTGCTTGCAGGCTCTGAATGTATAAAGGGATTAAAGTATACAGAGTACGTTACCAGATCCATAACTTGATCTAAATATATCTTATCTTTTGTCAGAACTGACCTTTGGGAACTGCTGATTCTTAGGAGATTGAAGAATTCTTAAAATCTACCACATTCAAGCACTATCTAATAGGGTCTAGTTCATATTTCACTGTATTTCCATGCTGATAGAAATTAATAGATACCTAGTATGCTTTCTATCCCGATCCTGACTATAATTTTAATGCTCATGATGATTACAGTTTAAGCACTGCTAATATTTAGTTCATATAAGAGCTACCAGATTTGGGGGTATAGTGGATAACAGGGCACAGTATATATGCCAAGAATCATGAATTATGTCTTTATGGACATTATATTAAACAGTAGAAAAATGAGGGATAATTTATGTGATTACACATAAATTTTGTGATTACAGGAAATGTATTAAGTTGACTTTACTATGCACAACTTTGCTACATTGAAAGAATGTGAAAATGTTAATTGCTCAGTCATGTCCAACTCTTTGTGACCCCATGGACTGTAGCTCACCAGTCTCCTCTGTCCATAGGATATCCTAGGAAAGAATACTGGAGTGTGTTGCCATTCCCTTCTTCAGGGGATCTTCCTGACCCAGGGATCAAACCTGGGTCTCCTGCATTGCAGGCTGATTCTTTACTGTCTGTGTTACCAGGGGAGCCCACAGACATTGCATCATAATTAATTGGATGTAAGACAATTTTTCTGTGAAAGAAAATAACTGGATGACAGTTTTTAACTCATTAGTCTGATTTTAGCTGGTTGAAATTTATTAACATTTCTTTCTGTTCACAATTTTCTTGATGGCCTCATTGAGCTGATAATACATGATGATGATTTCCCCTAACAATCAGTTTCTTGCTTTTAAACACTCTATATTAGAGGTGAATGAAGTTGAAGGCCTCAAAAGTTCAAAGTTGAGCCCATATCTCCCAAAGAACTTTGGAAAATCTATCAATGAGCATGTGACAAGAAGCCAGAAACACACAACACTAGAGGTTTTCACAACAAATACAAAGTTCAGTTACAAATATGCATAATAGTGTTTGGAAACTGGTGCCTTTATTACTAAAGAAAACAAAAATTAGCCAAAAAGAAAGTGTATGATGCTGAAGGAGGAAATTAATCAGCAAGATACATATATATATATATATATATATATGCATGTGTGTGTGTGTGTGTGTGTGTGTGTGTGTGTGTTCAAATGAATGAAAGACAAGTGCTTAGGTACAACCCACAGTATAAAATCAATTGTTTGTTCCATGAATCTACACACATTTTTAACTGTATTCAAATATTTTTGTATTTCTCAATGAAGTCTTTTTAATTTTATGATTTTTTTCTCGTTTCATTGTGTCTTTTTTAATGTCCCTCTTTTATTTTTCTTTATTTAATCTTTGACAGAAAAATTGCCTTGTGACCAACTAGCTGTGCTGTGAACAAGTTAGTGGCAAAAGTGTTTGTGGCAAAGATATGTATGTGTTAGTTGCTCAGTCATGTCCAACTTTTTGCAACCCCATGGACTGTAACCTACTAGGCTTCTCTGTCCACAGGATTCTCCAGGCAAGAATACTGGAGTGGATTGCCATTCCCTTCTCCAGAGTATCTTCCTGACCCAGGGATTGAACTCAGGTCTCTTGCACTGGAGGCAAATTCTTTACTGTGTGAGCTACTGGGAGGTCCAGATATGACAACGATGATTATGGCAAAATTACTGGACACAGAGTGTATCAAACAGGAAGTTTCACTATGAAAAAAACTCTCAGCAAAGATTTTCATTGCTTTTGAACAAAAATGAAGCATCAAAAAATGTTTATGTAACAGACTGTAGAAATACAGTGTTCTGTATTTTATAAATGTTGTTATAGATAAAAATCTACTTCAACGAGATCATCCCTGTAATAGCAGAGTATTTTACTGACATATACTGGTAAAACATTTAAATTTGTTTCTAATGAATGAAGGTATTAAGATGTCAATACCATTACCTCACTGACCTTTCTGTTTTCAGTTGCCATATTGACACCAAAATTATTACTTCAGTGACAGATACTTCATATTATTTTTTTTCATGTTCAGCATAATTTTATTTTAATTACAAATTTAAAGAGTGTTTAGGTTTCAAATATTTGATAAGCCTTAGTCAGCATGATGTCACTCACTAAGGGATCACAATAGGTTTTTGTTGTTGTTGCTCTTGTTGGTTGACAATTGTCAATTTCCAGCAGCATGTTCTGAATAGTAATAGCTTATCCAATTATTGATTTTAACTGTTTTTTAGAAACATGCTTTGAGCAATAATCCTACTTTCACTAAACCATCTTTCTCGCATATCAAAACCCATAATGAGAAGTTACACAGAAAGCTGTGTCTCTTAGGCAACTAAAATTTTTAAGAAGACTTACCACTTAATCGCTACCAGAAATAATATTAGCTATTCTTTTTGTAATAAATTATCTCACAAAATAACAGTGAAATCCTTATGTATTCTGCTGCTTTTTTTTTTTTTCCACATCCCTAATAGATACCTGAGTGAAGAGAAGACTCTGACAGCACACTTGGCTTGCATGTTTCTCAGGAACTGTGGTCTCAAGCTGATCAACGGTATTTTTTCAAAACAAAAAAATCACTCAATGCATATGTACTTAATTTGGCAAGAGACCATTTCTAGCATATTTTCCCTTATTTGTCAAAGGGATAATAGAATTCTGTGAAACTATATGTTGCTCTGTTCCTGCCTAACTCTAGCCTTGATT
Organism: Ovis canadensis; assembly: GCF_042477335.2. NCBI lineage: Eukaryota > Metazoa > Chordata > Mammalia > Artiodactyla > Bovidae > Ovis > Ovis canadensis. The sequence continues at coordinate 115,279,160 of NC_091247.1, read as the reverse complement.
CTCATGAAGACTTTTCTCTAGAAAGAAAATAACTTCATTTCATATAATGATCCTGAAAATTTCTTATTGTTCATGGTAAAAAAAAAAATTAAGATGCTTTTACTGAGATAAACAAGCTGTTGAAAATCTTGACATAATCTATTCATTTTTTTGTGTGTTGAAAAATAATCTATAGATGGTACTGCCTTTTTGTGACTAAAAATATTAATGATTGACATGTGGTACATTTTTAATTGACTTGGGATCAGGACTTATAGGCCCCGTTTCAGCAAATCTGGTGGCTTTCCAGCATTTGTATACCCTTAGTTGAGAATGTGGAAATTAAGAGTGATAAAATAAGTCAAAGCATTTAGTGTGACTGCAGCTGTTAGGCAGATTACTCCAAGAAAAAACAACTTGGATGATTTTTTCATTTAAAAGTGGTTAAAGAAGGAATTTTAGTTAGATATTTTTGTTATCATTCAGAAAAGTGAACGATAATTTAATTTTACATATAAACATGTAGAAACAAAGAGTATCATAAATTTATTTTCCCCTCCTAATTTGAGACTATTTTATCTTACTTGCCTCACTGACTCAATGGACATGAGTTTGAGTAAACTCTGGGAGTTGGTGATGGACAGGGAAGCCTGGTGTGCTGCAGACTATGGGGTTGCAAAGAGTTGGACATACCTAAGAGACTGAACTGAACATCTTTCTTGTCAGTACATATTATTCCCAAAAGGATGTAGTTTATCTTTTATCCAGTTAAGCTACAGAGTTTGTAAATAATAGCTCCCATTTCTTCCCTAGAGAGAGTATTATACACTCATTATCATTAAGAAGTGTTTTTTTTTTTTTTGCTGGCATTGGTCTAAATGTTTGTTTTTATTCTGCTACTCATGGTTCTGATACCTTAAATGATGTCATTTTAGACTTGACGTTTACACTTTCAACACTGGTTTTCCATTCACTTAATTCTGTCTGTAACTTGCTTTCCAGGATCTATGTAAATGTTGTCTCTCTCGTGCTGGAAATAAATACTAATGAAGATGCACTTGCTGTTAAAGGGCAAGAGAGCAGCTGAGTCAAGGTCTGTTTTATTCCCTCTGCTAGTTTACTAAGCAAGAACTACTAGGCTAAAATGAAAGTCAGTGCAGATACATAACTTAAGAATGAAGTGAAACAGGTTTTAAGCAATTGATACAGAGGATTATGGGGAAGAAAGCTTTGGAGAGGAGAAACTGAGTTGTTTCAATCATTTCTAGGCATGAACCTCTCTTTTCCGATTTTCCTTTAATATAAAAGCATGTCTGTTTTACACTTAGTCAAAATGCATTTCAAATATATCAAACATCACTGTACCCCTATTATGTGATTTTTATGTCACCAATTTGCATTCTAAATACTAACTTGAATTGGTGAATTCTCATCCATCAAATGAGAAGGTTCTGACCTTGTTAGAAATCTAGATAGAATTTAAACAAAAGAAGGACTGATTTTAAGAAGTCATGTTGGTAACTCTAAGCTGACCATGGGTTCTGGCTTGCCTAGGACAGTTCTGATTTATATTTTGAAAAATAGAGATATAGTGGGAGTTACTCTGAGTTCATTACAAAACAAGACATGAAAACCTGATTTTTAAAAAAAATGGGCTGAGTGAAATGGTACACATAGATTAAATGTCAAAGATGAACTTAGAGAAAATTGATAAATCAAGACGATAGATAAATAGACAGATAGAATTCATAGGTGACAAGTGTGTGTATGTGAGAGAGAGAGAGACGGAAGCCTTTGAATCCCAGTCTCTGTGACCAAAGACAAGAGTGAGACTTATAAAGGCAAAAGCCCCAGAGGCTGCTCATGGGAAGGTGAGTGGTGAGTTTGAACAAGTCTTTGTCTTGTCAGTTCAGAACTTGTTAGCTATAGTGGGAGCCAGGGCAAGCCACTTTTGTCCATTTGTTGAGTGTAGGATAATAGAACTGTGAATTCACCATCACTAGCATCACCACCTTTCTCTGAAGTCTGATCAGTTGTCTGAAAATAGTTGTTCTTATTTCTTCTGTTTGCTGACTGCTTACTGTCTTGTGCTCTTCAAGCTCAAGATCACACTGAGAACATGTCTGCATAAACACACTCAAAGATTCCCGATTTATTTTCTTCAATCAAAATGTGGTCCCAAGGTCTTGTCCTATATATCTTTTTCATGGATTTTTAAATTTGTTTAAAAAATAATTTTGTAAACAGTCATATCAAAAATCTAGTGGGTGGGAGGTGATTGCCAATGTCTACTTTTACTTCCAATCTCTGCCATGGCTCCATTTATAAGCTATGAAATACATGATTTTTTGTAGAATTTTAGTCTGGTTAAGTCTGAAAGAACCCAAGACCATCCAAAGCACAGCTCTTTTAACTTGAATTTTCTCAAATACATTCTAACAAACACCCTTATCATAAATACAATGTACAGAATTTTTCAAGAACAGTAGTAATAAAACCTAACTTCTTCTTATACGAGGAGTGTTCAACACATGCCCCTTGCTGGACACCAGCTGTAATGTCCACCTGTGTTGAGGCCAGTGTCTGACCTAAAAGACGCAGTAAGCTATCATAGAATGGTACCAAGATGGGGGAAGCACAGAGTGTCGTGGTGCAGGTAATAGGGGAGTGTGTTATGCATAGGAAATTTTAAAAAGAATAATAATGCTGACTTACAATTCCTAATTTTTACTGCTTTGTATGGCTATCGTGCTCCAGCAACTCTAAACAATAGCGTGACAAAATGCTCCACCCTGCCAGGGCTGAACGCTTCCACTGTCAACCCCTACCCCCTTTGGGGCTGCAGTAGATATGGCCTCCAGCCCTAGGCAGTGGAAGAGAACGCAGGAATGGTAATTTAGGTGCATAAGAAATTTGTGCAGGAAACTGAGACTGAGGACTAGTGCCCGTGGAAAGTAGTCTGATATGTGTGTTGTTCTGTAAGTCTTAAACCATGTTTATAACCGCTTTCTGCACCAGTGAACTAAAAATAAAAGTGAATGTTTAATTTAAAAATACACATTATTTCCATACAAATTGTGAAATTATTTGTTCTAGCTCTGGTAGCTTGATAGGGATTGCATTGAATCTATAAATTGCTTTGGGTAGTATACTCATTTTCACTATATTGATTCTTCTGATCCATGAACATGGTATATTTCTCCATCTATTAGTGTCCTCTTTGATTTCTTTCACCAGTATTTTATAGTTTTCTATATATAGGTCTTTAGTTTCTTTAGGTAGATATATTCCTAAGTATTTTATTCTTCTTGTTGCAATGGTGAATGGAATTGTTTCCTTAATTTCTCTTTCTATTTTCTCATTATTAGTGTATAGGAATGCAAGGGATTTCTGTGTGTTGATTTTATATCCTGAAACTTTACTATATTCATTAATTAGCTCTAGTAATTTTCTGGTAGAGTTTTTAGGGTTTTCTATGTAGAGTATCATGTCATCTAGAAACAGTGAGAGTTTCACTTCTTCTTTTCCAATTTGGATTCCTTTTATTTCATTTTCTGCTCTGATTGCTACGGTCTAAACTTCCGGAACTCTGCTGAATAGTAGTGGTGAAATTGGGCACTCTTGTCTTGTTCCTGACTTTAGGGGAAATGCTTTCAGCTTCTCACCACTGAGGATAATGTTTGCTGTGGGTGTGTCATATGTAGCTTTTATTATGTTGAGGTATGTTCCTTCTATTCCTGCTTTCTGGAGAGTTTTTATCATTTTGTCAAAGACTTTCTCTGCATCTATTGAGATAATCATATGTTTTTATTTTTCAATTTGTCAATGTGATGAATTACATTGATTGATTTGTAAATATTGAAGAATTCTTGCATCCCTGGGATAAAGCCCACTTGGTCATAGTGTATGATCTTTTTAATGTGTTGTTGGATTCTGATTGCTAGAATTTTGTTGAGGATTTTTACATATATGTTCATCAGTGATATTGGCCTGTAGTTTTCCTTTTTTGTGGCCTCTTTGTCAGGTTTTGGTATTAGGGTGATGGAGGCCTCTTAGAATGAGTTTGGAAGTTTCCCTTCCTCTACAATTTTCTGGAAGAGTTTGAGTAGGATAGGTATTAGCACTTCTCTAAATTTTTGGGAAATACAAAAAACCTCGAATAGCCAAAATAATCCTGAGAAAGAAGAACGGAACTGGAGGAATAAACCTGCCTGACTTCAGACTTTACTACAAAGCCACAGTCTTCAAGACAGTATGGTACTGGCACAAAGAAAGAAATATAGATCAATCGAACAAAATAGAAAGCCCAGAGATAAATCCACACACCTATGGACACCTTATCTTTGACAAAGGAGGCAAGAATATACAATGGATTAAAGACAGTCTCTTTAACAAGTGGTGCTGGGAAAACTGGTCAACCACTTGTAAAAGAATGAAACTAGAACAGTTTCTAACATCATACACAAAAATAAACTCAAAATGGATTAAAGATCTAAATGTAAGACCAGAAACTATAAAACTCCTAGAGGAGAACATAGACAAAACACTCTCCAACATACATCACAGCAGGATCCTCTATGACCCACCTCTGAGAATATTGTAAATAAAAGCAAAAATAAACAAATCGGACCTAATTAAAATTAAAGGCTTCTGCAAAACAAAGGAAACTATAAGCAACGTGAAAAGACAGCTTTCAGGATGGGAGAAATAATAGTAATGAAGCAATTGACAAACAACTACTCTCAAAAATATACAAGCAGCTCCTACAGCTCAATTCCAGAAAAATAAACAACCCAATCAAAAAATGGGCCAAAGAACTAAATAGACATTTCTCCAAAGAAGACATACAGATGGCTAACAAACACATGAAAAGATGCTCAACATCATTCATTATCAGAGAAACACAAATCAAAACCACAGTGAGGTACCATTTCAAGCCAGTCAGAATGGCTGTGATCCAAAAGTCTACAAGCAGTAAATGCTGGAGATGTTGCAGAGAAAAGGGAACCCTGTTACACTGTTGGTGGGAATGCAAACTAGTACAGCCACTATGGAGAACAGTGTGGAGATTCCTTAATAAACTGGAACTAGAACTGCCTTATGACCCAGCAATTACACTGCTGGGCATACACACTGAGGAAACTAGAATTGAAAGAGACACGTGTACCCCAATGTTCATTGCAGCACTGCTTATAATAGCCAGGACATGGAAGCAACCTAGATGCCCATCAGCAGATGAATGGATAAGAAAGCAGTGGTACATACACACAATGGAGTATTACTCAGCCATTAAAAAGAATACATTTGAATCAGTTCTAATGAGGTGGATGATACTGGAGCCTATTATACAGAGTGAAGTAAGCCAGAAAGGAAAACATCAATACAATATACTAAAGCATATATATGGAATTTAGAAAGATGGTAATGATAATCCTGTATGCAAGACAGCAAAAGAGACACAGATGTATAGAACAATCTTTTGTACTCTGTGGGAGAGGGCGAGGGCAGGGTGATTTGGGAGAATGGTATTGAAACATGTATAATATCATATATGAAATAAATCACCAGTCCAGGTTTGATGCATGATACTGGATGCTTGAGGCTGGTGTGCTGAGATGACCCAGAGGGATGGTATGGGGAGGGAGGAGGGAGGGGGGTTCAGGATGGGGAACACGTGTATACCTGTGGCAGATTCATGTTGCTGTATGGCAAAACCAATACAATATTGTAAAGTAATTAACCTCCAATTAAAATAAATAAATTTATATTTAAAAAATTCAACATTAATAAATACATTTAGCAAAAAAAATAAAAATACACACTAAATGTCCATTTTTCAAGAAAGTTTTTTTTTCATCCACAATAAGAAACTTGGTGCTATCCCTGACTGCATAAAATCAAGACGAATAAATCTGCTAAAGAGACATCAGCATTTATTTCAGGAGTTAGTGGTTAATTTGGGAAGACTGACCCTCTCCAGAGTTGATGTTAAATATAGGCAGCAGCTGCATAAGTTGTATTTGCAATGTCATTCCATGAAATCATACATTTTATTTAAATAAAGTGACACTTCATCTACATTATTTTCATTTATTTTCAAATCTAAGTTTTCCCCTGCATATAGACAGCATTACACAATGACTATTAGTTTATTTTCTCTATCTACAGAAGAAAAATTTGCAAGTAGATAAATACAAGCTTTTATATTAGTGAGATCAGATTCTTGGACAACATATTAAAAAGCAGAGACATTACTTTGCCTGCAAAGGTCCATATAGTCAAAACTATGGTTTTTCTAGTAGTCATGTAAGGATATGAGTTGAACCATAAAGAAGCTTGAGCACCAAAGAATTGATGCTTTTGAAATGTGGTGTTGGAGAAGACTGTTGAGAGTCCTTCCAGGATCAAATCACTCAATCCTAAAGGAAATCAATCCTGAATATTCATTGGAAGAACTGATGCTAAAACTGCAGCTCCAATATTTTGGCTACCTGATGTGAAGAGCCAACTGATTAGAAAACACTTTGTTGCTGGGAAAGACTGAAGGCAGGAGAAAAGGGGATGACAGATGATGAGATGGTTGGATGGCATAGGAGACAGGAAGAATAAAAGAAAAGCAGACTTGGCAAGGGCCACAAAAGAAATTTATAATTTTTGATAAACTGGATGCTATAAGGCATGAGACTCTTGGAACAAGTCCAGAGGGAACAGTTCATAATCTTAAAAACATGATATGATCCAGGGGTCAGAAAACCGACCCCAGACTGTTTCTCAACTGGCGTCTCAGAGTCACATGTTTTACGTATCTGGTGGAAAATCTATAGATAAGACTATTAGTCTTAGTTATGATTTGTTATTGATTACTGTTTCTTAGTTACTCAGTGGTTAATGATCACTTTGTTCTTTGGCCCTGAAGACCCCAAGAGTTATAGTTTAACTCCCCACATATTTTTTCCTTCATGGCTGAAAGTATAACAAAGCTAGCTTGAATTCAGTTTCAGCACCTTCACCTTGGAGCCCTTGGGTGTTGGTCCCACGATCCTCGCTTTTCTCTGAATTCTTGTGTCTTGTTTCTCTTTCTCTCACCATATTACACTTTCAGAAACCCTGCTTGTCAAGCAGGTCTCGACAGGATGTGATCACTGATTCAATGGATATGAATTTTAGGAAGCTCCGGGAGATGGTGAAAGACAGGGAAGCCTGGTATGCTGCAGTTCATGGGGTCACAAAGAGTTGGACATGACTGAGCAACTAAGCAACAACAACAATATCGAAGATAAAAAAATTATTATATTACAAATTTTTGATAAGGCAAAGCTTTTCATTAGAAAATTTCTTAATTAAGAAACCAAAGATATATTTTTAGTAGATAGTAAAACAAATTCTACTTATAATTATTTCCAAAAATGTTGTTAAATTCTAAAATCAAAATAAAAACTGTAGTTGTATTTAAACATGGATAGACTTACTGAAATATAAATTTTTGTTAAAAGATGATGTTGAATGTTAAACAGTACATCAGCATGGTGGTAATACTTTGTATGTGGTTCATCATTAATTGGAGTTTAAAAATGTTTGAACATTTCAAAACATATATTTAAAATCAGACTAAGTGTCCTAAAATTGTGTTAGACTTTTCAACAGTAAACCCTTTAAATTGTAGTTCCATAATGTTCAATAACAGTTGAAATATTTAATCAAGCATTCTTCAAATGGAGCACAAAAATGTCAGCATTTTAAGCTTTCAGGAAATTGCACTAACAGGAAAAAAATGTGTGCAACAGAATGGTATTGGGATGAACCACTACAAAGACAAGGGAAGAAAGGAATAAATCAAAGCAAAGGTAACGCATTCAATCAAATTTGCCTTTGAAATTTTATATTCATACTTTGAAATACCTCAAATCCAGAGAATGTGCTTTAGTGGAGCTGCTAATTTATTTAAAAATAATTGAAAATGCTCCTTGGAAAAGTATATTTGAAATGAGAAAGAGCATCGAAATAATAACATTATAGGATAAGTTGCTTTTATCTTTCATTATTCAGGACAATTATTCAGCTAGAGATCACACACATAGCAATGCATATTCAAACCTCATGTATTTAGACATTCACTTATAATACACACATGGATATGCTTACCTGCATTTTCAAATAAGCACATTTTTTATGCAGATATGTACTTGTATTAATATATTTATGCAAGCATAACATTTATATGTGGTGCTGCATGTATATATATATGTATAAGTTTGTGTGTATATATAGAGAAATACCTTCAAAAATAAGAAAACTTTATTCCTTTATTTTGGTCACTTGATATGATCTAATATACAACCAAATATAAGTATCTGGAAAGACTCCTCCATCTTTGCACATGTGTTCAGCTTTTCCCAAAGTCTATTTTCTAGATGAAAACATTGAATATTCTGCTATAACTTGAGTCAGATTTATATAGGATAATTTCAAGAATGTTTCTTGTTCTTTCATAACTCTAAATTTTATTTAGCATTTTTTCATACATGCTTATTGGGAAGCATATCATGAACGTTCTTGAAACTTCACTGTGTCCATTCCTTCCACCATTCTCAAAGCCAGCCACTTAGGACTATACCAGAAATCATCAGCTTTGTGTTTAATTGTGCTTGAAAAGAATGCTTTACAAGATTCTTTTGTATTGTTATTTTGGGGCACATACTTATGATATGCTTATTATCTTGCCTTAAATATGGTGATACTTAAATATTTTAGTCTTCTACTGCTATTGTCAATTTTACATTTAAGAGATCCTTGTGTTGGTGATGGAGAAGACAAAGAAATTTCTAAGTGAGTCTCATCTTGTTTCATCCAAAATACTGATTATCAAACAAAGGGTGATTTTAGTCTCTCCATGAAAAATTAGCAAATAAAATGTGTCTTATCTCAAAGATCTTATTAGCAAAAAACTCCTAATCAAGTTTATTTTAAAATATTTGAAGCTACTTTATAAAATAATGATTAAAAGTTAGGATATACCAATGGTAAGATTAATCAAATATATTGATAATGGAAAATTAATCCATTAAAAACTATTTCAGTCTGTTTATTGTTATATGAAAAATTATAGTCAAATTGTAGTCATATACTTGGCAGAGTCTGAACTTTCCAATTACTACTGACTTGTTTACCAGTTCAGACTCACTCAAAGCTGTCAAAATCAAAATAAAATCAAATGACTGATTCATGTCAATGTATGGCAAAAACCATTACAATATTATAAAGTAATTAGACTCCAATTAAAATAAATAAATAAATAAAACAAAGTCAAATGAATCCTATACTCTCTCACATTCAGAAAAACAGAGGAATTTTAGAAGGTTCCCAAAAATGCTTGATAAACATCTCCTGTGTACCATACATGGTGTTAAACTCTGAGGGCACAAGCACCCATGTGAAATGTCTTCTCTTTTGGTCTAGTTGAGCAGTCTGATGGAGAAAACAGACATACAAGCAAATTGAAACACAATATGAAAGCACTAAAAAGTAGGCATAAACTTCTGTTTTGTAAAACAATCCTTTGTTGAAAATCCTTTCTTTTCCAGAAAATATTTAAGTACTCTTCATGGACTATTATCTTTGCATGAGTTAAAGATAGAGGGAAAAACAGACTGGAAAAGATAACCCAAGTAGCCCTTCAGATGTATTCAACTAAAAAGCCATTAAGCCAGGTGATAAAAATGAAGAAACAATTTTATTTTTTTTGCTCAATTCCCACATGCAATTGCTTTTACATTATTTTGTTTTTCTACTTCATGCTCTTTTCTGTCTCTGCCTTTATGTCTACTTGTAACATATACTTCACAGCTTCATCCAGTTCTTTTGTATTTTGAAAAGGCAACACAGAGTGTGACTTGTTGAGGGTTTTATAAAATTTAAGCATACTCTAATCATGAATGACAATTATTTTTCCATTAGGTAAAATGGGTATTCTTAAAACGAAATGTCTTTTAGGTGTGAAAAGCAAAATAACACTTAGTGATGTAATTTATTAGACCTCAGTTCATAGAAAAGTTAATTTGCATTGTGCTTTAGAAAATATAAGAGTGAACAAAAGTGTGCATATGTTAAATGAAAGAATACTTAATTAAACTCACCAAAATGAGAGTCTTGATGAATTAACGCATTCTAGTATTCAACTATTTAGAAACAATTGCTGAGTTTTCAATATGTTTAGTAGGTTCATCTGTTTAACTTTCCACATTAATATTATTAGCCATGAAATGACTAGAATTAGACTCCTGATGGTCACTGAGGAGTGGCTATGTTGATCTTTATTACCATTGTTATCTTTACAACACTTGAAGCAAAGCATGAGTTATAATCAACTTAATTACATTGTCCTCTGTGTGAAGGGAACAGCTTCATGTAAGCTTCTTAGATTCAGTGCCAGGTATAGACAACTATGTTTGATATCTTAGTCTACGGGACACTGAAGTAACAACTGACTTCAAACCAACCAAAATGAATGTCTGTGGCAGTGCAATTGTGGCTCCTTTTCACAAAATTATTTCTCACATATTTAGTTTCTTTATTGAATTTGCTTCCCCTGGGCTCCAAAATCACTGCAGATGGTGACTGCAGCCATGAAATTAAAAGATGCTTACTCCTTGGAAGAAAAGTTATGACCAATCTAGACAGTATATGCAAAAGCAGAGACATTACTTTGCCGACTAAGGTCTGTCTAGTCAAGGCTATGGTTTTTCTTGTGGTCATGTATGGATGTGCAACTTGGACTGTGAAGAAGGCTGAGCGCTGAAGAATTGATGCTTTTGAACTGTGGTGTTGGAGAAGACTCTTTAGAGTCCCTTGGACTGCAAGGAGATCCAACCAGTCGATTCTGAAGGAAATCAACCCTGGGATTTCTTTGGAAGGAATGATGCTAAAGCTGAAGCTCCAGTACTTTGGCCACCTCATGCAAAGAGTTGACTCATTGGAAAAGACTCTGATGCTGGGAGGGATTGGGGGCAGGAAGAGAAGGGGACGACTGAGGATGAGATGGCTGGATGGCATCACGGACTCGATGGACGTGAGTCTGAGTGAACTCTGGGAGATAGTGATGGACTGGGAGGCCTGGCGTGCTGCAATTCATGAGGTCGCAGAGTCGGACACGACTGAGCGACTGAACTGAACTAAACGGAACTGGAGATATGGTGTCTCCTGGAAGACTGACATGGCAGCTCTCCCATTCATGATTAATTGGGTAAAGCCAGTCACATTTTCAAATGGAATTTGTCTCCAATAAGCAAGGGTCAGTAGGAAGGAGCAGTAAATATTTCATCAATAGTCTGTTCTTTCTCAGGGGCAAAGAGTAGAAAATATCTGGTTGGCCCTTGTGCATCTTTGTGTCATAGTCCAGTCTCTCCTGGAAGAACTATCATTTTTAACCTATTAAATTACTCTATTCATTTACTGTGGATTTGTCTTTAGTTTTATAATTATCTATTCCACTCTACTTTTGCAAATATTTTGAAAAAATTCTTTAAAATGTATAATCTTTTAACAAAAAGCTTACATTTTAATTTCCCTTTTATAAAAATAAAATCTACATTTTACTTCAAACCTTACTCCCACTTTTACATTGAGTAACAAATATTCAGCATACAAAACTTTACTCCTCCTTCCAATACTATGTATTACCACAAAAATCAATGTTAGAATTATTTTAAGCAATCTGAACATGGCTTTTCAATTATCTTAAGATAATATTTCAAGTGACCATATCAATCAGGTGAGGTTAGCACTCAAGAAGTAGACTTTTTATCTTCCTTGCTTATGTTCTTAGTATCAATTAAAACAAACAAACAAAATCTTTTCACAACTCTCTCCATCACTACTTCTTGCCTTCTAGTGAACTAGACTACATCCCTATTATCCTCCCTTCCCCTGGGCCCAGTCACTTCTAGTCCTAAACTCATTCTTTGTTCTCAATCCACATTGCATGTATGACCTTGCTTGCTTCTCCAGTAAGCTGAACTCCTTGATCAGTAGCTTTCCCTGGACTCAAATTTGCATGGGACTAGGAGTAGGGAAGGTACATACTGTCCACTGCTTCTGTCTCAGCGCAGGGTCTTCTACTACACTAACTCCTCTGGCCTTCTCTCTATGCTTCACCCATCTTTACATAGAGAGTAAGAGTGAATTATTCCTGAAACAATATAAGATAATAAAATCTTTGAGTTATGTTTAAGAGAAAATACTGAGCATGCTTAGCTGAGTTTCTTCCCTTTTGGAAGCCAGCCATTTTATAGAGATTTTGCATAATAACCTACTGCCTGTCATATGGAAGGAAGTCTGCTTTTGAAAGGAAAGATGAGCAACTAGCTAATCAACTGTTCAGTGATGGGTAAGCATATCTAACTCAGGGATGAAATTGGCAATTTTGTTTGTTACAGAAGGAAAGTCATATTCTGCAATCACCTTCCATAGGAATTAAGGTGAGACTTTGTTTTTATTATTCATACTCCTGCACCCTTTTCTCAACTTGCTCCATTCTTGAGTAATAAAGCACGTGTTATTTATTTGAATTCCTTAAAACCTAACTCACAATATCTGTATCCTTTTTCCTGGCAGTAAGTTGCCCTGTAAATTTCAATTTCCTTCTTATATCTGGGTTGCTTAACATTTCTGGGAGAAATAATATAATAATCCACAGTTCTGTCCGTGGATATAATTGTTTCTTTATAATTTTTATAAAGAATTCCAAGGTGGCTCAGTGGTAAAGAATCCACCTGTCAATACAGGTGATACAGGAGATGTAAGTTTGATCCCTGGATCAGGATGACCCCCTGAAGGAGGAAATGGCAACCCACTCCAGTATTCTTGACGGGAAAATTCCATGGATAGAGGAGCCTGGTGGGCTACTGTCCATGAGGTCACAAAGAATTGGACACAACTTAGTGACAGCACACAGCACGTGCATGCACGCACACACACACACTCTTTATAAATCCCATATCAGCAAGACAATCAGTATTTAGTAGATTGGCTAGGAGAGGAGTTAAGAGCCTGCGCTCTAAGATGAACACTGCCTTGGCTCTTCTATATCCAACAAAGGGACTTTAGGTTGGGAGCATGCTACTTAAGGTCTCTCTGTCTCAGATTCCTCATTTGTAAACTTCAAATATTATAGCATTGACCTCATGCGATGGCAAAGTTTAAAATAACACATGCATAATGCTCAAAACAGTGTCTGGAAATAATGTCAGTTATTATAACCTTGGCAATTATTTTTTTGCGTGTTTTGTCCCTTGCCTAGTCCTTTCAGGACACATAACAGATATATTCTTCAATTTTGTCTTTCTTCATATGTATACTAAAGCTTTTTTCTTGAAGTGCTGTCTTGACCTAGTATTGAGGCCTTACCCCGAGGCTAGTCAGTTTTCCTTAAAGAGCTAATTGCGGCAGTCCACACTCAACCGCTTCTTTTATCAGTGTCTCGCATTTCCAGCCACAATACACCATTTCCAGTTGCCACTGGGCCTAGTATCAGACAAGTAGGGACAGACTCTATGGCTCAGAGCCTAAAAACTTATTCAGATTAGCCATAGGGTAGGGAGGCCTTGAAATCTAGCTAATGCTTCCTCACTTGCCAGGTATAAGCTATCCCCTGTAATCCCAGCTCACTATTACCATGTTCCCAAATTGTGTGACCCTTTACGGTACCTTTATCTCATTTGCAGCCATAAGTAATAGAGTTCTGCCTTCATCTTTCAGACTTTCAATGTGCTATGCTCCTTAAAGAATGTTTAAATCTTATAATGCTTATAGAGTGATATGCTCCTAATGTAAATGATAACATATGATATTTGTCTTTGTCTGACTTCACTCAGTATGACAAACCTAGATCCATCTACATTGCTTCAAATAGCATTATTATGTTCTTTTTTAAGGCTAAGAAATATTCCACTATATATATATATGTATATATATACATATATATATATGTACCATATCTTTTTTATCCATTCTCCTGCTGATGGACATTTAAGCCATTGCTATTCCTTTTTATGAATAGTACCTGCTAGGAACGTAGGGGTGCATGCATCTTTTTGAATTATGACTTTCTCCAGATAAATGCCAGGAGTGGGACTGCTGGATCATATGGTAATGCTATTTTTAGTTTTTTAAGGAACCTCCATACTGTTCTTCATAGTGGCCGTAACAATCTACATTCTCACCAACACTATAGGAAGGTTGCATTTACTCCACACCATCTCTAGCATGTATTGTTTGCAGTTTTTGATAATGGCCATTCTGATCAGTATGAGGGGATACCTCATTGTAGCTTTGATTTGCATATCTCTAACAAATAGGGAGGTTGAGTATCTTTCCATGTGCCTTTTAGCCACCTGTATGTCTTCCTTGGAGAAATGGCTATTTAGATCTTCCACCCAGTTTTTTTTTTTTTTTTTAGTTAGGTTTGGGAGTATTTGTTGTTGCTGTCGTTATTGTTTGCTTTTCTTTCTTTCTTTATTATTTTTTTAAGCTGCATGAGGTGTTTGTGTATATTGGAAATTAATCCCTTGTCAGTCACTTCATTTGCAAATAATTTCTCCCATTCTGAGGATTGTCTTTTTATTTTGCTAATGGTTTCTTTTACTCTATAAAAGCTTTTAAGTTTAGTTAGAGCCAGGTGTTTATTATTGTTTTCACTTTTATTACTGTAATATCCAAAAAAAATCTTTCTGTGTTCTGTGTCACAGAGTATTCTAAGTTCTCTTCTAAGAGTTTTATAGTATCCAGATTTAATTTAGGCCTTTAATCCATTTTGAGCTTATTTTTGTGTATGATGTTAGGGAGTGTTGTAATTTGACTCTTTTCACATGTAGCCGTCCAGTTTTCCCAGCACCACTTACTGAAGAAACTGTCTTTTCTCCATTGTATGTTCTTGCCTCTTTTGTCACAGATGAGGTGACCGTGGTGGGTAGGTTTATATTTGAACTTTCTATCCTGTTCTATCTACATTTGTATCTGTCTGTCTATATTTCTATCTGTCCACTCTCTATCTATATCTATCTGTTATATCTATATTTCTATCTGTCTATATTTCTGTCTGTCTATTTATATTTCTGGTTTTATGCCAGTACCATACTGTTTTGATTATTGTAGCTTTGTGGTATAGTCTGAAATCAGGTAGCCTGATTCCTACAGCTTTCTTTCTCAAGATTGCTTTGATTCTTCAGGGTTTTTTATGTTTCCATAGAAAGTATAAAAATGTTATTCTAATTCTGTGAAAAATGCCCAGCAAAAAGTCTCATCCAGCAAGACTTTAGCGGTTCTTCAGATGATCTAATGCACCTGGGACTGAGACACAACTTGAAAACAACTTTCTTGTAAGGTAAGACATGACTTCTGAAGTCAAGCTGACCAAACTTACCCCCAAGCCACCACTCTTTAACTGAGTGAGCTTGAGCAAGTGAGTTAATTTCTCCAACTAAAAGATAGGTTTAGACAATGAAATCAGTGTTTACTTGGGGAAGTCAAACTTTCATCACCTTCTCCCTTCCAGTGGTCTACTTCTGTTAATAGGACCAAAACATCAAAAACATCAGTGTTTTTGGAGTTGTATGGAATGTCTTTAACCATACCCACATCTTACAAGAATGTAAGTGTACCTACTGCTATAAAAATAAATTTCTACACCAAAAGTTATGTGATTAAGAATTACTCAGTCTGCAGTTGGTAGTGATATCTCAAAACATCAAGGCACAGAAAGAGAATTCTTGCAAAGTGAGACAAACTAAATTATTTTCTAACATAATGCCATTAAAAAAAATGACTTGAATACTTAACACTTCAAGATTTTAAAGACCTTCAAAGTGATTCTATGTTCTGGAAAGATATTTACAATATATTATTATATGAAAACTCAGATTAACAAAATAAACATTTTTAAAAAACACAGAGGACAACATGTTCCTCACTCTATGTCAACAGAAAGTGTTCTGCTCTCCTGAATTTAAAAGTGAATTGTCCAGTATATACTTCTGGGAAGTCTATTATGACACATTTTTTCTGAAGTCTCAAATCAAAACCAAATAAATTATCACCTTACATTTTAAAAGATGACTGTTATTTAAAAATAAAGAAAATAAGTGCTGACAAGGTTGTTGGGAAATTGTATACTATTGTAAGAGTATAAAGTGGTGCTGTCACTATGGAAAGCAATATGGAGATTGCTCAAGAACAAGAAGAACAAGAGCTACCATGTATAAATCCTCTATATGAAGCATAAGTAAACAGTATAATGATGGTTGCCAGGAAACAAGGGTAGGGAAATATGGGGAGTTGTTCAATTGGTATAAAGTTATGTTAATTAGTGCAGTTTTTTATTCCTGTTAAAGCTGGGGGAATGAAATAGTTTATCAAGGGAAAGGTGGTTTTTCTTGAAAGTTCTTTTCTTACACCAAGTTTGTACACTGGAATCACCAACAATAAGGGAATATGAGGTCAGCAGCTTTCATTCATATTTTGAAGAACATGTCACTTCCATAGTTAATAATAACCAAATACTTATATAATTACAGTTGGTGAAAAGTATAATCTGGAAATATTAGCCTTTACAGAAATGAATCTCTGAAATAGAGGCAATATTAAAGTGATGTTCTTTGATCAGTTACAACTTAACTTATATTTGCTATAAGAATTCTGGTTAACCAGGAAGGTTAACATATACAATGATGTATGAATTAGATTTTTTTTTCTCTGTTTGGGTACATTGTAGCACCACAGTATGGTATTCCATAACTAAAATTATATTTCAACTCACAATTAAAAAGTCAGAAAGTTTCCATTAAAACATTGAGTGGGAGATAAGGTGAAACTCTTTGTAAGGATAATGGTTTTATAGGGAAAATGCTTGAATTCAAGCTTCACATACCACCAGCTGTGGAGTCTTGAGTTAGTTACTCAGCCTCTCTGGAGCACATCTGTATTTAATTTGATAAGAGTGCCTTTCTCAAAAGATGGCTAAATGAGTTAATTGTTGTAAAGTCTTCAAAGAGAATCTGACATATTAAGCACTCTATAAGGCATCATTAAAAAACATAGCTTTTCTTTTTTGTGTGTTTTCTTGTTTGTCTTTGTATGCTCATCTGATTATTCTTATCTGTATACTGTACTATGAACTATGACAGATACTAGAGGAAACTTTTGGTTATTTTCTTGATTCTTTGTTAGTTTTGAACTTGCATATTTTATATTATGGTGGTAAAACTGATCTGAAATCTCAAATACCTCTATGATATCATTAGCATTCCCTCAAGTAAGCAGATGCCTTATATCTTAAAGCTGTAAGAAATATTAAAAATATGTCAGCATACATAATATTATTATTATTAAACCTTTTAATAAAAATTCTGAGTCAATTAAAATTAGTACATTAGCACTAAATAACCTAAGTATAATTTATTGCAGCAATATAGATATGAAGCAATTAACTTAAACTAACCAAACTATGCTAACAAGCTAAGCAACTAAATATTTGAAACATAACTGTTAAACTTAGTTAATAGAATTTTGACTAGAAAAAAATTTTTAATATTTTATTTTATATCTTAAATATTTTCAAGAGTCTCTTGATAATCTCCCTTACACTTTCATTCCAATATTCCTATATATATTTATGTTAAACTAGAGATTTAGTGAAAAAAAAAAACAGACATTTATCAATATCAACAGATATTTATCAATAGATAATTTTCCATTCAGATAATAAAATTAAAAATCCATTATGTTTCTAAAATTAAGTTATGGGAATGAATTCTTTTTACCCTTAGATATTCATTATCACAGTAACAGGGAGGGTTAGGATTTTAATAATTAAAACATTGCATGTGTCATCCCAAATAAACTCTGCTCATTGCTAAATTTTTAAGTGGTAGCAAGAGTAAGTAGTTTATATTCAATATTTAAGAGACTTGTTCTAAATGCTTTATTATTCTTCATTTAGAGTCATCATCCTAAGCAATTATGGTTAATTTTTCAGTACTGGTGTTTTATAGATGTTTTCTTCTGTAAACAATACAGAGCCCACTGACAGAGATCTGTGAAAGTGTATTTCAAAAGAAAAAATACAAACAAAAAAGATGTTCACAACTGATCTCCAATAAAGCACAGCAAAATGCAGAATTTAAAAGGGGTCATTAAAAACATTTTAGCACATTGAATACATTTAGCTCAATTTTCTAAGACACTTAGAAGAAATGGTTTTCTGTCAGAGAAGTAAAAATTCACAACCTAATTTATTATGTCTATTAGCTGAACTTTAACTTTTTTTTAATCCAAAATGAAGAGTAATTTCAAGGTAGCAATCCCTTTTATGTACTTGATTTGCTATCCAGAGGCTTCAGTGTACAAAGATGCTTAGATACAGACATATGCTACTTTAGAAGCTAAATAAATAGAAAATAAAGTTCAAATACAAATTAGAAAAGTGTTAATACTATTAAAGTTTAGAGAAATAATGTCATTTTGTTCAGAGTTCAAGGTGTCTCAAGCAGCATGGGAGAAAACCCTCTGAACTATTGGTCCTCATTGCTGATAGCTCTCTAGCTAATCCATGTATCCTTAAAGTGGGTTTCCAGTTTACTTCTGGGGAAATACACATTATCCACGGGTTCACAGTCATGGAGAGCCTTAAGGAAAGTCTAAACATATATGTGTTCTTCTTTAAAATGGTTGTATCTGACAATACCTACCTTTTGCCAATTTCCCATCTCTCCTCTCACTTTTGAGTGTCTCCTATCATACATACAGAAGTCCCATCTCACACCATCCCAAATCTATCTATGGTTCTTTGCTCTGAAGTTTAAAATATCTGCTTGTTTTTGCAGAAAGAAAAAAAAAATGGAAGAGACATTTAGCTAAACGTTAAAAGAATGAGTCAACTGAACAAGTAGAATTAAGCACTAATTTGTACACCAGAATGGAAGCAGATCATCGTGGAATGTGTTAATTTAGAGCAACTAATATTCAATTCAGTCACTCAGTCATGTTCGATTCTCTGTGACACCCTAGTCTGTAGCACGCCAGGCCTCCCTGTTCATCACCAACTCCCGGAGTTTACCCAAACCCATGTCCATTGAGTCGCTCATGCCATCCAGCCATCTCATCCTCTGTCGTCTCCTTCTCCTTCCGCCCCCAATCTTTCCCAGCATTAGGGTCTTTTCCAATGAGTCAACTCTTTGCATGAGGTGGCCAAAGTATTGGAGTTTCAGGTTCATCATCAGTTCTTCCAATGAATATTCAAGACTGATTTCCTTTAGGATGGACTGGTTGGATCTCCTTGCAGTCCAAGGGACTCTCAAGAGTCTTCCTCAACACCTCAGTTCAGAAGAATCAATTCTTCAGAGCTCAGCTATCTTTATAGTCCAACTCCCACATCCATACATGATTACTGGAAAAAAGATAGCTTTGACTAGATGGACCTGTGTTGGTAAAGTAATGTCTCTGCTTTTTAATATGCTGTCTAGGTTGGACAGAATGTGGTCTGACAGTATGTGGTCTGAGAGAATGTAGTCCTCTGGAGAAGGGAGTGGCAAACCTTCAGTACTCTTGTCTTGAAAACTCCATGAACAGTATGAAAGGCAAAAAGATAGGACATTGAAAGATGAACTCCCCAGGTCGGTAGGTGCCCAATATGCTACTGGAGGTCAGTGGAGAAATAACTCCAGAAGGAATGAAGGGACAAAACCAAAGCAAAAACAACACCCAGGTGTGGATGTGACTGGTGATAGGAGCAAGGTCTGATGCTGTAAAGAGTAATATTGCATAGGAACCTGGAATGTTAGGTACATGAATCAAGGCAAATTGGAAGTGGTCAAACAAGAGATGGCGAGAGTAAATGTCAACATTCTAGGAATCAGCAAACTAAGATGGACTGGAATGGGTGAATTTAGCTCACATGGCTGTGGGCAGGAATCCCTTAGAAGAAATGCTGTAGCCATCATGGTCAACAAAAGAGTCCAAAATGCAGCAATTGGACCCAATCTCAAAAACGACAGATTGATCTCTGTTTCCAAGGCAAACCATTCAATTTCATGGTAATCCAAGTCTATGCCTCGAGCAGTAATGCTGAAGAAGCTGAAGTTGAATGGTTCTATGAAGAACTACAAGACCCTTTAGAACTAACACCCAATAAAGATGTCTTTTCATTATAAGGGACTGGAATGCAAAATCAGGAGGTCAGGAAACGCCTGGAGTAATAGGCAAATTTGTCCTTGGAGTATAGAATGAATCAGGGCAAATGCTAATTGAGTTTTGCCAAGACAACGCAGTGGTCATAGCAAACAACACAAGAGAAGACTCTACACATGGACATGACTAGATGGTCAACACCAAAATCAAATTGATTATATTCTTTGCAGCCAAAGATGGAGAAGCTCTAGAGAGTCAGCAAAAACAAGCCTGGTAAAACTGTGGCTCAGACCATGAACTCCTTATTGCCAAATTCAGACTTAAAGAAAGTGAGGAAAACCACTAGACCATTCAAGTATGACCTAAATCAAATCCCTTATGATTATACAGTCAAAGTGAGAAATAGGTTTAAGGGACTAAATCTGATAGAGTGCCTGATGAACTATGGATGGAGGTTCATGACATTGTACAGGAGACAGGGATCATGACCATTCCCAAGAAAAATAAATGCAAGAAAGCAAAATGGCTGTTTGAGGAGGCCTTATAAATAGCTGTGAAAAGAAGAGGAGCACAAAGCAAAGGAGAAAAGGAAAGGTATACACATTTGAATGCAGAGTTCCAAAGAATAGCAAGGAGAGACAAGAAAGCCTTCCTCAGTGATCAATGCAAAGAAATAGAGGAAAACAATAGAATGGGAAAGACTAGAGATCTCTTCAAGAAAATTAGAGATACCAAGGGAATATTTCATGCAAAGATGGGCTCAATAAAGGACAGAAATGGTAGGTACCTAACAGAAGCAGAAGATATTAGAAGAGGTGGCAAGTATATACAGAAGAAGTGCACACACAAAAAAAGATCTTCATGACCCAGATACTCTCGCTGTGTGATCACCCACACTCACCTTGTGCCAGACATCCTGGAATGTGAAGTCAAGTGGGCCTTAGAAAGCATCACTATGAACAAAGCTAGTGGAGGTGATGGAATTCCAGTTGAGCTATTTCAAATCCTAAAAGATGATGCAGTGAAAGTGCTGCACTCAATATGTCAGCAAATTTGGAAGACTCACCATTGGCCACAGGACTGGAAGAGATCAGATTAAGGAACATTAAAATAATAGGGTAATGAATTTGGATGTAATTTATTAGGCAGTGGGAGCTTATGTGTAATTTTGAGCATAGAAGTAAAATAAAGGAAAAACAGAGAGTAGAACACAAATTGGAATTACACATGCCTGCATTTCAGTCCCAACTGTTTTAATGGAAAAAACCTAGCTTCAATTTTCTCATACATAATACTGACTGCTAAATTATATTTGGGGAATTGATGTGAAAATTAGATGAAATACTGTATATAAATCACCTAGGTGCTAGACAGATTATTAAATTATTAATTATTAAATTTCAATGAATAGTAGCTATCCTAACAGTAAGTACTGTGGGGAACAGATTTATCTTTGAAGATACTTCACACAGAAACAGTTGATTAATAATATTAACTAGAGGCAATAAAATTCTGAGAAAGTCTGTTGCCATTGGATTGGGTAGTTGAATATGATAAAGGGATATTATAGACTAGAGATGGAAGCTCTTTAGAGTATGAGATGTCTATATGGATAATGGAGAGAAGAATGTGAGATTATACTGTCATTTTGAAATTTATTGCCTAGGAAATATTCCTGTCACACAATGGTAAGTAATTCAAGAAAAGAAATAGATTTAGGGAATAGATGATTTAGTTTAGAACCTGTTTATTTTGTGGTTGATTTCACAGTGTCAGTGAAATGCCCAGGAAACATGTGGAATTGAAGGGTTAGAAGAGAAATCAGAGCTCAAGATAATTTAGGGCAGTAGCTGTAAGGGAAGAAAACAATAACAATAACAACCACAAAAACTGGACAAGGAAATAAAAAGCAGAAGTTAAAATTAAAACTTTGCTTTGTGATTTTCTTAACCTTTTACAAAGTCCCCTAAGCTTCAATTTCATTTAAAAAATACGTTGTTTCAGATTATTATGAGACTTCCCTGGTGGCTCAGATGATAAAGCGTCTGCCTGCAATACAGGAGACCCAGGTTCAATCCCTTGGTTGGGAAGATCTCCTGGAGAAGGAAATGGCAACCAACTCCAGTATTCCTGCCTGGAGAATTCCAGGGACGGAGGAGCCTGGTAGGCTGCAGTCTATGGGGTCACAAAGGGTTGGACACGACTGAGCGACTTCACTTCAGATTATTATACCAAAGATGAATGATATATTGAATATTGAGTACTTTGTAATCTAAAATGCAATGTACAAGTAATAATGTTAAATAATTATTGAACTCTTATTAGCAGAATAAGCACACATGCATAGAGAAATAAATGGCTTGGGGCACAAAAAGCATAAGTAATATGTCAAAGTCCTCATGGTTTGGATGTGGTCAAGCTGGGCTAGATACTTAGATCAGGCTCCATAGGACTTGCATCAAACTACTACTGTTTTTCACTTTCAAGTTATCAAGTATTACATTAAAACTTTATTTTTGAAGAAAAGGTATTGTATCTAATTTATATTTGTATCCCCAGTACTTAGCAGATTTGTTCATTGTAATGACAAATGAATGTTCAACGAATTAATTGGTGTACATGGAGGTGATATATAAAGCCATAAAAAGTAAAGTATATCAAATGAATTGCATATGGAGAAGAGGAAAGGAGCAAAGGGAAATGAGAGAATAGGCTGAAGAAAGAAATCATTTAGGAATAGAAGTTTGTGTACTGTCAAGGTCTTTGTAGACCGGACCTGGGGACTGGAGTCGACGAGAAAAGGGATGCAGGGCACCCAAACCTCGAGTGAAACAAGGGTACTTTATTTGCAGAAATGCATGTTTAAATATTATCATACAAGGCAGCTTTAGGCATTAAAAATAATTGAGCAAAAACAAAGCCAAACAAATAAAAATCTTCAAAGGGCCGGAAAGCATTCAATATCTTGAGTAAGAGGGGCATAACTGAAAAGGTCACTGAAGGGAGTCACTGAAAGGAATCCAAGCAGGGGCCCTTTCTCATGATCTCAGTCCTGAGAACTGCGTGCAGCTCTGCTCATTCCTATTTTCCAGGAACTGACAAGGAATAGAGTCCTTGATAAACAGTACACAAAAGAAGAACATATTGGATCCCTTAAAGTTGAACGTCCCCTGACAGTGTACCTTCGTAGGAATCTGGCTTTTACCCTGATATTCACATTTGGGAAATCTACCCAGTAATAATTGGTCTCCTTTTTCACCTCTCATTCACTTTTCCCAAATAAAAGGAAGGATGATTATCTGATTATAAATTTGGGAGAAGAATTTTTTGAACATATTCACTTAAGAATCTTTGTCAAATCCTTCCTGATTCATAGTTTTTTAGAGATAAGTAATATAACTGGTTCAGAAGCCCTGAAATTTTTCACCTGCATCAGTAAATCTGTATATTTCAGAGGTTAAAATACCAAAGTCCACTGGAAATGTTTCTTCTAGGATATGATTTCTAATTTGGCTGCTGCTGCTGCTAAGTCGCTTCAGTCATGTCTGACTCTAGGCAAAAAGTTAATTTTTAATGTCTGTTTGCCTCTTGAGTCTGTGTCCAATTGATTCCAATTTAAGCATTGAAGAGAGATTATTTATTGGATCCTTTCAAACTCCAACTATATATATATATATATATATATATATATATATATATATATATATATATGTATGTATGTATGTATAATTGTTCTTGCCCACCATGATTGGAATCCATTCTTTAATGGCTGGATATCTCAGCTCCACAAAGTATTTCTGGCCTTCTTCCCCAAGAATGGTAATGTCATTTATCTAAACTTGCTTCTTACTTTGTGACTGTAATGATTTACCTCTCTAGAAGTACCTGACCTAATAAAGAGTAGTTACTTTAGCAAACCAGATCAGGTTTAAAGTCTTAGCCTCCTCTCATGATGGAGTTTCACAATTTCTGGGGAACTGACTAGGTCTGAAAGTATCTACAGGAACAGTTCAAAATAAAGATTATCTTTCCTATGCCAGCTTCCCTCATGGCTCAGACAGTAAAGGGTCTGCCTGCAATGCAGAAGACTCAGGTTTGATCCCTGGGTTGGGAAGATCCTTTGGAGAAGGAAGTGGCAACCCACTCCTTTCAACCCACACTTGCTTGGAAAATCCCATGGATGAAGGGGCCTTGTAGGTTACAGTCCATGGAGTCACAAAGAGTCAGACATGACTGAGTGACTTCACTTTCCTTTGTAGCTAAGGGAAAGACTAGAGATATATAGAAATTCAGAGGTTGAAGACTCATGTAGGATCTGACCACACTCCAATTAAAAAAATAATAATAATAATAAGACATGCAGGTTGTAAAACAAGAGTCACTGTCCAGAGCAAATATTTAAAAGATAATTGCCAAACCTGAATTTATTATGTTAATTGTATACATTAGGCACACAGACAGATTAAAAGTCTTAGCTCATTTCCCATTGTTTCATGCAGAGCATTCTAGAATATATTATAGCTCAAGACAATTATGAGATCTATGGAAACATTTGAGAAATAAGTATTATGAGAGATTTAGAAATAGAAACTAGTGGAGGAGGGAGTTGGATGTGAGAAAGCAGAAAGAAAATATGCATTATTTCTCTTTCAACTTGGATGCTGATAGAAAGAAGGATATTATAGGAATGAAAGAGATTTATATTTTAAGCAATATAACACCCATATAGAAAGATGAACTAATCATGTATGCACAACTTAATGAATTGCTAGAATAAATAGTGCCAGGTCAAGAAATATAGAATTGCTAGATCCCATTAATCTTTTCATGTTCTCTCTCAATCACTAACCCTTTCATCCTTTCCAAAGATAGTGATTATCTTTACTTCTGTTGAAATTGTTTATTTATATCTGCTTTTGAAGTTACCTATACATTAAATTATGGGCTTCCCAGGTGGCACCACTGGTAAAGAACTTACCTGCTACTGCAGGAGACTTCAGAGACAAAAACTCGATCACTGGGTCGAGAAGATCCCATGGAGAAGGTCATGGCAACTCACTCCAGTATTCTTGCCTAGAGAATCCCACAGACAGAGGAGCTTTGCAGGCTACAGTCCATATCATCACAAAGAGTTGGACATGAATGAAGTGATTGAGCATGCATGCATACATTAAATTATATCATGTATTCTTTTGCATATGACTACTCTAACATTTTTAAGTGTTTATATTGCTGTAGTTAAATAATCATCATTGCTGAATAACATTCCATTGTATTAATGTACACAATAAGGATTTATGCTTTCTGTTGGTAATGGCCAGTTCTGTTTATTATGAAATAAGTCCTGATAAAAATTGATCAAAATTTATGAATTTTAGTGTACATATAGAAGAACTTCTGTAGGATATATCTAGAAATGTATTTTTAGATCATTGTGTATGAATAGGTTCAAAAATAGAAGGGATTTATAGTTTCTTTCTCTATTCCAGATTAGTTGTACCAATTAGTTATGAAATCAATCCCTTCATGTAAACTCCACAGTTATTATCATGTAGATCTCTATTTTTCCCCCTAAAACTTTGAAGAATATTTGCAGACGTCATTATACTTTACCATGAATATGTATCTTCAAAGAATATGAATATCCTCCTATACAGCTAAAGTATTCCTATCACACATTTAATACAGTTAATAATACTTCCGAAATAAGAATATCAGTTTATATTTAAATCACCTCAAACACTTTACAAATGTACAATTTAAAGTTTTTGATTCAGAGTACTATCAAAGTTTTAGCATTCAATTTTGGTGTTCATATTGAAGGATATTCTCACTCTGTATAGAATTTTGAGCTGAAAATTTCTTTTTTCTTTAGGTACTTAAAGATATTATTCCACTGTCTTCTGGTTACCATAGTTTATGGTGATAAAGAGTAATTTGCATTGTTGGTGCCTCTTTGGTATGTGTCAGCCTCTGTTTTCAAGATTATCCTTTTATCTCTATTTTCCAGCAATATAACTATAATGTGCATAGGTTGGATATTATTTTATTTTATCCATGTTGGAGTCACTCAGATTTTTGAATCTGTAAATTATACCCTTCACAAAATTTGGGAAATTATTGGTCATTATTTCTTCAAATATTGTTTTGTACCATTCCCTCTTCTCCTCTTGGACTCCAAACTCCACAAAGTTTAGAGTTCTTAATATTGTCCCTCATTTATCTATGCATTTACTTAATTTTTAAAAATATTTCTGCTTCTTTTCTACATATCAGATGATTTCCCCAGATCTATCTTCAAGTTCAACATTTTTTTCTATTATCTCCATTCTATTAAGCTCCACTCTATTAAGCTCATCTTGTGAATTTTTTATTTCAATTACTGTACATTTTATAGTTAAATATTTCATTTATTTTGTTTATAATTTCTATCTTTCTGGTTAGTTTTCCAATTGTTGCATTCATTCTGAGCATATTTTTTCTTACCTTAGTTAGTATGGTACATTAACCACTTATCCCTTTCTGACAATTACCACATCTGAATAATCTTGGACTTGGTTTTCCTTTCCCAATAAAATTTGACATATTTTCTTGTTTTATTTTTTCTATGTTGAGTAATTTAGCTTTAATTTTAGTAATTAATTAAGTTAAGATTAATTTTAGCTTTCTATAAGTTTTACATACTTTGGTAGCAACTGGATTCTGATACTGTCATCTGAAGAGTGCTAATATTTTGTTTCAGCAAGCATTCATCTTGGAAGGATGGAAAACATTTATTTGAGATTAAAAATCAAAATTTAATCTTATAGTTTTTATATTTAGTGAGCTACTTGGAGTTTAACCTGAACATACATGTTTCAAGGGTTAGTCCAATATTTGATTTTATGTGTAGAAATTACTCTGCCCTCTGGTTTGCTCCCTTTAAAACTTTACTCTCTGGCATTTCAGGCCAGAAAGACTGAAGTTTTTCTGTCAGTTCACCTACTCCATATAGAACTGACTGTAAACTTTCCCTCAGATTAAAAGTCATAAAAATATGGGCATGGATAAAGTCATTCCATGCCCATTCTTTTGGATTGGTTTTCTATCTTTAAATATCATTCATGATAAATTTAGTGCCTTAGGCAGGAGACAGTTATTATATCACAGATGGGTCAATAGTCTGGTCATGTCTTCTACTCAAGGTCTCACAAATTTAAACTTAGTTATCAGCCAAGAAATATTTTCTTCTGGAGTGTGGTGTCTTCTTCTATCACTTGGGTTATTAGCCAAATTTTTTTTCTAGCAGTTGTAAGAGTGAAGGCCTCATTTACTCAACTAATGTCCTGAGGTATATATTTGGACAGTATTAATATTTTGCAAATCCAAATAAGTTTTTCTTTTTTTTAAATTTGAAGTATAAGAATTTCAGACAAACTATATAGGGCTTCCCTCATAGCTCAGTTGGTAAAGAATCTGTCTTCAACACAGGAGATATGGGTTCGACCCCTGAGAAAAGAAGATGAAGATCCCCTGGAGAAGGAAATAGCAACACACTGAAGTACTCCTGCCTCTTGAGAAACCTATGTGTAGGTCAAGTAGAAACAGTTAGAACTGGACATGGAAAAACAGACTGGTTCCAAATAGGAAAAAGAGTACATCGAGGCTGTATATTGTCACCCTGCTTATTTAACTTATATGCAGAGTACATCATGAGAAACGCTGGGCTGGAAGAAGCACAAGCTGGAATCAAGATTCCTGGGAGGAATATCAATAACCTCAGATATGCAGATGACACCACCCTTACGGCAGAAAGTGAAGAGGAGCTAAAAAGCCTCTTGATGAAAGTGAAAGAGGAGAGTGAAAAAGTTGACTTAAAGCTCAACATTCAGAAAACGAAGATCATGGCATCTGGTCCCATCACTTCATGGCAAATAGATGGGGAAACATTGTCATACTTTATTTTTGGGGGCTCCAAAATCACTGCAGATGGTGACTGCAGCCATGAAATTAAAAGACGCTTACTCTTTGGAAGAAAAGTTATGACCAACCTAGAGAGCATATTAAAAAGCAAAGACATTACTTTTCCAACAAAGGTCCGTCTAGTCAAGGCTATGGTTTTTCAAGTAGTCATGTATGGATGTGAGAGTTGGACTGTGAAGAAAGCTGAGCGCCGAAGAATTGACACTTTTGAACTGTGGTGTTGGAGAAGACTTTTGAGAGCCCCATGGACTGCAAGGAGATCCAACCAGTCTCTGAAGGAGATCAGTCCTGGGTGTTCTTTGGAAGGAATGATGCTAAAGCTGAAACTCCAGTACTTTGGCCACCTCACGTGAATAGTTGACTCACTGGAAAAGACTCTGATGCTGGGAGGGATTGGGAGCAGGAGGAGAAAGGGACGACAGAGGATGAGATGGCTGGTTGGCACCAAGACTCAATGGATGTGGGTTTGGGTGAACTCCGGGTGTTGGTGATGGACAGGGAGGCCTGGCGTGCTGCAATTCATGAGGTCGCAAAGAGTCGGACACAACTGAGCGACTGAACTGAACTGAACTGAAGTATTCTTGCCTGGAGAATCCCGTTCACAGAGGAGCCTGGAAGGCTACAGTCCATGAGGTTGCAAGTCAGACATGGCTTAGCGACTAAACCACAATCACCACATAGTGACTCAATTTTTTTCTAAATTATACTCAATACATTGTTACTCTAAATTTTGACTATATTCCTTGTACTGCATATAACATATTGTGACATTTATTTTATATACAGTAATTACAAATTCCTCTTAACGTCCTACCTCTATCTTGTATCTCCCTTCTTACCTCTCCCAATGGTAACCATTAGTCTGTTCTTTTTGTATATGAATCTGTTTCTGTTTTGTTATATTCATTCATCAGTTTTACTTTAAAAATTCCATATATAGTGATAGCATACAGTATTTATCTTCTCTATCTAACTTTTTTCAGTAAGTATAACACCCTCTGGGTCCATCCCTGTTATTGAAAATGGCAGAATTTCTTTACCTTTTTATGGGCGAATTTATACACACACACACACACACACACACACATGCACGCACACACACCATGTATGAAGAGAAAGTGAAAGTGAAGTCACTCAGTCATGTCCGATTCTTTGCGACCCCATGGACGGTAGCCTACCCACATATGAAAGAGTAAAGAAGACATGGTGTACTTTACTCTTTCATATGTGGGTTCAATGGCTTGGCTAGTATAAATAATGATGTCATAAATACTGTGGTGCATATATCTTTTGGAATTAGTATTTTCATTTTCCTTGCATATATATTTAAGAGTGGTTTGTTTCACTTCGGTTTATTTCCAAATGAAACTTTTTTTTTTTCAAAAGTACATTTTAAAATCAAGAACTTTGTTAAAGTTGAGTGGATTTTTGAAGGACTCAACTTCTTTCAACAAATTTGAGCTATGATGGCTGAATAACCACATAGTATAAAAGACATCATATTACTGTTTTAATCTTGACATATTTACTAATTTATTTTAGCAGTCTGGATTTTCTCTTTAAACTTTACTGTTAAAACTGAATCACCCATCTCTTAAATATTTATTATAAAAGAAAAATCAAAATTACTGAATTTTCCATAAATAAAAAGGTAATATCTTCAAAATTAATTGTGAAGAAATTTATAAAAGCAGCCCTTAAAATACTGAGATATGTTACATAAGGAAATTCAGATTAGTTTTTCTGATAAAATCACATCAAATAACAAAAGCTATCTAAAGCCTTTTCTTTTCCACTTTAGACTAATAGCATTATCATAACTTTGTTTGAAACAAAAATGACTTGAGCCAAAGCGCTACATTCTTTGTAAGTGCTCTTGCAGCTTTGTCATATAAATAAGTTTTTACCTGAAACACGCAGATGATGATTGGAGCTTGAGCTATACTAAGGTTTAGGATGGAACCTATGTACCATAATGGTGCAAGAAACAATAAAACTTTTACTGTCTATAGAAAGTAAAAGGACAGTGTAGTCATTATACCAGGTTTCACTGCCCATATGTCTGGAGTTATAGATGGACAAAATACATTCTATTTTGTTAATCAACTATTTTTTGAGGCTTTGGTTCTATGATACAAATATATGCTACTAGTCGATAGATGCAATTCATGTCAAACATTGAAAATATTGTAATGATGAACTTCAGAATTTTAAAAAATAGTCTAAAATTAAACAGAAATTACTTTAAATGGTTCAGGATTTGATTAGATCCAAGACTTACATATAAAATAGATTTTAGCTGTCCAGTTTACCTAGCAACACTATTGATGAGACTCTTTTCTTCATTTTATATTCTTGCCTCCTTTATCATAAATTAATTGACCATATATGTGTGAGTCTATATCTAGGTTTTTTATCCTGTTCCATTGATCTGTATGTCTGTTTTTCTGCCTATACCATACTGTTTTGTCTACTGTAGCTTTCTAGTATAATCTGAAGACAGGATTTTGATTACTTCAGCTCCATTCTTTTTTCTCTAGATTGTTGTGGCTATTTGTTGTTTTTTTTTTTAATAAATAAAAATAATAAAATATTTTGTTCTATTTCTGTAAAAAGTGACATTGGCAATTTGATAGAGGTTGCAGTGAATCTGTAGATTGCTTTGGATAGTATGGTTATTTTACAATATTGATTCTTCTAATCTATTAACATAATCTGTCTTTCCATCTGTTTGTGTTACCTTCTTTAACTTTCATCAACATTTAATAGTTTTCTTTTGCATCAAATTATATAATGAAATTAGACCATTCTGCAACACCATATACACAAAAAACTCAAAATAAATTAAATACCTAAATGTAAGACTGACTACTACAAAATTTCTAGAGGGAAACACAGGCATAACACACTTTGACATAAATCACAGCAATATTATTTTTGTATCTGTCTCCTAGATTAATGGAAATAAAAACAAAAATGTGAGCTTTTGAGGCCATTTTTTTTTCCAGCTCCCAAGTTGTGGGTTCAAGCCAAAACTAAAATGGTATGTGGGAAAAATCTTTAAAAAAAAAAAAAACCCAGTATTGAACCACAGACAATAACTGTATTATAATGTTTTTCCTCAATTTTTATAACATGTATTCACCTTCATATTATCTCAGCACCAAGATTTTATACAGGTTTTATTAAAATAAGTTTGAAACTGAAAGCAAAGCAATTATGATTTAAAACATTCAATTTATAATAACACTGTGATTTAAGTATCTTGAGACAGTAACAATCACTGTATTGGAGAAATATGACTTATCCTGAACATAAAAAAAAAGAAAGAAAAAAATAAGTATTTAGCTTCTTGTCATTTGAGTCTAATTATTTCCCCTGGCTATAATTTAGAATGATTTTTTTTTCCCGAACACTAATAATTAATTCAATTATTTCCCCACACATTTACAGAAATCCCAGCATCCCAAAGCCAGGTTTACCTGTCAAGTGTATTCAAACTGTATACTCTAAAACAGAGTTACTAATAGCTATGAAAAAAGGACCCTTAAGCCGAATTTATAGCCAGTACAATCAATACTAAATTAGATAAAATTTTGAAGTTATGGTTTTTTTTTTCTGTACTCTGTCCCTTTTAATTTTTTTCCAATGATACGATCTGTCACTGCAATTCTCTAAATTTTAACATTTATGAACCCTATCCCAAAACACGCTTCTAAATCTTTTATCTTCAAATTTTCTGTGTTGTGAAAACTCTATTCTATTAAAGTTCACAGAGATCTCTTCTATTTGTTCTTTCTTTCTTTCTTTCTTTCTTTCTTTCTTTCTTTCTTTCTTTCTTTCTTCCAGAAAAGATCCTTTGTGAAAGTTGTAAAAGTGCCAGAACATTTTCTTGCTGCCCTCTTGCTTCTGCACTATACATTAGGTTTCACAGTCTGAGGAATATTGGCCCTGAACCTGTGAAGCAGAGGCATTAATTAGTTGCAACCCCATGGACTGTATCCCACCAGGTTCCTCTGTCTATGGAATTCTCCAGGCAAGAATACTGGAGTGAGTTGCCATTCTCTGCTCTTTACCAGCTGAACTACCAGGAAAATCCCCCAAGGTAAATCAGTAGGTCTTAAATGATAAATGGTTTCAGTGTGTCTGCCCTCTGATGCCCTCTTGCAACACCTACCATCTTACTTGGGTTTCTCTTACCTTGGCAGTGGGGTATCTCTTCACGGCTTCTCCAGCCAAGTGCAGCTGCTGATCCTTACCTTGGATGAAGGGTATTTCCTCACCACCACCCTTCCTGACCTTCAACATGGGATAACTCTTCTAGGCCCTCCTGTGCCAGCGTAGCC
The DNA here is from genome assembly GCF_042477335.2 of Ovis canadensis. Taxonomy (NCBI): domain Eukaryota; kingdom Metazoa; phylum Chordata; class Mammalia; order Artiodactyla; family Bovidae; genus Ovis; species Ovis canadensis. The sequence continues at coordinate 115,246,698 of NC_091247.1, read as the reverse complement.
ACCGCTCCTTGGACGTGGGTTGCTGAAACCATACTCACAGAAAACTAGTCAATCTAATCACACTAGGACCACAGTCTTGTCTAACTCAATGAAACTAAGCCATGCCCGTGGGGAAACCCAACACGGGCGGGTCATGATGGAGAGGTATGACAGAATGTAGTCCACTGGAGAAGGGACTGGCAAACCACTTCAGTATTCTTGCCTTGAGAACTCCATGAACAGTATGAAAAGGCAAAATAATAGGATACTGAACGAGGAACTCCCTAGGTCAGTAGGTGCCCAATATGCTACTGGAGATCAGTGGACAAATAACTCCAGAAAGAATGAAGGGATGGAGCCAAAGAAGAGACAATATCCAGCTGTGGATGTCACTGGTGATAGAAACATAGTCCGATGCTGTAAAGAACAATAAGGCATAGGAACCTGGAATGTCAGGTCCATGAATCAAGGCAAATTGGAAGTGGTCAAAGAAGAGATGGCAAGAGTGAATGTCGACATTCTAGGAATCAGCAAACTAAAATGGACTGGAATGGGTGAATTTAACTCAGATGACCATTATATCTGTTTCTGTGGGCAGGAATCCCTCAGAGGAAATGAAGTAGCATTCATGGTCAACAAAAGAGTCTGAAATGCAGTACTTGGATACAATCTCAAAAACGAAAGAATGATCTCTGATCGTTTCCAAGGCAAACCATTCAATATCATCGTAATCCAAGTCTATGCCCCAACCAGTAATGCTGAAGAAGCTGAAGTTGAACGGTTCTATGAAGACCTACAAGATATTTTAGAACTAACACTCAAAAAAGTTGTCCTTTTCATTATAGGGGAATGGAATGCAAAAGTAGGAAGTCAAGAAACACCTGGAGAAACAGGCAAATTTGGCCTTGGAATGCAGAATGAAGCAGGGCAAAGACTAATAGAGTTTTGTGAAGAAAATGCACTGGTCATAGCAAACACCCTCTTCCAACAACACAAGAGAAGACTCTACACATGGACATCACCAGATGGTCAACACCAAAATCAGATTGATTATATTCTTTGAAGCCAAAGATGGAGAAGCTCTATACTGTCAACAAAAACAAGACCAGGAGCTGACTGTGGCTCAGATCATGAACTCCTTATTATCAAATTCAGACTCAAATTGAAGAAAGTAGGGAAAACCACTAGACCATTCAGGTATGACCCAAATCAAATCCGTTATGATTATACAGTGGAAGTGAGAAATAGATTCAAGGGCCTAGATCTGATAGATAGAGTGCCTGATGAACTATGGAATGAGGTTCGTGACATTGTACAGGAGACAGGGATCAAGACCATCACCATGGGAAAGAAATGCAAAAAAGCAAAATGGATCTCTGGGGAGGCCTTACAAATAGCTGTGAAAAGAAGAGAAGCAAAAAGCAAAGGAGAAAAGGAAAGATTTAAGTATCTGAATGCAGAGTTTTAAAGAACAGCGAGAAGAGATAAGAAAGCTTTCTTCAGAGATCAGTGCAAAGAAACAGAGGAAAACAACAGAATGGGAAAGATTAGAGGTCTCTTCAAGAAAATTAGAGATACCAAGGGAACATTTCATGGAAAGATGGGCTCGATAAAGGACAGAAATGGTATGGACCTAAGAGAAGCAGAAGATATTAAGAAGAAGTGGCAAGAACACACAGAAGAACTGTCCAAAAAAGATCCTCACGAACCAGATAATAATGATGGTGTGATCACTCATCTAGAGCCAGACATCCTGGAATGTGAAGTCAAGTGGGCCTTAGAAAGCATCACTATGAACAAAGCTAGTGGAGGTGATGAAATTCCAGTGGAGCTGTTTTAAATCCTGAAAGATGATGCTGTGAAAGTGATGCACTCAATATGCCAGCAAATTTAGAAAACTCAGCAGTGGCCACAGGCCCGGAAAAGGTCAGTTTTCATTCCAATCCCAAATAATAACAATGCCAAAGAACGCTCAAGCTACCACACAACTGTACTCATCTCACACACTAGTAATGTAATGCTCAAAATTCTCCAAGCCAGGCTTCAACAATATGTGAACCGTGAACTCCCTGATGTTCAAGATGGTTTTAGAAAAGGCAGAGGAACCATAGATCAAATTGCCAACATCCGCTGGATCATCAAAAAAGCAAGAGCGTTCCAGAAAAACATCTATTTCTGTTTTATTGACTATGCCAGAACCTTTGACTCTGTGGATCACAATAAACTGTGGAAAATTCTGAAAGAGATGGGAATACCAGACCTCCTGATCTGCCTCTTGAGAAACCTATATGCAGGTCAGGAAGCAACAGTTAGAACTGGACATGGAACAACAGACTGGTTCCAAATAGGAAAAGGAGTACATCAAAGCTGTATATTGTCACCCAGTTTATTTAACTTCTATGCAGAGTACATCATGAGAAACGCTGGACAGGAAGAAATACAAGCTGGAATCAAGATTGCCAGGAGAAATATCAATAACCTCAGATATGCAGATGACACCACCCTTAGGGCAGAAAGTGAAAAGGAACTAAAAAGGCTCTTGATGAAAGTGAAAAAGGAGCGTGAAAAAGTTGGCTTAAAGCTTAACATTCAGAAAACGAAGATCATGGCATCCAGTCCCATCACTTCATGGGAAATAGATGGGGAAACAGTGACTGACTTTATTTTTTTGGTCTCCATAATCACTGCAGATGGTGACTGCAGCCATGAAATTAAAAGATGCTTACTCCTTGGAAGGAAAGCTATGATCAACCTAGATAGCATATTCAAAAGCAGAGACATTACTTTGCCAACAAAGGTCCGTCTAGTCAAGGCTATGGTTTTTCTTTAGTCATGTATGGATTTGAGAGTTGGACTGTGTAGAAGGCTGAGCGCCAAAGAATTGATGCTTCTGAAGTGTGGTGTTGGAGAAGACTCTTGAGAGTCCCTTGGACTGCAAGGAGATCCAACAAGTCCGTTCTGAAGGAGATCAGCCCTGGGATTTCTTTGGAAGGAATGATGCTGAAGCTGAAACTCCAGTACTTTGGCCACCTCATACGAAGAGTTGACTCACTGGAACAGACTCTAATGCTGGGAGGGATTGTGGGCAGGAGGAGAAGGGGACGACAGAGGATGAGATGGCTTGATGGCATTACTGACTCAATGGACTTGAGTCTGAGTGAACTCTGGGAGTTGGTGATGGACAGGGAGGCCTGGCATGCTGCAATTCATGGGGTTGCAGAGAGTCGGACACAACTGAGCCACTGAACTGAAATTATAAATCCATTCAAATATTTTAATCTCCATAAGCCGTTGAGTCTCCTCTCTACATTAAACTGTAAGAGATGAGGTATTTCCATGTCACGCACAGTGGATTACCTTTTGACTTAAATTTCAACTAACCAAACAAGCCAACTGTTGTTGACCTTTCTAACTCCCTTTCCAACTGCAACATTAAATGTAGAGTCTCTGGGTAGTGGGTCTATATCAAAAAATTCAGCCAGATCCATTGTTATGTTCCTCCCATCATTATCCCATATGATTAATAAAACCATTCCCAACATATTCTCTGGATTTCCGTCTGTATAAATTTGAAAATTCAAGTAGTTCTTTTGGAGTGAAACATATTCCTCATGGATCATTATTCCTCATCTTTAGAGGCCTACTCTGCCTTCCCTGGTGGCTCAGATCTTAAAAACATTCCCTACAATACAGGAGACTCAGGTTCAATCTCTGAGTTGGAAAGATCCCCTGGAGGAAGGCATGGCAACAACCTCAGTATTCTTACTTGGAAAATTCTATGGGCAGAGTTGCCTGGCAGGCTGCAGTAGTCCGTAGGGTCACAAAGAGTCAGACAGAACTGAAGCAACTTAGCACGCATGCACACTGACTTGAATGGAGTTATAGGTACAGACATAAAAAGAAGTGGTCAGGGGTGGGCCCTCAGAAAAATCAGGATAGTTTTTCAAGGCAATGAACTAGTTCAAAAGTAGAAAAGGAGTACCTGAAGATTGTATATTGTCACCCTGGTTATTTAACTTCCAAGCAGTGTTCAGTTCAGTTCAGATCAGTCACTCAGCTGTGTCTGACTCTTTGCAAACACATGGAATGCAGCATGCTTCCCTATCCATCACCAAATACTGGAGTCTGCTAAAACTCATGTCTATTGAGTCAATGATGCCATCAAACCATCTTATCCTCTGTCATCCCCTTCTCCTCCTGCCTCCAATCTTTCCCAGCAATGGTCTCTTTCAATGAGTCACTTCTTCCCATCAAGTGGCCAAAGTATTTGAGCTTCAGCTTCAACATTAGTCCTTACAATGAATATCCAGGTCTGCTTTCCTTTAGGATTTACAGGTTGGATCTCTTTGCCGTCCAAGGGACTCTCAAGAATCTTTTCTAACACCACAGTTCAAAAGCATCAATTCTTCAGTTCTCAGTTTTCTTTATGTTTCAGCTTTCACATCTATACACGACTACTGGAAAAACCATACCTTTGACTAGACAGACCTTTGTTGGCAAAGTAATGTCTCTGCTTTTTAATATGCTGACTAGGTTTGTCATAGCTTTCCTTTCAAGGGGTTAGTGTCTCAATTTGATGGCTGCAGTCACCATCTGCAAGGATTTTGGAGCCCAAGAAAATAAAGGCCGTCACTGTTTCCATTGTTTCCCCATCTATTTGCCATGAAAAGATGGGACCAGATGCCATGTTTTTTTTTTTTGTTTTTTTTGAACTTTTTGAGTTTTTTGTTTAGTTTTAAGCTAGCTTTTCACTCTCCTCTTTCACTTTCATCAAGAAACTCTTGAGTTCCTCTTCACTTTCTACTATAAGGGTGGTCTCATCTACATCTTTGAGGTTATTTATATTTTTCCCAGCAATCTTGATTTCAGCTTGTGCTTCATCCAACCCTGGCATTTCACATGATGTACTCTGCATATAAGTTAAATAAGCAGGGTGACAATATATAGCCTTGACATACTTCTTTCTCAATTTGCAACTAGTTCATTTTCCCATGTCAAGTTCAACCTGTATGCAATGTACATCATGTGATATGCTGGGCTGGATGAAGCACAAGCTGGAGTCAAGATTGCCAGGGGAAACATCAATAACCTCAGATATGCAGATGTCACCACCCTTATGACAGAAAATGAAGAGGAAATAAAGAGCCCCTTGATGAAGGTGAAGGAACAGAGAGGAAAAGCTGGCTTAAAGTTCAGACTTTAAAAAATGAAGACCATGGTATCTGGTCCCATCACTTCATGGCAAATTGATGGGGAAATAATGGAACCAATGACAGATTTTATTTTCTTGGGCTCCAAAATCACTCCAGACAGTGACTGCATCTATGAAACTAAAAGACACTTGCTCCTTGGAAGGAAAGCTAGGAGAAACCTAGACAGCATATTAAAAGAAGAACATGAAAGTATTAGTTTCTCAGTCTTGTCTGAATCTTTGCAACCCTATGGACTGTAGCCTGCCAGGCTCCTCTTTCGATGGGGATTCTCGAGGCAAGAATATTGGAATAGGTTGCCATTCCCTTCTCCAAAGGACCTTCCTGAACCAGGGATCGAGCTCGAGTCTCCTGCATTGCAGACATTCTTGGCCATTTGAGCCACCAGGGAGGCTTTGCCAACAAAGATCTGTATGGTCAAAGCTATGATTTTTCCAGTAGTCATATACGGATGTGAGAGTTGGACTGTAAAGAATGCTGAGTGCCTAAGAAATAATGCTTTCAAATTGTGGTGTTGGAGAAGACTCTTGAGAGTCCCTTGGACAGCAAGGAGATCAGCTGCTGCTGCTGCTGCTGCTGCTGCTAAGTTGCTTCAGTCGTCTCTGACTCTGTGCGACCCCATAGACGGCAGCCCACTAGGCTCCTCTGTTCCTGGGAGTCTCCAGGCAAGAATACTGGAGTGGGTTGCCATTTCCTTCTCCAGTGCATGAAAGTGAAAAGTGAAAGTGAAGTTGCTCAGTCATGCCCGACTCCTAGCGACCCCATGGACTGCAGCCCACCAGGTTCCCTCATCCCTGGGATTCTCCAGGCAAGAGTAGTGTAGTGGGGTGCCATTGCCTTCTCTAGGAGATCAGCTAGTCAATCCTAAAGAAAATCAACCCTGAATGTTAATTGGAAGGACTGATGCTGAAGCTGAAGCTCCAGTACTTTGACCAGCTGATGAGAAGAGCCAAATAATTGGAAAAGAACCTGATACTGGAAAAGATTGAGGGCAGAAGGAGAAGGGGATGACACAGGATGAGATGGTTGGATGGCATCACTGACTCAATGGGCATGAGTTTCAGCAAGCTCCAGGAGATGGTGAAGGACAGGGAAGCCTGGTGTGCTGCAGTTCATGAGTCACAAAGAGTTGGACATGACTGACGGAATGAATTCAGCTGAACTTGCAAAGAAATAGTCTCAGGGAACCTTGTTTAGCAAGAATACAACCTCAGGTAATGCAGGATTAATCTCAGATGGGAGAAAGAAAGCTACTTCCACTGGAGATGGAGAGTATTCTCTTAATAGGGAGTAGAAAGTTTATTTCTTCTAGCAAAAGATTATCTGAATTTTGGGCTGCAGTGGCTGAGCTTTGTCAGGATATTTCCACATGTCCCATTCTGAATTGTAGGATTCAATTTTTTCTTTTCCAATTACTGCCCTCCCTTTAACAGTAGACATCCTTTGAAACTGTGAATTCAATTTGCATTGTAATTCCACCACTGGCAAGATGAAATTCTGGTTTTGGTTTACATTCATGTCAGTCCTGAGGCTTCAAGGAAATAAGATCTCTTTGTGTGTGTGTGTGCACGTGCTCAGTCATGGTCGATTCTTTGGGACCCCATGGACTATAGCCAGCTAGGCTTTTCTGCCCATGGAATTTTCCAGGCAAGAATCTGGAGAGGGTTGCCATTTCCTGTTCCAGGGGATCTTCCCAACCCAGGGACTGAACCCACATCTCCCTATGTCTCTTGCATCAGCAGGTGGGTAAGGTGGATATAAAATCTTTCAGGTTATGATAAGGTATTTCAGCTAAAAATTAGAATTCTTGAGCTCATTTTTTTTTCCTTCCATTTCATGACAGGAGGAACTAGTCAATATCATTATACTCTTTAGTTTGACTAAAGTATCTCAAAGTTTTATGTGCATGATCATCCATATCCTTGCTTCCTATAAGTGCTGGATTAAGAGTATCCAATGGTAATATCCTGTATATCTTACTGCCAGATAATGCCGTGGACTATTTTAGCTTTTTATTTTTTTAACTTACAGAAATAGAGTATTTAATGTCTTTAAATCTAATGAGATTAGACAGTCACTTTCAGATCCCTAGAATCAAATCAGAAGATTTATTAGTACCATTCTCTTCCTCTAGAATCAATCTTGGGATCAAAATTTGTATTGATCAGTGTTCTCAGAGAAACACACCAATAACATACATGTAGATTTGTAGGTAGATAAATATATAGTTATATAGGTAGGTAGGTATGTAAATAGATAGATAATAAGGTATTGGCTAATGTGGTTATGAAGGCTGGTATGTCCAAAGTTTAGAGTGTGGGTGAGTAGGCTGAAGAAGAGGGCTGCTAATTGTGTATTTCCAGTATGTAAGCCAATACACAGAGAAACAGGAATGCCAATGGGGCAACTCTATATCAAGAGCAGTATGCTATATAGTTTCTTCTTCCTCAGAGGAGACTAGACTTTTTTATTCTATTCAGTCCTTCTGTGGATGAAGGCCAGTCACATTACTAAAGACAATCTGCTTACTCAAAAATTATTGGTTTAAATGTTAACCTCATCCAAAACCACCCTCCATGTTGACATATAGAATTAACCATCACAGATGTAATAGCCACTTTTATATATCTCACACTCACTTCATCTTCCCAGTTTAGTCTCTGTATTCATTGCCTCAAGTATGTGGTATCCTAGGACTCACTCATAACTTACACCAATCTTTGTCCAAATGTGTTTCTATGAAATTTCATCCCTTTGTAATATTTTATATATTTTTATTCTTCGTGAATTTGTTAATGTTGTTGGTCACCTACAGACATATCTTTTCGTTTTCCAGTAAGGTCCTAAATTTATTTGTAAAAAGCCTGCCCTGATAGTCCAAGAGGAAATACATATTTAAACTCAATCATTATCTTGATACACTCATTTATTTCTTGAAATGTTCTATGCTGTAAGAATTCCTTGATATTTTGCTTTCTAGTTTTTGCTTTTACAGCTTTGATATGTTGCTCGCTAACTCCTTAGATTCTTTTTCTTTTCCTCAGAGTCATTTTCTTGATACTTTATTCTTCTTATTCGACAATTTTTCTTAAATGAGGTTGAGGTAAAGTATTGGAAGAACTGCATAAAGTATTCCAAAGTATTGCAATCTCAAAACAACAGAATGATCTCTATTTGTTTCCAAGGCAAACTATTCAATATCACAGTAATCCAAGTCTATGCCACAACCAGTAACGCTGAAGAAGCTGAAGTTGAATAATTCTATGAAGATCTACAAGACTTTCTAGAACTAACACTCAAAAAAGATGTTCTTTTCATTATAAGGGACTGGAATGCAAGTTTAGGAAGTCAAGAAATACCTGGAGTAACAGGCAAACTTGGCCTTGCAGTAAAGAATGAAGCAGGGCAACACTAATAGAGTTTTGCCAAAAGAACGTACTGGTCATAGCAAAGAGCCTTCCAACACCACAAGAGAAGACTCTACACATGGACACCACCAGATGGCCAATAGCAAAATCAGATTGATTATATTGTTTGCAGCCAAAGATCGAGAAGCTCTATAAAGTCAGCAAAAGCAAGATCGGGACCTGACTGTGGCTCAGATCATGAACTCCTTATTGCCAAATTCAGACTTAACTTGAAGAAAAAAGGGAAAACCACTAGACCATTCAGGTATGACATAAAACAGATCCCTTACAATTATACAGTGGAAGTGACAAATAGATTCAAGGGATTAGATGTGATTAACAGAGTGCCTGAAGAACTACAGACAGAGGTTGGTGAGATTCTACAGGAGGCTGGGATCAAGACCAACCACAAGAAAAATAAATGCAAATAGACAAGATGGTTGTCTGAGGAGGCCTTACAAATAGCTGTGAAAAGAAGAGAAGCAAAAGGAAAAGGAGAAAAGGAAAGACATATCCATTTGAATGCAAAGTTTCAAAGAATAGCAAGGAGACAAAAGAAAGCCTTCCTCGGTGGTCAAGGCAAAGAAATAGAGGAAAACAGTCGGATGGGAAAACTAGAGATCTTTAAAAAAAAAATAGAGATACCAAGGGTATATTCCATACAAAGATGGGCACAATAAAGGACAGAAATGATATGGACCTAACAGAGGCAGAAGGTATTAGGAAGAAGTGGCAAGAATACATAGAAGAACTATATAAAAATAATAATAATTAAAAAAAAACCCACATAAAACCTTGATGACCCAAATAATCATGATGGTGTGATCACTCACCTAGAATCAGACATCCTGGAATGGAAATTCAAGTGGGCCTTAGGAAGAATCACACAAACAAAGCTAGTGGAGGTCATGCGATTTCAGTGGAGCTATTTCAAATCTTAAAAGATGATTCTGTGAAAGTGTGACACTCAATTTGCCAGCAAATCTCGAAAACACAGCAGTGGCCACAGGACTGGAAATGGTCAGTTTTCATTTCAATCCCAAGAAAGGCAATGCCAAAGAATGTTCAAACTACTGCACAATTGCACTCATCTCACACGCTCATAAAGTAATGTTCAAAATTCTTCAAGCCAGGTTTCCACAGTACCTGAACCATGAGCTTCCTGATGTTCAAGCTGGATCTTGAAAAGGCAGAGGAACCAAAGAACAAATTGCCAACATCCACTGGATCATTGAAAAACCAAGAGAGTTCCAGGAAAACATCTACTTCTACTTAATTGACTATGCCAAAGCCTTTGACTGTGTGGATAACCAGAAACTGTGGAAAATTCTGAAAGAGATGGGAATACCAGACCACTTGACCTGCTTTTTGAGAAATCTGTATGCAGGTCAGGAAGGAACAGTTAAAAATAGACATAGAACAACAGACTGGTTCCAAATCAGGAGAGGGGTACATCAAGGCTGTATATTGTCACCTTGCTTATTTAACTTATATCCAAGAGTACATCTTGAGAAATGCTGGGCTGGATGAAGCACAAGATGGAATCAAGATTTCCAGGATAAATATCAATAACCTCAGATATGCAGTTGCCACCACTGTTATGGCAGAAAGTAAAGAGTAACTAAAAGATATCTTAATGAAAGTGAAAGACGAGAGTGAAAATGCTGACTTAAATTTCAACATTCAAAAAACTAAGATCATGGCATCTGGTCTCATCAGTTCAGTTCAGTTCATTCGTTCAGTCGTGTCTGACTATTTGCGACCCCATGAATCACAGCATGCCAGTCCTCCCTCTCCATCACCAACTCCCGGAGTTGACTCAAACTCACGTCCATCGAGTCGGTGATGCCATCCAGCCATCTCATCCTCTGTCATCCCCTTCTCCTTCTACCCCCAATGCCTCCCAGCATCAGGATCTTTTCCAGTGAATCAACTCTTTGCATGAGGTGGCCAAAATATTGGAGTTTCAGCTTCAACATCAGTCCCTCCAATGAACACCCAGGACCGATCTCCTTTAGGATAGACTGGGTGGATCTCTGTGCAGTCCAAGGGACGCTCAAGAGTCTTCTCCAACACCACAGTTCAAAAGCATCAATTCTTCGGCGCTCAGCCTTCTTCACAGTCCAACTCTCACATCCATACATGACCACAGGAAAAGCCATAGCCTTGACTATATGGACCTTTGTTGGCAAAGTAATATCACTGCTTTTCAATATTCTGTCTAGGTTGGTCCACAATGGTCCTTCCAAGGAGTAAGTGTCTTTTAATTTCATGGCTGCAGTCACCATCAGCAGTGATTTTGGAGCCCCCCAAAATAAAGTCTGACACTGTTTCCACTGTTTCCCCATCTATCTGCCATGAAGTGATGGGACCAGATGCCATAATCTTAGTTTTCTGAATGTTAGCTTTAAGCCAACTTTTCCACTCTCCTCTTTCACTTTCATCAAGAAGCTTTTTAGCTCCTCTTCACTTTCTGCCATAAGGGTGGTGTCATCTGCATATCTGAGGTGATTGATATTTCTCCTGGCAATCTCGATTCCAGGTTGTGCTTCTTCTAGCCTGGAATTTCTCATGATGTACTTTGCATATAAGTTAAATAAGCACAATATACAGCCTTGACGTACTCCTTTTCCTATTTGGAACTGGTCTTTTGTTCCATGTCCAGTTCTAACTGTTGCTTCCTGACCTGCTTATAGGTTTCTCAAGAGGCAGGTTAGGTGGTCTGGTATTCCCATCTCTTTCAGAATTTTCAAAAGTTTATTGCGGTCAACACAGTCAAAAGCCTTGGCATAGTCAATAAAGCAGAAATAGATGTTTTTCTGGAATGCTCTTGCTTTTTCAATGATCCTGCAGATGTTGGCAATTTGATCTATGCTTCCTCTGCCTTTCCTAAAACCAGCATGAACATCTGGAAGTTCACGGTTCATGTACTGCTGAAACCTGGCTTGGAGAATTTTGAGCCTTACTTTACTAGCTTGTGAGATGAGTGCAATTGTTTGGTAGTTTGAGCATTCTTTGGCATTACCTTTCTTTGGGATTGGAATGAAAACTGACCTTTTCCAGTCCTGTGGTAACTGCTGAGTTTTCCAAATGTGCTGGCATATTGAGTGCAGCACTTTCACAGCATCATCTTTCAGGATTTGAAATAGCTCCACTGGAATTCCATTAATTCCACTAGCTTTGTTCATAGTGATGCTTTCTAAGGCCCACTTGACTTCACATTCCATGATTCCTGGCTGTAGGTGAGTGATCACACAAACATGATTATCTGGGTCATGATGCTTTTTTTGTACAGTTTTTCTCTATATTCGTGCCACTTCTTCCTCTTTTTTAAAAAAATTAATTAATTATTTATTTTATTATTATTATTATTTTACTTTACAATACTGTATTGGTTGTGCCAAACATCAACATGAATCTGCCACGGGTGTACATAAGTTCCTACTCCTGAACCCCCCTCCTACCTCCCTCACCATAACATCCCTCTGGGTCATCCCAGTGCAGCAGCCCCAAGCATCGTGTATCCTGCATTGAACCTAAACTAGCGATTCGTTTCTTACATGATATTATACATGTTTCAATGCCATTCTCCCAAATCATCCCACCCTCTCCCTCTCCCTCGGAGTCCAAAAGTCTCTTCTGTACATCTGCATCTCTTTTGCTGTCTCGCATACAGGGTTATTGTTACCATCTTTCTAAATTCCATATATATGCGTTAGTATACTGTATTGGTGTTTTTCTTTCTGGCTTACTTCACTCTCTATAATCGGCTCCAGTTTCATCCACTTCATTAGAACTGATTCAAATGTATTCTTTCTGATGGCTGAGTAATACTCCATTGTGTATATGTACCACTGCTTTCTTTCTTTTTTTTTTTTAAGTTTTTTATTTTTTAAATTTTAATATCTTTAATTCTTACATGCGTTCCCAAAAATGAACCCCCCTCCCACCTCCCTCCCCATAACATCTCTCTGTGTCATCCCCATGCACCAGCCCCAAGCATGCTGCATCCTGCGTCAGACATAGACTGGCGATTCAATTCTTACATGATAGTATACATGTTAGAATGTCATTCTCCCAAATCATCCCACCCTCTCCCTCTCCCTCTGAGTCCAAAGGTCCGTTATACACATCTGTGTCTGTTTCCCTGTCTTGCATACAGGGTCGTCATTGCCATCTTCCTAAATTCCATATATATGTGTTAGTATACTGTATTGGTGTTTTTCTTTCTGGCTTACTTCACTCTGTATAATCGGCTCCAGTTTCATCCATCTCATCGGAACTGATTCAAATGAATTCTTTTTTACGGCTGAGTAATACTCCATTGTGTATATGTACAACGGCTTTCTTATCCATTCATCTGCTGATGGACATCTAGGTTGCTTCCATGTCCTGGCTATTATAAACAGTGCTGCGATGAACATTGGGGTACATGTGTCTCTTTCAATTCTGGTTTCCTCAGTGTGTATGCCCAGAAGTGGGATTGCTGGGTCATAAGGCAGTTCTATTTCCAGTTTATTAAAGAATCTCCATACTGTTCTCCATAGTGGCTGTACAAGTTTGCATTCCCACCAACAATGTAAGAGGGTTCCCTTTTCTCCACACCCTCTCCAGCATTTATTGCTTGTAGACTTTTGGATTGCAACCATTCTAACTGGTGTGAAATGGAACCTCATTGTGGCCTTGATTTGCATTTCTCTAATAATGAGTGATGTTGAGCATCTTTTCATGTGTTTGTTAGCCATCCGTATGTCTTCTTTGGAGAAATGTCTATTTAGATCTTTGGCCCATTTTTTGATTGGGTCGTTTATTTTTCTGGAATTGAGCTGCAGGAGTTGCTTGTATATTTTTGAGATTAGTTGTTTGTCAGTTGCTTCATTTGCTATTATTTTCTCCCATTCTGAAAGCTCGTTTCACGTCTCTTTAACAAGTGGTGTTGGGAAAACGGTCAACTACTTGTAAAAGAATGAAACTAGAACACTTTCTAACACCATATACAAAAATAAACTCAAAATGGATTAAAAATCTAAATGTAAGACCAGAAACTATCAAACTATGAGGAGAGTTCTCCTAGAGGAGAACATAGGCAAAACACTCTCTGCCACCTCTTCTTAATATCTTCTTCTGTTAGGTCCATACCATTTCTGTCCTTTGTTGAGCCCTTCTTTGCAAGAAATGTTCCCTTGGTATCTCTAATTTTCTTGAAGAGATATCTAGTCATTCCCATTCTGTTGTTTGCCTCTATTTCTTTGCATTTATCCCTGAGGAAGGCTTTCTCATCTCTCCTTGCTATTCGTTGGAATTCTGCATTCAGATGCTTATATCTTTCCTTTTCTCTTTTGCTTTTTGCTTCTCTTCTTTTCACAGCTACTTGTAAGGCCTCCTCAGACAGCCATTTTGCTTTTTTGCATTTTTTTTTTCCCATGGGGATGGTCTTGATCCCTGTCTCCTGTACAACATCACGAACCTCCGTCCATATATCATCAGGCACTCTGTCTCAGATATAGTCCCTTAAATCTGTTTCTCACTTCCACTGTATAATCATAAAGGATTTGTTTTAGGTGATACCTGAATGGTCTAGTGGTTTTACCTTTTTTCTTCAAGTTAAGTCTGAATTTGGCTATTGCCAAATAGGAGTTCATGATCTGAGCCACAGTCAGCTCCTGGTCTTGTTTTTGCTGACTGTGTAGAGCTTCTCCATCTTTGGCTGCAAACAATATAATCAATCTGATTTCTGTCTTGACCATCTGGTGATGTCCATGTGTAGAGTCTTCTCTTGTGTTGTTGGAAGAGGGTATTTGCTATGACCAGTGTGTTCTCTTAGCAAAACTTTATCACCATTTGCCCTGCCTCATTCCATATTCCAAGGCCAAATTTGCCTGTTACTCCAGGTGTTTCTTGACTTCCTACTTTTGCATTCTAGTCCCTTGTAATGAAAAGGACATCTTTTTGGGGTGTTAGTTCTAAAAGGTCTTGTAATTCTTCATAGAATCATTCAATGTCAGCCTCTTCAGCGTTGCTGGTTGGGGCATAGGCTTGGAAAACCATGATATTGAATGGTTTGCCTTGGAAATGAACAGAGATCATTCTGTTCTTTTTGAGATTGCATCCAATTACTGCATTTTGGACTCCTTTGTTGACCATGATGGCTACTCCATTTCTTCTAAGGGATTCCTGCCCATAGTAGTTGATATAATGGTCATCTGAATTAAATTCACCCACTGCAGTCCATTTTAGTTTGCTGATTCCTAGAATGTCGATGTTCACTCTTGCCATCTCCTATTTGATCACTTCCAATTTGCCTCGATTCATGGACCTGACATTCCAGGTTCCTATACAATATTGCTCTTTACAGCATCGGACCTTGCTTCTATCACCGGTCACATCCACAACTGGTTATTGTTTTTGCTTTGGCTCCATCCCTTCATTCTTTCTGGAGTTATTACTCCACTGATCTCCTGTAGCATACTGGGCACCTACCTATTCGGGAAGTTCCCCTTTCATTATCTTGTCATTTTGCCTTTTCATACTGTTCATGGGGTTCTCAAGGCAAGAAAACTGAAGTGGTTTGCCATTCCCTTCTCCAGTGGACCACATTCTGTCAGACCTCTCCATCATGACCCTCCCATCCTGGGTGGCCCCACATGGCATGGCTTAGTTTCATTGAGTTAGACAATGTCATCAATGTGGTCCATGTGATCAGATTGGCTAGTTTTCTATGATTATGGTTTCAGTGTGTCTGCCCTTTGATGCCCTCTCACAACACCTACCATTTTACTCGGGTTTCTCTTACCATGGACGTGGGGTATCTCTTCACGGCTGCTCCAGCAAAGCACAGCCACTGCTCCTTACTTTGGGGTATCTCCTCATGGCTGTTCCTCCTGACCTTGAATGTGGAGTAGCTCCTCTAGGCCCTCCTTTGCCCACTCAGCCCCTGTTCCTTGGACGTGGGGTTGCTGGTCCCATCACTTCATGACAAATAGATGTGGAAACAGAAAGAGGGACAGACTTTATTTTGGGGGGCTCCAAAATCACTGCAGATGGTGACTGCAGCAATGAAATTAAAAGACGCTTGCTCCTTGGAATAAAAGCAATGACAAAACTAGATAGTGTATTAAAAAGCAGAGACATCACTTTGTCAACAAAGGTCCATCTAGTCAAAGTTATTGTTTTTCCAGTAGTCATATATGGATGTGAAAGTTGGACTGTAAAGAAAGCTGAGTGCTGAAGAAATGATGCTTTTGAACTGTGGTGTTGGAGAAGACTCTTGAGAGTCCCTTGGACAGCCAAGAGTTCCAACCAGTCCATCGTAAAGGAGATCAGTCCTGAGTGTTCATTGGAAGGACTAATGCTAAAGCTGAAACTCCAGTACTTTGGCCACCTGGTGTGAAGAGTTGACTCATTTGAAAAGACCCTGATGCAGTGAAAGATTGAAGCCAGAAGGAGAAGGGGATGACAGAGGTTGATATGGTTGGATGGCATCACTGACTCAACGGACATGAGTTTGAGTATTCTCCAGGAGTTGGCTATGGACAGGGAGGCCTGGTGTGTTGCAGTCCATGGGGTCGACTGAACTGAACTGAACTGAAAGTATTATTATCTTTAAATAACTACCTAATAGTTTGTCCAGAGGTTACTTGTCATTTGCTTCAGAACATGGGCTAGTTTCCAATTTCTTTTTTTCTTTTCTATCTTAAAAGTGATTCAATAACTAGAATGTCACTAGCCTCCAAATCCATAGAGCTAGCTTAGCCAAGAATTTCATGTTATGAACAACACCCACTCTATTTTCTGGGTAGTATGACTACGGTTACTATTATTGGGGAAAATAAATATTTTCACAGCTCAGTTTTTATGCAGTTGTGGTGTACAGTAATGGAGAATATTGTGTGTGCATGTAATTGTGTATGTTTCTAAGTATACTGGAAATGTTTTACCTGTTCACAATGAGAATGACATAGTATGTTCTGCCCAAATAAGGCCATGACTTATTTACTCTCTTATAGTAATATTTCTTCTATCTCTCACTTTCTCTATTCATTGCCATGTGTCTTTGCTAACAGCTAGAAAGCTGACTTGGAAGTTGCCTCACTATAAAATCAAGCTTTGTAAGGCCTCATGGTAAATATTATACTTTCACTTGACTATTTTTTCTTCTTTGGTACCAGGGTAAGCATGGCAGATAATTTTCATCTTGAAAGACAATTCTCATTGTTTCACAGAAATTGCCTGGAGTGATACATTAAAAACAGTTCTAAGTTCAAATACGTGCTCTTTTGGAAATAATGCCATCAGTTAGCAATATTCCCCATGGGTAATAAGAGGAATGAATATTACATCTGTTATAGATTTTTCACCAAATTCCCTGAAACTGTCAAATGTTTTGTCACATATTTATCTGGCATATTTTTTTCTTGGTTGCTTCCAATGAAAATTATTAATCTAAATCTATTCAAAAATATTTACTAAATAGTCTCATGTTTTATTTATGTAATTTGTAAAATCCTTTATCTCAATTCTTGTTTTCAAGAAATCAAAACCAATATGGTTTCTCTCTTTTTGATCTCTACATTTGAAATTTATAGACAGTAGTTAAGATATATTTTCTGATAAACTTCAGGAAAAGAATATCGGTGTTGAGAGTAAAAAAAAAAAAAAATAGAGAATGAAAAACGAAGATATGCTCCTATCTTACAATATCTTGTACTAATTCTCAATTTTATTCCAGAATGACAATGCACACTGACATATCCATCCTGATCTTACTTTGACCTTATTGATATTACACTATATTAATAAAATTAAAGAAAATGTCTAGAATTATGCAAAATCACCAAAAAACAAACAAAAAAAATAACGTCTTTCAGAAAAGAGAAGTTTCTGTAACATCACAGTGATTTGAGGATCAAGGTGTTGACATCTGCTTGTACCTGGTATACCAATACACAAATAAGAATTTGCATTGGTATACCAGTTTACTTAGTCATCATACTAACCAGATTCCAGAAATTTTAGATAAAAAATTATAATTTTACAAGTCTCCTCTAGTTTTATCTACAACTCTCTAACCCAGAGAGTATTTCATTTGAACACCTATTAAATTTATAATCTGTGTCAATCTAAAACTTACATGTGGATTTGCTTCAATACATTTTTAGTTACATAATTTAGTTTCATTTCCCTGATCAGAGCCAAGGTGTCTCAGGGATATTTTAATTAGGTATTTATGAATAGCTGTCAATTTGTAACTAAGTCTTTCTAGGACATTTTTAGATGACTAGATGTCATCAGCATTGGTTCAAATTTATTTAAATCAATGTTATAGTTGATCACTCTTAAAATATGCCTACTCTTAAGAGTGCTTATTTGCACTGGCCAAACACCTTTCCTGAGTTAAGCTACTTGGGAAATAAAATAACTAGAGGGCTCCTTGATATAAATGGATTCTACATGAAAATATTATTATCATTTGTTTCCTGTGAAGTGACTGTTTATTATAAGTATAAGCAAGTCATACAGACTAAAATGTTTCTTTATATAGGCTGGTTATATGCACTTACCAATAGTTCCTTGACAATGACAAACCCAGTTTGCAGTCCAAGTTGTTCAACTCTATTATTTGAGAAACTTTAATATCTCACTGTTCATCCTGCCATAGTTTCTTATTATAATTCTCAATTTGCAGGTTATTTTTATTGAGGGAAAAAGATTAACAAGCTGAATCTAAACTGTCATTTGCTTCTGTTCCTTGTTCATATATTTCTAGAAATACATGCTTTATACTCTGTTATTTGCCAGTTAAATTTGAAAAGAAAATTTAATTTGTATCAGTGAAATGTATACTGAACAGTAAGAAAGTTTTAAAAGTTCTGAGATGGAATCATACTACAAATAAAAATTTTATAAAAGTTTTATGTGTTTTTTTTTCATTATATGGAAATCAATATAAGGTACATTTTATTTAGTTGTGGTTTAAAAAAAAAAGTAAATTATTTCTTTTAAAGACGCTAATAGTTATGTCCTAAATTATTTAGGTAGAGAGATTGTTACTTAAAAAATAGCCACTTTACTTTCTAAAAAAGAAATTTTCTTTTTTTGAAAAAGAAAACAAAAAAAATTACCTATTTTTTAATCTATGTTTTCAGATTATAACAATAGTTAAAATTCTTAAAAATCAAAATTGGAAATAAGTTTTTCATGATTTCAATGTAATTTATCATACTTTTTTACATTTTAAAAGAAGAAAAATATTAATAAATATATAAAAGCTTTATCTTTTAGGGTTATGATACAGAAAGACCATTATGTTTTCTCAACAATATGCATTATTTTTAGACCTTTGATTTCCTAAATTTTGACAACAAATTTCAGAGTTCCTCCTCATGTTTTACTGATCTTTTATATTTCTTTTCTAAATGTTTCTTTATATTTTAACAGATATCTAAGTGATTGAGAATGCATACAGCAGATCACTCAGTGCTGGTGATAACCTTGCCAAAATGCATGAAACAACTTTGCAACAATGACTCTGGGATCCCCTGGATTATAGCCTACCAGGCTCCTCCGTCTATGGAATTTTCCAGGCAAAGTACTGGAGTGGGTTGCCATTTCCTTCTCCAGGGCATTTTCCCAATGTGGGGATTGAACCCATGTCTTTCACATTGCAGGCAGATGCTATAAACTCTTAGCCACTAGGGAAGCCCATAAAACAACTTAAAAGTGCATTATTTGATAAAAACAAAAGGATGACAAGTACTATTATTTCCAACAGAGTATATGAAAATTAATCATTTTTATTTTATTCTTTAGAAATATAAGTTGAATGTATATACATTAATTTATATTAATGGACCTGGAATTAATGAATGGACTTGGAATGTTAGGTCCATGAATCAAGGCAAATTGAAAGTGGTCAAACAGGAGATGGCAAGAGAAAACATCGACATTCTAGAAATAAGCAAACTAAAATGGACTGGAATGCATGAATTTAACTCATGACCATAATATATATTACTGTGGGCAGGAATCCTTTTGAAGAAGTGCAGTAGCCATCATGGTCAACAAAAGAGTCCAAAATGCAGTACTTGGATGCAATCCCTGAAATGACAGAATCCTCATTGCCAAATTCAGACTTACATTTAATAAAGTGGGGAAAACCACTAGACCATTCAGGTATGCTCTAAATAAAATCCCTTATGATTATACAGTAGAAGTGAAAAATAGATTGAAGGGACTAGATCTGATAGACAGAGTACCTGATGAACTATAGACAGAGGTTCTTGACATTGTACAGGAGACAGGGATCAAGACCATCCCCATGAAAAAGAAATGCAAAAAAGCAAAATGTCTGTCTGAGAAGGGCTTAAAAATAGCTGTGAAAAGAAGAGAAGCAAAAAGAAAAGGAAAGATATACCCAATTAAATGCGGAGTTCCAGAGAATAGCAAGGCGAGATAAGAAAGTCTTCCTCAGCGATCAATGCAAAGAAATAGAGGAAAAGAACAGAATGATAAAGACTAGAGATCTCTTCAAGAAAATTAGAGATACCAAGGGAACATTTCTTGCAAAAACGGGCTCAATAAAGAACAGAAATGCTATGGACCTAACAGAAGCAGAAGATATTAAGAAGAGGTGGCAAGAATACACAGAAGAACTGTACAAAAAATATCTTCACGACCCTATAATCATGATGGAGTGTTCACTCACCTAGAGCCAGATCCTGGAATATGAAGTCAAGTGCACCTTAGGAAGCATCACTACAAACAAAGCTAGTGGAGGTGATGGAATTTCAGTGGAGCTATTTCAAACCCTGAATGATGATGCTGTGAAGTGCTGCACTAAATATGCCAACAAATTTGGAAAACTCAGCAGTGGCCACAGGACTGGAAAAGGTCAGTTTTCATTCTAATCTCAAAGAAAGGCAACACCAAAGATTGCTCAAACTACCACACAATTGCACTCATCTCACAAGCCTGTAAAGTAATGCTCAAAATTCTCCAAGCCAGGCTTGAGCAATATGTGAACCATGAACTTCCAGATGGTCAAGCTGGATTTTGAAAAGGCAGAGGAACCAGAGATCAAATTGCCAACATCTGCTGGATCATCAAAAAAAACAAAAGAGTTTCAGAAAAGCATCTATTTCTGCTTTACTGCCTTTGACTGTGTGAATCTAAAGAAACTGGAAAATTCTGAAAGAGATGAGAATATCAGACCACCTCACCTCCCTCTTGAAAACCTGAATGCAGGTCAGGAAGCAACAGTTAGAACTGGACATGGAACAACAGACTGACTCCAAATAGGTAAAGGAGTGTGTTAAGGCTGTATATTGCCATCCTGCTTATATAAATTCTATGCAGAGTACATCATGAGAAACGCTGGACTGGAAGAAGCACAAGCTGGAATCAAGATTCCCGGGAGGAATATCAATAACCTCAGATATGCAGATGACACCACCCTTATGGCAGAAAGTGAAGAGGAACTAAAGAGCTTCTTGATGAAAGTGAAAGAGGAGAGTGAAAATGTTGGCTTAAAGTTCAACATTCAGAAAATGAAGATCATAGCATCCGGTCCCATCACTTCATGGGAAATAGATGGGGAAACAGTGGAAACAGTGGCTAACTTTATTTGGCGGGCTCCAAAATCACTGCAGATGGTGATTGCAGCCATGAAATTAAAAGACGCTTACTCCCTGTAAGGAAATTTAAGACCAACTTCAACAGCATACTAAAAAGAAGAGACACTACTTTTTTAACAAAGGTGTGTCTAATCAAGCCTATGGTTTTTCGAATAGTCATGTATGGATGTGAGAGTTGGACTATATAGAAAGCTGAGTTCCCAAGAATTGATACTTTTGAACTGTGGTGTTGGAGAAGATTCTTGAGAGTCCCTTGGACTGCAAGGAGATCCAAACAGTCCATCCTAAAGGAGATCAGTCCTGGGTGTTCACTGGAAGGACTGATGTTGAAGCTGAAACTCCAATTCTTGGCCTCTTGAGGCAAAGAGCTGACTCATTGGAAAAGACCCTGATGCTGGGAAAGATTGAGGGCAGGAGGAGAAGGAGCTGACAGGGAATGAGATGGTTGAATGACATCGCTGACTCAATGGACATGAGTTTGGGTGAACTTCGGGAGTTGGTGATGGACAGGGAGGCCTGGCATTCTGCGGTTCATGGTGTTGCAAAGATTTGGACACGACTGAGTGACTGAATTGAACTGAACTGAACATTAATTGAAACTGGAAGTAATTATGTTTTTGTAGTCAACTGAAAGCAAACACATTATTCTCTATTGCACAGAAAAACTGAAGTAATTTATACAGTCTTTTCATTTGAAAGCTTTTCACTTACATTACTCATCTTATTTGAGCCCATCAATAATCTTTTCTGGAGAAAGGAAACACTACCCATTTCTGTATTCTAGCCTGGAGAATTTCATGAACTGTATAGTTCATGGGGTCACATAGAGTCAGACACGACTGAAAGACTTTCACTCATTCATAATAAAATTATGGAATTTTTCTAATATACACAAAAGTTGGAAGTATATTTTATTTTATTTTTTAATATAAATTTATTTATTTTAATTGGAGGTTAATTAATTCACATTATTGTATTGGTTTTGCCATACATCAACATGAATCCACCACAGTTATACACATGTGGAAGTATATTTTAATAAATCTGCAAATAACTAATATCACGTACTAGAATTAGTGATATTTTTAATCTTACAGTTTTAGTCTATTTCCTTCTTTTACCTTCCCTTTTGACTAAAATATACTATTTTAGCATACAATTAAAATACAAATTAATTAAAAATTTTCCTGCATGTTAAAGCTGTTACATGAAACTCATTATGGGGCACTTGTATCAGAGGTCTCCATATGTTGAGATATATTCTAAATACATAATTTGTGGTCAAAAAGTTATGATCAACCTAGGTAGCATATTGAAAAGCAGAGACATTACTTTGCCAAAAAAGGTCTGTCTAGTCAAGGCTATGGTTTTTCCAGTAGTCATGTATGGATGTGAGAGTTGGACTGTGAAAAAGGCTGAGTGCCATAGAATTGATGCTTTTGAACTGTGTGTTGGAGAAGACTCTTGAGAGTCCCTTAGACTGCAAGGAGGTCCAACCAGTCCATTCTACAGGAGATCAGCCCTAGGTGTTCTTTGGAAGGAATGATGCTAAAGCTGAAACTCCAGTATTTTGGCCACCTCATGAGAAGATTTGACTACTGGAAAAGACTCTGATGCTGAGAGGGATTGGGGGCCAGAGGAAAAGGGGAAGACAGAGGATGAGATGACTGAATGGCATCACTGACTCAATGGAAGTGAGTTTGAGTGAATTCCAGGAGTTGGTGATGGACAGGGAGGCCTGGCAAGCGGAGATTCATGGGGTTGCAAAGAGTTGGACACGACTGAGCAACTGAACTGAGGTGTACTGTGCTCTCTGCAACCTCATGGACTGTAGCCCACCAGGCTCCTCTGTCGATAAGAGTCAGTTGCCAAGACCTCCTCCAGGGGATCTTCCTGACCCAGGAATAGAACCGGGGTCTCCTGCATTGCAGGTGGGTTCTTTACCAGCTGAGCTACCAAAGAAGCTCCAGCAGTCACTATATTGCAGCCAAATTATTTAGAAAAATAACTGGAAATAATAGAACATTTTCTGGAAAGGATGTGTTTTATTTAGTCTGATAAGCTACATATGTTTTCTTAAAAAGCTGATGGAAAGAAAACTCATTAATTAATGCATTTTGTCATATTAGAAATAAAAAATTCAAGACAAAGAAGACCCATTTTCCATGCCTTTTCCTGCCTCATGCAGATGAATCTCTTTTACCCTGGAGTTAGAAGTCTCTTCTTTGAAGTATTTCTACATTCTGCCAAGTCTTTTGCTCTATTTTCAAAGTACACATAGTCTTTATTCTGCAGTGTCCTTTAGCCATTCTGAAATAAACATAACCTGAATTCATACAGTGCCTCTCAGACACACACCCCATGGCAGGCCATGGATATTAATTAATAGAATCTCATGGGCCATATGATGATATATGCTGTCCAATTCAAGAGGACCTACTGTCTTTAAACACTAGTGACTTGTAGGAAATCTAGATTCTTAGCTGTATTATTTAGATTTTATTGAGTTTCAAATGGCAGACAGGCTAACCTAAAAACTTAAAAAAATAAACCCAGAATTTATTGTTTTTTCCCTCCTAAATTTACATTATTTATATCAAAAGCTTTGACTTTCATATAGGCTGCTCAGAGTCTTATGGTTTTTTCTTATTTTTCAATACTATTGCCAAATATGAATCATTCACTTTATGTTTTATGTAGCTTCTTGAGATAAAGAAATGTCATTTCAAAGTTAGCAAAAATCTTCCTTATTATTCTATACCACAAAAACTACAAAGATATATTTTCCAAATATTAATCCCCATCTTTGATAAATGTATATGATGTTATGGAAAAACAACCAATCTTCTCTTGCCTTAATCACTCATGCATATGTCATCATAGAGCATTTATCAAACCTCTATTCTTAATGTTCCAAAAGATTTGAGAAAGAGGTTTTGCTCTAAGTTACAGTTCTGAAGATAGAAAAATCTGAATACATCCCCATTTGTAAAATGCATTTTTTGTTTGTTGGTATGGTCATTGATTCTTTCTTCCTCCTCAGAAGTGCTTTAATAACAGAAATGATTTTTTTTTAAGTTATAACTATTTGAAAGTCTGGAATGGCATACCAATCCCAAAATGGAGATAGTTAACATGGTGGGGACTGTTTATCTTTTTAACTTTTCTGTTTTTCCCTTCAATAAACCTAATTTTCCTTGATAATAATAGCTAACATTTAGTAAACAATGTGTTTGGTATTTTGCTGAAATCCTTATACATTATCTCATCTCATTCTCACAGCAATCCTATGCAGCAGGATGTTCACTGATTAGGAATTAGAAGACAAGAAATAAAGCACTTTGCTTATGGTGACAAAATAGGCAGATAGGTGATAAGTATATAGATAGGTTGATAGGTAGATAGACAATAGGATAATGGACTGTTAGGTGTTTGTTTTGTTTTCCATTTGTTTCTATTTTCACTTCCCTGGCCTTGCAGGACATCCAGCCCTTGCCTGTTATATGTCAGATGGACTTCCCCAGTCACTGTAAAGGCCAGACCTTCTTGGTCTCATTAGATCCCAAAATCTTCTCCAAGGAGCAAGACCAACTTCGCTAATTGTTGCCTCCAGAAAATAATTCAAAACACTCTGTGGCTTTTATTTCTGTCTTCTCTCCTCAATTTTCCCTTTGAGGGTTTGAGTAGTATGTAGGGAAAGTGAAAGTGAAGTCGCTTAGTAGTGTCCGACTCTTTGCGACCCCATGGACAGTAGCCTACCAGGTTCCTCCATCCATGGCATTTTCCAGGCAAGAATACTGGAGTGGGTTGCCATTTCCTTCTCCAGGAGATCTTCCTGACCCAGGTCCCCTGCATTGTAGGCAGACGCTTTACCATCTGAGCCCCCAGGGAAGCATGTAGGGAAGTAAGAGAAAAATAACTAATCCTGAAGTAAGTCTTTAGTGATAAACTTTAGTGGTAAAGAACCTGCCTGCCAATGCAGGAGATATTGGAGATGTAGATTCAATCCCTGGGTGAGGAAGATCCCCTGGAAGAGGACATGGCCACCACTCCAATATTCTTGCCTGGAGAGTCCCATGGACAGAGGAGCCTGGGGGGCTACAGCCCATAGGATTACACAGTCATACACGACTGAAGTGGCTTAGCATGCACAAACTAAGTCAAGCATTCCTTCCTTAACACTCCAAGGCAGATGTACGTGCACCTTCCTTTGGGACCCACTCTGTGTCATCCACATTGCTGTCATACAACTTTTCAAGCTGACAACAGTTCACTTGTGTGCATTTATGTTTTCTCCACAAGAACAAAAGCAAATCATTCATTTTCACTTTTTTTGGTTTGTTTTTCCCTAGGAGATCTCCTGAAGAAGGAAATGGCAATCCACTCCAGTATTCTTACCTGGAGAATTCTGTGGACAGAGGAGCCTGGCTTGCTACAGTCCATGGGGTCAAAAAGAGTTGAATCTGACTGAGCAAATATTACACTTTCAGGAGCTGAAAATATCTTGGAATGATCTCAACCTCTTTTTTGAAAATATCTGTATTATGGTATAATTGGCATACAGAGAATGTATAATAAACTCTATACTTTAATATATTGGGCATGTGTATGCATCCAGGAAGTTGTTGTCACAATCAAAATAGTGAACAAAGCCATTAGACCAAAGTATTTCAATTCCCCTACATGCCCCTCCACAGCCCACTCATTCCAAAGAAACAGCAACAACCAGTCTACTTCTTGTCACTATATATTGGTTTGCACTTTCCAGAAATATATGCAAAAGAAACTGTGCTATATACAATATTTTGTTCTGAATTATTTCATTCAGAATAATTATTATGTGAGTCATCCCTGTTCCTTTATATATCACTTACTCATTTTTTTAATTTTTAAATTAAAAATTTTATTGAAGCATAGTTGATCTACAATGCTTTATTAGTTTTAGATGTACAACATAGTAATTTGATGTTTTCATATATTATACTTCAGACAAATTTAATTAGCTCATTATTTTTAGATGATGACTTCATTCTATTACATGGATATAGTATATTTTACTTGTCAATTCTCTATTTAATGAATATTTGAATTGTTCTCTCTTTTAGACTAACAACCCTGTATCTTACAACCTTGCTAATTTGAAAAGTCAGCTTTAAATCATGCTCTTATACTTTGAAGATAATCTGTTATTTTCTCTGCTTTTAATAGTTTCCTTTATCTTTGTTTCTTTCATATTATGCTAAATAAATATTATAAAATATTGTTTCATTTAAATGTGCATGAAAGTTTAATGTAGTGGAAAGAACTCAGGTTTTTCTTCTGAAAATATGGAAATTGACAGGTTTATAAAAAATCACAATGTTTTCCATCTTTCAGCTTCTCTAACAATAATGGAAATATCCATATTTTTGGTGTCATAATAAATATATAATTAATTTTCAAACACTGTAATAATCTGAATATAAAGCAATCACTATAACAGAATTATTAAACTATAAGATTATTATGGCAAGGTCTCTGTTTTATTTTTCATATCCTGAATTCAGCAGTCTTCCCTACCTATTAAGCAGACAGTACACAGTTAAATAAATCCATTTATAAATAGCAAAATTGCTATTATGTGTGGTAGCTAAATGTGGATTTACCTTACACATGAGGATGATATGAATATATTAGTAGCAATAAGCAAAAAACTGTTCATATTTTTCCTGTAATATAAGCAATAAATCTTCTCATCATTTGTTGGCTTTGAAAACTATTTGATGATATGGACATTTGGAAGGACTTGTTGATTTTTATTGTTTGTTTAAAATGAAATTACTTGTTTAAGATTTAAATTAATATTACACAGTCCTTTAGATTTTAGAGAATAGTATCAGAAGATAGAAAATATATTAGATAAGCAGTGAGAATGGGAACACTTTCCTGGCTTGGCATTGTTTTCTTAGGATTTCTCTCTCATCAACAGAAGTATTCTGACTTAATAAAGAGCGAATATAGGCAGTAATCTCAGGTAAACTCAATATCACTGTATTTCAGGTCTGGGAACCTCTGGTGCTCTCCTCTCACAATATGTAACAGAATTCCTTTTTTTTTTTTTTTTCAGAATTCCTTGTTCTTGCAAAGCCAGGTCAGACTGTGGCTACATAAGACTGACTATTTAATATACTTTATATATTATCTTTAATTTTATCTGTTTCATCCATTTTATAACATCTAGCAATCTTTTGGCATTTAAAAAATTAATAAATAGAAGTTGAATTGTGGAGACAAGCTGAAGAGCATTTTGTCTGAATCATTCCTGTATTCTTCAATACTTTTAATGAAAAAAACACTGAACATTCCAAATGATACAAAGGTGGGGTTAGGATAAGGACACAGGAACTTGCTTTATAATTCTTATAATACTTTCTTGTTTCCTGGTTTTAAAAGGGTTCAGAGGTCTTTCTTCCAGCCAATAGACTGTTTGTTCCTAGCATTGTGCAAGTATCGGCGAGGTTGATTCTGGCTAGAACATCAAAGGGATATTGGAGTAAATATCACAAAGCTGTAATGCTGTATTTCTTTCCCTTTCCTACAACAGTTTAATTATGGATAATATTTCCAAAAAGTATTAAAATTAGATAATTACACACTTATAAGTGAAATTAGATTGCTGAAAGGCAGTTTTATTTGAACTTTAATGACAGAAACAAATGCATTTACTATTGAAACTGACAAGTTATATGAAGTATAACATAGAAGTTAAATTTAGTAGTGGTATACAATATAGAAAACTGTATCTGTAATTCACAACTTTTATTCAGAATATACATTTGTTTAGGATTTGTAATTTTTATCTCCTGCTAAAACTGAATATTTACTTCTGAAATTGTTTATTTCTTTCTTTTTCTTAACTGTTTATGTGAATGCCCCTTTTCATTTCTTTCTTTGGAAGTAAAATATTTATGTGTTCTCAATAATCAGAGTTTAATGCTTTACTCTAAATGAAAGTTAATATACTGATACCTTATTGATTTCCCACAAGGGTTTTTATAAACTTTTTATATACACATTTTGATAAAATATCTTATGAATTTATATTTATTTTCCATCAGATGCTAATTGCTATCAAAAATGTTCCATGGAGAAGAGTAAAATCTGATTAACTTATTTGGTAAACAGTAGAAAGTTTCCTCTCTTTTACATTGATCATAATCTCTCATATAAATGAAATTTTTTTAATGAAAATAAGCAGTCAACAAAAACCTCAGAAATTTCACAATCTTAGAAAAATATTTGTTCTCACATTTCTAGTTATTGTTGCACTCAAAGTTAAAACCACCCTTTTGATTGATAGTCAATTCAATTAGGAAAACTTTTTCGAGTCTCCACCATGTTAGAGAGATGGGGAGAGTAGTTCATGAATAACTGACTATCTTTTTCCTACTAATATATTTTTATACATATAGTAAATAAAAATTCAATGTTTTAACTATTATTTTTTAATGATGTCATTTTCCTGAAAGCAAGATTCATAATTATTTCACAACAGTAGTCTGCTTCTTATTTATCTCTGCCACAAAGAGGTAAATATATTTTTATTTCACAAAGGTTATATGTCTGCAAAGTCAGTAGCTTCTTTTCATGTGGAGTTTCATCAGGAAAAACTCGATAGATTCAGATGAATGCTGCATTTAGCTAGCGAGGTGTAAAATAGAGGGCAAGTCAAAACTAAATGTCATAAATAATGGATTCAATGGATACATCTTTAATTATTTATTGAGATAGACAAGTTTAGCATTTATATCTTTAAACCATGGTTCAAGTGATCACAATCATTGCTTCTCCAGTGGGCTTCACTTCAACCCTCTAGAATGTGTCTATCAATATGTAAGTCATGAAATGACATAGATTAGACAATGAGGTATCATTATCAGTGGGTGTTATTGAACATGAATTAAATATAATAATCATCTCTTCTCTTAACATTTTTAAAACAGATATGTAATTCCTAAGCAACAGTCATTTAGCAATCAGTAAGTCAATTAGCCAATTTACTATGATATAGCTATTAAAAGGTAGGCTTTAAAGAGTTGGAAATTCCCTTGCAAAATTTTATTAGTCAAAGTTATTGTTGTTGGTTCAAATTTACTAATTTAAATGTCTTAGATAATTATCTGGAATTTCCATAGTTTGAAGTGCTATTTAACTGGTGGTACATTGAATTATGTTGATTTATCCATTTCTGATACCTAGTCTTAAAAAAATCTTTCTAATCTTTTGTCTCCTGCCATGGAAGTTCAAGTTTCTGAAAAATGCAAAACCATTAGGCTATTAGATAGGTCAGTCTCCACATCAAGCAGAATTCTTATGCTCAATTTCCCAGAAAATAGACTTAATCAAAATTGATAATTAGTAAACCTTAAACTCATTCTTAAATTTTCAAGTTGTATATGATCTCAGCATAAAACAACTAAATGTAAATTCAAAGTAAGCATTAATTAGACATGCTGAAGTCATTTTTTAAAGTGCAGGCATGCTGAGGTGTGTCCAACTTTTCCAGGCAAGAATATTGGAATGAGTTGTTATTTCCTCCTTCAGGGGATCTTCCCAACCCTGGTATCGAGCTCATGTTTCCAGCATCTCCAGTGTTGGCAGGCAGAGTCTTTACCACTGTGTCATCTGGGAAGCCCAAAGTCACCTAGAAAACAGAATAAAACTGTTTAGGTTTTAGTAATGCCTACTGAAAGATCTCAATAATGGATCAGATGGATGAGGGCAAATAAAAACATAATTAAATACAAAGCAGAATGCAATGAGAACTCAGGGACAAGCAAAACATGAAGCAACAAGCTCTTGGGTACAGAGGGAGAAGGTAGAGATGTAGATGTATCCTGGCTTTAAAGGAAAGATCTGATTTTGACAGGCTTCCCTGGTAGCTCAACTGGTAAAGAATCTGCCTACAATGCAGGAGACACGGGTTCCATCTCTGGCTTGGGAAGATCCCCTGGAGGAGGGCAAGGCAGTCCACTCCTATATTCTTGCCTGGAGAATCAAGATGGAGAGAGGAGCCTGGCTTGCTGCCATCCATGGGGTCTCAAAGAGTTGGACACGACTGAGCAACTAAACACATTTTCTCCATAAACATGAGGCTGCCCTTCCCTGGTGGCTCAGATGGTAAAGCGTCTGTCTACAATGTGGGAGACCTAGGTTTGAGCCCTGGGTTAGGAAGATCCCTTGGAGAAGGAAATGGCAATTCACTCCAGTACTGTTGCCTGGAAAATCCCATGGACAGAGGAGCCTGGTATGCTACAGTCTATGGGGTCGCAAAGAGTTGGACACGACTGAGTGACTTCACTTCTTCACTTCCCTGGCAGCTTATACAGTAAAAGAAAGTGTGTGCTTGCAATGCAGGAGACCTAGGTTCAATCCCTGGGTTGGGAAGATCCCCTGGAGAAGAGAATGACTACCCACTCCAGTATTCTTCCCTGTAGAATTCCATGGACACAGGAGCCTGGTGAGTACAGTCCATGGGATCACTAAGAGTCAGACATGACATAAAGCAACTGAGGTCAAATAACTTAGTGAAGTTTCTGTGAACACATTTTTTAGAGTATAGAAAGAGGACTGGTTTGACCAGATTTCTGATTGCAGAAGAAAGAAACAAAAAAGTAAAACATAAAATACTAAAGGTACTGTGTAAGTATTGTTGTGAGGACAAAAATTTAACTTGTCAAGTAATTGAATGTTACTTGCTGCATTACTACAAGTCCATGAGAAAATTCAGGCTCTGCCTGGAAAATATTAATCAGGTATCTGCAATTTCAGTTAAAGAAAGTTAAAAAAATTAAGATTATCAGTCAGAGCACTACATATCTCTTTTTCTTTTTTCATTGTCACTGCCTTAGGACAGACACTTATCTTTATCTCTGTGGGCTACAGAAATATTCTCAGAACTAGTCTCTATAGCTCCAGCTTCTTTCTTTAATATATAGTTCTTATTGTCACCTGTGAACTTTGTTGAACACACATACTTTTATTTAACTCCTGTGTTTTAGTTTTTTTTTTTTTTTTATGGCTTGTCATCACATTCAGAAAAAAAAAAAAAAAGAGATAACCCTTATAACTTATAAGACCATTTTAACTTCAAGGGTCTTTATAATTAAAAGTTTTCCAGCCCTTTCCCTCACCTGTCTCCAATCTTTACCCTCCACTCCATCTCTCTATTTAAGCACACCAGATGATTGTTTACAAATTTAGAATTTCCTGAGTTACAACACTTTATGTGCTCTGTAAACATAAAATGTTCTTTTGAAAATAAAAGTTTCCACTCTTAGAGACCACCTCAGTTTCACTGAAGCCCCAGTTCTAGAAGACATTCCATCCTCTGAGCTTTCATTTAGCATCTCTACCGCCCATTATTGGACATTTGTCACATTTTATTTGAGTTATATGTTTATATGTCTATTTTCTACAGTTGATAAAACCTGGAAACAAGGTACACCATCTATGATGGTAATAACATTTTGGAAAATTCTTCCAAAAATGAAAATGATCTACTCAGTTTGTATTATATATCATAGATTGTATTATATATTATCCAGGAACAAAAGAAGGAAAAATTCTACTCCCTCGTACATTTCCAAGAAAGGATGACACTTCAGATCAGGGATACTGATCAGCCAGATACTCACTGACAGTCCATTTAGGCGAAGTTCACACAGCAACAAAGTAGTTAATCATCATTTAAGGAAAATAGTTAAGAATAATGATGTTTTCATTATAGAATTAATTCAACCGCAATGGCATTCATAGTGTAAAACTCTTCTGATTCATTTAATGATGTTTAGGACAAATACTTCAGAAGCGGTGAAAAAAGTTATCCTTTCTGGGAAAGTTCCCATGGAAGTGGCTTTGCCAGGTCAGGGCCAGGTTGGGCTGATTTTGAGAATTTGAAAAAATATTTACTTAGAGGAGCAAGTGAAAATAATAGTTTGGAAGATGAGTGAAGATTGATATCAGTTTGAACCATATCAGGTATTGAATTTAAGAGAAGTGCATCCAGCATAACACAGATACCCTAGTTCAAGAAGGAATGAAGCAAAAGAGTGAAGGGAATTTGCAAAGAACAAACCAAGAGTAACAATTGGTTTTCCTTACAGAGTGCTCTTGTAGCATGAAGGTGTATGTTGGAGTTTCATTAAACCAAACACTTCTTTGATGCTGGCATCCTGAGGTGCCACACTGAAATACTTCCTTATTTTTTAACAGAGAAATCACATAACACACACCATTTATTTAAAATTATGTAAACTATATTAAAATATAAAAAATCACAAGAGATACCATCAAATGATAACATAACCCAGGATTTGTTTATTGATGGATTTAATAGTTAAGGTTATTAGTTTATATATGCACAACATCATCTAAGGCATTTATCCAAATATACATCCATAATTATCTATTATCAGCTTGCAGTTTTAAAAAATAAATTACTCTGATGGCTTGGAAGTATGAATTCAGGCTCAAACAGCAAACTATCAGTATATACACCCATTTTAGCCATAGTTTCAGCCTGATAATATTCATATTAATAAGGAAACTCTTGTAATTTTTATTTAAAATGGTAGTATTCACAGCTACTCTGCTTCTCTAGTGGCTCAGCAGTAAAGAATCTGCCTGCAATTCAGGAGATGCAGTAGATTGGGCTCGATCCCTGGATCACAAAGATCCTCTGGAGAAGAGAATGGCAACCCACTTCAGTATAAGAATAGTGGATAATTCCCATGGACAGAGGGGCCTGGTGGGCTACAATCCATTGCCTAGAATAATTCAAACTAACTTCAAATTGGGATCAAAGTAGACTGATTCTTTGCACTAAAAAAAAAAAAAAAGATGCCAATTCTCTCTAAGAAAAGTGAAAGACTTCATCTGTTTATACTTAACGTTTTCCCTAACTAGGCAAAATTATTTACTGGTTTCAAGAAACACTATAAAAATATGATTTATGAAAATAGTCTACAAAAATATTCTTGATAGTTCTCTGTGCTATAAAAAGAATATCTAAGAGTTGAGACTCCACTAACTTCAAAGGACGTGCATACTTACATTAGCTGAGCAATGTGCAGGACAAGGTAAGCAATGACCCCTTTGATTCTATTAATATAAATAGAGACTTCTAGCCAGTTTCATGTCTGAACTTCATCCCTCTATTTTTTTAAAAATGTCGTTGATGAAAAATGCCATCTGAAGGTAGCTGCCTCATCCAATACCTTGCTTCTTCTTGAACTGATGGAGATACAAGGGTGTTGATATAAAATATATAAATATTAATGTCACAAGAAAACATCAATATGTTTAAATGTGTCCCTAAGTGAACAAAATTAAGAAGTTTAAGTAAAAAATTTCAAATGGCCTTTTGTATTATATATGAATTACAGATGTCATGAAATGTTTGGTATCAGAAAAAGTACTATTGCTGATAAAAATCTTATGTGGATGAACTGAAATTATTAAAGTTCCCTTTCAAAGGTCATATGTGCAGAACTCTTTGACTTGGTTGAGTTTTTGCATATTTGCAAAAGGTATAGTGAGGAATTATAAGTGTGATATGATCATTTATGTAGGAAACGAATGAGTAAGCCAGAAAGAAAAACACCAATACAGTATACTACACATATATATGGAATTTAGAAAGATGGTAATGATAACCCTATATGCGAGACAGCAAAAGAGACACAGATGTAAAGAACAGACTTTTGGACTCTGTGGGAGAGGGAGAGGGTGGGATAATTTGGGAGAATGGCATGGAAAAATGTATACTATCATGGAAGAAACGAATCGTTAGTCTAGGTTCAATACAGAATACAGGATGCTTGGGGCTGGTGCACTGGGATAACCCAGAGAGATAATATGGGGAGGGTGGTGGGAGGCGGGGTTCAGGGTTGGAAACTCATGTACACCTGTGGTGAGTTCATGTCAATGTATGGCAAAACCAATACAGTATTGTAAAATTAAAAAAAATTAAATTTAAAAAATTCAATTAAAAAATTTTTTAAAAAGTCTTTTTGAAAAAAACTATGTTACTCTCTCATAAGATATATTGGAATGCTGACATTAATAGTGTTTTACTTTTCCCCTCCTCAATTATAATTTTAAGAGAACATAAGAAATATATATATATAGAGAGAGAGAGATAGAGATGATACTTATATTAACTATATATACACATATATATTGTAAGTTTCAATGTAATGATTATGTTTTCTTCTTGATCTTTTTCTACATTTTCTACATTTTTATGTCAATATGTTTTCTTTTGGGGGAATTATTTTTTAACACAAAATATTTATTGAGTGAGTATGGTTGTTTCTTTTAACATTCCTACTTGGTTCAGTAAAACATTTGCAAACTTGTACTCACATATGAATCTATGAAATATATCAATTTGGCACATGCAGCGGAAGCTCTGGCACAACACCTAAGTCCACCATTCAGAACCCAGGCACTCATTCCTTGAGCTGCCTGGTATATTGCCAGGACTATTCACAGCTGAGTCCCTCTCCAGGAATTTCTCTGAAGGGAGCTGCCTCATCCAATACCTTGCTCCCTCTCCAAGAGCCACTGTACCCAGTGACTAATCTATTCTTGGCTACAAATGCCTGGGTTTCTTTTCATGACTGAGAACAGTTCTGGATGTCTATACCTGCTCAATAGTCCTTCATAGGATCAGTCAAGATCTCTGCTAAAACTGTCTTGGAAAGGCATCACAGTTTCCCTTTTCTCTCTAACAGTGCAGCTTCTCACACAATTATAGGTACTTCCCCAGAGAAAACTCCCCAATAATTGACCTGCACACAAATCTTATTCTCACAGACTTGTGTTTCTAGGACAGACTAACTTCAGATATAAGCACTATTTTAGAGATCACTCCAACCATGGCATTAATGTCAATCAATATTACCTTGAAACAATGCCAGGCAATATTCATTTATAAAAGCAATAGTTATATTCTTGATATATAATATTATATGATCACTTGTACCTTAAGGTTAAAAAAAATTATGAATAAGAGATCCATCACAAAAAGCAAAAGGCAACCTAACACCTGTGTCTTACCTTCACATTATAACTTAAGGTGTGACTATGCATTGGGCAATAAGGACCTTTGGAAGTTATTCCTACACCAAAATGACTGGTAATAACAATATGTACAAGTGATTTTTAGTCTCATGAACATATTCCACTATGACCAAACAATGTAAACTCTCACTCTAGTTCCCACTAGTCATGTAAAAATGGCAATAGCCCTCTCCAGTGACACCTTGGCATGAGTAGAACTGTCATAGAGGAGAAGTCATAGTCAAGAGAGACTGGGTTAATAACTAGTGATAATGAATGTGAACTTGTAAATAAGGTCCTGATAAAGCAGGCAGATGCTTTACCCTCTGAGCCACCAGAGGGCTCAGTAAATAATAAGATAACATTTATCAACTACTTCCTGTATGCCACATGGTTCTACATTATCTTTATCCATTGCTCACTACAAATATGTACTGATAAATAAAATCAAATGTCTAGGTTATTTACTCAACACAGTTTAACAAAATTAACCTTCAAGTCAGCATCTGTCTTATCCTGAAATCTTTTCATACTGTGAATTTTCTGCTCTAAAGACTGCAGGACTAGCTAAGACCAAATCACTGGTGACCTAGTCGTAACACTTTTGCAGTCTGAAAAAATTATTGGATAAGAAAAATGGATACAGCTGTCCTGAAGGAGCAGTATCTATGAGGAAAGCCATTTTAAAGCATTCCAGAAGAAAAGTTTACATCCTTAGAGTGATCCACATCAAAGGAAAGCAGTGCAGATCACAATAGCTTCAAATATAGAACCATTATTAGTTTCAGGGGGTTAGCTAGAAGTTGAAGTAAATCATGAATACTTTCATAACTGACATTAATTAGTGTTGTTTGTCTACAATTGCTTTAATAGCATCCTAGTTACTTTATTGGCAAAGAGTTTCCAGCAGAAAAAGAACTGCATTGTTAACAGAAAATGTTTATCAGATTTGGGGGATGGTGTCTAAAGGAAAAGAATAGCCCAGACATAAAGTGAAGTGTTAGTCACCCAGTCATGTTTGACTCTTTGCAACCCTATGGACTGTAGCCCCCCAGGTTGCTCTGTCCATGGGATTCTCCAAGCAAGAATACTGGAATGGTTTGCCATTCCCTTCTCCTGGGGATCTTCCCAACCCAGGGATCGACTCTGTATCTCCTGCATTGCAGGCAGATTCTTTAACACCTGAGACATCAGGAAAGCAACCCAAACATACCACAAATATTCTTAAAGTGTCCTTAATGACTGTCAACTTTAGTATGAGTCATGGGTGTCACTTTGGTGTCATCAAAAAGTTGTGAGAATTTGCTTATTTATGGCCTTATTATATTTCAAACAGTAGTAAGAAAAATATTTTTCTATGTAATTAATTCAAATTCAATTTCTCCATAAGATATTTTTGGAAGCATTTTCATATAAACATAATGAGGAAAATGCTCAACAGGGGAGTAGGGGGAAGGTATCCTCTGAAGTTTCTCTGAACTTTTATTAACTAATCAAGCTTGAACAAAACGTCCTTCTCTCTGTGAGTTGTGTGTTATAAAAGTGTTTCACATTTAATTTTGATGAAAGTACCTAAAAGAAATCTCTCTTACAAACATGAACACTTAAAACACTTCAGTTAGACATGAGTGTCTGAAATAGTCAAAGCTGAACTCAATGAGGAAGCACTTGGAAAATATTTTTATAAATTACATGTTGCTTTTATAAAAATTATAGTAAAATCTGTAAGATTTTTAGCCTATCTCTGAAATACCAGCAGTACTTGCTCAAGGACACACTCAAGTATGATCTTGAGAATGAAGGTGTTTGTAGAGTGTGAAACCTGTAGTGAATTGATCAAAAGTGCAATTCTGCATATTAATGAGATACATTTATGCTTTGGAGTTTTACCAAACTCCATTAGGTAGGGGCACATCTGGATAGTGTGACCACAAAGGGATGAAAGAAGCCTGGAAGAGTAGGAGATATGATTGAGGATAGATAAATCTATTTTGTTCTAATTGATGATGATAGAGAGGTTAACTATTCTAGAAAAGTAAGTAAAATATCAGTGAAACATGTGATTCAGTGCAAGCAGAACTAAATTCTCTGCATCTCATCGTTTAGATATCTATGTCTGAAAATCATTTTCTGTTAAGAGACCCCTGTTAGACTGTCATCATAATCAACAGTCTGTCAACTACAAATATCCACTGCCTATGATTCAATAAATAGCTGAGGAACAGGATACTGAATGTCCTTATCTCCTTAACATGGAGTTTTCTTTCTTGTATAATTCATTGCTATTAGTTGTTTATCTAGATTCTGACAACAGTTCTGCTTCTGTGTGCCAACTTTGTGACCTTTGGTAAGTACCTCAGTCCCTCCATCTGTAAAGAAATTAATAATACATGCATAGTTTTGAGAATTAAAATGATGAGTATGAGAAGCAACTGCATTTCTCTTATACAATGAATTTCAATTAATGCTATTATTCTCATATTATCATTATTAAAGCATTAGCAAATCAAAATGTCAGAAATGTACATATATGCAAATAATATGTGCCATCTTTTAATTACCTTTCCTACTACCAGCGTATTCACTTGATACCTTGGCATGTTTCTGAAAAAAACAAAAACAAAACAAACTTAGACTGACAGTGAACTTTTCTTGATTCCAAGTTCCTTTGCAATTGGTAACAGTCTTCCCCATATCTGTTAAAGACATATTTCTTGCAAGCTCCTCTTCCACACATTTATTAATTCAGACAGACTTCCTCTTGTTTTTGGCCTCGGTGTATCTTTGTGTAAGCAGAGCTGCAGATGGTTATGACAATTCTTGTTTGTGCATATCAGAAGGCATGCTGTGTGGCAAATTGCACTCTTGTTTTTCTCAAGTAGATTCAGTGAATTTTCTTTCTGTTTCATTTTTCCCCATGATAGGGCATCATATGATCCATAGTGAAGAAATGTAAAACTGAAGTAGCATGGGCACAAAATAAGGCGCTAATAAGATAACATTTCTATTGTACCAAGCTTCATTAAGGCTTGTAATTAGTTTTGGTTGCCAAACATATGGGTCAGTGAGAGTAAGGTCCAAAATAGATTAAATGCAATTCAGGAAGCTATATTAAGAACTCGGTGTAGTGAGTTTTACTGTTACTTTAGAAGTAGAGGTGGTATTTCACTGACGTCAGTGTGCTCTCGTCTGATCTGAAGACTTAATCTGTGGTGAGAGCCAAAACTGAAGAATTAACCACAAGTTTATAAAATTAACATAATTTTATTGTGTAAATGAAATAGTCGAGACAGATTTATTCACAATCTTATATTTATGACACAGTAATTACTAAATTTACACCAATAGAAAAATTGAAAAATGAGTTAACCCAGAAGTTTCCATAGAGTCACAAAAAAGGCTAGATTTGAGTGTTGGGTCACCAAGTAACAGTTATTAAAAGGGTTTGACTTTAGTTTTTGCTACCAAAGAAGGGTTTAAAATTTTCTGTGGGAGGAACTCCTTCCCTTTACTTGTCCTGGTTCCAATACTAGTAGTAATATCCAAGTGGATTATTCCAAAGAGGGCTTATATTATATTGAACCCAGAAAGTATTGTAATCAGCTTTATGGGAAAGCAGAATGAAGATTTTATTACAAGGGGACTATGCAGAGTGCATGTAATAGCGTATCTGAATTGAAAGTATTATGTGTAATCTTGTTCTGTGATTCAAGTTGATTTCCTTAATACATTTTAAACAAAATTAATTAAAGTTCAGTAAAGTTCATATACATATGAATTCTTAGAAAATTATCAATAAAACAGCCACTCACATTTCACAGCAGTGCAAGGTATCAAACTGTTTACTCCCCCATGTCCCCATCACTTTTAAGAAGTGGAGATTGAGTAAACAAAGCTAAAATAAATTGACAGCAAAGATCACATTAAATTCAGAATTTCTAGCTTTTATTTAGTATTTTGTCTACTAATTGGCAGTGCTATTAACTAGAGAATTGAACAAACATTCATAATATATTATATAAGCTTGCATATGTATATAAGCTATCATACCATACTCATCTAAAACACCACCAATAGCAATTTGGGCTTCCCTCACAGCTAAGGTGATAAAGAATCTGCCTGCAATGCAGGAGACCTAGATTTGATCTCTAGGTCAGGAAGATACTCTGGAGAAGGAAATGGCAACCCACTTTAGTATTCTTGCCTGGAGAATCCCATGGACAGAAGAGCCTGGCAGGCTATAGTCCATGGGGTCACAACAGTTGGACAAAACTTTGTGTCTAATCCACCATCATAAATTCCAAAAATCTTGAATAATTTTTATAAATTTATCTTGATCTTTTTCTTTCACATTAAGAGTTCTATTCCTATCAAGATTCAGGTTTATAATTTTAGTTGCTCTTAAATGAGCACAAATACATGGGGGAGGGGATTTTTATCAGAATGAGAAAATTAACTTTGTTCATTCTCAAGTAAGTAGAAGGGAAAAAAAAAAAGGCTAAATTCATTTTGGCTAAACTCTCCAAAATATTCACATTTAAGCTGAATTTCACCTTTTCTTTTAGAATCAAAGAACAAAAATCAACTCAGAAAGTTTTTTTATGACATTATAAGCTATTGTGATAGATATTCAAGCTCTAAATCACTTTCAACTTTGAGTGTTCACTATCACAAAGGTTGACATCACAGTGTCCACACATACTTTGTGTTGATCTCAGAAATGATTTTTTTAAAAAAAGTTAATCCTAGTAAAGCAAAAGAAAATATGAGCTAACATGAATTTTTTTTTGCAAAATATACAAAGTAAAAAAAAAATTTTTCGACTGTGCTAGGTCTTAGTTGCTGTGTGGGTTTTTCTCTAGTTGCAGAGAGTGGAGGCTACTCTCTAGTTGCAGGGCATAGGTGTAGAGCATGAGCTCTAGTCCACAGACTTCAAAAGTGGCAGCACATGGGCTCCATAGTTGTGGCTCCCAGGCTCTAAAGCACAGGCTCAATAGTTGTGGTTCATGGGCTCAGTTGCTCTTTGGCATGTAGGATCTTCCCTGATTAGGGATTGAACCTCTGTCTCCTGCATTGGCAGGCATTTCCGTTATCACTGAGCCACCAGGGGAGACTCTATTTTTGAAAAATATCATGGAATTTAGAGGAAAACATGTATTTCTGGAATAAAATATCTCATTTCTGTAGAAATATATGATAAATAATTAGCTCACTTGTCAATTTTCATTCAATAACTGAAAAATCTCATATAATATTTACTGATTGCAAAACACTGGGAAAAAAAACACCAAAATACTCAAAAGTATAAGTCCTTTACTTTGGTAGAAGTTTTGCTGAGCAGGAGATACAAGGGAAAATGAATAAAAAATGTAACAACCATTGTTTTAAAAATTAAAACACTACAAAGTATCACATTCACAGATCTACGAATAGTAAAATTGAAAATGACTTCAAAGGTACTCAAGTTCAAAGCTTCTTAATACAGAGCTTTTGGCACTTTGTCCAGGACATGATCATTTTCATAGGTTAGGAAACTAAGCCATTTTAAAGCTAAAAAAAAAAAAAAAAATCGATGCTAATTATGGAATCATTGATAGACCAGAATCATCTTGCACATACCAAAATTTCCACAGCTTGGAGTCTCTTATTTAAAGTCACAGTAATGCAAGTCTATGCCCTGACCAGTAATGCTGAAGAAGCTGAAGTTAAATGGTTCTATGAAGATCTACAAGACCTTCTAGAAGTAACACCCAAAAAAGATGTCCTTTTCATTATAGGGGACTGCAATGCAAAAGTAGGAAGTCAAAAAACCCCTGAAGTAACAGGCAAATTTGCCCTTGCAGTACAGAATGAAGCAGGGCAAGGTTAGCAAATACCCTCTTCCAACAGCATAAGAGAAGACTCTACACATGGACATCACCAGAAGGTCAACACCAAAATCAGATTGATTATATTCTTTGGAGCCAAAGATGGAGATGCTCTATACAGAAAGCAAAAAGAAGACTGGAAGCTGACTGTGGCTCAGATCATGAACTCCTTATTGCCAAATTCAGACTTAAATTTAAAAAAGCAGAGAAAACCACCCTACCATTCAGGTACAACCTAAATCAAATCCCTTATGATTATACAGTGCAAGTGAGAAATAGATTCAAGGGATTAGACCTGACAGAGTGCCTGAAGAACTATTGACAGAGGACCGTGGCATTGTATAGAAGGCAGGGATCAAGACCATCTCCAAGAAAAATAAATGCAAAAAGCCAAAATGGTTTTCTGAGGAAGCCTTACAAATAATTGTGAAAAGAAGAGAAGCAAAAGGAAAAAGAGAATAGGAAAGATATAGCCATTTGAATGCAGAGTTCTAAAGAATAGCAAGGAGATAAGAAAGGCTTCCTCAGTGATCAAGGCAAAGCATTAGAGGAAAACAATAGAATGGGAAAGGCTAGGGATCTCTTCAAGAAAATTCAAGATACCAAGGGAACATTTCATGCAAAGATGAGCAAAATAAAGGACAGAAATAGTATGAACCTAACAGAAGCAGAAGATATTAGGAAGAGGTGGCAAAAATACACAGAAGAACTGAACAAAAGAGATCATCACAACCCAGATAATCACGATGGTGTGATCACTCACCTAGAGCCAGACATCGTGGAAGGCGAAGTCAAGTGGGCCTTAGGAAGCATCACTATGAACGAAGGTGGCAGAGATGATAGAATTCCAATTGAGCTATTTCAAATCCTGAAAGACGATGCTGTGAAAGTGATGCACTCAATATGCCAGCAAATTCGGGAAGCTTAACATTGGGCACAAGACTGGAAAAGGTCAGTTTTCATTCCAATCCCAAAGAAAGGCAATGCCAAAGAATGCTCAAACTACCGCACAATTGCACTCATCTCACACGCTAGTAAAGTAATGCTTAAAATTCTTCAAGCCAGGCTTCAACAATGACTGAACTGAACTGAACTGAACTAAACTGTTTAACTAGTCTTTACATTTGTTTTATGCTATGCATTATCAAGATTAAGGTTCAGTCATGTCTGACTCTTTGTGACCCCATGAATAGCAGCATGTCAGGCCTCCCTGTCCATCACTAACTCCCAGAATTCACTCAAACTCACGTCCATCGAGTTGGTGATGCTATCCAGCCATCACAGTCTGTGTCGTCTCCTCTTCCTACTTGCCCCAGTCCTTCCCAGCATCAGAGTCTTTTCCAAAGAGTCAACTCTTCGCATGAGGTGGGAAAAGTACTGGAGTTTCAGCTTTAGCATCAGTCCTTCCAAAGGACATCCAGAACTGATCTCCTTTAAAATGGACTGATTGGATCTCCTTGCAGTCCAAGGGACTCTCAAGGGTCTTCTCCAACACCACAGTTCAAAAGCATCAATTCTTTGGCACTCAACTTTCTTCACAGTCCAACTCTCACATCCATACATGACCACTGGAAAAACCATAGCCTTGACTAGATGGACTGTAGTCGGCAAAGTAATGTCTCTGCTTTTGAATATGCTGTCTAGGTTGGTCATAACTTTCCTTCCAAGGAGTAAATGTCTTTTAATTTCATGGTTGCAATCACCATCTGCAGTAATTTTGGAGACCAAAAAAATAAAGTCTGGCATGGTTTCCAGTTTCCCCATCTATTTCCCATGAAGTCATGGGACCAGATGCCATGATCTTCATTTTCTGAATGTTAAGCTTTAAGTCAATTTTTTCACTCTCCTCTTTCAAATTCATCAAGAAGCTTTTTAGCTCCTCTTCACTTTCTGCCCTAAGGGTGGTGTCATCTGCATATCTGAGGTTATTGAATTTCTCCCGGTAATCGGTAATCTTGATTCCCGCTTGAGCTTCTTCCAGCCCAGCGTTTCTCATGATGTACTCTGTATATAAGTTAAATAAGCAGGGTGACAATATACTGCCTTGACGTACTCCTTTTCCTATTTGGAACCAGTCTGTTGTTCCATGTCCAGTTTTAACTGTTGCTTCCTGACCTACATATAGATTTCTCAAGAGACAGGTCAATTGCTCTGGTATTCCCATCTCTTTCAGAATTTTCCAGTTTATTGTGATCCACACAGTCAAAGGCTTTGACATAGTCAATTAGGCAGAAATTGATATTTTTCTGGAAGTCTCTTGCTTTTTCCATGATCCAGCGGATGTGGCAATTTGATCTCTGGTTCCTTTGCCTTTTCTAAAACCAGCTTGAACATCTGGAAATTCACAGTTCACGTATTGCTGAAGCCCGGCTTGGAGAATTTTGAGCATTACTTTACAGGCGCGTGCTGCTGCTGCTGCTAAGTCACTTCAGTCGTGTCCGACTCTGTGCAACCCCACAGAGTGTAGGCCCCTAGGCTCCTCTGTCCCTGGGATTCTCCAGGCAAGAATACTGGAGGGGGTTGCCATTTCCTTCTCCAATGCATGAAAGTGAAAAGTGAACGTGAAGTCATTCAGTCGTGTCCGTGTGTGAGATGAGTGCAATTGTGTGGTAATTTGAGCAATCTTTGGCATTGCCTTTCTTTGGGATTTGAATGAAAACTGGCTTTTTCCAGTCGTGTGGTCACTGCTGAATTTTCCAAATTTGCTGGCATATTGAGCGCAGCACTTTCACAGTATCATCTTTCAGGATTTGAAATAGCTCAACTAGAATTCCATCATCTCCACTAGCTTTGTTCG
This sequence comes from Ovis canadensis, assembly GCF_042477335.2. Taxonomy (NCBI): domain Eukaryota; kingdom Metazoa; phylum Chordata; class Mammalia; order Artiodactyla; family Bovidae; genus Ovis; species Ovis canadensis. The sequence continues at coordinate 115,202,700 of NC_091247.1, read as the reverse complement.
TAGCGATGCTTTCTAAGACCCACTTGACTTCACATTCCAGGATGTCTGGCTCTAAATGAGTGATCACACCTTCGTGACTATCTGGGTCGTGAAGTTCTTTTTGTACAGTTCTGTGTATTCTTGCCACCTCTTCTTAATATCTTCTGCTTCTGTTAGGTCTGTACCATTTCTGTCCTTTATCGAGCCCATCTTTGCATGAAATGTTCCCTTGGTATCTCTAATTTTCTTGAAGAGATCTCTAGTCTTTCCCATTCTGTTGTTTTCCTCTATTTCTTTCCATTGATCACTGAGGAAGGCTTTCTTATCTCTTCTTGCTATTCTTTGGAACTCTGCATTCAGATGCTTATATCTTTCCTTTTCTCCTTTGCTTTTCACTTCTCTTCTTTTCACAGCTATTTGTAAGGTCTCCTCAGACAGCCATTTTGCTTTTTTTCATTTCTTTTCCATGGGGATGGTCTTGATCCCTGTCTCCTGTACAATGTCATGAACCTCATTCCGTAGTTCTTTAGGCACTCTATCTATCAGGTCTAGTCCCTAAATCTATTTCTCACTTCCACTGTATAATCATAAGGGATTTGATTTAGGCCGTGCCTGAATGGCCTAGTGGTTTTACCTACTTTCTTTTCAAGTTAAGTCTGAATTTGGCAATAAGGAGCTCATGATCTGAGGCACAGTCAGCTCTCGGTCTTGTTTTTGCTGGCTTGTATAGAGCTTCTCCATCTTTGGGTGCAAAGAATATAATCAATCTGATTTCAGTGTTAACCATCTTGTGATGTCCATGTGTAGAGTCTTCTCTTGTGTTGTTGGAAGAGGGTGTTTTCTATGACCGGTGCATTCTCTTGGCAAAACTTTATTAGCCTTTGCCTTGCTTCATTCCACATTCCAAGGCCAAATTTACCTGTTATTCCAGGTGTTTCTCGACTTCCTACTTTTGCATTCCAGTCCCTTATAATGAAATGGACATCTTTTGTGTGTGTTCTAAAAGGTCTTATAAGTCTTCATAGAACCGTTCAACTTCAACTTCAGCTTCTTCAGCATTACTGGTTGAGGCATAGACTTGTTTACTGTGTTATTGAATAGTTTTCCTTGGAAACGATCAGATAAGTACTGCATTTGGGACTCTTCTGTTGAATATGATGGCTACTCCATTTCTTCTAAGGATTCCTGCCCACAGTAGTAGATATAATGGTCATCTTAGTTAAATCCACCCATTCCAGTCCTTTTTAGTTCACTGATTCCTAGAATATTGACGTTCACTCTTGCTATCTCCTGTTTGGATTAAGGTTAATGACTCTTTACTCTATTTTTTCAAATTTCCCAGAGTATAAGAAATAAATAATAAACTACAAATATGGACAATTTAAGTGAGCCAAGGAAAATAATTTTATTATTATTATATTAAGATTTTGAGTCTTAAGCAAAAAATTGAAAAATTAATATTGTATACTTGAAGATGCTTTTTCTAATGTGTAAAGTATCATACAATTATTAGATATAATAAAAAGCAGAGATGATTTAACTAATGCTTAAAACCATTTGGCATGATTTTGAGTCATCAGTGGGGTTCAAGTCACCTGTTAAAATGAAGTAACTAGCATTGAAAGACAGCTTAGAAAAATCTAGTATTGGTGTGTACACAGAATCAGAGTATGTTAATTGTCTTTCTTTTCCATGTCTCATTCCCTGTATCCTAGACTCCAGATTTCCAAGTTTGGTATTTCAAGATTTCCAAATTGACCAGATTTTAAAATTGACCTTGACCAATAGACTAAAATCCCTTGATTTTTTAGAGTCTAGCCTTTAGTAAACACTAGCTGTTTTATATGAGTCAAATGTAAAATATACTAAATACAAAGTATGAAACAAAAGCATGGACACAGATGGATTCTTTTCAAATTAAAATATGACTGAATAGCATTATTTATATAAAAGAAGTTAAATTGTCAGAGTTAAAACAATATATATAACAAAAATATCACTTTGTTGTAATATGTATCTATAAACATGTCTCCCAAATAACACAATAAATTTATGAAAACAAAGTATTTTTAGAAAGTTTGACATAAATACTACCATAGGAGACAGCAAAGTACATGTCCATGTATAAAAACAGCTAAATATATAATAAAAGAGTTTGGATCTTGCCTCTCACTTGCACTTTCCCAAAAGAAAGAATTTGGATGTGGGGATAGATGAGTAAATTATTTAAAAATTATAACAACAAATAATGTCAATGTCATATAAAATATTAAAAGCACATAATAATATGGAAAAGTATTCAAATTTATTTAATGCAAGTGGCAGTTCTTGACCCAAAACTTGAAAAATATGTACCATTGAAAAGAATGTTTATAAACATAGACACTGAGAACTGAAATTAAATACAAAGACAATAAACCCTGAAATTAAAAGTGATGAATATGAGTGATTTGTTATGGAATGTATTCATGCTGATATCTCAGCAAAAAGTTATACATTAAAAAATTCACAGATGGATTAAAGATCTAAATGTAAGATCAGAAACTATAAAACTCCTAGAGGAGAACATAGGCAAAACACTCTCAGACATAAATCACAGCAGGATCCTCTATGATCCACCTCCCAGAATTCTGGAAATAAAAGCAAAAATAAACAAATGGGATCTAATTAAAATTAAAAGCTTCTGCACAACAAATGAAAATATAAGCAAGGTGAAAAGACAGCCTTCTGAATGGGAGAAAATAATAGCAAATGAAGCAACTGACAAACAACTAATCTCAAAAATATACAAGCAACTTATGCAGCTCAATTCCAGAAAAATAAACGACCCAATCAAAAAATGGGCCAAAGAACGAAATAGACATTTCTCCAAAGAAGACATACGGATGGCTAACAAACACATGAAAAGATGCTCAACATCACTCATTATTAGAGAAATGCAAATCAAAACCACAATGAGGTACCACTTCACACCAGTCAGAATGGCTGCGATCCAAAAATCTGCAAGCAATAAATGCTGGAGAGGGTGTGGAGAAAAGGGGACCCTCCTACACTGTTGGTGGGAATGCAAACTAGTACAGCCACTATGGAGAACAGTGTGGAGATTCCTTAAAAAATTGCAAATAGAACTACCTTATGACCCAGCAATCCCACTTCTGGGCATACACACCGAGGAAACCAGAATTGAAAGAGACACATGTACCCCAATGTTCATCGCAGCACTGTTTATAATAGCCAGGACATGGAAACAACCTAGATGTCCATCAGCAGATGAATGGATAAGAAAGCTGTGGTACAGTTACACAATGGAGTATTACTCAGCCGTTAAAAAGAATTCATTTGAATCAGTTCTGATGAGATGGATGAAACTGGAGCCAATTATACAGAGTGAAGTAAGCCATAAAGAAAAACACCAATACAGTATACTAACACATATATATGGAATTTAGGAAGATGGCAATGACGACCCTGTATGCAAGACAGGGAAAGAGACACAGATTGTATAATGGACTTTAGGACTTAGAGGGAGAGGGAGAGGGTGGGATGATTTGGGAGAATGACATTCTAACATGTATACTATCATGTGAATTGAATCGCCAGTCTGTGTCTGACGCAGGGTGCAGCATGCTTGGGGCTGGTGCACGGGGATAACCCAGAGAGATGTTATGGGGAGGGAGGTGGGAGGGGGGTTCATGTTTGGGAATGCATGTAAGAATTAAAGATTTTAAAATTTAAAAAATAAAAAACTAAAAAAAAAAGAAAGAAAAAAATAAAAAATAAAAATAAATAAAATATATAAAAAAATTCACAAGCTAATACATTCTGAAAAAGCATTGGAAAACACATTTTTTTCTTTTTCTTTCTTTTTTTTTTTCTTACTTTATTTTACTTTACAATACTGTATTGGTTTTGCCATACATTGACATGAATCCGCCACGGGTGCATACAAGCTCCCAATCCTGAATCCCCCTCCCACCATGCCACCCCATATCATCTCTCTGGATCATCCCCATGTACCAGCCCCAAGCATCCTGTATCCTGTACCGAACATAGACTGGCACTTCTTCTGATTAATTATTCAAAATCAGGAATACGGTGCTTAACACAATAATATATCCACTTTCTATGACAGTGTAGTGTCAATTATCAAAGTTAATTTTGATATATATATGTATATATATATAAAGTTGGGTGGATATTTAGGCAGATTATAAATATATGTAACAATTTATAATTGTAATAAAGTATAATTATAATAATGCATGTTATAACTGATAATAATTTATAGTTTATAATTATAAGTTCCTGCTCCTCTGCCCGTGAGATTCTCCAGTCAAGAATACTGGAGTGGGTTGCTGACAGCTTCTACACACTCCTAGGACTCCCAAACAAATAGTTAACACCATCCCCCTAAGTCGTGGTACTTAACTGATTTAAATAGGGATAGGAAAAAGACTTTCTAAGCATAAAGTATAATTGAATGATTGAATAATATTTATGTTTACCATTTTCAGATATTTTCTATATTTTTCAAAAAATAATCTTCCTTGATTTCAAATATGATTAGAAAATCAAATTATTTTTAAAAGGCTAGATAACAAAAAAATGTGTCCTGTATTCTAGATTGAGTTTGACACCTGTTTTTACCTATATAAAAGTAATTTATTTATTTTGGTATTTATATTAGGTACAAATTAGAGGAACAGGTTTGCTATCACTCACTCTTGGTCTTTTTTCTTTTTATATGTGCAAACTTTTAAAAGTAAACAATAAAAAGATTTATTTTAAGAACATAAGTACCATCATGATATTTTCTACTATTAAAATATCTGCTTTCTGAACATCCCTGTTTTTGGTTATAGATTTTGGTTCATCCTACAAACAGAAGTGTCTCTTGTAACAGCTGGGTACAGATGCCTTTTGCATCTGGCCTCTGAAAAAGTAATCCACTGAGCTTAAATTTCAAAAACAGGTTGCATGTTTATCAATGCTTTAAAATTAAAAGAGTTCTCAATTTAAAATTTTTTTCATTCTATATGGCCATTTTAAACTTATTTAACCATGTTACATAACTCAAGAGATCACTTAAGCCATCATGAAATGTTTTCTAATATTTAATATCTCTTACTATCAAGGAATCAGTCTTCCTATTGAACTTAAATCATTTATGCATTAGTTAGACTGACTTTGTAATGTTTTATACTCCATGGTGAGGATATTCCTTGTAAGCACCTTTTCTTAAAAAAGGACTTTCCACGTTGTTTTGGAGTGTAGCTAATTAACAGTGTGGTGATAGATTCAGGTGAATAGTGAAGGGACTCCACAATACATATACATGTACACATTCTCCCTCACTTCACTAAAATACGGGAGTCTTGGAGTTATTTTGCTTTTATTTCAGCAAGTGAATGCCATAATTATATTGTAACATTGTACCAACTCCAAAAAAATAACCCTGAATAAAGAGGTCATTGAGAGAAAGTTCAACCTGGATGTGAAAACATGTATACTTAGAATTACTCCTAAAATGTTATCATAATGGGTGGCAATGGTGGGCTTTTCTAGATGAAATGATGGAGCAACTTTAGAGTGAATCTTGTATATTGTATATTGTGAATCTTGTATACAATATAATTTTTATGTCACAGAAAGACACACATAACTTATAAGGCAAGCAAGAATCTGAGAGTCAGTCTTGATTCAGAAAGATAAGTTACTTCTAGATTCAAAAGAAATGACTTAGTAACATCATGGAAAATAATGGAGTAGGAAGGTGCAAAATATTAGTTCCTCCACCAAAACAAGTATTGACTTGACAAGAACTATTGGAAAAAATTCTTTCATAACTCTGGAGTCTAAACAAATTCTTGTGGATTCCAGGGGAGTATTTGATGAGAAAGTGGCTACTAAATTTTAGCATTTCCCATAGCAACTGTCATTCCTCATGACCTGTCCCTAGACCAGGCAGTTGTGGGAATGAAAGATCGTCTTTGTGGTTCAACATGCAGGTGCCAGGATGGGTGATAAAGATTTTATCATCCAAGAACCAAGGTTGTGTGTTTCAATCTACTTGGTATGTCACAAAGTTCAGCACATATTTTAACACTGACATGGCTAAGAAGGCATTCAGAGAGACATCTGTGAAAGAATTCAAAAGAGACGGGATACTTTATCTTTTTTTTCCTCTTTTATTATTGAATTAACAATCTTAAGCAGTCAAGGAAATCAGTACAGTTAAGTAGCTTGGTCATGTCCGATTCTTTGCAACCCCTTGAAATGCAGCATGGCAGGCCTCCTTGACCATCACCAACTCTGAGAGTTTGCCCAAACTTATGTCCATTGAGTCAATGATGCCATCCAACCATCTCATTCTACATCGGCTCCTTATCCTCCTGCCCTCAATCATTCCCAGGATCAGGGTCTTTTAAAATGAGTCAGCTCTTCACATTAGGTGTCCAAAGTACTGGAGTTTTAGCTTCAAAATCAATTTTTCCAATGAATACTCAGGGCTGATCTTCTTTAGGATAGACTGGTTGGATCTCCTTGCAGTCCAAGGGACTCTCAAGGGTCTTCTCCAACACCACAGTTCAAAACCATCAATTCTTGAGCGTTCAGCTTTCTTTATAGTCCAACTCTCACATCCATACATGACCACTGGAAAAACCATAGCCTTGACTAGACGGACGCTTGTTAAAAAAGGTCTTGTCTCTGCTTTTCAATATGCTGTCTAGATTGATCATAACTTTTCTTCCAAGGAGTAAGCGTCTTTTAATTTCATGGATGCAACTACCATCTGCAGTGATTTTGGAGCCCCCCAAAATAAAATCAGCCACTGTTTCTACTGTTTCCCCATCTATTTCCCATGAAGTGATGGGACTGGGTGCCATGATCTTAGTTTTCTGAATGTTGAGATTTAAGCCAACATTTTCACTCTCCTCTTTCACTTTCATCAAGAGGCTCTTTAGTTCTTCTTCCATTTTTGCCATAAGAATGGTGTCATCTCCATATCTGAGGTTATTGATATTTCTCCCAGCAATCTTGATTCCAGCTTGTGTTTCTTCCAGCCCAGCATTTCTCATGATGTACTCTGCATATAAGTTAAATAAGCAGGGTGACCATATACAGCCTTGATGTACTCCTTTTCCTATTTGGAAATAATCTGTTGTTCCATATCCAGTTCTGTTTCTACCTGACCTGCATGAAGATTCCTCAAGAGGTAGGTCAGGTGGTCTGGTATTCCCATCTCTTGAAGAAATTTTCACAGTTTAATGTGATCCACACAGTCAAAGGCTTTGTCATAGTCAATAAAGCAGAAATCGTTGTTTTTCTAGAACTCTTGGGCTCCAAAATCACTGCAGATGGTGATTGTAGCCATGAAATTAAAAGACACTTACTTCTTGAAAGAAAAGTTATGACCAACCTAGATAGCGTATTAAAAAGCAAACTTTGCCAATAAAGGTCCGTCAAGTCAAGGCTATGGTTTTTCCAGTGGTCATGTATGGATGTGCAACTTGGACTGTGAAGAAAGCTGGGCACCGAAAAATTGATGCTTTTGAACTGTGATGTTGGAGAAGACTCTTGAGAGTCCCTTGGACTGCAAGGAGATCCAACCAGTCCATTCTAAAGGAGATCAGTCCTGGGTGTTCTTTGGAAGGACTGATGCTAAAGCTGAAACTCCAGTACTTTGGCCACCTCATGAGAAGAGCTGACTCATTGGAAAAGACTCTGAGGCTGGGAGGGATTGAGGGCAAGAGGAGAAGGGAACGACAGAGGATGAGATGGCTGGATGGCATCACCGACTTGACAGATATGAGTTTGAGTGAACTCAAAGAGTTGGTGATGGACAGGGAGGCCTGGTGTGCTGCAATTCATGGAGTCACAAAGAGTCGGACACGACTGAGAGACTGAACTGAATTGAGCATTACTTTGCTAGCGTGTGAGATGAGTGCAATTGTGTGGTAGTTTGCATTGCCTTTCTTTGGGACTGGAATGAAAACTGATGTTTTCTAGTCCTGTGGCCACTACTGAGTTTTCCAAATTTGCTGGAATATGGAGTGCAGCACTTTCACAGCATCATCTTTTAGGATTTGAAATAGCTGAACTGGAATCCCATCACCTCCACTACCTATGCTCCTAGTGATGCTTCCTAAGGCCCACTTGACTTTACATTCCAGGATGTCTGGCTCTATGTGAGTGATCACACCATCGTGATTATCTGGGTTGCAAAGATCTTTTTTTGTACAGTTCTTCTGTGCTTTCTTGCCACCTCTTCTTACTATGTTCTGTTTCTGTTAGGTCTCTACCATTTCTGTCCTTTATTGATCCCATGTTTGTTTGAAATGTTCCCTTGGTATCTCGAATTTTCATGTGTTTGTTAGCCATCTGTATCTCTTCTTTGGAGAAATGTCTATTTAGTTCTTTGGCCCATTTTTTGTTTGGGCCTTTTTTTTTTTTTTAATTGAGCTACATGAGCTGCTTGTATATTTTTGAGATTAATTATTTGTCAGTTGCTTCATCTGATATTGTTTTCTCCCATTCTGAATGCTGTCTTTTTTTTTTTACCTTGCTTATAGTTTCCTTCATAATGCAAAAACTTTTAAATTTAATTATGTCCCATTTGTTTATTTTTGCTTTTATTTCCATTACTCTGGGAGGTGGTTCATAGAGGATCCAGCTGTGATTTATGTCAGAGAGTGTCTTTTCTATGTTTTCCTCTAGGAGTTTTCTAGTTTCTGCTCTTACATTTAGATCTTTAATCCATTTTGAGTTCATTTTTGTGTGTGGTGTTAGAAAATGTTCTAGTTTCATTATTTTACAAGCAGTTGACCAGTTTTCCCAGGACCACTTTTTAAAGAGATTGTCTTTTCTCCATTGTATATTCTTGTCTCCTTTGTCAAAGATAAGGTGTCCATAGGTGAATGGATTTATCTCTGTGCTTTCTATTTTGTTCCATTGATCTATATTTCTGTCTTACTGCTTTGTAGTATAGTCTGAGGTCAGGCAGGTTGATTCCTCCAATTCCATTCTTCTTTGGCTATTTGAGTTTTTTTTGTATTTCCATACAAATTGTGAAATTATTTGTCTAGTTCTCTGAAAAATATCGTTATTAGCTTGATAGGGAATTCATTGAATCTATAGATTGCTTTGGGTAGTATATTCATTTTCACTATGTTGATTCTTCTGATCCATGAACATGGTATATTTCTCCATCTATTTGTGTCATTTTTTATTTCTTTCATCAGTGTTTTATAGTTTTCTATATATAGGTCTTTTTTTTTTCTTTAGGTAGATTTATTCCTAAGTATTTTATTTTTTTCATTGCAATGGTGAAGAAAATTGTTTCCTTAATTTCTTCCTGTTTTCTCATCATTAGTATATGGGTGTACATGTGTCTCCCATCCTGAACTCCCCTTCCACCTCCCACCCCATCCCATCCCACAGGGTCGTCCCAGTGCACTGGTCCTGAGAGCCCTGTCTCTTGCATTGAACATGGACTCTCAATCTATTTCACATATGGTAATATACATGTTTCAATGCTATTCTCTCAAATCATCCCACCCTCGCCTTCTCCCACAGAGTAAAAAAATCTGTTCTTTACAACTGTGTGTCTTTTGCTGTCTCACATATAGGGTCATCACTACCATCTTTCTAAATTCCATATATATGTTAATATACTATATTGGTGGTTTTCTTTCTCTGTATAATAGGTTCCAGTTTCATCCAGCTCATTAGAACTGATTTGAATGCATTCTTTTTAATAGCTGAGTGATATTCCATTATGTATATATACCACAGCTTTCTTATCCATTCATCTGCTGATGGACATCTAGGTTGTTTCCATGTCCTGGCTATTATAAACAGTGCTGCGATGAACATTGGGGTACATATGTCTCTTTCAATTCTGGTTTCCTCTTGTGTATGCCCAGCAGTGGGATTGCTTGGTCATATGGCAGTTCTATTGCCAGTTTTTTAAGGATTCTCCACACTGTTCTCCATAGTGGCTGTACTAGTTGGCATTGCCACCAACAGTGTAAGAGGGTTCCCTTTTCTCTGAAGCATTTATTGTTTGTAGACTTTTTGATAGCAGCCATTCTGACTGGTATGAGTTGTTACCTCATTGTGGTTTTGATTTGTATTTCTCTGATAATGAGCAATGTTGAGCATCCTTTCATGTGTATATAGGAATGCAAAGGGTTTCTGTGTATTCATTTTATATCCTGCAATTGTACAATATTCATTTATTAGCTCTCATAATTTTCTGGTGGAGTCTTTAGGGTTTTCTATGTAGAGGATTATGTCATCTGCAATCAATGAGTTTTACTTCTTTTTTTTTCCAACCTGGATTCCTTTTATTCCTTTTTCTTCTCTGATTGCCCTGGCTAAAACTTCCAAAACTATGCTGAATAGTAGTGGTGAGAGTGGGCACTCTTGTCTTGCTACTGACTTTAGAGGAAATGGTTTCAGTTTTTCACCGTTGAGGATAACGTTTGCTGTGGGTTTATCATATATGGCTTTTATTATCTTTAGGTATGTTCCTTGCATGCCTATTTCTTGGAGGTTTTTTATCATAAATGGATGTTGAATTTTGTCAAAGGCTTTCTCTGGATCTACTGAGATAATCATATGGTTTTTATATTTCAATCTGTTAACGTGGTGTTATCACATTGATTGATTTGCAAATATTGAAGAATTCTTGCATCCCTGGGATAAAGGGCACTTGGTCATGATGTATGATCTTTTTAATATGTTGTTGGATTCTCCTTGCTAGAATTTTGTTGAGGATTTTTGTATCTATGTTCACCAGTGATATTGGCCTGTAATTTTCTTTTTTGTGGCATGTTTGTCTGCTTTTGGTATTAGGGTGATGGTGGCCTCATAGAATGAGTTTGGCAGTTTACCTTCCTCTGCAACTTTCTGGAAGAGTTTGAGTAGGATAGGTGTTAGCTCTTCTCGAAATTTTTGGTAGAATTCAGCTGTGAAGCCATCTGGCCCTGGGCTTTTGTTTATTGGAAGAATTTTTATTACAGTTTTGATTTCTGTGCTTATGGTGGGTCTGTTAAGATTTTATATTTCTTCCTGGTTAAGTTTTGGAAGGTTTACTTTTCTAAGAATTTGTGCATTTCTTCCAAGTTGTCCAATTTATTGGCATATAGTTGCTTTTAGTGGTGTCTTATAATCCTTTGTATTTCTATGTCATCTGTTGTGATTTCTTCATTTTCATTCTAATTCTGTTGATTTAAATCTTCTCCTTTTTTTTTTTTTTTTTTGATGAGTCTGGCTAATGGTTTGTATATTTTATTTGACTTCTCAAATAACCAGGTTTTAGTTTTGTTGATTTTTGCTATAGTCTCCTTTGTTTCGCTTTCATTTATTTCTGCCCTAATTTTTATGATTTCTTTCTTTCTACTAACCTTAGGGTTCTTCATTTCTTCTTTTCCTAGTTGCTTAGGTGTAAAGTTATCTATTTGATAACTTTTAAAATGTTATCTATTTGATTTTTCTCTTGTTTCTGAGGAAATCTTATATTGCTATGAACCTTCCCCTTTAGCACTGCATTTACTGAACTCCATAGGTTTGGGGTTGTTATGTTATCATTTTCATTTGTTTCTATGCATATTTTGATTTCTTTTTTGATTTTTTCTATGATTTGTTGGTTATTCAGAAGTGTGTTATTTAGCCTCCATATTTTTGTATTTTTAATAGCTTTTTTCCTGTAGTTTTCATGTAATCTTACCACATTGTGATAGGAAAAGATGCTTGAAATGATTTCAATTTTTTTGAATTTATCAAGGCTAGATTAATGGCCCAGGATGTGATCTATCCTGGAGAAGGTTCCATGTGCACTTGAGAAAAAGGTGAAATTCATTGTTTTGGGGTGAAATGTCCTATAGATATCAGTTAGGTCTAACTGGTCTATTGTATCATTTAAAGTTTGTATTTCCTTGCTAATTTTTTGTTTAGTTGATCTATCCATAGGTGTGAGTGGGGTGTTAAAGTCTCCCACTATTATTGTGTACTGTTAATTTCCTCTTTCATACTTGTTAGCATTTGCCTTACATATTGTGGTGCTCCTATGTTGAGTGCATATTAATTTATAACTGTTATATCTTCTTCTTGGATTGATCCTTTGATCATTGTGTAGTGTCCTTCTTTGTCTCTTTTCACAGCCTTCATTTCAAAGTCTATTTTATCTGATATGAGTATTGCTACTCTTGTTTATTTTGGTCTCCATTTGCATGAAATATCTTTTTCCAGCCCTTCACTTTCAGTCTATATGTGTCCTCTGTTTCAAGGTGGGTCCCTTGTAGACAACATATATATGGGGGCTTGTTTTTGTATCCATTCAGCCAGTCTTTGTCTTTTTGATGGGGCATTCAACCCATTTACATTTAAGGTAATTATTGATAAGTATCATCCCGTTGCCATTTACTTTGTTGTTTTGAGTTTGAGTTTATAAACTTTTTTCGTGTTTCCTGTCTAGAGAAGATCTTTTAGAGTTTGTTGAAGAGCTGGTTTGGTGGTGCTGAATTCCCTCAGCTTTTGCTTGTCTGTAAAGCTTTTGATTTCTCCTTCATATTTGAATGAGATCCTTGCTGGGTACAGTAATCTGAGTTGTAGGTTTTCCTCTTTCATGACCTTAAGTATGTCTTATCATTCCCTTCTGGCCTGAAGATTTTCTATTGAAAGATCAACTGTTATCCTTATGGGAATTCCCTTGTTTGTTATTTGCTGCTTTTAATATTTGCTCTTTGTGTTTGATCTTCATTAATTTGATTAATATGTGTCTTGGGGTGTTTCACCTTGAGTTTATCCTGTTTGGGACTCTGGGTTTCTTGGACTTGGGTGGCTATTTCCTTCCCCGTTTTAGGGATGTGTTCAATTATTATCTCCTCAGGTATTTTCTCATGGCCTTTCTTTTTGTCTTCTTCTTCTGGGACTCCTATGATCCGAATGTTGGCGTGTTTAAAATTGTCCCAGAGGTCTCTGAGGTTGTCCTCATTTCTTTTCATTCTTTTTTCTATTTTCCTCTCTGCTACCTTTATTTCCACCATTCTATCTTCTACCTCACTTATTATATCTTCTCCTTCAGTTATTCTAGTGTTGGTTCCCTCCAGAGTGCTTTTTATCTCTGTTATTGCATTATTCATTATTGACTGACACTTTTTTATTTCTTCTAGGTCCTTGTTAAACATTTATTGCATCTTCTCCATCCTTTTCTCTAGTCTATTTATCTGTAACTCCATTTTGTCTTTAAGATTTTGGATCATCTTTACTATTATTATTTTGAATTCCTTTTCAGATAGACTCTCTATCACCTCCTCTTTGGTTTGGTGGGCATTTATCATGTACCTTTACCTGCTGAATATTTCTCTGCCTTTTTATTTTGTTTAGATTGCTGTGTTTGGGGTGGTCTTTCTGTATGCTGGAAGTTTGTGATTTCTCTTTATTGTCGAGGTTCCTCCCTGTGGGTGGGGTTGGACTAGTGGCCTGTCAAGATTTCCAAGTTAAGGAAACTTGCATTGGTGTTCTGTTGGGCTGAACTGGATCTCTTCTCTCTGGAGTGCAATGAAATGTCCGTAGTGAGTTTTGAGGTGTCTGTGGGTTTGGTGTGACTTTGGGTAACCTGTATTTTAATGCCCAGGGTTAGAGAATTAGCCTGATATGTGTTGCTCTGGGACTTGTTGGTTCTTGGGTGGAGCTGGTTTCAATGTAGGTGTGGAGACTTTTGGATGAACTCTTGTCCATTAATGTTCCCTGGAGTTAGGAGTTTTCTGGTGTTCTCAAGTTTTGGATTTAAGCCTCCTGCCCCTGGTTTTCAGTCTTATTCTTACAGTAGCCTCAAGACTTCTCCATCAATACAGCACAGGTTATAAAACATTGAGGTTAATGGTGAAAAGATTTTCCACAGTGAGGGACACCCAGAGTGGTTTACGGAGTTACATGGAGTAGAAAAGAGGGAGGAGAGAGATAGAGGTAAGAGGGAATCAAAAGGGGAGAGACCATTCTAACCAGTAATCAGTTCCCTAAGTGTTCTCCACAGCTCAGAACACCCAGAGAGAGTCACAGAGTTAAGTAGAGAAAAGAAGGAGGAGGAAGGAGATAGAGATGCCCTGGAGGAGAAAAGAGAGTCAAAAGCAGAGAGAGCAATCAAGCCAGTAATCATACGCCTAAGGAAAAATGAGTACTGAAGATTATATTCTTAAAGGTACAAAATTGATAACAAATACCAAAAAGCAAAGATCAAAAATCTAGAGTAGAGGTTAGATTCTGAAAAATAAAATATTAATAATACAGAAAATCACAAAAAGTATGAAATAAATATATATTTATGTATATATATATATAATTTGCTTTTAAAATAGGGTCTTTTTGCAGGTAATAGCAGGTAATAAAAATGAAAATTAAAGGAGTAATAAAGAATTTAACAATTTAAAAATATTTAAAAATGATAATAGTAAAAATATATCTAGGAATTTCTCTGGAGCTGTTGAGGGTGGTGTGGGGTCAGTTCAGTTTCAGATAATCCCTTGTTCCAGCTTATACTTCTTCTCAAGATCTATAGGTCCCTTCCAATGCTTACACATTGCTAACTACAGGGTTTTAATCTGTTGCACCTGTCACTTCCAGAGCTGTTCCCTCTTCTTTGTTTATTTTGGCTTCCTCTGGCGGCTGCAAGGGCCGGCCGGCCCCACGTCCAAGGTCAGGGGCAGTGGCCTAGAGTGCCATGCTGCTACAGCACAGGAATAGCCGAGAGGAGCTACCCTGTGCCCAAGGTCAGTGGCGGCTGGGAAAAGCTACCCCGCGTCCGAGGTCAGGGGCAGTGGCCGGAAGGAGCTACCCTGGGTCTGAGGCCAGTGGCAGCCAGGAGAAGCCACCTCTCACCCAAGGCCAGGGGCAGTGACCCTGAGGAGTAACCTGAGCCCAAGGCCAGGGGCGGCAGCTGGGAGGAGCCACCCACACCCAAGGCCAGGGCCAGCGGCCAGGAGGAGCAACCCAGGAGTGGTGGCTGCACAGGCACAGGAGGGCCTAGAGGAGTTATCCCACATTGAAGGTCAGGAACGGTGGTGGTAAGGAGATAACCCTCATCCAAGGTAAGGAGCAGCGGCTATGCTTTGCTGGAGCAGCCGTGAAGAGATACCCCACGCCCAAGGTAAGAGAAACCCAAGTAAGATGGTGGGTGTTGCAAGAGGGCATCAGACACACTGATGAAGTCAAAACAAAAACAATACCCAGTTGTGCATGTGACTGGTGATAGAAGCAAGATCCGATGCTGTAAAGACCAATATTGCATAGGAACCTGGAATGTCAGGTCCATGAATCAAGGCAAATTGGAAGTGGTCAAACAAGAGATGGCAAGGGTGAACGTCGACATTCTAGGAATCAGTGAACTAAAATGGACTGGAATGGGTGAATTTAACTCAGATGACCATTATATCTACTACTGCGGGCAGGATTCTCTCAGAAGAAATGGAGTAGCCATCATGGTCAACAAAAGAGTCCAAAATGCAGTACTTGGATGCAATCTCAAAAATGACAGAATGATCTCTGTTCGTCTCCAAGGCAAACCATTCAATATCACAGTTATCCAAGTCTATACCCCAACCAGTATAGACTTCAGTAATACTGAAGAAGCTGAAGTTGAACGGTTCTATGAAGACCTACAAGATCTTTTAGAACTAACACCCAAAAAAGATGTCCTTTTCATTATAGGGGACTGGAATGCAAAAGTAGGAAGTCAAGAAACACCTGGAGTAACAGGCAAATTTGGCCTTGGAATGCGGAATGAAGAAGGGCAAAGACTAATAGAGTTTTGCCAAGAGAACGCACTTGTCATAGCAAATACCTTCTTCCAACAACACAAGAGAAGACTCTACACATGGACATCACCAGATGGTCAACAGCAAAATCAGATTGATTATATTCTTTGAAGCCAAAGATGGAGAAGCTGCATACAGTCAACAAAAATAAGACTAGGAGCTGACTGTGCCTCAGATCATGAACTCCTTATTGCCAAATTCAGACTTAAGTTGAAGAAAGTAGGGAAAACCACTAGACCATTCAGGTATGACCTAAATCAAATCCCTTATGATTATACAGTGCAAGTGAGAAATAGATTTAAGGGCCTAGATCTGATAGATAGAGTGCCTGATGAACTATGAAATTAGGTTCGTGACATTGTCCAGGAGACAGGGATCAAGACCATCCCCATGGAAAAGAAAGGCAAAAAAGCAAAATGGCTGTCTGGGGAGGCCTTACAAATAACTGTGAAAACAAGAGAAGTAAAAAGCAAAGGAGAAAGGAAAGATACAAGCATCTGAATGCAGAGTTCCAAAGAATAGCAAGAAGAGATAAGAAAGCCTTCTTCAGTAATGAATGCAAAGAAATAGAGGAAAAGAACAGAATGGGAAAGACTAGAGATCTCTTCAAGAAAATTAGAGATACCAAGGGAACATTTCATGCAAAGATGGGCTCGATAAAGGACAGAAATGGTATGGACCTAACAGAAGCAGAAGATATTAAGAAGAAGTGGCAACAATACACGGAAGAACTGTACAAAAAAGATCTTCATGACCCAAATAATCATGATGATGTGATCACTCATCCAGAGCCACACATCCTGGAATGTGAAGTCAAGAAGGCCTTAGAAAGCATCACTATGAACAAAGCTAGTGGAGGTGATGGAATTCCAGTGGAGCTCTTTCAAATCCTGAAAGATGATGCTGTGAAACTGCTGCACTCAATATGCCAACAAATTTGGAAAACTCAGCAGTGGCCACAGGACTGGAAAAGGTCAGTTTTCTTTCAAATCCCAAAGAAAGGCAATGCCAAAGAATGCTCAAACTACCTCACAATTGCACTCATCTTACATGCTAGTAAAGTAATGCTCAAAATTCTCTAAGCCAGGCTTCAGCAATACATGAACCGTGAACTCCCTGATGTTCAAGCAGGTTTTAGAAAAGGCAGAGGAACCAGAGATCAAATTGCCAACATCCACTGGATCATGGAAAAAGCTACAGAGTTCCAGAAAAACATCTATTTCTGCTTTATTGACTATGCCAAAGCCTTTTACTGTGTGGATCACAATAAACTGTGGAAAATTCTGAAAGAGATGGGAATACCAGACCACATAACCTGCCTCTTGAGAAATCTGCATTCAGGTCAGGAAGCAACAGTTAGAACTGGACATGAAACAACAGACTGGTTCCAAATAGGAAAAGGTGTACGTTAAGGCTGTATATTGTCACCCTGCTTGTTTAACTTATATGCAGAGTACCTCATGAGGAATGCTTTACTAGAAGAAACACAAGCTGGAACCAAGATTGCCAGGAGAAATATCAATAACCTCAGATATGCAGATGACACCACCCTTATGGCAGAAAGTGAAGAGGAGCTAAAAAGCCTCTTGATGAAAGTGAAAGAGGAAAGTGAAAAAGTTGGCTTAAAGCTCACCATTCAGAGAACGAAGATCATGGCATCTGGTCCCATCACTTCATGGGAAATAGAGGGGGAAACAGTGGAAACAGAGTCAGACTTTATTTTTGGGGGCTCCAAAATCACTGCAGATGGTGACTGCAGCCATGAAATTAAAAGACACCTACTCCTTGGAAGAAAAGTTATGACCAACCTAGATAGCATATTCAAAAGCAGGGACATTACTTTGCTGACTAAGGTCCGTCTAGTCAAGACTATGGTTTTTCCTGTGGTCATGCATGGATTTGAGAGTTGTACTGTGAAGAAAGCTGAGCGCCGAAGAATTGATGCGTTTGAACTGTGGTGTTGGAGAAGATTCTTGAGAGTCCCTTGGACTGCAAGGAGATCCAACCAGTCCATTCTGAAGGAGATCAACCCTGGGACTTCTTTGGAGGGAATGATGCTGAAGCTGAAACTCCAGTACTTTGGCCACCTCATGCCAAGAGTTGACTCATTGGAAAAGACTCTGATGCTGGGAGGGATTGGGGGCAGAAGGAGAAGGGGACGACTGAGGATGAGATGACTGGATGGCATCACTGACTCGGTGGACATGAGTCTGAGTGAACTCCGGGAGATGGTGATGAACAGGGAGGCCTGGCATGCTGTGATTCATGGGGTCGCAAAGAGTCGGACACGGCTGAGTGACTGAACTGAACTCTCTTTGCAGGTCTCCTAAGTGTTTAGTTTCTGCCC
This sequence comes from Ovis canadensis, assembly GCF_042477335.2. Classification (NCBI taxonomy): domain Eukaryota; kingdom Metazoa; phylum Chordata; class Mammalia; order Artiodactyla; family Bovidae; genus Ovis; species Ovis canadensis. The sequence continues at coordinate 115,184,556 of NC_091247.1, read as the reverse complement.
TGACTTTCAGGGGCAAAGGTGGTCACTTATCTAGGCTCATTTGTTCAGTTGCGCTGTGGGGAGGGAGGCGCTCTGAAAACAAGTATCACTGGTGTGTGTGAATGTTGCTGGCCGTGTCTGGACCACACTGGGCTTGCCCCCACTCATGGTGTGTGTGCTTTCTGGGTCTACACTGCTCAGATTCCCGGTTGGCCTGCAGGGGAACTGTCCAAATCAGGTTCTGGGTTTCATGCACTTCCCAGGTCTAAGCTACTCAGGTTCAGGTTCTCGGGTACTCCACAAAGGCACAAACTCAGTTGGGCATGTGTTTTGTGCCCTTCTCAGGTCTGAGTAGCTCAGGTGACCAGGTGCTTGGCGAGTGCACTGTCCTAGGTGGGCTGTGCATCTTAACCACCTCCCTAGTCACAGCCATTTGGTTTCTTGTGTGCGTAGCCATAGCTCCTTTTCAGATGTGCCACGTATCTCCTCTGGGAGTTGATCTCTGACTGCGACCCTCCTGGCAGATATTGGCCATCCAGGATCCCAGGAAGACTTGGGTAGCCTCCTTGGGTGGAGGATGCCCTCTCTGGGGCCAAGATTTCCCCTTGTCTTCTGTCTCAGGCTGTAGCCCACCTGCCTCTCTGCCTCTGGCAGGGGAATAGGCTGGTCCACAGCTGGCTAGCTCTCCTTTGGTATTCACTCAATCCTTTGTTCTGTGAGTGGGCCGCTGTGCCTTAGGTTAGAGCTTTTTAAAGAAAAGTTCCCTCTCTCTCTTTCTCTCCCTCTCTCTCTCTCTCTCTCTCTCTCTCTCTCTCTCTCTCTCTATTTTTTCCCTCTCTCTGGCTATCCCACAGTTTGGGTTGCTATCTCATCTTAGCTCCCTCAGATTGTCTTCAGGCATTCGGGCCTGGTCCTTACCCTAAACATGCAACCCCTCCCTGTTCAGCCCATGCTGGATGGTTTCAGATGCGAGTTTTGGTGCTACTTCTCCACTGGGAGTTGTGGTTAGGTACTTATTGTGTGTGTGTGTGTGTGTGTGTGTGTTTCCCCTCCTCCCAGTTGTGTTGCTCTCTGAGATTCTAAAACTCCCCACAGACCTGCCAGTGAGAGGGTTTCCTGGTGTTTGGAAACTGCTCCTCCTTCACGACTCCTTCCCCAGGACAGGTCTCCATCCTTAACTCTTTTGTCTCTTTTTTTGTCTTTTATATTTTGTCCTACCTATTTTTGAAGAGAATGGGCTTCCTTTCTGGGTGCCTGGTGTCCTCTGCCAGGATTCAGAAGTTGTTCTGTGTAAGTTACTCAGCATTCAAATGATCTTTTGATGAATTTTGGGGGAGAAAGTAGTCTCCCCATCCTATTCCTCTGCCATCTTAGGACCTCCCAGAGTTTTAAATTCTAAATTTCATGTATTTATACATAAAATGTATTTATACATAAAAAGAAAAGGCTGTTGCTCTCAAACCTCAGAAAATAGGTTGTTGCTTATGCTTTAAGTACATCAATAACTAATAAAAATAAATAGCTAACAGAATAAAATAGCTACAGTTATTCTATTAAATTCACACATTATCTATAATAGAGATAGTCAATAGTTATAGCTGACTATGAAAGTATCTACAGGAAACAAAATTAACAAAGCTTTGTAATTTTTTAGATAATTTCAGTTTATATTCACCTATATCATCCAATATATTCAATGTATTCTATATTGCAGGCAGTTTCTTTACCATCTGAGCCACTAGGGAAGTCATATATTTTATAGGTATAATTGAAACACTCTTAAACTTAAAAATTTAGCACAATGCCAAAACAAGGAAAGATTTAAAATCATAACTCTATAGATCTTCATTGACCCTTTGTTGCTTTCAAATAAACTCATCTGTTAACAAAGTCTTCAGATTATACTGAAACACAAGATCCTTCTAGATCCCACGCTAGTAGAAAAAGAAACTAACATCTAAAGCAGCAGTATCTTTTGTAGTTATACTACGAAGTTGTAGCTATTCCTAAGTTGCAAATAGTTGCCTCATTAGCATTATATGGTAGGTAGTGGCATTACTTACAGATTATCTGGTACACTTCAGACAGTAGGCACATGGGAGAATGCTGTGGGTCACTTATTCTTGTTTGAGATTAGAGAGACATGATAGCAAAGAGTGTCTTTATTCATTAAAACTTCAGGTTTCTGAAATTTTAGATCCTAAGTCACAACATTCAAGAAAATAATGAGTACTGGGCAGAGTTTTAAGCACATCATAATAGACTTCAAAAGTCTGCAACTCTGCCCACTTTTCTCCACTTACTAACACTGAGATCATTAAACACCCTCTTTTTTAATCAGTCCTATCCTGCTCCTCATCTAAGTGTAGGTATTTCATGTTTTATCCTGTGTACATAATTCTTTTCCTTATTTCTTCTATTGCCTCATTCCAATAGCCATAATAAACAACATGGTTGGTCCCAGAATCAGTGGGTGAGGAAAGTAATCATTTTAGTGACAGGCAATTCATATTCACATGAAAAAGGGTTTGAATAGAGAAAAGGGTGAAAATCTGGGGTCACTACTGTTATCAAATTCTCATATACCCACTTGTATATGCATAACACAAAGCCTGATCCAAAGGAAACAGAGACCATTATAACAATAAACACTGAAATAGATTGAGAAGTTGTGAATTACAGGCTGTATTATTTTTTCATTGCTATTCTTTCAAATTACTACAAATTTAGCAGCTAAAAACCACACAAATGTATTATTTTAAAGTTCTGTAGGTCAGAAGTATTGTCAAGGTTTTGTCCAGTCTGAGATTTTATCTGGAGGCTCTGAGAGAAAAATCTGTTTCCAAAGTTCACTCAGGCTGTTGACAGTATTTAGTTACATGCAGCAGTGGATCTTAGGTTCTTGTTTCTTCACAGATTATCGGTCTGGAGCTTCTCTCAGATACTTAATGTCTCCTGCATCTTTTGACATTTTGGTCCTTTCATCTTCAAAGAGAACAATGGCAGGTTAAACCTTCTCTGACTTCTATTTCTGCCCTATCTTTCTTATTCCACCTGGAAAAAGATTTCTGCCTTTAAAGGTTAATTTAATTAGTTTGGGTCCTCCAAGGTAATCCAGGATAATCTCCTATTTTAAGGTCCATAAATTTGATTATATATTCCAGTATATTCTCTGTATATTTCCATATATATTTACAAAATCTAGGGAATAGTGTGTGAATATCTTTAGTATATCATTCTGGCTATCACTAACCATTTGCTGACTTTCAAAGGTCCATGCCCCTCCCCCCCACACACACACAATACAAAATATGTTCATTCCCTAAATAAATATGTTTTAAATATGTTTTAATCCCCAAAGGTCACTTTCCATTATAGCATCAACTCAAATCCCAAATTACACATAAATCTCATCAGCTCAGAAATTTCAAATCTCATCATCTAAATAATCTAATAAAGTCATCTACATCATGAGACTAAAGTTTTTAGCATGATCTATTAAATATAACAGTGGGACACAATTCTCCATTTAGCAACTTATGAAACCAAAGTTATCTGTTCCCAATATAGAGTAGTAGGACATGCATAAACACAATCACAGACATTACTATTTTAAAAGTGGGAAAATAGATAAGAAAATATTGTCCATAGTCCAAAGCATTTTTAAATGGAAGGCAAGCAAAATACATTATGTTACAAGGTTTGGGAAATTTTTTCCTTTGTTCTCCACTCAGGCCTCTGGTTGCTTGGCTCCACTTTTGGAATCATTATTCCTTATGAAAGATAGCATATATTTAAAGATGAGTATTTTTGTCAACCTCTTTCCTACTGGTAGAGTTTTGGAGGCTACAGGAGATTCATTCCAAGATGCAGAAGCTTTGCTATTTTCGAGATTAAGCCTAAGTCTGTTTTGGGCTTTCCTTGTGGCTCAGATGGTAAAGAATATTCCTGGAGTGCAGGAGACCCGAGTTCAATCTCTGGTTTTGGAAGACCCCCTGGAGAATGGAATGGCTACGCACTCCATTATTCTTGCCTGGAGAATTCCAGGGACAGAGGAGCTGGATAGGCTACAGTCCATGAGGTTACAAAGAATCAGATATGACTGAATGGCTAACACACACACACACACACACACACACACACACACACACACACACACCTGTTTTGATCTCTGTTGAGACAACGGAAAAACAAAAGACCTTAAACTATACATGGGATCCTGGTTTGACTGAAGGAATATGGAATTCGTATCTTTGATCTCTTTGAAGAATCTTGTGTGTGACTGGACACTTAGGCTTCTTGTCCTCTGGACAGGCTGAGAATTTTCCAGAACTTCATATTCTTACTTCTTTTAGTTGATTAGTTCTTCCTTTAGTTTATATTATTCCTCTTGCATTTTACTATAAACAGCAAGGAAAAACTAGGACTCAACACTTTGCTTTGTAATCTCGCCAGCTAAACATCTCTCCAGCTACACATCCAAGTTCATTATTCACAGATTCTGATTTCCACATGATCTCAGGACACCATTCCACTCCGTTTTCTGACACTAAAAATCAAGGGTCTTCTTTTTCAAGTTTCTAGTAACGTATTCCTCAATTATTTCTGAGTGCTTACCAGAAGTGTCCTTGAAGTCCAGATTTCTATGGACAGTCAGTTAACAGAGATTTAGGCTTTCTCTAAGGTGATTTCAGATTTCTCATAATTCTCATTACTTCCTTCTAAATCAATTGGTGTGGCATGATGAATTCTAGGGACTCTCTAACCTTGTTTCAATTGCAGCAAATAACCCCAATAAGATGATATATTTCTGCAGTGCTAAGGAGTTGCTTGGTACACGAACTCTGCTTACCAGACTTCTATATAATGACTTACTAAGGAAGAGCTAAGAATTTATCTTCTCTGTATGTTTTTGAACATAAATCTAGCTGGCATTGTAAACTATGAGAAAGGTAGGAAATATACACTCAACAAATATTGAAACAAAACTAAAACTGCCAATCTGCTCCTCAAGTATGTGAGATAAGCCATCTGGCTGTATTTTTAAAGAGTGTTTTCTCAAGAGTAATTTAGGTGAGAACCACTAAGCAAAGTGGAAAGGATTTGTCACCTATTCTGTGAACAAGATGACATGTTGTTCATCAGACAGTAAGCACATGCCTCTTCAGATACAAATTGGGTACGTCAGGAAATGTAAAATAGGTATTGGGCATGAGGGAGAGAGAATGCAGATGGGTCTTATTTTTCAAACTCAAAATGAATAGCTAATGAGTAGAGAAATGAAGATGGAATTTAAAAATTGTCAATTAAACAGCTGTTGCATCAAATACCTATCACAGAAAGCATGATCATTTCAATAAAAATTTCAGGAAAGAGTATTGTCATTATTATTGTTCATGTCTGACTCTTTGCAACCTCATGGACTGTAGCCCACCAGGCTCCTCTGTCCTCCACTATCTCCCAGAGTTTGCTAAAATTCATGTCCATTGAGTTAGTGATGTCATCTAACCATCTTATCCTCTGCTACCCATTATTGTTTAGCCTTCAATCTTTCCCAGCAACAAGGTCAGTTCCGATGAACTGGCTCTTCTCATCGGTGACTTCAGCTTTATCAACAGTCTTTCCAATGAATATTCATGGTTAATTTCCTTTAGAATTGACTGATTTGGTCTTCTTGCTGTCCAAGGAATTCTCAAGAGTCTTCTCCAGCATTACAGTTTAAAAGCATCAATTCTTCGGTACTCAGCCTTTTTTGTGATCCAAATCTCACAACTGTACATGGCTACTGGAAAAACCATAGCTTTGACTATACAGACCTTTGTCAACAAAGTTATGTCTCTGCTTTTTAATACACTGTGTAGGTTTGTCATAGCTTTCCTTTCAAGTAGAAAGCATCTTTTAATTTCATGACTGCAGTCACTGTCATCATGATTTTACAATCCAAGAAAATAAAATCTGTCACTGTTTCCACTTTTTCCTCTTCTATTTGCCATGAAGTGATGGGACCAGATACCATGATCTTAGTTTTGTTTTTGTTTTGTTTTGTTTTGTTTTTCTTTAATGCTGACTTTCAACCAACTTTTTCACTCTTCTTGTTCAACTTATGAAGAGGCTCTTTAGTTTGTCTTCACTTTCTTCCATTAGAGTGGTATTATCTATCTGCCTATTTGAGTTGGATATTTCTCTCAGCAATGTTGATTCCAGCTTGGAATTCATCCAGCTTAGCATTTTTCTTGATGTACACTGCATGGAAGTGAAACAAGCAGGGTGACAACATATAGCCTTGTCATACTCCTTTCCCAGTTTTGAACTAGTCTGTTGTTCCATGTCCCATTCTAACTGTTGTTTCTTGGCCTACATACAGGTTACTCGGGAGACAGGTAAGCTCTGTTACTCCCATGTCTTGAAGAATTTTCCACAGTTTGTTGTAATCTACACAGTCAATGGCTTTACATAATCAGTGAAGCAAAAGTAGATGTTTTTCTGGAATACCCTTGCTCTCCGCATGATCGAAAGAATGTTGGCAACTTGCTCTCTGGTTTCTCAGCCTCTTTGAAATCCAGCTGAACATCTGGAATTTTTCAGTTCATGTACTGTTGAAGCCTAGCTTGAAAGATTTTCAGCATAACCTTGCTAACATGTGAAATTAACACAATGTTATGGTAGTTTGAACATTTTTTCAGCATTGCCCTTCTTTGGGATTGAAATGAAAACTGACATTTTTCAGTCCTGTAGTCACTGTTGAGTTTCCCAAATTTGCTGACATATTAAGTGCAGCACTTTAACAGCAACATATTTTAAGATTTGAAATATTCAGCTGGAATTCCATCAATTCCACTAGCTTTGTTTGTATTAGTGCTTTTAAAGCTGATTTCAAACTTCAGGCTCTGGCTCTAGCTGAGTGATCACACCACTGTGTTTATCCAAGTCACTAAGACCTCCCCGCCCCCCCCCCCCCCGGCCCAGTTCTTCTGTATATTCTTGCCACCTCTTCTTAATATCTTCCACTTATGTTAGGTCCTTACCATTCCTGTCCTTTACTGTGCCCATCCTTGGGTGAAATATTCCCTTGATATCTCCAGTTTTCTTAAAGAGATCTCTAGTCTTACCGATTCTACTGTTTTCCTCTATTTTTTCACATTGTCCACTTAAGAAGGCCCTCTTATCTCTCCTTGCTATTCTCTGGAATTCTGCATTCAGTTGGATTTATCTTTCTCTTTCTCCCCTGTCTTTTGCTTTTCTTCTTTTCTTAGATATTTGTACAGCCTTCTCAGACATCCACTTTGATTTTTTGCATTTCTTTGTCTTTGGGATGATTTTGATCATTTCCTCCTCTACAGTGTTAGAACCTCCATCCATAGTTCTTCAGGCCCTCTGTCTACAAGATCTAGTCCCTTGAATCTATTCATCATGATAAAAGATAAGCCACTGTATTTGTCCCATTAATGAATCATTTTCAAGAAAATTATTTTCTTAATAAGTAATCTCATGAGAGACTCTAGGAAAGGCCATTTAATAGAAAAATGCCAAGACTAAAATACTGAATCTTTAACATACAAATTTATTTATTTGGTTGCTCAACCAGTTTATTATTATATTACTTTTATTCTAAGAAAAAGACTATTGATTCCCTCTTGCTTGGCATATAAACTTTAAGATTCTAGTCTTTATTGTATACCTTCAGTGTTGTCTTTATTGATACCTTCTGACATACCTTGGCAATCAGCTGTAGTGATGGATCTAGTCTCATGAGTTACAAATAAGCCATTTCTCTGCCTTTGTGAATGCTCTTTTCTGTCTGGAAGGACATTTTCAGGCCAATTGGTTTGACCTATGTTAAATTTTAACATTCTTCCTCCAAGACTGATTCAGTAATCCCAAAGTTAATTTCTGTTTCTCTGTACATTTAGCACATTTTTATTACCTCTCTTATGGACTTATTGCATATTTTGAACGAAACATGAAACTAATAGGAAGGAGCATAGTCTTTGGGTTTAGATAATTCATGATTCAACTACTGGCCTCATCATGCATTAGCATTATGACCTGAAAAATATCTTATTTTTCTTCCATGTAAAATACAAAACTTAATGACTTTATTGTAGGAACATTGAGGTTATTAAATGGATATATTAAAAAGCCACTGCACCCAACTGTTAGTATACACTCAATATACATGCTTTTCTTTTGTTCCATCTATCACAGCACTATAAACACTTAATGTATATAACTCTAGTCTCACCTGTCTGTGACTATAGAATAAGCTTGCACTTTATTTTTGTAAGCCCATATTATTATGGCATGAGCTTCCACTAGCCTATTTCCTAGAAATAAGTCCCACTCAGTGTCTTATTCTGTTATTTCCTTTAGTTTCTAAGAGGGGAATGAATGAAGGAGTCAAACATTTATTTCACATAGGTGGAAGGTGTTTTAGATATATAGCATTCTGGAGACCAGGGAAGAGTAAAATTTAATCAACACAAGAGAGACTAGTGTGTTTACTATTTACCTTAAAGGATAACAGGGCTTCACTTGTGCAATGTGTCATAGTCAAAACATTCTGAGTAATCTCTTGTGAATCTCTAGGAATCGCACTTCTCTTCCTTTCATGTTGCCTTCATACACTGAAAGATGCAGAAGAAATATTTTCTTGAGCATACAAAAGATATTAGAAGCTACCTGCCAGTTTAATAGAGAGAATAGAATATTTTATAAAATAGAGCTCAAGAGACTCTTTTGAATTTCTGTGTCATAACTTCATATTTCTTTCTTTGTACTACTGTCTTTATGTGATCAAGTCAAACAAAATTCAACAAGAAATTTCAAGATACCTAAAAGGCAGTTTCAGAATTGAGTAAGCTGTTACTAAAACGGGGGCGGGGGGGGGGGGTGGGGAAGAAAAACACACACACACAGGATTTGGAAGGGGAAAGTAAAGTAAGTGAAAAATTTACTTTAACATATCATATGTCTGCCTACTCATTCCTTTTTTTTTTTTTTTATTTCTAAGGGACTGCAGCCATAATCAAACTTAATTGAACCATTCATTATCTATCATTTGAGAAATTTCTTACTCTTTCATTTCAAACTTACTTTGATTATAACTTACACTCAACATATTGCTTAGCTGATGTCTTTTTTTAATTTAATAACATTGGTCACTCTGTTAATATCTTTCAGCTTAATTCTATCCTTTTATTATCGTATTTTATTTTTTTTGACTCACAAATGTGACAGACAAGTTATCTATCATTTCTCTTTTCACAGTACACATTATACATAGTTTATTCTGTTTTCTTACATTTTAATAAAACTGACATTCTTAAACCAAAAGTAATTGTCTCAGTTACCAAATAGCCTAATCACTATTGCAAATAGTCCCTTACCACCTTTAGTTAAATTTAATTGCATATTTGCTCTCGTTCTCCAAATTTTCCTTGATATCTCACCTTCTAATTGACATCTTCCCTCTGCACCTCTCTCAATAACATCAAACACCAAGGAGAATTGAACTTGTGTTTTCATTGGATGAGACACAAATACTTTGTCAAGCTCAAAACTCTGGCCTCCAGCTATTATTGACATCATTCCCATTATTATTTGTGAAGCGCTAACATGGAAGCTTTGGGGATTTTCAAAAGAAACAAGAATCTTCACAACTAACCCAGATGATCTAACACATAAGAAAAAGGCAAGAAAAAAAATTAAGATACATATTTAGCAGTTATAATTTAACAAACAGATGATTGAGAAAAAAAAAGCATAACGCATAGAGACATTTCCAAATGAAGATAATTAAATAAGTTTGCATTTAACCTACATTAAACAGTGATTTAATATGGAGGATAAAAGATGTTTCAGGCAAGTGGCTGAAGAACAGAGACATAACCATGGAAACTATGGTTCCATAGAGAATATTTTTATTTTCTTGAAATATGGGAAGAAGGGTTCAGTGATAAAGTATATTGATAAAAATTTTTGCTTACAGTTTGCTGACTAGTGCTGACCTAGTAAGTGTTCAAAATGCACTTGCTGGTTTTGTTAGATAACAGGGAGGGAGGAATTTTTAGATTTCCTCCATAGAAAAAAAATGAGATCTGTGGTTTATTGCAAAAGATGTTTGCCTTCCCTAAATATATGCCCTTGGCAGTGTGTATTTTCATCTCTTCTCATCAAGAATAGAGGGAATTTCTTCACCCTTTAAATCTAGACATAACTTGAGACTGACTTTGACAGTAGAATGCACAGAAATAGCATCATGTTAGGTTTCAACACTTCTATTTTTGTTCTTGGGATTTTATGGAGATACCTGCCATAAGGGGACGGCTATCTATTCCAGTATTCTTGCCTGGAGAATCATGTACAGAGAACCCCGGTGGGGTTGCAAAAGAGTCAGATATGACTGAGCAACTAACGCCTGCTCACTTGTTTACCATGTGAGCAAGCTCCTATTGAAAGGAAAGAGTCACAAAATTCATCCCCCCTCCCGTTGCCCTAATCAACTAACAGCCAATCCTCAGAAGAACTTTCTGGCTGACTGGCAGCTGACTAGATTCATATGTTAACCTGATTGAGATTAGAACCAGCCACCTGAGTCCAGACAACTGCTGACCCATAGAAGATTAGGTTAAATAATTAGGGTATTAAGTCTCTTAATCAGAAAATAATTTATTTCAAAATAAAATTATGTTGCATCAGCTGACAAACTATAAATGTAAAGTTTAAATGCCTTACTTGAACAAATATTTATATTCATAAATATATTTATATACTATTTCATATCATGTAATCAGAGTAATAAATTTTTGCTCTAATGAAGCTTATATACTAGAAGGTGTTGTTATTTAGTCTCTACATCATGTCCAACTCTTTCTGACTCCATGGATTGCAAATTTGCCAGGGTTCCCTGTCATTCACTATCTCCTACAGTTTGCTAAAACTCATGGCCATTGAGTCGGTGATGACATCCATCCATTTCATCTTCTGTTGCCCTCTTCTCTTCCTGCCTTCAGTCTTTCCCAGCATCAAAAAGGGGGTGATGCATAGTAAATGAAGAAAATAATCTTTATAATATCAGCTGTTGATAAATTTACAATAAAAATAAATTTAATCACGTCACTAGGAATCACAGTGGAGTGACGGGAAGATGTGGTTTTAGTTAAGGAAATATTTTGAGTTTAGGTAACCTTATATGTCACTATAGAGAGAAGCAAGATGGAACACCACCCAAAATATGGTCCAGATATCAAGACTTGTGACTCCACACCCCCAAAATAATTTGAGAGAAACTGTATCATCACAAAGAAACTCTCAGAGGAGAGAAGAGTGAGCAGAAGAATGCTCGGGTTGCCTTTCTGAAGGAAAAGGATCTAAGTTAGGACTTTCAAAACGCTGGAGGGCAGAACTGGAGATACTTTCCCCTGTGCAAGCTGGAGATTTGTAAGATTTAAATTGCCCACTGGACCAGAAAAGGAGACATATGTAGGCTTTCTTGTTAATCTGTCCAAATGTGGGGCAAAAGAGGAACAAAAGTGAAAGTTTTAAAACAAGTCAATGTTCAAGCATGAAAAAACTGAAGTCAAACTCTATATTACTGATGATCAGGAAGGATCTTTTTCGGAATGTGACATTTGAGGAAAGACTTAGAGGATATGAAGTATTTTTTAATGAAAAACTTCCAGTCTTTGACTCAGATTTTTGATATAGAACTTCTAAATTCCCTGGAATTTTCTGCCTGATTGGAGTATCTCTGTTATACTTCTGAGGTGGCTTATGATATGCTATTGATATCTTTATGGATTGGGATGTGAGACTACCCCACGTTTTTAAAATTCATTCAGTAAGTTTTTTGAGTAACCGCTATGTGCAAGGCTAAGTTCTCCAGTTTTTAGCAACTGTATCACTGTGACTAAAGAGGTGCAAGTGAACTAGACAAGTAGTTCCTGAGATCAGAGAGGTAAAAGGGAATAAGAACATGTGGGACTCCATGGGCCTTCATACAGGCTTTGTCTTTTTCTTTGAGTTATACCATAGAGTTATGATAGAGAGGAAGCATCACTTGACCTAAAAAATAAAGAAGCAGCTGCTTTTGTGTGTTTGTGTGGTTGGCTGGAAAGAACCAGAAATATCTGTTAAGAATGGCATTGCAATAAGATAAAAGATAATTACTTGGCCAAGATTTTACTGATTGATGAGAAGAGTTCCAATTCCAGATAAATTTTAAAGAGAGAAGGGTAAAAAAGAGATCTTCTGATGAATTAAATACAGAGTGTAAGGAAAGAGTGAAGATCCAAGAACCTATTTTTGTATCTTCTAATTAAGGCCCAGTTATTGCTGAGTGGTGGCTTCATTCTTCAGAAAGGGCCTAGAAGATCCAGAGTACCATCCCACATCACCTGAATCCAATCTGGTCTATGCTGCTATTTTAGTATCAAACCTCTGATTTAAATTGATAAAATAAATCTGTTTTATTTATTCACATGTTTGAGGTGAAGCAATAAAATTAAATGACAGTCCCCTGTCCTAAAAATGTGTGTACACAGAAGGAATTGTTTAGACACATGCTATCCCCCCCCTCCAGGGGACATATTATCAAATTAATTTTACTTCAAGATTATTAATTAGAAAAATAGTCTTATTTTGCTATTGTAATTAATTTTGTGTTGATTGGAAAAATTGGGATATTATCACTGAGCTATATATACACTGTCATGTGTAAAATAGAGTGAGGGAACGTGCTGTATAGCATAGAAAGCTTATCTCAGTATTCTGTGATGACCTAGTTGAGTGGGATGGATTGGAGGAGAGTTTAAGAGGCAGGGGATATATGTATACAGATTATTCACTTCATTGTACAGCTGAAACCAACACAAAATTGTAAAGCAATTATACTCCAACTAAAAGTTTTACAGAAAAGTGTTACTTCCTCATAAACATGTATTCTTGCAGTTATTTGGTGACATTAAGTTACTCTACTTATATTTTGGGAAACTTATCTCCCATTATTGCAGTCAAAGATGGAGAAGCTCTATACAGTCAGCAAAAACAAGAACAGGAGTTGATTGTGGCTCAGATCATGAACTCCTTATTGCAAAATTCAGACTTAAAGAAAGTAGGGAAAACCACTAGACCATTCAGATATAACCTAAATCAAAACTCTTATGATTACACAGAAGAAGTAACAAAAAGAATCAAGGAATTAAATCTGATATATAGTGTGCCTGAAGAACTATGGATGGAGGTCCCTAACCTTGTACAGAAGGCAGTGGTCAAAACCATCTCCAAGATAAGAAATGCAAAAAGGGAAAATGGTTGTCTGAGGAGGCTGAGAAGTGCAAGGCAAAGGAGAAAAAGAAAGATATACCATTTGAGTGTGCAGTTCCAAAGAATAGCAAGGAGAGATAAGAAAGCCTTCTTAAGTGAACAATGCAAATAAATACAGGAAAATAGCAGAATGGGAAGGACTGGAGATCTCCACAAGGAAATTAGAGATACCAAGGGACGATTTCATGCAAAGATAGGCACAATAAAGGACAGAAATGGTATGGACCTAACAGAAGCAGAAGATTTGAAGAAGAGCTAGCAAGAATATAGAGAAGAATTGTACAAACAATGGTCCTAATGACCCATGACAGTGTGATCACTCACCTAGAGCCAAACTTCCTGGAATGCAAAGTTAAGTGGGCCTTACGAAGCATCACTATGAACAAAGCTAGTGGAGGATGAAATTCCAGCTGAGCTATTTATAATCCTAGAAGATGATGCTGATAACTCAATATGTCAGCAAATTTGGAAAACAATGCAGTGGCCCCAGGACTGGAAAAGGTCCATTTTCATGCCAATCCCAAAGAAGAGAAATGCCAAAGAATATTCAGACTACTGCACAATTGCACTCATCTCACATGCTAGCAAGGTTGTGATTTAAATCCTTCAAGCTAGGCTTCAGCAGTACATGAACTGAGAACTTCCAGATGTACAAGCTGGACCTAGAAAGGGCAGAGGAAACAGAGATTAAATTGTCAACCTCCTTTGGATCATAAACAAAGCAAGAGAATTCCAGAAAAAAAAAAAAAACAAACTTCAGCTTTATTAACTATGTTGAAAATTTTGACTGTGTGAATCACAATAAACAGTGGAAAAATTCTTAAAGAGATGGGAATATCAAACCACCTTACCTGCCTCCTGAGAAACCTGTATGCTTGTTAAGAAGAAATAGTTAGAACTGGACATGGAACAACAGACTGGTTCTAAACTGGGAAACGAGTATGTCAAGTCTGTATATCATCACCCTGCTTATTTAATTTATGTGCAGAGTACATCATGTGTAAAGCTGGGCTGGGTAAAGCTAACCTGGAATCAAAATTGCCAGGAGAAATGTCAATAAGCTCAGACATGCGGATGACACCACCTTAATGGCATAAAGCAAAGAGGAACTAAAGAGACTCTTGATGACTGTGAAAGAAGAGAGTGAAAAAGCTGGCCTAAAACTCAGCATTCAGTAGACTAAGACCATGGCATCTAATCCCATCATTTCATGGCAAATAAATGGAGAAACAATGGAAGCAGTGACAGACTTTATTTTCTTGGGCCCCAAGAATACTGCAGACAGTGATTGCAGCCATGAATTTAAAAGATGGCTTGCCTCTTAGAAGAAAAGATAAGAGAAACCTAGGCAGCATATTAAAAAGCAGAGATATCACTTTGCCGACAAAGCTCTGTATAGTCAAAGCTATGATTTTTGTAGTAGTCATGTACACATGTAAGAGTTGGACCATAAAGTAGATTGAGAGCCAAAGAACTGCTGCTTTCAAACTGTGATACTGGAGAAGACTCTTGATAATGCCTTGGATAGCAAGAAGATCAAATCTATCAATTCTAAAAGAAATCAACCCTGAATATTCACTGGAAAGACTTATGCTGAAGCTGAAGCTCCAATATTTTGGCCACCTGATAGGAAGAGCTGAGTCACTGGAAAAGACCCTGTTGCTGGGAAAGATTGAGGGCAGAAAGAGACTTGATCAACAGTAGATGAGATGGATGAATGGCATCACTGGCTCAATGGATATGAGTTAGAGAGTGTGAAGGACAGGGAAGCTTGGTATGCTGCAGTTCATGGGGTCACAAAGAGTCAGACAGGATTAGTGACTAAACAAGTGAGCAAAATATTCTAATCAATATAACGTCTCATTCTTACGTTGGTAAATACTGCCTCATTAACAAATTTTCTCCTGTGTTCCTCCTGACCCCCTGCAAACACACACACACACACACACACACACACACACACACAAATGCACACACAGAAGACATACATGTATACACAGTCAACAAACAGAGGAGGTGTTCATTTCCAACCAAATAATTTAATGCACTTGGATATCTCGATTAAACATATTAATATATCATGTCTACCGTAGTAGTTAAAAGAGCAAGAGCCAGCGTAATATGTTCTAGACTGTATTATTTCTTGATAATTGTATTCATGTCTATTCTCCTTTAGGAATTGTGTAGTGCTTATGAAGAGCATTATCAAGTGGGGATTAAAAGAATAACAATAATTACAGTAGAAAATTTACATGATTTCAACATGACATATTAAACATAAAATTCTCATTTCTTATTTTTAATCTGCTCTAGTGCTGTATTAATACTATTCTTTATTAACATAATTTTGACTTTTTACTTCACTTTTGCATACAAATTGACTGCTTCTTTCTCTGTAGAAGGATCATAACATACAGTTCCAGACCTTTTTGGTATCTTTCTTCTTTTAACATTTCTTATATTGAATAATGGCTTTGAACTTTTCTAGAAGAAAGCCTGGAGGTACAACGAGAGAGAAACAAATTTTTTTAAATGCCATCTTTATTTACTATTTGTGGGAAGTACAAAGTTTGAAATAAAACAAACTGAGTGGTTTTCACAGTCATGAAAATTCCAAAGGAAATACATGAAGCTAGGAATCAGAACTGAATCCATGCAGTCCATTTTATCCTTAGATATAATACTCTTATTACACAGGAAGGTTAGAATAAAATTAATTATGCAGATAATATGTGTGAGTCCTTTGAAAATGCTAACATGCCACATAAATGTATTGTTTAATTATTCAAATCAGTATTAAGGAATTCATTTTATTATTAAAATTATCTTTAAAAATTCAAAGGTGTATATGTTGTGTTATATTTAGACAAACTGGGCAAGGTGCTTTGACAAATCCAATATGAAGAAACTGCCACTCTTTCTCATTAGTTATTCACAATCAAGTGAAAAGACATCATAGATAAAACTAATTTTTTAAAGCAGGATTAATTAAATGATGTATTAATTGCAAAGTTCTAAAGAGAACAAGAATAGCAGTAATTAATTCAGAACATAGAATCAGTGAAGATTTCATGGGAAGGTAATTTATAGGGTGTGACATTATAAATTCCTTTATTAGAGTGTCAAAATTTTTAAGGTGCAAATGTGGCAAGTATTTTTTAGGGCAATATTTGACTACTGAGTTAGGATGTTGAATAATACCAAGGTGCCAAGAACTCTGAAGAATTGAGATTTTAAACCACTTGCAGGGGCTTCCCTGGTGATTAAGTGATTCTTCCAGTGGTTAAGAGCCCACCTGTCAATGCAGTGGACACAGGTTTGATTTCTGGTCCTGGAAGATCCCACATAGTATGGAATAACTAAAGCCATATGCCGTAATTACTGAAGCCTGCACACTCTAGAGCCTGATCTCTGCAACAAGAGAAGCCATCACAATGAGAAATCTACACACTGCAATGAAGATTACTGCCACTTACTTCAACTAGAGAAAGCCTGTGTGCAGCAGTGAAGATCCAGCATAGCCAAAAATAAATAAATAAGACTTTTTCAAAAAAGAAACCACTGTAAATGAGCTTCCTATACTTTCAAGGATGCTGGCAGAATACACAAGACTCCTGGCTCAGATGCAAAATACTTTAATACTTATGGCACAGCAGGTGGCATGTGCTTCATGCTCTTATAGGTTTCTCTTACCTACTTGTGTTTCATAGGAATAGACTAATCCACATGTTTGCTGACACTTGCAGAGGATTTGCCTCCAAGTTAAAAAACTTGGCCTTAGGGAAAAATCTTTTAATTATAATGGGACTATTAGAAAATCTACCCAATCAGTGTGCCAGGGAAAGGAATTATCTTGATTATCTTGTATAGGAAACAAATCTGTTCTTGCCCAGAGGGAGACACATCTTTATTATCATGGCCTGTTTGCTTTACAAACAGCCTTGAAAATGTAGTGTAGAGTCAAACACAAAAGCTGTCCCAAGATGTGCAAGTGGGAGGGGGCAAACTGTTGTTGTTGAGTCACTCTGTCCTGTCCAACTCTGTGACTCCATGGACTGCAATAAGCCAGGCTTCCCTTTTCATCAATATCTCTATCACTATCCTGGAGTTTTCTCAACCCACTGTGTCTTCTCAAGCCCATTGAATTGATGAAGTCATCCAATCATCTCATCCTCTGTTGCACACTTTTCCTTCTGCTCTCAATCTTTCCCAGCATCAGGGTATTTTCCAATGAGTCTCTTCTTTGCATCAGGTGGCCAGAGAATTTGAGTTTCAGCTACAGCATAAGTCCTTCCAATGAACATTCAAGGTTGACTTCCTTTAGGATGGACTGGTTGGATCTCCTTGCTGCCCAAGGAAATCTCAAGAGTCTTCTCCCACACCACAGGTCAAAAGCAACAGTCCTCCAGTGCTTCACCTTCCTTATGGTCCGACGCTCACATCCATACATGACTACTGAAAAAAAACATAGCTTTGCCTAGATGGACCTTTGCTGGCAAAGTAATGTCTCTGCTTTTTAATATGCTGTCTAGTTTTGTCATTGTTTTTCTTCCAAGGAGTAAGTGTCTTTTAATTTCATGGCTGCAGTCACCTTCTGCAATGATTTTGGAGCCCGAAAAAATAAAGTCAGCCACTGTTTCCACTGTTTGTCCATCTATTTACCCTGAAGTGATGGGACTGGATGTCATGATCTTAGTTTTCTGAATGTCGAGCTTTAAGCCAAATTTTCACTCTCCTGTATCACTTTCATCAAGAGGGTCTTTAGTTCTTCTTCACTTTCTGCCATAAGGGTGGTGTCATCTGCATATCTGAGGTTATTGATATTTCTCCTGGCAATCTTGATTCCAGCTTGTGCTTCATCCAGCCCAACATTTCTCACGATATACTCTGCATATAAGTTAAATAAGCAGGGTGACAATATACAACCTTGACATACTCCTTTTCCTATCTGGAACCAATCTGTTGTTTCATGTCCTGTTCTAACTGTTGCTTCCTGGCCTGCATACAGATTTCTCAGCAGGCATGTCAAATAGTCTGATATTCCCATCTCTTTCAGAATTTTCCACAGTTTATTGTGATCCACACAATCAAAGGTTTTGGCATAGTCAGTCAAGCAGAAGTAGATGTTTTCCTGGAACTCTCTTGTTTTTTCGATGATCCAACGGATGTTGGCAATTTAATCTCTGGTTCCCTGCCTTTACTAAATCCAGCTTGAACATCTGGAAGTTCACGATTCATGTACTGTTGAAGGCTGGCTTGTAGAATTTTGAGCATTACTTTTCTAGTATGTGAGATGAATGCAATTGTGCAGCAGTTTGACCATTCTTTGGCATTGCCTTTCTTTGGGATTGGAATGAAAACTGACCTTTTCAAGCCCTGTGGCCACTATCATGTTTTCCAAGTGTGCTGACATATTGAGTGCAGCACTTTCACAGCATCATGTTTTAGGGTTTGGGATTCCATCACCTCCACTAGCTTTGTTCATAGTGATTCTTCCTAAGGCCCACGTAACTTCACATTCCCGGATGTCTGGCTCTAGGTGAGTGATCATACCATCGTGATTATCTGGGTCATAAAGGGTTTTTGTTTGTTTGTTTGTTTGTTTGTTTGTTTTGGTATAGTTCTTTTGTGTATTCTTGCCACCTCTTCTTAATATATTCTGCTTCTGTTAGGTCCATATCACTTCTTTCCTTTATTGTGCCCATTTTTGCATGAAATGTTCTCTTGGGATCTCTAATATTCTTGAACAGATCTATAATATTTCACATTCTATTGTTTTCCTCTATTTCTTTGGGTTGAATGCTGAGGAAGGCTTTCTTGTCTCTCCTTGCTGTTCTTTGGAACTTTGCATTCAAATTGGTATGTCTTTCCTTTGCTCCTTTGCCTTTCATTTCTATTCTTTTCACAGCTATTTGTAAGGCTATTTCTGAGGACAGAAAATCACTTTGCCTTTTGAATTTATTTTTCTTGGGGATAATGTTGATTCCTGCCTTCTGTGCAATGTTATGAACCTCCACCCATTATTCTTCAAGCAATCTTTCTGTCAGATCTAATCCTTTAAATCTGTTTCTCACTTTCACTGTATAATCATGTGGTATTTTATTTAGGTCATACCTGAATGGTCTAGTGGTTTTCCCCGCTTTCTTCAATTTAAGTCAGAATTTGGCAATATGGAGGTCATGATCTGAGCCACAGTCAGATCTTTGTCTTGCTTTTGCTGACTGTGTAGAGCTTCTCCATCTTTAGCTGCAAAGAATATAATCAATAAATATACTGATTTTGGTATTGACCATCTATTAACTTCATGTATAGAGTATTCTCTTGTTTTGTTGGAAGAGGATGTTTGCTGTTACCAGTGTGTTCTCTTGGCAAAACTATATTATCCTTTACCCTTCTTCATTCTGTACTCCAAGACCAAATTTTCCTGTTACTCCAGATAATTCTTGACATCTTTTTGGGGTGTTAGTTCTAGAAGGTCTTGTAGGTCTTCATAGAACCAGTCAACTTCAGCTTCTTCAGCTTTATTGGTCAGAACATAGACTTGGTTTACTGTGATATTGAATGGTTTGCTTTGGAAATGAACAGAGATCATTCTGCCGTTTTTGAAAATGCATCCAAGTACTGCATTTCGGACTCTTTTGTTGATTATGATGGCTACTCCATTTCTTCTAAGGGATTCCTGCACACAGTAATAGACATAATGGTCATCTGATTTCAATTCACCCATTCCAGTCCATTTTGGTTCACTGATTCCTAAAATATCGTTGTTCACTCTTGCCATTTCCTGTTTGACCACTTCCAATACTCAAGTGGTCTGCCATTCCCTTCATGTACCACGTTTTGTCAGAACTCTCCACCTAGACCCATCCATCTTGGGTGGCCTTACATGGCATGCTCATATTTTTATGGAGTTAGACAAGGGTGTGGTTCATGTGATCAGTTTGGTTAGTTTTCTGTGACTGGTTTTCATTCTGTCTGTTCTCTGAAAGAGAAGGTTAAGAGGCTTATGGAAGCTTCCTGATGGGAGAGACTGACTGAAGGTGAAACTGGGTCTTATTCTGATGGGCGGGGCCATGCTCAATAGATCTTTAATCCAGTTTTCTGTTGACAGGTCCATCTGTGTTCCCTCTCTGTTATTTACCTGGGGCCAGACTATGGTGGAGGTAATGAAGATAATGGCGACCACTTTGAAAAGGTTTCATTCTCGCGCTGCTACACTCAGTATCCCCGACACTGCAGCAGGCCACAGCTGACTCACGACTCTGCCTCTGTCTCTAGTGTTGCCCTGCCAATGGGTTCATTGCCAGTTCGTCCTTTCTACTCCACTTTTTTTAGTGTTTGTGCCTTCATCCTCAAGCTTACCATTTCATGGTCACAAGAATCTTGCTACAATGACATTTGGTACATATTCACTCTAAGTGAGGAAGTATTTGTGGGATGCAAGTTACCAGGAAATATAAAATTTTCTCAGTTTCTATCTCATTAGTCAGAACATTGGAATAATGTCATCACCCCCTGAAACGAGATATTGATTGGCAGAGTTCTGTCAAGTAAAACTGGGTTAGTTTAGTTCAGGTCAGTTCAGTCACTCAGTCGTGTCCGACTCTTTGCAACCCTGTGAATCACAGCATGCCAGGCCTCCCTGTCCATCACCAACTCCCGGAGTTTACCCAAACTCATGTCCATCGAGTCCATGATGCCATCCAGCCATCTCATTCTCTGTCATCCCCTTCTCCTCTCAGCATCAGGATCTTTTCCAATGAGTCAACTCTTTGCATGAGATGGCCAAAGTATTGGAGTTTCAGCTTCAAAATCAGTCCTTCCAAAGAACACCCAGGACTGATCTCCTTTAGGATGGACTGGTTGGATCTCCTTGCAGTCCAGGGGACTCTCAAGAATCTTCTCCAACACCACAGTTCAAAAGCATCAATTCTTCAGCACTCAGCTTTCTTCACAGTCCAACTCTCACATCCATACATGACTACTGGAAAAACCATAGCCTTGACTAGATGGATATTTGTTTACCAAGTAATGTCTTTGCTTTTGAATATGCTATCTAAGTCAGTCATAACTTTCCTTCCAAAGAGTAAGCGTTAAATTTCATGGATGCAATCACCATCTGCAGTGATTTTGGAGCCCCCAAAATAAAGTCTGACACTGTTTCCACTCTTTCCCCATCTATTTCCCATGAAGTGATGGGACCTGATGCCATGATCTTCTTTTTCTGAATGTTGACCTTTAAGCCAGCTTTTTCACTCTCTTCTTTCACTTTCATCAAGAGGCTTTTTAGCTCCTCTTCACTGTCTGTCATAATGGTGGTGTCATCTGCATATCTGAGGTTATTGATATTTCTCCTGGCAATCTTGATTCCAGCTTGTGCTTCTTCCTATCCAGAGTTTCTCATGATGTACTCTGCATATAAGTTAAATAAGCAGGGTGACAATATACAGCCTTGACGTACTCCTTTTCCTATTTGGAACCAGTCTGTTGTTGCATGTCCAGTTCTAACTGTTGCTTCCTGACCTGCATATAGGTTTCTCAAGAGGCAGGTCCGGTGGTCTGGTATTCCCATCTCTTGAAGAATGTTCCACAGTTTATTGTGATCCAAACAGTCAAAGGCTTTGGCATAGTCAATAAAGCAGAAATTAATGTTTTCCTGGAACTCTATTGCTTTTTCGTTGATCCAGCAGATGTTGGCAATTTGATCTCTGGTTCCCCTGCCTTTTCTAAAACCAGCTTGAACATCTGGAAGTTCATGGTTCACATATTGCTGAAGCCTGGCTTGGAGAATTTTAAGCATTACTTTACTAGCATGTGAGATGACTGCAACTGTGCAGGAGTTTGAGCATTCTTGATATTGCCTTTCTTTGGGATTGGAATGAAAACTGACCTTTTATAGGAAATATATGTGTGTGTGTGTGTGTGTGTGTGTGTGTGTATAATGTAGTCAACTAACAATATTTGCCACAAAAATCTCCTGCACCCAGAATAAGGAATTCTGTTAATAATGATTTAAAAAAAGGAAAAAACAAATATCTACAATCTGAAAATGGATGTCATTTGAACAATTTTCAGATCAAAATTTAAGTGAAAAATCTTGCTCTTGCCTTAGGCTAGAAGGGACCAAGTGGATTTTCTCACATTCCTGTTCAGTAATATTTTCACTCACATTCTCTTTCTTCCTGCCCCATACCTTAAAGAAATATTTATGTTCAACTTAAGCAAATTTCTCTACCTTTTCACTAGATCCTCTCTCTTCCTCACCTTTCAACCAGTTTTTCTCTAGCCCTCCTTTGCTCTTGCCACAAACAATCTGATTGTTTCCAACAGCAAGGAATGAATAAGCATGCAAGCAGATGCCTTTGCTTGAATCCAATTTCTTGCCAGATACAGCTTCGATTTGTTTGTATTTCAAAACAAGGGTTTATCCTCACTACTTCCAACTATATTTCCTGTTTTCTCTTCATCTCATTTCCACCAAGTGTTCCTGCTTAATTCTAACAGAACTACTATAGTCAATATTCCATCCTACGATTTCTAGGTTGCTAAATTCATTGAACAATCCCTAATTCTATAGTGACTTATCTTAGCTATTTGTTGCGGTTGATCATTCTCCTATTTTTGATACACCTCCTTTTCCTGGTCTTTAGAACAAAGCACTTCTGCTTCCCCTCTTACTTCATGGGCCGTTCCATGTTATCTCCTTTGCCTTTTTTTTTTTTTTTTTTAAGTCTTCTCCCTGGACTTTGTAACGGTGCAATTGTAAATGTCCATTCATAAGAAGAAAATTATCAGTTAAATGAGTATCAGAATACTAAGTATTCAGAGATGTTTAAAAGGATGCTTTAAAAGGTATTCTAGGCTATAAAAACATTTTTCACATCCTCATGACAACAAATTAGCATACATTTTTCTACCATATGTATTTTTATCCAGATATCTGGCCTATTCTTTTTTTTTTAAGTAGTTCCAGTTCTGACCTCATTCCAGTTTTCCGACAAATGTAATATTAAGTATGAGCACAACCTAGCATAACTCTGGTGATTTAGTTTGGGTCTAACCTGGAAATGCTTTTGTGCTTCATAACTATGGCATGAATGGTGGCGAACAGAATCCTCTGTTCATAAGCCAACCCAAATGCACAGTTTTAATATCTATCCCTTAGTATGTGAGCATTAATTTTGAAAGGCTGAATTCTGTTCTTTGATATCTACCTCACTTACCAACTTGTTCTAGAATTGTGCCACAAAATTTCTTTAGAATTGAACTTGGATAGCTGGGTAATCTTTACACAACAATTTCATTTCTGCAAGCTTCTTTTACTGTAAGAAGACTCCATTTATAATAATCCTTGTGTTAGTCATAATCACCAAGAAATATCTGTAGTATTCCTAACTCTCAGCCCTCAGAATGTGCTGTGTTCAGCTGCCTTCTACTTTTTGTGATCCTGTGGACTGTAGCCCTCCAGGCTCCCTGTTCATTACATTCTCCAAGCAAGGACACTGTAGTGTGTTGCCATTTCTTACTCCCGGGGATCTTCCAGACCCAGGGATTGAACCTGCATCTCTTGCATTTCTTGCATTGGCAGGTGGATATTCTTTACGACTGTGCTACCTGGAAAGCCCAAGCCCTCAGAATAGAACATAGATATTGATCCTAAGGAGAATATTAAAATGTTATATGTTATATGTTGCCTTGAAAAAAGGTATTTGTACAACTATTTCAATGGACCCACACTTTTCTTAAATTTTCTTTGTCCCCTTTGATTGAAAATAATTTTCTCCTGCCCCTTTGGAGTTCCTTGGGGGCTCAGATGGTAAAGAATCCACCAGCAATGCAGGAGACCCAGGTCTGATCCCTCAGTTAGGAAGATCCACTGGAAAAGGGAATGGCTACACACTCCAGTATTCTTGCCTGGGAAATCCCATAGACAGAGAAGCCTGGAAGGTTGCAGTCCATGGGATCACAGAGTTGGACACAACTGAGTGTCTAACACATTCACTTTCACTTTCACTTTTCATAATCATAACCAAATAAGATTTTGCTTCTGCTCTCCACCTTAAGATCAGGTACATATATAATGGGTAAATATTAAATCTCTATTGTCTGTAAAAACTTGAATCGAGATACAGGATTTTTTTTTAAATTTCTCTCATAAACATAAAATAGCCAAAGTTATAAATGTCTGTCATCCAGAAATCCCAGGAATTATGGCAGGTTCTCATTTCCCCCACTTTAGCTAGGTTCATTATAAATACATTAAATTTTTTTAGAGACAAAATAGTGAATAGTTTCCACTGCATCCCAATATCCTTTTTCCCATTCTCATTTATTTTATGCCAGACTTTAGTTTGGGGATCCATATGGACTTTTTGGAGACTGACATGCACTTCTAGCTGCAGTGGTGGGAACTATATAACACAGGCAAACTGTGTCATGGGCTGAGTTCTGCAAGTCTAGAGTATATCTCAGGACTTGAGGGGTGGAGGATATGGTGAAGTAATACCTCCTCTTTCTAACTGAAAATAATGAAGAAGGCTGTAGTCCTAAATGCTAGTGGCATTTATCTTAGTATAAGCGGAGCCTCAGAATGAAAACAACCTCATGAGGGCAGAATGCTGAAAATATGCCAGGTCCACCTGTAGATTTTTAAGTTGTGTGAGCTAGTAAATTGTTTACACTTGAGCCATATGAAATTATTAATTTGATCATTTTTATCATAAAAAAGACAAGCTTATTTTGATCAACCCAGTGAACTGTTTAATTCAGAACTTCTGATACAAGCTAATAAACTGAAGAGATGGACACAAAATTCTATGCCTTTGAGAATTTTTAACTTGTTAAACTACAGCCAAAACAAATGTATAAACTAAATATAAAATTATAAATTGAATTAAACTATAAATTAAAGTAAAATTATTCATTACTCAAGGGGCATATTGATACCAGTGGAGTCCCTGATGAAAGATTTCCAGAAGAATTCTTTGGATATAGAGACACAAAGAAAACTAATAGGAAGATGTATCGGTAAAGGTATTATTTTTAGTATAAATTTCAATTTCTTCCTTCATACCAGGTGGCTCTCTGTTTATCACTCATTCTTAAATTCATTAAACAAATATTTATTAAACCTTTCCCATAGGTATGGAGCTGTAAAAAGAATGCACAAATTCTCTAGCCAAAGTTATTGCCTAGAGGAATGAAACATTAAGAAAACAGTTACAAACACACATACACACAAATAAATACACATAAAACAAATAAAAACATATAAAATGCCTTGCAATAATTCACCAGTTTCCACTTGAAAAAGCTCTCTGCAACCTTAATCTGGTTCAACAGTCTTAGAACGGGCGTAGTGCTCAGGCTTGGCAATCTGAGAACCCACGCTCTTGCCTATAATAATGTTTCATGGATAACAGCAAGTCCTTTCAGAGTCTTTGCCAGAGCCAACCATGACAAATGATCTCTTTTCTTAATAAATTTAGCTGTAATGAAGATTTATGCCTAGAACTGCTGGTAAGCCATTTACAGACCACATAGGGAGGTATTAACGGAGAATAAAGTCATTATAAAAGAAAGTAGCAAAGATAGACAAATTTAATTATATATTTTCATTTCTACCCCAATTGTGAATAAAAGAAGTTTAGCCCTGGAACATTCAATTAAGCAACATTGTTTTCTAGGTTTTTTTTGGTTGTTGTTGTTGTTATTTATTTATTTATTTTTTATTCAGTCAGATGCATCTAGGTTCAAATTAGGGCTTTCTTGGTGGCTCAGACAGTAAAGAATATGTCTTCAATGCAGGAGACCCAGGTTCGATCCCTGGGTCAGGAAGAATCCTTGGAGGAGGGAATGGCAACCCACTCAGTATTCTTGCCTGGAGAATCCCATGGACAGAGGAGCCTGGCAGGCTACAGTCCATGGAGTTACAAAGAGTCAGACACAAGTGAGTGAGTAACACACAAAACACACAGGTTCAAATTACTCAGATCGAACTATTGATAACTAACACAACTCTTTCTTCACTTGGGGATCTTCACAGCATTGATCAAACAATCAAAATGCCTTTTTTCCCTTGGAAACCTTTATGTTTCAAGAGCTTCCTACATCTAAATCTATCAATGAATGTCATAACTTGCATTGCAGCTATCTATTTCTTTTTTATTGTATGCTATATTGGAATTTAATAATTAATAAGTTATAAATTAAATAATATTTAATTATTGAATAGTAAAATCTCTCATTTAGTTTAATACACCTGGTACCTAGTACATGCTAGTGTTTATTTAAGCAATGAATAATTACTCAAAACATAAAATATATGATAACTGACATGCTAATTGATTTAATATAGAATGTTAAATATAAAACATAAAATATGCTATATTTTATCTACTAAAAGTATTTAAATTGGAATTTAATAAGATAAAAGAAAACATTTTAGAATTACAAAAGCAAGGAGTTTTGATTGACTCTATAATAAATCCTCAAATATGTAGGCTTCCGTTTCACAACTCACAAATTCCTCTCATAAATATTTTTCCTCATTTTTACTTCACAGTAAGCCTGCAGAATAAGCTTGGCTCATATCTTCATTTTTTTTCTTTTTAGAATCAGACGCTGAAGTTTAGAGAGATTATGTGACTTATTCAAAGAAATATTTATAGTAATAGTAGACCCAGAATCTGAAACTAGATATATATTTGTAAGATAACTTCAGTAGTAAAATCAAATAGGTGTATATTATTTTCCTGTCACATATACTTCCATAGTCAGTCTCTGATGAATAATAATTTCTCTAAATAAATTTGGATAGCAGGATCTTCTCAACCAGGGCATTTAAAAGAAGCATATATAACTGATATGTAAATAGTAAATAACCTCCTATTTATTTCTGATATTTAGCCATATTTCCTGACTTTGAAGGACAACAAAATTTCTTTGGAAAGTATCTCAAAACTTGTTCACAAGTTTATATAGAGAGTTATTATTTGAAAAGAGTTACAGTGTGTCTCAATGTAAATTAAATGACAGAGAGGATCGGGGAAACTGAAAAAGAGAGAACATATATGAAAATGTGGGACCTTGTTTTACTTGAACCAGTAACAGGGACTAAGGGGACAGTTTCTCAAAGTTCAAAAATTAACTTTGTGCTTAATTCCCTCAGTCTAGACCCTATGTTTCTTATGAGCCCTTGGAGAGAAACCAGTGTTTAGCAGAATTAAAAGAAGCTGCCTCTAGTGTTCCATTGGATTTTCCCAGAACCTCCACCCGGAGGGATTTCTCTAGCATTTAGGTACAAAGCAAGAGGGGCAGCGGAGGTCACGGTCGGCTCCTGACTACCCTGTGGATACTGGAGAAAGTGGCAGTATCTGTGTGGATCACATAATAGAGCTGAGAATGCAGAGCAAGCACAAGGGGCAACAAAATGAAGATCAGCAGTCCCAAAGTGTGCGGGAGGCCAATGTGGGTTCCTCCCTGGATTAAAATGTTGGATATGTCCCAAGCAGGAGCCAAAATGACAATGTGGATTTAAAAAGGAAAAAAAAAACTATTTATTTGGCTGCACTAGGCCTTAGCTGCAACATGCAGGATCCTTGATCTTTGTTTCAGTGTGCAGCATTTTTAGTTGCAGCATGAGGGATCTAGTTTCCTGACCAGGATCAAACCCAGGCCCCCTGCACTGGGAGTATGGAATCTTAGCCACTGGACCATCAGTGAAGTCCCAACAAAGTTTTAAATAAAGTAATAGTTTATTTTCTACCCATGAAATGATATAAGCAGTTTATGGCGTGGATGGTTACTTCACAGCAAAATTAAAATGCTTATAATTTTGCTTTGCTGTTCTTAGGGGGTGGCATTTGTCTGTGTGATCCAGATGGCTTTTTAGTTCTTCCACACTTTAACTAAATCATGGGGCAATGAGGAAAGAGGATAGGAACTGTATAAAGTGTACCTTGAAATTTTCATATATCCTCTATATGATTAGATAAAACTTAGAAGAGAAACGGTTATTTGAAAATTTATTAGGAGTCTTTGCCAAAACACCATTGTATAGGCAGTTTAAGAAGAAAGTTGACGGGAGCAGATAGGTGCAGATGACATCAACGTGGACAGACAGAACGAGAGGAGACAAAGGTTAAGAGGGAGGGCTGGAGGGCAGCTGGAATAGACATCTGACAGAGGTTGTGCTCAATGTACATGAGGTGCAAAATGACTTTGCTCTTAGAAGCATCCCAGAGAGATATTAAAGGGAAATATCTTTATCTTTGACAGATGAGAAAAAGTAACCCATTTGTCATAGATACTTGGACTTTTAAAGTGGCACACTAGGTTTCATAAGACAACAGAAAAGGAGTCATTTTAGGTATATGTGTATTAGAATTGTAATAGCATTTAGGTACAAAGCTAAATGATGCTCATATGTACATGTAATCCCTCTGGAATTGTAAACTTTATTTTTGAATTGTCCTATTTGTAATATGTGATGAATATACAAAAATATCAAATATATGTTAAATCTAGGATAAATATAGGTTTGGGGTTGATGGAAAGAAGAGGGTCATCTAAAACACCTAAAAGTGAATGAATCTCAAGAGAAATAAAATTGATTCAAAACAAAGCTTGAAGATAAATTTCAACATAGGATTTAAACTGACACCTTTAAAAAATTGTGACCTTAAGAAAACTCAGGGTGTAAAAGCCATGGAAGGCCCACTTATTAACTAATATCTAACATGTATCCAGGAGAGAAGCTTTGGCTTGACCTTTGGGCTATATGCGGGTCTCAGCTAGAACAAGGGTCACTGTTTTTCTCAATTTCCAGAAGTCAGGAACTATGCAAGAATTGACAACAACAATAACAACTGAGTTCAGAAGTCAGACTTTAAAATAAGCCAAAAGAATGTGTCGAGTTCAAAAAGTTGCACTTCGTATCTATACTGCCACATTCTTCTGACACTAGCAAAGTTCTTCACACTGTGACAAAAAGTATTTCCTATAATTTGATAAACGGGTGATACATTAAATAATTCTCTGCAAATAGACGAAGAGGAAATGACAGTACAAATCCCCAACTAAAACTGACATGAGGAGAGTCCACTCAACATTTCTTAGTTCATTCATACATATATCAATGGTCAGTATTAAAGAGTTCCCCTTTTTAAGAGTGATCATGAAGTATCTCTAAAGTTTCCACAATTTTGAAGGCCAGATCAGTCTTATCCCAATAACAAAACCATGTTGTAAACTTTCTATTGCCAAGTGTTTTCCATACAACTTAGTAGGTAAGAGTGTATTATGGAATGCTATTAGCTTTAATTCGTAATTTTAACACTTAACTGGTGTGTGATTTGAAGCAAATTACTTATATAATTTAGGTCTTTTTTTTCATTTTTAAAATATTTAAAAAGTAACTTTACCTCACAGTGTTGTTAAGAATATTTTATGTGGCGAAAAACTAATTAACCATTTGCTAGCTGTGTAATAAGCAATAAGTTTGTGTTTACATTATCATAACTGTCACAAAGAGCAGTGGGGCTTTGTGTAGTTGGTCAGGATGAGAATTCTGTAGCAAACAGAATCCATGGTGAAGTAGTGTCTCAATTTCACTGCAGTTAATTAGAAAATTGTGTTGCCTTTACATGAGCCCTTTTACCATAAGTTGTCCGTATCAACTTTTACTCTGATTTGGCAATGAGTCCCAAAAGTTTGCCATTACAAATTTTGTCCCAATTTCCTACAAGTAATCTTTCCCTCTACTCCATGAAATTCTGAGGTGGGAGATGATATTTGAAAGTAGAATTATGATTTGGGAGAATGTCATCGAAACATGTATAATATCATATATGAAATGAATAGCCAGTCCAGATTCAATGCATGATACTGGATGCTTGGGACTGGTGCACTGAGACGACCCAGACGAATGGTATGGGGAGGGAAGAGGGAGGGGGATTCAGGATGGGGAACACGTGTACACCTGTGGAGGATTCATGTTGATGTATGGTAAAACCAATACAATATTGTAAAGTTAATTAACCTCCAATTAAAATAAATAAAGGTATATTTAAAAAAGTAGAATTACATTTTTTAAGCTAGTATACTTATGATTCAGCTATTATTATCTAATTCACTAACTTGAATATTTTCCACTGACTTTTTTTGGAGGGGGGAGATATTTTCATAGAAGATTTATTTCTAAAAGTGAACCATGTATTAATTTTCTGAGGCTGCTAAGAAAAATCTTCACAAATTCGTGGCATTAAAAAATAGAAATTTATTCACTTATATTTCTGGAATCTAGATATGTGAAATTTATTTAGCAGGACTAGGAAAATCCATTCTTTGCCTCTTCCAGCTTCTGGTAGTTGTCGTGGCATTCCTGGGCTTCTGTCACATCACTTTCATCTCTACCTATATCTTCACATTTCTTTCTCCTCTGTATATGTATTATTTCCCTTTGGCTCTCTCTTATAAATTATGTGTGATGGCATTTAAGAGCTCACCCAGATAACCCAGGGCAATCGCCCCATCTCAAAAAGCCTCAATTTAATTACATCTATAAAATTCCTTTTTCCAAATAAGGTAATATTTACAAATTCCAGATATCAGAACTTGATATCTTTGAATGGCTATTATTCAAAGTACTATTGGTACAAACTATTTAACTGATGTGCCTGGAGGCACTTCTCCAGGGTTAGGTATGGAATTCTGTCCTCATACTGTACTTAGTGTGAATCATATATTTTATTCGTTTGTTTGGTTTAAATTATCCAATTTTTGAAGTACACATAATTTTGGGAGTAAGTGTTGTAAAAGTTGGGATTCCCTGGTGGCTCAGAAAATTCATTTGTGGCAATTTCATTCACCATCCATATGTGTGATCTTTACCTTTAATATCAGAATGTCCCAGAAGTTACTTGAAATACTAAACAAGTATTTGTTTAGTGATGTGTATCAGGTGAAGGAACAAAAATGAATGTTTTGCTCAGTCAATCTTCAGTCCAGTTAGCACCAGTTGAAAAAGCTACCGGTAGAAACTCGTGACAGATACAGGGAAACCATTTCATATATTATTTTGACTTAAGAAAAGATTCATGGATAAATAGAACTATTGCTCTAGAAGTCGCTTTAAAAGCACCTTCCTCCTGGAGCTTCAAGACTTTATGAAAGAGAAAACTGAGTCTTGCCATGATTAAGGGGTTCTGGAAGGTTGTACACCTAATCAGAGGAAGCAATGGGGCTAGAAGCCAGATTTTTGTGGTTTCAAGGTGAGTGCTCCCTTCAACCTTGCTGGGAAAATCTTGCTACTTCATTAGATCAACTTCTTAATTTGTAAAATTTCCATCAAGGAATAATTCTGATTATTTATCACAAGGTAGTCTCAAACTCTAGTAAAGCAATGCTCAAAATTCTCCAAGCCAGGCTTCAGCAATATGTGAACCGTGAACTTCCTGATGTTCAAGCTGGTTTTAGAAAAGGCAGAGGAACCAGAGATCAAATTGCGAACATCCACTGGATCATGAAAAAAAGCAAGAGAGTTCCAGAAAAACATCAATTACTTCTTTATTAACTATGCCAAAGCCTTTGACTGTGTGGATCACAATAAACTGTGGAAAATTCTGAAAGCGATGGGAATACCAGACCACCTGACCTGCCTCTTGAGAAATCTACATGCAGGCCAGGAAGCAGCAGTTAGAACTGGACATGGAGCAACAGACTGGTTCCTGATAGGAAAAGGAGTACGTCAAGGCTGTATATTGTCACCCTGCTTATTGAACTTCTATGCAGAGAACATCATGAGAAACTCTGGACTGGAAGAAACACAAGCTGGAATCAAGATTGCCAGGAGAAATACCAATAACCTCAGATATGCAGATGACACCATCCTTATGGCAGAAAGTGAAGAGGAGCTAAAAGGCCTCTTGATGAAAGTAAAAGAGGAGAGTGGAAAAGTTGGCTTAAAGGTCAACATTCAGAAAACGAAGATCATGATATCTGGTCCCATCTCTTCATGGGAAATAGATGGGGAAACAGTGGAAACAGTGTCAGACTTTATTTTGGGGGGCTCCAAATCACTGCAGATGGTGGTTGCAGCCATGAAATTAAAAGATGCTTACTCCTTGGAAAAAAAGTTATGACTAACCTAGATAGCATATTC
The DNA here is from genome assembly GCF_042477335.2 of Ovis canadensis. NCBI lineage: Eukaryota > Metazoa > Chordata > Mammalia > Artiodactyla > Bovidae > Ovis > Ovis canadensis. The sequence continues at coordinate 115,152,092 of NC_091247.1, read as the reverse complement.
AAAACAGAGACATTACTTTGCCGACTAAGGTCCGTCTAGTCAAGGCTATGGTTTTTCCAGTAGTCATGTATGGATGTGAGAGTTGCACTGTGAAGAAGGCTGAGCGCTGAAGAACTGATGCTTTTGAACTGCGGTGTTGGAGAAGACTATTGAGAGTCCCTTGGACTGCAAGGAGATCCAACCAGTCCATTCTGAAGGAGATCAACCCTGGGATTTCTTTGGAAGGAATGATGCTAAAGCTGAAGCTCCAGTACTTTGGACACCTCTCGCAAAGAGTTGACTCATTGGAAAAGACTCTGATGCTGGGAGGGATTGGGGGCAGGAGAAGAAGGGGACAACAGAGGATAAGATGGCTGGATGGCATGACCGGCTCAATGGACGCGAGTCTTGGTGAACTCTGGGAGTTGGTGATGGACAGGGAGGCCTGGCGTGCTGCGATTCATGGGGTCACAAAGAGTCGGACATGACTGAGTGACTGAACTGAACTGAACTGAGGCTAAGTATTTTAATGTTTTAAGAAATAAAATAATGAAAATAAACAGAAAAGAATTCACCTGGAATCTTCATCTAGAAGCTACAAAAACACAGGAAAATAAAACATTGTACTAATGTAGAAAAAGAAAATTCTTAATATTTTCCATTGTAATGGTAACAATGCACCAGTTTATGTATTCTTATCAAAATGTATGATTGCAGGACTACTTACCAATTGATGGGCAAACAGCTGCTTAGTTAAGGTTAAGGGGCTATACAAAACATATTTTCAACTCTTAACTGATTTGAGTTTTTTAATTGAATATTTTTTCAATTTTTCATGAATCAGGGGTGAAGTATTAGATTCCGTAGTTCCAACAAATTTGCAAGTGATACTAAAGTTGTTAGACTATGATTCAAGCTTCAAATATTAAGGTGGGAGATTCTAACTAAATATTTTACAACTATATAAGGTGACTAGCAACACTTTATTCTTAACATTTTACTTCAATCCTTACTGTAATCTATAAATCAGGTAAATTATCCTAATTGTTTTACCCTTGAAGCACAGGGAGGTTAAGTAATTTGTCTAAGGTCATACACTCTCAGGCAGGAAGAAATTCTCCCCTACCCTTCTAAGTTCTTCTTGCTGTTCTAAGAATCAAACTGGCATGAGACAGGTAAATAGGAGAAAAATCAAACAAAAGATTAATAACATGTACACATGGGAGAGACCTGGAAAAAACTGAGTAACTTTTAAAAATGGCCAAAATCCTTGCTTTAAATACCACCTTCAGCTTAAAACAAAAGTGGATAGGGACTCTGGGACTTCAAAGAGAAGGAAAGCAATTCACAGAGAAATGGAAAAGCACAGGTTTGATTCTTGTTCAGTCTCTTAATTCGTGTCTGACTCTTTGTGACCCCATGGACTGCAGCACGCCAGGCTTCCCTGTCCTTCACCAACTCCCAGAGCTGGCTCAAACTCATGTCCATTGAGTCAGTGATGCCATCCAACCATCTCATCCTCTGTCGCCCCTTTCTCCTCCTGTTCTCAATCTTTCTCAGAACCAGGGTATTCTTCAATGAGTTGACTCTTCACCATCATGTGGCCAAAGTAAATGTGTATGTCCAGTGGATATTTATATTCTTCTTTCTGAGTTCATAATATCTAAGGTATAGATATCAAAAAAACTTCCTAGGTCTTCTCTTTCTAAAAAAAAAACAAACAAACAAAAAAAAAAAAACAAGGCAAAGCACAGTCTAAATTAATCCTTATGCCAAGAGACACATTTCAGGGGGGCAAATTTTGCTTTGCTACCCAGCTGCTAAGTGTAGAAATTTGAACCCAAGAAACTCTGTGGCTTGAGAGTTTAACCATCAAATATTTTGTGAGGTATGCTGACCTGATAAATTATTTGGAAATTGGAAAATGTAGGAATTGCAGCTAGACTTATCCCTGAATATCTTCCTTTTAACAAATGGTAGAGATCTAATTTGAATTGAATGATAGCTTAAAATTGTAGTAATGCTTTGATGCTGCTCTTGCTTCTCAAACAAATGATGAGAAAACACTGTACTATTATACTATATATTTAACATAATATAAATGTTAAATATATAACAGAAAGTTTGTACTAACTTCTTTATATATATGTACATGATATGTAGGTTATAAAATATATACTTATGTCCAATGCAGATTTTTATTCTTCTTCCTAAGATCTTAAATATGTTGTCATAAATCTTTGGGATAAAATAAGTTACAATATTACAGGCTGTCAGTTATTAAAAAAAAAAACAATTTGGAGCTCTCTTTTATACTACTTTCAGCAATGATTAACTTAAATGACATCTAAAAGATGATAGTGATGTTATTTTTACTGAAATATGTGAGGCGTCCAATAATGCTTTTATTAGATATTATATTGTCTTAGGAGAATAAAAAGAAAGGCCAAAAACTAGAATAAAAAATTTACAAATTACATATCCTATAAAGAACTTGTATCTAAAATATAAAAGGACTCTCAAAAATTAATAATAGGAAAACAAACTAATCTCAAAGGGGGCAATAGATCTAAACAGACACTTTACCAATGAAGATGCATAGATAAAAGATGCCCAGAATCAGGCCATTAGTGAATTTCAAATTAAATTAGATGCTGCATGCCTATTGAATAGCTAAAATTAAAAATAAAAACAAAAACCTGATAATACCAACTGCTACCGTGGCTATGGAGCAACAGCAACTCTCATTCACTGCTGATGAGAATGCCAGATGGTACATCCACTTTGGAAGACAGTTTGGCAGTTTCATATAAAGCTAAACATAGTCTAACTATATGTTCCAGTTATCATATACCTAGGTATGTAACAACTGAATTAAAACTGAAGTTTACCCAAGAAACTGAAGACAAATATTTATAGCAGTTGTGAAGAAAAAAAAAAAAAAAAAGGCAAGAAAGGAAAAATTCCAGAAATGTCCTTCAGTAGGTGAGTGGATGAACAAACTGTGGTACATCAATTCAACAGGATATTCCACCATAAAACTAAATTAGCTACCATATGAGACAGCAATTCCACTCCTGGGTATATATGTAGAAAAGATGAAAACACTAACTCAAAAACATATGTATCCCAACGTCTATAGCAGCAGAATTTACAATAGCCAAGACATGGCTGCACACTATCGTCTCAATCATTCTGTCAATCAAAAACTGTTTAAATAATTAACTATTGACTTAAATAAATGACAATGCAAAGATTAGTAACAATAATGTTCTTACTGTATGTTCATTAAAATCGCCATAGAATTTCTGAAGTCCATTTATAAACTAACTTTGTATGAACGAGGTCAAATTCCCAATTCATATGTAAATAGTAGCCATTCTATTAAAAATGTTTCCCTGACAGAAGTTAAATTAATTCAAAGCTACGTTGATGCCACAGATGAATAATAGAAAATTAAGCATTCTGAAATATTTTGTATTTATATTTTTTATTTTAAGCAGATTAAACTGAAATGCAGGAGACCTGGGTTCCATCACTGGGTTGGAAAGTTCCCCTAGAGGAAGTCATGGCAACCCTCTCCAGTATTCTTGCCTAGAAAATCCCATGGACAGAGGCCCTGGTAGGCTGCAGTCCATAGGGTAGCACAGAATCAGACACAACGGACACAACTGACACCACTTAGCATGCACAACTGCCAGATGAATTAATAATCTCTTTCAAAAAATTAAGAAGCATTAAAATAGTATTTTTAGATTACAATCACAAAAAGAGGAAAAAATCCAGATATTTAATTAAGAGCAGAATCTTCAAAGTAAGGAAAAAAAAAAAACTGATTTCAAATTCTGGCTTCATATGACCTGCCAGCTGAGTGATTTAGGGTTCAGTTACCTAAACTTGAAGTTTTATTCTCCTCACACATAATGTGAAGATAATAATGTACCTCATTTATGTATCTTCAATAGCTAAATGAACAGGCTTTAGCATGCTGCCTGGTGTGTATTAAGTACTCAATAACCAATCATTAAGTATTGTTGATATTACTGACAAAATATCTGATTTTCCAGATGAAGGCAATACCTTGGACTCAATTAGTTCTGCTTTTGATCCATAGAATTTCACATCAGGTATGGATTATTGCAGCAGTACTTCAATTTTATAGCTAAGAGAATTGAAGATTTACATTTGAGCACTAGATCAGTGCCAGATAGCTAGTTAATAATTGCTTATATGCATGCTAAGTCGCTTCTGTCGTGTCCAACTCTGTGAGACCTGGTGGACTTGAGCTCCCCAGGCTCCTCTGTTCATGAGGGTTCTCCAGGCAAGAATACTGGAGTGGGTTGCCATGCCCCCATCAAAACGATCTTCCTGACCGAGGGATCGAACCTGTATCTCTTATGTCTCCTGCACTAGCACCACCTGGGAAGCACAATAATTACTTCTGTTTAGGCATTTGTTTGCTACACAGCTTTTACATTTGTGCAAGTCCAATATCTCAGGTCTGACCACGCTGACATTCCCTTCAGCTTGACTGAAGTTAGTCTTTTTTTCCCCAATGTCTTCCCTTTCTAGAAAGCTTAACTGAAAAAGAGATTTTCTTTTCTGTCTTTAAAGTGAGGGCAATTTACTGAAACAACACTAGGATACGTTGCAGCAAGAGATTCTGGCTATAATTCTGACTTTCCACTTGCTAAAGAAAGTTTCCTTGCATGGAGAGTGTTGTGTACTCTCATTGAATCATCAGTCTCTTCAAATGTTTATTGGGTGATGCAGTAGAAATTATTAGTAAGTTCATTTTGTGTGATTATTAGAAGGCTATAATAAAATGCATTTAATAGTGACATGAAAACCACAATGTTCTATATAAAGTATTATTATCATATCTTTAATACTATGAGAGGAAGTTGAAAGCAGATTACCATAAAAGGAATTCACTAGACTAATAATCATAGCCAACATAAGAGTGTACATTCATTTGAGGAGGTGTTTCAGCTTGTTGTCATTTTTCCCTAGTGTTATGAACAGTGGATAAGACTTAATTGTCATTTTAATTAAACGGCATAGCAAATTACAGGGATATTTTCAGGATTAGTGTTTGACAACCAGAGTTGGAAAAAATGTGTCTTCAGTTCCTGGGTGAATGCAATACATACCGATAAAAATAGAAGTATGTATTTTAAACATCTTTCTGTTCTGTAGCACAGTGTTGAAAAGACAGGTTTTAGTTCCCACTTTAACAATATGCCTTTAACCTGAAAAGAAGCTGTTAATGCAAAAAGACATCTTTAAAGTTCAAAATGAAAGCAAATATATATTCTAGAAGTTTTAGAGTAAGTATGAACTCTATACTATCTACTGTTTGTTGGCTGGCTGTCAGACTCCTTTGCATCCCCATAGACTGGAGCCCATCAGACTCCTCTGACCATGGAATTTCCCAGGCAGGTATACTGGAGTGGGTTGCTATTTCCTTCTCCAGGAGATCTTCCCAACTCAGGGAATGAACCTGTGGCTCCTGCATTGACAGGCAGATTCTTTACCACGGAGCCACCTGAGAAACCACACTATCTAATAGAATGCTATTATCACTACTTTTCATCAACAAGACTAGTAGGTAATATATTTAGGGAGTCACAAAGTATGGCCCTTTTATAAATCTTGATGTAAGTTCTGTAAACAAAATAAACAATCTGTATTTAAAATAGACGTCCCTTAAAGGACTCTGTGGACTTTATTTTATGTGTTTTATATTTACACTATAATTAAATTGTGATTCTTATTCATTTACTGTAACAAAGAGCTCTTATATGATTTATTTAAAGAATGATGGAAAGAACAGAGAAAACTAACTGGTCTCAACTATTCATATGTAGGAACACAGAATTTTATTTATAAAAGTTTTTGAACAGATAGTTATTTTGACATAGCCATATAAAACTGTTTTCAAAGACCCCAGAAACAGGGTATATTGCATTGATATATTTAAAAACATCATTCATTATCAGAGAAATGCAAATCAAAACCACAATGAGGTACCATTTCACACCAGTCAGAATGGCTGTGATCCAAAAGTCTACAAGCAATAAATGCTGGAGAGGGTGAGGAGAAAAGGGAACCTTCTTACATTGTTGGTGGGAATGCAAACTAGTACAGCCACTATGGAGAACAGTGTGGAGATTCCTTAAAAAACTGGAAATAGGACTGCCTTATGACCCAGAAATCCCACTGCTGGGCATACACACCGAGGGAACCAGAATTGAAAGAGAAAGGTGTACCCCAATGTTCATCACAGTACTGTTTGTAATAGCCAGGACATGGAAGCAACCTAGATGTCCATCAGCAGATGAATGGATAAGAAAGCAGTGGTACATATACACAATGGAGTATTACTCAGCCATTCAAAAGAATACATTTGAATCAGTTCTAATGAGGTGGATGAAACTGGAGCCGATTATACAGAGTAAAGTAAGCCAGAAAGAAAAACATCAATACAGTGTACTAATGCATATATATGGAATTTAGAAAGATGGTAATGATGACCCTGTATGCGAGGCAGCAAAAGAGACACAGATGTATAGAACAGTCTTTTGGACTCTGTGGGAGAGGAAGAGGGTGAGATGATTTGAGGGAATGGCATTGAAATATGTATAATATCATATAAGAAATGAATCGCCAGCCCAGGTTCTATACAGGATCCTTGGGACTGGTGCACTGGGATGACCCAGGGGGATGGTATGGGGAGGGAGGTGGGAGGGGGGTTCACGATGGGGAACATGTGTATGCCCACAGCGGATTCATGTTGATGTGTGGCAGAACCAATACAATATTGTAAAGTAATTAGCGCCCAGTTAAAATAAATAAATTTAAATTTAAAAATTAAAAATAAAAATAATTTGCTGGGTTCCTATAAGGAGTGAGTGTATTTCAAAAGAACTCAATTAGTGGGATTGAACCTGAAGATTTGTAAATCAAATGACAAGTTCCCAAATTGGAGAGAGGGTAATAGCAATTAGCAAATTAACATCTATTTCCAGTTCCTATCTACAAAGGTGAGAAGTTGTGTCATGCGTATCTATCCTTAAAAGTACTTCCATAATAATGAGTTGACTGAAACATGTGTTTCTAATGTCAAGTGAAAGACTTGAGAAAGAAAAATGTAATGTAAATGTAAACACAATTTGGCTTATTTTTGGCCCTCAAGAATGGCAATTTAAGAATGTAGGTGGTAAGCCTAATAAATACTTAGATAATTGTAAGTAGAGAAGAACTTTGCCTTTGACGGCTATTCTTTCACACTGGATTAATTTCTGTTTTATAGATCCAAAGTATTGTATTATCTTAGCTCTTTCATAATGTCTCACTCAATGAAAAGTTCTAACCTCACAAGCTTTTCAAATACATACTCTAAACTAATGATCTATATTTCCATAAAGGCAGGATAATGGTAGGATAATAAAGCCAGGCTGAGTACATTTACAGTTCAATACCATACAGTTCATACTGGGAAATGGTTTCCTTTACAGTTTCCTTACTACTGAATAATTTTCTATTCCTTTCTGAAATTATCCCTTTATATAACTAAAGATTACTTTTTAGTTTGCAGTTGTCAATAATTTCTGGATTAATATTTTATCCCAGTGTAACTGATTCTTATCAGCCTTCATTAATGATTATTTAAAGGAAATGAGTGCTCAGTGGAGTAAATGAATTCTTGTGAATTCTTTGGAAGACCAGTTCCTATAACTTTGAAAATGAAGTGGGAAGGTTGTGCTTTAAGCACATGTTGCTTTAATCCTACTAGGTTAATCATATATATATAGAGAGATAGATAGATAGATAGATAAATATCTCATTATATATATTTGAAATTATATATTCAAAATGATATAGATATATATCCTGAAGTTTATTTATTGAGCAACAATTTAAAACACAATGTTCCATTGTATTTGCCAACAATTTATGCAAGTCAGTCACCAAATGTCAACTTTCTTGGAGGATAATAATGTATCCTCCCAAAGGCCTAACATTCGTACTAAAAGGCCTTACTGCTCTTCTGTTTCCCTCATTCAAATAAACTTGGCAGTAAACATTCCTAAACTAGATGATCGATAGAGAGTTGATGATAGATAATATAGAGCCATGTATAAAATATGGTCAAAGAAAAATACTCTTGGAAATTAATAGATGTGGTAAGATGTACCATATAGCCCACTGCAGCATGCTGCAAAATTTACTATTGAGTGCATGATATAAATTTGTCACAGAACAGGGAGAAATATAGAATCTAGCCTGTGGAATTATAGGCTCCAGGATTTGTTGTGTAAATGAACATTTTCTAAAGTTTTTTCTTACAAAATTCTAGATAAAGTAGGGAAAATTCTAAACACTTCTATGAAATACGTATTTTTCTACACACAGATCAAATGCTGAGAGAATGTACAAAGTAGGAAGGAGGTCACAGAACAAAAGGACTTATAGAAAGGACCTGTGTTTTGTATGGCAAAATTTCAATATAATCGATCATTAAACTTTTTAAAATTAGTTTTTACTGAAGATAGAGGTTATCAAAACTTTATCAAAGTATTATGTTAGTGACAATAATGTTCAAAATCACTCTTACTGGCTAATGTTTCTTAAGTGGAATATAATGCAGGTTTTAAAAGTGGTACTTTATTTTATGTATAATCTGTGTTATATGTAAAGCTGTTACCTTGACATATATACAAGAACACTACATAAGTTAAAATAAATAGAGTTTCAAATAGTTACTAAAACATTTAAGTTGATTACCCCTGAAGTTTAATTTAATGGTGATGCATTAATTAAACAAAGATACAATGCTAGCCTTATATCATTGCTCTAACAAATCATCAAAAACAGTTGCTCAACATAACACAAATTTATAATCTTGAAGTTCTGTAGGTCAGAAGTCAACAAGCATCTTAGCAGGCTAAGATCAAAGAGTCCTGCAGTGCTGCTTTCTTTCTGGAGGCATGAGGGAAGAATTCTGTCTCCTTGACTTTTCCAGCTACTAGAGCCCTCTTGTATTTCTTGCCTTATGGCCCCTTCCTTCTTCAGATTTAGCCATCACTCTGACTTAACTTCTGCTTCAGGGTTCCATTTTTGGAACCCTTGTAATTACAGTGGTCCCACCACAGATGGGCTTCCCTGATGGCTCAGACGGTAAAGAATCTGCCTGCAATGCAGGAGGCAGGGATTCACCCCCTGGGTTGGGAAGATCTCCTGGGGAAGGAATTGGCAACCCACTGCAGTATTCTTGCCTGGAAATCCCAAGGACAGAGGGGCCTGGTGGCTACAGTTCCTAGGGTCACAAAAGTCAAACACAACTGAGAGACTAACATACCACAGATAATCCAGGATAATCTACCTATTTTATAAGCACTTGATTGGCAAACTTAATTCCATCTCCAACCTAGATTCCTCTTTGCCATTTAACATAAATTTATGTTATGGAATCAGGATGTGAATATCTTTGAGAGGCCATTATTCTCCCTATCACAAACACATATATATAGAGAGAGTTTCATAATTTACAATAAGTTTAATTTATAGACGAAGCATTCTTTAAAAAAATCTAAATTTTTGGAGTCAATTCTCATAAATAAGGAGAATAAGAACATACAATGCTTTATTTGTATTCCATTTAAAAAAATTCTTGGATGGTGGCTTTACTCTCCTATTTATTGAAGATTTAATTAGAAAAACAAAAATGGGAGAGAAAGAATGCTATCACATAATAGTACGTGTGGATGTGTGTGTATATATATATATATGACATATACATATATGATAGAAGTACATGGGGCTGAAAATTATGGAGAATGTAGAAAAAGTGGTATTCTACATTCTTCTGAAACTGCACATTGCTTTTGCAAATCCAAAAGACTTGAGGATTTATGCTTCTTATCCTGCCCTGGTTCTATTCTGAAATGCACTCAGTACAATCCCCTTATCATTTTTAGCTGCTGTTTCTCCTCCATATGTGTGCCAGTTTGGGAGATTAGACATCTAGGACTTAAATAAATATAGAGTAAATCAGCTGCTGTTCCCAGAGTGCCCTAGAGTCAAGTTAAAAAAATGTAATTATGAAATAGTATGCTAAATTGATGTCTCTTGTATAATACATCTTACTTCTCTTTCCAATAATATTGTCATATCTAAATATATCGGGATACCATTTGATCACCTTCTTTCTCAAGTACATTCCCCATAATATTTTAATATTTAAGTCTATGCCTGACTAGTTAAGAGGGTAAGGTCTAGTGTTTGAACTGTGAATATTGACACCTGCCATATACTGCTTACCACTTTTCTATGCTAAAAATCATTGTGAAAAATACCATAAAAGTTCATCTTCATCATCTGATGCTTAGGCAGAGTTAAACATAATAACTTAAACTAAGTAGATAAATATCTATTTTATGAAAATAGAGAAAAGTTTCATTTTCCCCCATAATGGTTTATAACATGGTGCAAGGTAAGCATGAGCTAGGATATCAAGATAGGAGTTATGAATAGGAATTGGAGAAAAGAAGTCAGACTCAAGGATTGGCAGTAACTGAATTTACTCCAAAGACAAGTAAATAAAACATGGTTTCTTTCTAAAAGCATCTATCCCTATCTATCTATCTACCTATCTATCATCTCTGTCTCTATATATACTATAAGTTTGGCTACATGCCTCAAAACAATTTCTATAAGACTTAGTAAATCTACAATCTCTAATCTGATTTGGTAGCATACTTTAGCCATTTTGTCATCACATAGGCTGAAGTATTCATTGTTGTGTTCATTATATTAAACTTGATTTTTCAGTTGCCTGACTTGCTAAATCCTACTGCTCTTCTTACTTAGTATCAGAAATAGTATCATGGGAGACAAAATGCACAGGAGGAAACTGTTTTTACAAGTTGCACTGAAGACCCAAGAGTTGCAATACTGTGGATAAGATGCTGCTGCTGCTAAGTCGCTTCAGTCGTGTCCGACTCTGTGCGACCCTGTAGACGGCAGCCCACCAGGCTCCCCCGTCCCTGGGGTTCTCCAGGCAAGAACACTGGAGTGGGTTGCCATTTCCTTCTCCAATACTGAAAGTGAAAAGTGAAAATGAAGTCACTCAGTCGTGTCCGACTGCTAGCGACCCCATGGACTGCAGCCCACCAGGCTCCTCCATCCATGGGATTTTCCAGGCAAGAGCACTGGAGTAGGGTGCCATTGCCTTCTCCGGTGGATAACATAGAACTCCACTTATAGTTTGCAGTCAAATTTTAAGTACTGAGAGGGTCAGAAAAAATAAATATAAAAATAGCAAGTAAGCCATCATATCATCTCTTCTTGAGTTGAGGTGTTATATCTGCTTAAGACCAAAATTAAAAGTTTTACTAATTTTAATAAAAACTGAACTGTAATCTCTTCTATTACATAAGAAACAGCATAAGATCAGATAGCTTTATGCCTGTTAAAAGACAAACCTTTCTGACTCCAAGACAAAAGGAACCATTTAACTAACATAACAAGATGGTTCAATATATTTCCTAACCAGAACAATTTTCTATTTTCTGTTAAAAAGTATTATTGCTAAAATCCATATGCTACTCTTTAGGTCAGGAGTTCGTGATTTTCAATAGTAAAGTTTCTTGGTTTCCAGCTGCACAGATTTTCATTCTGTAAATTAATTCATTGAGCATTACTTATGACAGGCAGTGTTCCAGGCACCTGAAATATATCACAGAACAAAAGAGAAAAAAATTATGTGTGTATATATTTATAGAATATATATTCTAATGAAAAAGAGGGATAATAAATAAATACAATTGAAAAGATGATATAAAGTATAAAATAATATTACAAAAAAATCAGATCAGAGGGAATGGGAGGTATTTCAACTTAAACAGTTTACCAGGTAGGCCTCCTTGAGATGAAAGTCTTACAAATAACTTGGGGGATAATGTAACCAAATTACTAAATAAGAGCCTTGTGCAGTAGTCATGAGGAATAGCAAGAAGATTAGTGATTGAAACAGAATATGTGAAGGAGAGATAAGTTAAAAAAAAAAACACGAGGACAAAAGCTGCTATTGGATTTTGGGGAAGGGACCTATGAATATGTATTTTAAGCACTAACAATGATTCTGAGACAACCAGTTGAAGAAGTATCCTATCTTATATGTTTTATTAACCTTTTCTAGTAACAGATATTAGTTTCCATTTACAAAGAGATAGATTAATATAACAAAAAGAGGAAGGAAACATATAACATCACAGAAATATTATTTAAAAATCAAACATTTCTGAAACTGTATAATAAAGATAGTAAAAGAGGCAAATATGGAATGTTTCTGACCTGTTAAGACATTGGACTGTGTCCAATGATATTGAAAAATATATTAAATATTGAGAAATAGTCTGAGAAAGAATTATGAAGAAAAAATTTGGAGAATGTGATGATTCTTAAAAATCTGACATATGAAAGGTCCTTTCAGCAACTATAGACATTTCCATACTTTTATTATTAAATTGCTAAGTATTAGTCACCCTACATTATCAGCATAATCCCATTCATCCTTCAAAACCAGATCCAACTCTAACATTTTCCATCTTGATTAATGCTACCATGGAAAATACTTGAAACTGGCCAGAACAATCTCTATATCTCACTCACCCACAACTTCCAAAAGACTATGAAATTCTATCAACACTGAGCAATATGCTGGATCTGTCTGCTCTCCATTTCACTGCTCTAGATCTGAGTGTTATCACCTTGCATCTGCACTATTAAAAAAGAGTTTTAAGTCTATTCCTGCCCTCCATCACCATCCATTACCAGTTACTTTTATGTTAGAGTCTTCTGAGTAACAAATCTCCCCATGATATTTCTGTTTCCCTGAAGCCCTTTGATGAGTTGCTATAAACTGCAGAATTCATACATTTTGTAAGGCAAACTACTCCTGTAGGTTATAGAACTTGCTCTAGCTTTGTTTCTCACAATGTCCATCCTCTTTCCACTGTAATCTTCTGCTCTACCAAATCGGCCCTTTTCTCAATGAGTCATTTGATCTCATGCTTGCATGCCCTTATAGAAGAAAACCTCTCTTCCTATAATTCTTTTCAGTCGCTTATTTCTATGGTAAACTAAAACAACATTCAAGAATTCAAAATCCAACTCAGACATCATATTTGCAAAGAGTCAATCACTTCCTCCTTTAGATCTGCACTTTACATGTCTCCAAAATAGGGCTCTATCACAAATTACTAACATTATAGCTTTCATAATGGCATTATTAAATAATAGCATTCTTATTTTTATAATTTGGAGCAAACTTTCTTAGTATCCTTTCTATTCCTGTGGTTAATTGAGTCCTGTAAAATTAAGTTAATAAATATTTGAAGAGAAATGGATGACAAGAAAGAGAGGGAAGAAGTAATGATGTCAGCACATTGATATTTATGGCTTTGTCTTTTTGAGGGCAACTGTTGTATCTTTCCAGTTCTATTTCCATATTTTGAAATAGTTATCCCAAATGTAAAATAGAACTTACATACACAGTGTGAAAATATGTCCAGCTTTATATTTTCAACTGACAATAAATTATCTAGGTTATAAGGAAAAAGTGAAGCTTGGAGTTTTTCTCCCCTAATGTCAATGCAATCTGTTAAGTGTGCATGGACAGACAGAGCGTTCTAGGCACTTCTGAGTTGTGATGTTACAAATCCCAATTAACCTTACTTTTCTCTTCAAATTTGAGTGTTTATAACTTAATTCTAGCTGAAGAAGAAAAATTATTATAAAATAAAAATATAGAAAATCAACACATAAAAATTGTCATAAAAATAAAGAAATTATTTGTATCAATTTGTCAACATTTCTGACATAGCTGAGACTTATCATAGGTATCTTTTTATTCAAACTTAAACTTTTTATTTTGTATTGGGGTATAGGCAGTTAACAATGTTGTGGTAGTTTCAAGTGGACAATGAAGGGACTGAGTCATACATATACATGCATCCATTTTCCCCCCAAACCCCTCCCATCCAGGCTGACACACACCATTGAGTAGAGTTCCATGTCCTGCACACAATAGGTCCTTGTTAGTTATCCATTTCAAATACAGCAGTGTGTACATGATCTTCCCAAATTCCCTAGCTGTTTCTTTACCCCGGCAACTATAAATCCATTTTCTAAGTTTGTGAGTCTTTTTCTGTTTGGTAAGTAAGTTCATTTGTATCATTTCTTTTTAGATTCCACATATAAAGGATGTCATATGATATTTCTCCTTTTATGTCTGACTTACTTCACTCTGTAACACTCGCTAGGTCCATCCACGTTGCTGCAAATGGCATTATCTCATTCTTTATAATAGCTGAGTAATATTCCATTGTATATATGCACTATATCTTCTTTATCCATTCCGCTATTGATGGACATTTAGGTTGCTTCCATGTCTTGGCTATTGTAAACAGTGCTGCAATGAACATTGGGATGCATGTATCATTTCAGATCATGTTTTTGTCTAGATATATGCCCATGAGTGGGATTACAGGGTCATATGGTAGCTCTATTTTTAGCTTTTGAAGGAACCTGCATACTGTTCTCCACAGTGGCTGTACTAGTTTACATTCCCACCAACAGTGTAAGAGTGTTCCCTTTTTGCCACACCCTCTTCAAAATTTGTTGCTTGTGGATTTTCTGATGATAGCCGTTCTGACTGATGTGAGATGATATCTCATTATAGTTTTGGTTTGTATTTCTCTGATAACTAGCAATGTTGAACATCCTTTCTTATGTCTGTTGGCTATCTGCATGTCCTCTTTGGAGAAATGTCTGTTCAGGTCTCTGCCTACTTTTAGAATGGGCTGTTTGTTTTGATGCTGTTAAGTATCATAAGCTTTTTCTAAATTTTGGAGACCACTCTCTTATCATTTGGCTAAGATCAAGTGTAGTATCTGTTCTTATCATTTTATTGTATGTTTCCAGTGTGAGATAAGTCCGTTTCTAAAATCATTGTCTTGATTTGTCAGAACTGACTATCAGAAAATCTTTTTGGAAGCAGCCTCTTCTCTTTCCTTTATCATCTGAAGTAATATTAAGTGAATTTAATTTTTAGAAATTGAAAGACTTCAAAGAATTATATATTCCCAATTATTCCTATTAGTAATATTTTATCCACAATAAATATGTCAAATTCCTTTTACCATTTCTCAAAAACAAGTTATAGCTTGTGTTATGATCTCAAAATATTTAACAAATTTTTCCTCTGAATATAAAGCACAACAAGGGCCTATACAAATTACTGCAGATAAAAATGTTCATGTCATTTAATATATTCTGACTCAGATGACTGACATCTAGGTTGTATACTCCCAGGACACTACAATAAAATTTAGCTTTCAGACATTAAAAAATTTGTAGGTAGTTTATTTTCTAGATAGCTAAAAATTAAAGCCCAATTTTATTCTATGATTTGTTTTTAATGTCCAAGATCCCCTCTGAGTGTTTAGAGATTTGATACAGATTCTTTTCTTTTTTATGGAAAAAATTTTATTATTTCTTATGATTGTTTGTAATATTTTGTGAAGTTTTTATATCTTGCAACCTTTTATTTTTTTTTAAAGGTGCTCAGTTGTGTCTGACTCTTTGTGACCCCATGGACTGTACAGTCCATGCAATTCTCCAGGCCACGATGCTGGAGTGGGTAGTCTTTCCCTTCTCCAGGGAATCTTCCTGACCCAGGGATTGAACCAGGGTCTTCTGCATTGCAGGTGGATTCTTCACCAACTGAGCTATCAAGGAAGCCCTTGCAAGCTTGAATCACTTTAAATATTGACATTGGTTGACATCATGTCAATATTTCTCTCAAGACAGTTTGTTCCAATTTGCTATCATCATCACTTCCCTAGACAATTTGATGTCAAGAATTGTATTCAATAACTAGCACAAAGATGACTTGGTCACTGTCTCCAGGTTCTTCACTGTTAGTGACTACTTCTTCCTTATTTGTTGTAATATTTTCAATGTGCCAAGTGCTATTGCTGTTGTTGCTGCTCATTTGCTAAATTGTGTATGACACTTTGCAACCCCATGAACTGCAACATACCAGGCTGCCCAGTCCTTCACTATCTCTCAGAGTTTGCTCAAACTCATGTCCATAGAGTCTTCATTTATACTCCTTAGAGAGAAGAAATTTCTTATATGGTCATCCAGCCAATTCTGTACCAGATCTGCTAGATTTTTTTTTTTTTAAAGGAGCTTCTATAGGTGCCCAGATACATGTACAAATACAGGCACACACATCTTCACTTTGTTCTGAAATGACTTACATGTTGTGTACCAGTAGGCAGGTATCTTATAATGAGACTGCTATATTCTCATCATCCTACGTTAGATTTCACTGAAAATTACTGAGATTTATCAAATATTATTTACTCTCTGCTATTCCTATTTTTCTTCATAGTGTCTAATATTAAATATTTCTCATGATATTTTTCTCTCTCCATCATATTTCAACTTAAAGCCTTTTTACTCATGCCAGTAAATCTCTTAATACACTCAAGTCTCTAGAATTTTGCAAAATATTGATTTGACTTAAAAAGGCTTATGTCAATTTTATAATCATAATTTAGGGGAAAAAAATCCCATTGTCAGACACCATATATAAATTTATCTCAGTACACAATGTCTTTCTTGTATAACTATTAAAATCTTTAACATAAAGAAATTGGTGCATTGGCTATGCCTATAAATTTTTAAGTTTTGTATCTTGGCTTCATTCCTTCAGTATTTTAAGTAAGATTTTTGTCAGTTATATGATAGATACTAATCTTCTGTGTATATTAAGTAGAATGCACTCATTACTTTGGACTTCTCTGGTAGCTCAGATGGTAAAACGTCTGCCAACAATGCAGGAGACGTGGGTTCAATCCCTGGGTTGGGAAGCTCTCTTGGAGAAGGAAATGTCAACCCACTCCAGTATTCTTGCTTTGAAAATCCCATGGACAGAGGAGCCTGGTAGGTTACAGTCCATGGGATTGTAAAGAGTTGGACACAACTGAACAACTTCACTCATTACTTTTAAATAATTCATTTATAATATAGTAGAGGAAATATATCTGTACTGAAATGGTAATTAGAAAGTGCATCACTGGACTTCCCAAGTGGTCTAGTCGTTAGGACTTCATGCTTTCATTACTGAAGGTGAAGATTCAATCCTTGGTTGAGGGCCTAAGATCCCCAAAACCTTGAGTCATGGTCAAAAATACTTTTAAAAAAAAAGAGAGAGTGTCCTTTGAAAAGAAAAGAAAATTCAACAGTGTGTTACGCAAATTTTTTCAAGAGAAGCAAGCTGAAGGAGTGCTTATTCTGTGAGAGGAGTTGAGGAAGTAAAATTTGAGCTAAGTCATCTATGATGGATTAACATTCAAATGTTGGTAAAGAAGGAGAAAGCTTCTGTCCAAAGAGACAAAACCAACTTGTCAATAGGTATGAAAAATCATGACTCACTTGGAGAACCACAATTGATACCATAAATTCGTCTAAAGTGTAGGGCTTATATATGAGTCAGGGAGGAAATGATGGCTATGGAAGAGTTTTGCATGCTATGCTGAGATTTGGTCTTAGAGATGATAAAAATATTGAAATATTTTAAGCAAGGATGTGACTTAGACATATTTTAAAAGAATTTATATAGAATATGGAGAATTGATTAGGTGGCTTAAGACTGGAAAAATAATCTATGTACAAGATGTAGGTGAAGTTTTGGGTGAGAAGATGACTAAAGATAGAGCACAAGAAAAAAAAAACAGAAAAAAGAAGTATCTTTGTTTTAATTTTTATTTTTACTTTATTTTACTTTGCAATACTGTATTGGTTTTGCCATACATTGACATGAATCCACCACGGGTGTACATGCGTTCCCAAAGGTTCCTGTTTGGGAAGAAGTATCTTTAATTTAAAAATATAATAATTTCAAAAATAGAGTCATCAGCAGTATCAAGCATCACAGGAAAAACACAAAAGTCAAAGCAAGGATTGAAAATGTTATATTGCAATTGGAATAATAATTCCAAAAGAGTGGCAGGAGAAAGGTCAAACAGGAAGATTATGAAATCTCTATGAAAAGAGGAATTTTAGACAGGTGTGAAAACTACTTTTTAAAAAAATGAGTAGATGAATGAATGGTTTATTTTAATAGACTTTATCCCTATGAACATTTAACTTATTGATTCAGCAAATAGTCATGCCAATAGCTGCTTTAGATGTTGGGAGTATAACATGAACAAAAAGCCCCAGCCCTAACACCTTAGAATTTGATGATTTAATGGGGAGAAAGCTCTTCAGTGTCTCTGCAGTGCACTTCTTTAAGCAAAAGCGGTAGTTACATAGACTAATGAATCTTTCTAAGAAAGAAACTAACAGGGAATATCTGGACCCTAAAGTGATGCACTCCATTATCTATAAGCAATGCAGCAATTACATTTTTATGCTTTGAGTGGACGAGGCATGTATCTGCAGTTAAAATTTTATGCATCATTATTTACAGAAGTGGAATAAATATCCATCAATGACATCATGTATATAAGAACATCCATCAAGTATTAGAAAAAGGAAACGAATATTTGTGACTAATTGTTTATCCTTCAATTCATCAAGCAGTAAAATAAATAAGATTCAGTTTAATTGCTGACACATTCAGAGTAAGGAGTGGGATGTTGTTGGTTCAAACTGTGTATGTTACTAATTTCAAGAGTGAAATAAAAATCCATCAATGACACACAAAGTAATCGGAAATGCTTTGGAGAATTTGTCCAGAGATTTTATTTGCCCAAATTGCCTTCTTGGAACTTGTTGTCACATCAAAAAATGTCTGCCCTGATTTGTTGGCACATAAAGTTCTGTAGGGAACTAGTTATGGGTCAAAGATTTGCACAACTGTTTATATGACATATGAGAAAAAACCTAATCCAAGTACTATCAAGTTATTTATAAGGAGCTTTATAGAAAACTCTTATCATCAAGAAATGCTGGTATTAATGTTAGAACGGTCTTGTTAATTATATACTTAAATATGGTTTGAATTTTTCTAGAGAATCTGTCCATTTTATCTATACATGTGATGGGACAATATCTTATTTTGTTCCTTTGCTTTCTAAATTGCATTTTTAAGGGTGACATATGTTACACTGAAAAGTGTACAGTTCCTCAAATATATTCAATAGTATAAAGCTTTTTATAATATTTATAGTCCATTCCTAGAACACTTGTGATTATATCCCACATGATTACTTCAAAATTTTGTCTTGCTTTACATGACCAATAGTGCATAAAATGAATCTCTTAGAAATAGAAATTGCTGAGGACTGAAACTAGACCAAAACAAAAATGTTACCAATTACTTACTCTGGAATAACTGAACAATATTAAATAAAATGAGATTATTTATTACAAATACATGTTGCCATTTTGACTAAGTGTAAGATGACTTGACATCCAAGCCTCCATGTTATTTTTTTATTATTATTAATTTGGATAAAAGAGAAACTATTTCAAATATCCATTTGGATTGAGGAAGAAAATAAATTGTGCATCACTCTGTCTCTCATAAAAATACAAAACAAATTGTTGGGTAGTTAGAATAGGAAAAAGAAGTCCAAAACAGCAGTGGCTAAAAGACAAAGACATGGCATCCAGTCCCATCACTTCATGCAAATAGATGAGGAAACAGCAGAAACAGTGGCTGATTTTATTTTGGGGGGCTCCAAAATCACTGCATATGCAGCCATGAAATTAAAATATGCTTGCTCCTTGGAAGAAAAGTTATGACCAACCTAAACAGCATATTAAAAAGCAGAGATATAACTTTGCCAACAAAGGTCCATTTAGTGAAGGCTATAGTTTTTCCAGTAGTCATGTATGGATGTGAGAGTTGGACTGTAAAGAAAGCTGAGCACTGAAGAATTGATGCTTTCAAACTATGGTGTTGGAGAAGACACTTGAGAGCCCCTTGGACTGCAAGGAGGTCCAAACAGTCCATCCTAAAGGAGCTCAGTCCTGAATGTTCATTGAAAGGACTGATGCTGAAGATTAAACATTTGCCACCTGATGTGAAGAACTGACTCATTTGAAAAGACCCTGATACTGGGAAAGATTGAAGGCGGGAGAAGAAGGGTATGACATAGGATGAGATGGTTGGATGGCATCACTGACTCAAAGGACATGAGTTTGAGTAAATTCCAAAAGTTGGTTATGGACAGCACCCTGGCATCCTGCAGTCCATAGGGTCACAAGGAGTCAAACACGACTGAGCGACTGAACTGGACTGAACCGAACTGAAAAGACAAAGAAGGGAAAAGCTCACAAAAATAGAACAAAGGAAGGCCCAAGGACCAGAGTGAGAACCTCATGTATAACAACAGGCCCCCTGGCTAGCCCAGTTTACATGGGGCAAGCTCGGGGGAAGAGAGAGAAGATTTAAAAAGAGGAGCCAAAATTGAGCCTCGGGTCTCTTCTCTTTGTGTCTTTTGGGTCGGCCTGCCCTCATTTCTCCAGGATGTATTTTCCTTTGCTTGCCAAATAAAACTGAGCCATAACACTGGTATGTCTGTTGTTTCAAATTTTTGCTGCAGCAAGACAGAACCAAGGAAATTAGACATTCCCCCAACAAAAATTATCAAATCCAACTATTGCTTGCTCTTTACTTTGATAATACAATGGTCAAAATGAAAATTATTTTTTGTTTACAATCTCTTAAGAATCATTAGAACTAAAAAATTAACTTCATTGAATTACTCTTTTTATACCATTGCAGTAATTGGTAGGGAATATCTGTTTCATGAAGAAAGAATATTCATTTTTTTCTTTATAATACAATTCAAGTCAAAGCCATTAATGATCAAAATTGTTTTTAAAAGTAAAAGTGAAGTTTAAATCTGTTCTTCCTTGCTCCCCATTTTCTTGAAAATTCATCATGATTCTAGCTTCAAAACTGTCTAAATAGGAGCATAATATTCAGATCCCACTGGAGAGGCAGAAAGGAAAGTAATATACAATGGAAGGAAAGACACTGTAGTCCTCGTTTCCCTACATTTTTCAATTCACAGGCAAGAATATGTGCATGGTACACTGGATAAACTGACAGTACTTACAGTCAGGGGCAACTACTCAAGATTCAAATCCTAGGGATAAAAATTTTCATTTTCCTAATTAACTTCTATGCAGAGTACCTCATGAGAAATGCTGGGCTGGAAGAAGCACAAGTTGCAATCAAGATTGCCAGGAGAAATATCAAAAACCTCAGATATGAAGATGACACCACCCTATGGGAGAAAGTGAAGAGGAACTAAAAAGCCTCTTGATGAAAGTGAGAGAAGAGAGTGAAAAAGTTGGCTTAAAGCTTAAAGTTCCAAACATTCGGAAAACTACGATCATGGCCTGGTATTCCCATCTTTTTCAGAATTTTCCACAGTTTATTGTGATCCACACAGTCAAAGGCTTTGGCATAGTCAATAAAGCAGAAATAGATGTTTTTCCGGAACTCTCTTGCTTTTTCCATGATCCAGAGGATGTTGGCAATTTGATCTCTGGTTCCTCTGCCTTTTCTAAAACCAGCTTGAACATCAGGGAGTTTATGGTTCACGTATTGCTGAAGCCTGGCTTGGAAAATTTTGAGCATGACTTCACTAGCATGAGATGAGTGCAACTGTGCAGTAGTTTGATCATTCTTTGGCATTGCCTTTCTTTGGAATTGGAATGAAAACTGACCTTTTCCAGTCCTGTGGCCACTGCTGAGTTTTCCAAATTTGCTAGCATATTGAGTGCAGCACTTTCACAGCGTCATCTTTCAGAATTTGAAACAGCTCAACTGGAATTTGATCACCTCCACTAGCTTTGTTCTCATTGATGCTTTCTAAGGCCCACTTGACTTCACATTTCAAGATGTCTGGCTCTAGATTAGTGATCACTTCATCATGATTATCTGAGTCGTGAAGATCTTTTTTGTGCAGTCCTTCTGTGCATTTTTGCCACCTCTTCTTAATATCTTCTGCTTCTGTTAGGTCCATACCATTTCTGTCCTTTATTGAGCCCATCTTTGCATGAAATGTTCCCTTGGTATCTCTAATTTTCTTGAAGAGATCTCTAGTCTTTCCTATTCTGTTGTTTCCCTCTATTTCTTTGCATTGATCACTGAAGAAGGCTTTCTTATCTCTTCTTGCTATTCTTTGGATCTCTGCATTCAGATGCTTATATCTTTCCTTTTCTCCTTTGCTTTTTGCCTCTCTTCTTGTCACAGCTATTTGTAAGGTCTCCCAGACAGCCATTTTGCTTTTTTGTGTTTCTTTTCCATGGGGATGAACTTGATTCCTGTCTCCTGTACAATTGTCACGAACCTCATTCCATAGTTCATCAGGCACTCTGTCTATCAGATATAGGCCCTAAAATCTATCTCTCACTTCCACTGCATAATAATAAGGGATTTGATTTAGATCATACCTGAATGGTCTAGTGATTTTCCCTGCTTTCTTCAATTTGAACGCTGGACTGGAAGAAACACAAGGTGGAATCAAGATTGCTGGGAGAAATATCAATAATCTCAGACATGCAGATGACACCACCCTTATGGCAGAAAGTGAAGAGGAGCTAAAAAGCCTCCTGATGAAAGTGAAAGAGGAGAGTGAAAAAGTTGGCTTAAAGCTCAACATTCAGAAAATGAAGATCATGGCATCTGGTCCCATCACTTCATGGAAAATAGATGGAGAAACAGTAGAAACAGTGTCAGACTTTATTTTGGGGGGCTCAAAAATCACTGCAGATAGTGACTGCAGCCATGAAATTAAAAGACACTTACTCCTTGGAAGAAAGGTAATGACCAACCTAGATAGTAGATTCGAAAGCAGAGACACTACTTTGACGACTAAGGTCCATCTAGTCAAGGCTATGGTTTTTCCTGTGGTCATGTATGGATATGAGAGTTGCACTGTGAAGAAAGCTGAGCGCCGAAGAATTGATGCTTTTGAACTGTGGTGTTGGAGAAGACTCTTGAGAGTTCCTTGAACTGCAAGGATATCCAACCAGTCCATTCTGAAGGAGATCAACCCTGGGATTTCTTTGGAAGGAATGATGCTAAAGCTGAAGCTCCAGTACTTTGGCCACCTCATGCGAAGAGCTGATTCATTGGAAAAGACTCTGATGCTGGGAGGGATTGGGGGCAGGAGGATTAGGAGACGACAGAGGATGCAATGGCTGGATGGCGTCACTGACTCAATGGACATGAATTTGATTGAACTCTGGGAGTTGGTGATGGACAGTGAGGCCTCGCATGCTGCAATTCATGGGGTTGCAAAGTGTCGGACTCGATTGAGTGCCTGAACTGAACTGAACTGAATTTAGGGTTAAGTGCGCTTTACCAGGAGGAGACAAAATGTTTAATTTTAAGCCTCATTATATTTAATCAAATAGGAGAAGTCAAATAGTCATCAGAAAGACTGAAAGTGAACTCAAGGTGCTTCTAGCGAATTAACAACAAAAGAATTGGGATTCTCCAGGAAATAATACTGGAGTGGGCTGCCGTGTCCTTCTCCAGGGGATATCCCCACCCAGGGATTGAACCTGCATCTCCTGTGGCTCCTGCATTGAAGGTGTATTCTTTACCACTGAGTAACCAGGAAAGCCCCACATATTATTTTAGAAATTAAAAAACATGAAACATGCACATACACATAGGCAGACAAGACACTCACATATGTATGTATGTTGTCATATTTATAGTTTTACCAAGTGATTAGAAGGTAGAAAATTAGGAATATTTTTTTACTATAGCTATTTATATGCTTTCAAAAATGAACACATTTAATATCAAGTAGAAATAGAAATAAATATAGGTATAGATGTACAAATGCTTGTGCTCATTGGAATGATGATTATTTCCTCTCTTCTGTGAAATCAGTATGTTCAACAGGGAGTAGAAGGTTCATTAATTTTAAGACATGCTCTTTAAAAAAGGAAACAGAGGATGAATCCAGTAATTGCTAAATTGTACCCCCCCAAAATAGAACAGTAGCAGTTAAGTGGCTAGTTAGTTTTTATTTACATGCTTCAAGATTAATATAACAGCTCTAACATATATATTTTCCCTTCTATAACATCTATTTTATAAAAATGTACTAGTTGTTTGGAAAATAACATGAAATCTCTGCTTATATTCATGAAGTCACTAATACTCAGATTGCTGTTACATGTTCAATAATATTGATGAACAAATAATGTCCTTAGTAAGCAATTAAATAAGATGGCATCATTTCCATTTACTCATGATTACCCTTTTTAGCTTAGTGTTCTATTTTAAGAAACGGGCAGGTGGGAAGGAGAAAAAACTAGCAATAACCAAATAGATTAACATATATGATAAAAATGTTGCTTCAACAGGCATACTGCCAAAAACAAATTTTTTTTTTGCTGGCCTGTCCTAAAATTCTCTTCTTTTAAAAGGCAGTAAAGGACATAAGTTTATATTTTTAAATACCTATGTTGAAAACCGTGCACAAGTTCATTATTCTTCTATTCCCAAAGGCAGACACCTTTCCATTCTGAAGAAATAGAAGCTGATTTTCTTTTTTACACATAGCAGTGAAAATAGTTGTTCATCCTTATTACATCATATAGCCTTGAAAGAGGGAATTAACATACACATCATTGTTCTGTGAAACTGTCTGAACTATTAAAAGTAGACCCAGGTGAATAAAACTGTTCAAGTATCAAGTTTATCAGGCTACCAACGTGAGCACATATAACCATTATGGTTGAACATCAGAAAAAACAGAGATGTCAAGTCCTAATTGGTAAATGTAAAATAAAAATTATCTAGGTTTATAAGGAATATATCTATGTAGGTTTATGTTTATTTTTAGTGACTTTTTTCTTCCTGGTTTATTGAGATATAATTGACATACAGCACTATATTAGTTTAAGGTGTGTAGCATAAAGATTTAACTTACAAACATCAAGAAATGATTACCACAAGAAGTTTTGTGAACAATCATTATCTCATACAGATGCAAAATTTAAAAAGCAGAATTTTTTTCCTTATGATGAGAACTCTTAAGATTTGCTCTAGTAAATTTCATTTATAAACACGATGCTGTGTTAATTGCATTTACCATGTTTACATTACACCTCTAGTACTTATTTAGAACTGGAGTTTACATTTGGGTTTATAAAAATTTTAGATCAACTATCATCTATTGCAACTTGTAAACCAAAGAGTTCAATGAACATTTGAATTATATACAAAGTGAACAAGAGGTGACTTCAAGTAGTTATACAGTTCTATTTTTTTATCCATTAATCAGGGTCTTGGGATAGTTGTCTCAATAATGATTCTCCAGTAATACCTTGTATAAAGGTTAGCATAATGACCCTGAGTTGAAATTGGATTTTGTTCTACATACAAATCACTTCAGAGGAGAGGACATAAAATGAGATTTCATATCCTATAACAAGTGTATATACACACACACACACACACACACACAGAGACACATATATATGTAGGCATTAAATAAAGTGTAAGATTAATTCCAGATTGATTAATACAGTTTTAACAACTGTAGACAGCAGCAGCAGGAGGCAGATGTTAGACTACCTACATGGTTTAATTTTAAGAATGGGTGTTAGATTCCTGTTTTCTTTTTTTAAAACAAAAGATATATTTACAATCTGACATTTACTCTCTTCTTACACACAGGTTAAAGTACAGCTCAGACACAGTACATATTTCTGTTCATATGCTACTAATATTGGGCTATTAAGGTAGATTTTCTAATGGTTCTTTTTCAGTGCAGAACTCTTTTCTAATGCAAGTATTTTTTAAAAATTGTATTTTCTCTACTTCAAATTTCGTTGCTTGCTCAAGCTTTTGAGTACTTCTAACTTTATTCACTATCAAAGAAAGCATTTTTCCTATAGCCGAAGTCAACACTCACTATATATTTAAGAGAAGCAGAGCATAGTGTCTAGTCATGGTTTTACTGATGGTCTGAGAAATCAGATGAATTCTTCTTTAAAAATAATACGAAGTCTCTTGGATGTACACCCTTCATTTCTTAGCTGACATAAAATTTCTTCTTGGATTAAATAAGTAATATAGATTTTATATGTATGAGATACCATTGAGGGCAATAATACTCACTGAACAATTAATCTTTCATTTTTATTGAGTTATGTCTTGCAATCACTCAGAGAGAACTTTTAAATAATTGCAGTTTAGATCCTAAATTAGACATGACTTTAACTATAGTTCAAAATAGTGAAAGGTTGAAATAAGAAAGAACTTATATTTGGGAAAACTTATTTCCCCACAACATATTTCATTTTTTTTTTCCACACTAAACTATCGCTTACCATTTTTTTGTTCTTATTTAACCTTTAACTTTAAGGTATGTCGTTCCATTTAACATCTTTTTGAATTATTTTTAAAGTTCACTAAGAAAAAAAAATACAATATTCCTCAGATATTCTGAAAGTCTTTCTCATCTACTCTCAACCGAGTTTCACAAACTCCTTCGGATTAGAATCTTCCCTCTTTCTCAATAGTTCCATCAACATTTATAAGTCTGGTTTTATATATCCTTTCAGTACTTTGACATACACCTTCTAATGTGATAAATGGAGGGGTTAAAAAATTAAGATGCATTTGACAGGTGAGTGAAACAATAAACAATATATTAATCTCAAATTTTAATTTTGTTCTTTTATAAAGTGAGAGTCTTTAGAACTAAATCAAATAATAATAGCTATTTTTTAATCAATAAGGCATTTATTGAACATTTAGTGAAGTACTAGAATAGATAGCGAATACAAAATGATGGCTAGGTGTCCTTATTTGAGAAATGCATGTTTTAGTATGGAGATCAATATGCTTAAAAGCTTTATAAGGCAAAGTGAGATGTTTCTCAAAACAAGTAGGCCTAGACTGAAATGTTGTTATTAATATACTTTTTAGCACTTAAAAATTTAAAAATAATCTTCAAGATTTAAAGACTACAGCTAACTCTTTTCCCTCTACACTCAAAAAGAGAAAACAAAGAAAGAAATAAAAACTTTACCAGAAACCTGACCCTGAAAC
Organism: Ovis canadensis; assembly: GCF_042477335.2. Classification (NCBI taxonomy): domain Eukaryota; kingdom Metazoa; phylum Chordata; class Mammalia; order Artiodactyla; family Bovidae; genus Ovis; species Ovis canadensis. Next base: position 115,124,983 of record NC_091247.1, on the reverse strand, counting down.
TCTAACTTGGAACCAGTGAGAGAATCAGTAGGAATAAGACTTTTTTAAGAGCAATGCCAATTACAATTGTTTGGCAGTGGTTTTAATACTTGGACAGGCTAGAAGAGTTAAAACCCAGATGCCTTCATTAAGCCATAATTTTAAAGGGATCTAGAGTGACTCAGGGTTGATAGAATCCTCAGAATCTGGCAAAATCAGTCACAAACCTCACAAATAAATATGAATTGACAATCAAAACCATAACTGTCCAAGAAGGTACAACATGAAAGTTTTGTCAGCAATAACAATGACCACTTTAGAACCCCATATTTTGCAAATATTAAAATTGGTAGTGGCTGCGTATAGGACTAATATGTTTGAAAAGAGAAAGAAAACACTGAATGAATTCATAACTTTCAGCATGCTGTAAAATATTTTCTTTAATAATCAGACAATCTTAAAATAAACTAATACATTTTCAAAAATGAAACATGATTGCTGAAACAAAATACAAAATGAATGAGTTTCATAACACAGAACACAAATGTAGAATGAATTGAAGAACAGAAATATCTAGCTGAAGATAATTTTTTGAAATGTCAGCCAAAAGAGAAAAATAAGTTAAATATATGAAAGATAGTTTAAGATATATACTGGCTAAAATGAACATATGTCTAATTATAGTTCCAGAATACAAGTCTGGAGAGAACTGAAGCAAAGCAAAACTTGAGGAACAAATGCCTAAAACCTTACTAATACAGAAATATGATTGTCAGGAAGCACAACATATGAAAATGGATGATTTTTTTTAAAAAAATTCATGGTTAGATGCAGCACACCCACACTTCATTGGAAAAAAAAAATTTTAAAGCAGGGAGAGACAAAATATTGATGTGCATACAAAACAAAGAGCCACTAGGACTTCCCTGCTGGCTCAGACAGTAAAGCGTTTGCCTGCAATGTGGGAGACCCAGGGTTCAATCCCTGGGTCGGAGATCCCTTAGAGAAGGAAATGGCAACCCACTCCAGTACTCTTGCCTGGAAAATCCCATGAAGGGAAGAACCTGGTAGGCTACAGTCCATGGGTTGCAAAGAGCTGGACAAATCTGAGCAACTTCACTTTCACTTTCATTCTCACCCAAAAATAATTAAATTAACAGCAGTCTTCCAAGTAACACTGCCATTCAAAAATAATAGAATACATTTTCTAGAGCACTGGGTGAAAATAATCATCACACTAGATTTGCTTACCCTGTCAAGAAATGAACTATTTTCTTGATGTTGAACACACCTGTTGTAAACCAAATCTCCATCTAAAAACAACTGGAAAATATTTTTAAAAATAAATAAATAAATAGGGAAAACTGTTTGTAGGCATTGGAAAAACACAAAGAGAACAAGATTATGAGGATAAGACTGAAGAAAATAGAACTATAAATTGGTTAGTCCAATATTTGGAACAACTTTCTCTTCAACAGTTTACTAATTCTCAGGCTAAAAGACTGAGAAAATAAGCAGAAGCTCAACAATCATCCAGGGTCTGAAGGCAAAACAAAACAAAATAATTGAGATAACCCTATCAAAATCCAGTTGTTCTTCAAGAATTTTATAGCAAAAATCTGTTTCTAAGAGTACAAAAATAGCTGTATAAATATATTTGGAACTGCACACATGAGCATTACTTATAGTTGTATTTTTTAATTGTAAACAAAACAAAACAAATAAAAGGCAAGGAAACAAAAAAATTGGAAAATTATAAAATATCTATCAAAGAGAATAATTGCCCAGGGCTCTGTGACAAGCCAGTGGGGTGGGATGGAGTGGGATATGGGAGAGAACATCAAGAGGGAGGGGACATAAGTGTACCTACAACTGATACGTGTTGATGTATGGCAGAAATCAACACAATACTGTAAAGCAATTATCCTCCAATTAAAAATAAATTAAGAAAAAGAAAAACAGAATGATTAACTACAGTTGTTGTCATCTATCCTAGACTATAGTCTACCTGAGGTACCAACAAATATTTTAGGATATTTTTTTATGTCTGAGGCATTGTGCTAATTAGTTTATATAGTAGTTATATTTTCCCCATTTTGTAGATGTGAACTATAAGTTTTATATGGATTAGGCTACTATTCACAGGCAAACCTTCCAGTTAGCTCCAAAGCCATACTATAATTCACTCGAATATTCTTTCCTATATTACTATAGGGAGAAAAAATCTGTGATGGATTATTATAAAATGTTTCCTGTAGTTATATTAAAATATTTAGATGATAAGTGCTTTATAATTTTGTCTCTATGTTGCATTATATATTTTAATCTGAAAAAGATTTAAGAAGTGTAAGTCTTATATCTTACCACACTTTTTGTTTCTTGAGAACAAGATCTGTGTTAAAAGTATCTTTTGTATTCCACAGAAGGAACTGAAAATAAAATGAAATTCATATTTTTTGATAAATATTTATTGAATAAGAATGTTGATATAAAAATCTTCATGACAAAACAGAAACAACTAACTGTACACTGGAGAAAACACAAAAAGCTCATGGTTATATCATTGGAGACCTGGCCTGATTTTTATAACTGAATGATTTGTAATGATTCTTCACTGATAATACAGGTAAAAATGAAAACCACTTATCAAAGACTCCTCAGGGCATCATTAGCAATGTAATATAATTAAGTATAGAATATTTCCAAAGGATAACAAATCTAATCAGTGTTTTCATGTATACAATAGGTAATTAGATGTCATACATCAATGGTTCAAGAAATATTTGTTAGGTGTGTATTATACTTTATTCCTTATGCTTTAACTGGAGGATGAAAAAATAAGCTATTTTCTTTGTCTTCAAAGAATTTGTAAGGAAGATAGGCATGTAAAATTATGTATACCTACTATGATAATCATAAATCTAAGGACTTATGTGTTTAAAAATGTGCTGATAATTCTATCACAACAAAAGATCCCAACAGGAGAGTCAGGAAAGACGGCATAGGAAATGATGTTGAGTTGCCGTTGTTGTTCAGTCTCTCAGTCATATCAAACTCTTTGCAACCTGATGGACTGCAGCTCACCAGGCTTCCTTCCCTGTCCTTCACTGTCTCCCAGAGTTTGCTGAGACTCATGTCTATTGAGTCAGTGATGCCATCCAACCATCTCATCTTCTGTTGAGATGAAATGTTCTGTTCCCTTCTCCTCCTGCCTTCAATCTTTCCCAGCATCAGGGTCTTCTTTTCCCATAAGTCACCTCTTCTCAGCAGGTGACCAAGCTATTGGAGCTTCAGTTTCAGCATCAGTCCTTCCTGTGAATATTCATGGTTTATTTCCTTTAGCATTGACTGGTTTGATCTCCTTCCTGTCCAAGGGACTCTCAAGAGTCTTCTCCAGCACCAGGGTTTGAAGGCATCAGTGCTTCCATGCTCAGCCTTTTTTATTATCCAGCTCTTTTATTCTGTACACGACTACTGGAAAAACCATAGCTTTGACTAGATGGACCTTTGTTGGCAAAGTAATATCTCTGCTTTTTATACTGTCTAGGTGGAAGCATTAAACACCTAGCTTTGTAACAAAAATTACTACAAACATTTGTCCATTAACAAAGGATAAAATATTAAGAGGCAGAGACATCAAATGACTTGGTTGGTTCAAGCAAAAATGTGAAATTGAAGGAAAAACTCTGTCATTTATAATGTTAAGAGATATTTATATGTCTGAATAACTATACATGAGGAAAGACTTCTATAAACAGAGAAGCAGATAGGATCCAAGAGGATGCTTGTGACTAAAGATCTCACAGTGAAGCTATTCATAATTCTCAAGCAGAGGTCCCATCTTGTTAGAAAGAATGGAAACAATGCATATGGATTTATATTAGGAACTTCCCTGAATCCAGTTTGTCATCAAGGAGAAGGAGAGGTTAGACTTTATTGATATCCACAGACATATTCTGTATTTCCAGAAAACAATCTTCAACTGGACAAGAAAAATAAAGTTAAAACAAAAACAAATCCTTGAATCCTGGTGCCAAAAGAAACAGATATTATGAAGCATGGAAACTGGCCCTACCCTAACAGGAACACCCTGTAAATAGCTGCTCCAGGCAGCAAAGACTGCATTCAAAATACACAATAATTAAAAAGAAATAGCACTGAGTCTTCACAAAGATAATTCCATAAATTGAAATGAGAGAAAGAAAGAAGGAAAAACAGACCAAGAAAACTTCCTAGTAAAAACACTACCATGGGACATAACCTTCAACTTAGACATCAAAAGGGAAACAGGAACCTCCATCTCAAAGTGTAAATTCAAGAATTTTGGAGACTACAAGCCAGAAAATAGAAGGAAATTAAAAGCCAGCATCCGGTCCCATCACTTCATGGGAAGTAGATGGGGAAACAGTGGAAACAGTCTCAGACTTTATTTTGGGGGGCTCCAAAAGCACTGCAGATGGTGACTGCAGCCATGAAATTAAAAGACACTTACTCCTTGGAAGAAAAGTTATGACCAACCTAGATAGCATATTCAAAAGCAGAGACATTACTTTGCCAACAACGGTCCATCTAGTCAAGGCTATAATTTTTCCTATGGTCATGTATGGATGTGAGAGTTGCACTGTGAAGAAGGCTGAGCGCCAAAGAATTGATGCTTTTGAACTGTGGTGTTGGAGAAGACTCTTGAGAGTCCCTTGGACTGCAAGGAGATCCAACCAGTCCATTCTGAAGGAGATCAGCCCTGGGATTTCTTTGGAAGGAATGATGCTAAAGCTGAAACTCTGGTACTTTGGCCACCTCATGTGAAGAGTTGACTCATTGGAAAAGACTCTGATGCTGGGAGGGATTGGGGGCAGGAGGAGAAGGGGACGGCAGAGGATGAGATGGCTGGATGGCATCACTGACTCGATGGACTTGAGTCTGAGTGAACTCCGGGAGTTGGTGATGGGCAGGGAGGCCTGGCGTGCTGCAATTCATGGCGTCACAAAGAGTCTGACATGACTGTGCGACTGAACTGAACTGAACTGAACTGACAATGGAAAAATAAATTCATTTAGAAATTGAAGCCAGACTGATAGTTGTAAAAAAGGGATAAGCACTGTTAAATAATAAAAGGTGTTGATGTCAGATTAAAATAAGTGAACAAAATAAGGTGGAAATCAAAGAAGATTAGGAAACAAACCAATAGATACAAAAGACTGACAAACATCATCCAAAATATGCATACTCCTGTCTCTTTTTAAAACAAATCCATCCTAATTGATTTAAACGCAATAAGAAAACTTTCCATTGCTCAAGAAATACTTGAATCTATAGTCTGAAATGGGAAACCGTATTCTAGGATAAATAAAACAGACAAAATAATTAATGCCCACATATAAAAAAGGGATAAAAAAGAAATCTTCAGATATTTATATAAAATGTCATACTATCAGCATGGTCTCTGACTTCTCCACAGAAACATCCAATATACGAAAGCACTGGGATTTTTTATGACTACCAAGTGCTCTAGGAAAAAAAGAACTAGACAGCAATTGCATATGCCCTGCTAACCTTTGGTTCGAGGATAGAATTGAGAGATCTGTAGGATTTAACTTGGCTAAGACCTTCTTAAAACCACTTCTAGAGCCCTAACTAAAATGCTAAAAAGGTAAATTAGAATGCTACATCAAAAAGACTACTGGTGAACAGTGATTCCATTTAACTTCATAATTAAGACAAAAAAAGTAGTGTAGATGAAATAAATTTTAATTCCCTATGACTATCGTGCTAAGTGGGATGTAGGCCGCACAGCAGACCATGTGTTGTTCTGGTCCACAGTTCCAGGTGAGGTCTAAGCTAACAGTCCACATCAACCACCAAATGTATGTGGACGTCTCAAGATGTTTCCATTACCCAGCTGGCAATTCGTCCCAACAAATGAAATTTCCCAGATGGGATATTGTATGTAAAGAGATGTCCAATCCAAATTCCTGAATCACAGTCTATGAACTTAACAAAATGGTTGTTTAACAGTAAGATTGTAGTGATTTGCATGCATCAATAGTAACTGAAATAGTCTACAAACAGTTCATTCTTATATTTAAATTATGCCTCATTAAAAATAAATCATAACTAAAAATGACAGAGTTAGAAATATATACTTGTAAGTGAGCCAAATTCATCTATTAGGTCAATTATTATATGTCTACAATGGTGTTATAGTCAAATATTCACTATTCAAATATTTTTAAAATATTTGAAACCTCTCTGTAGAAGTTGTTATAAAAGTTTTCCAAAAATTATATAAAGTACAGGATAGCAAGCTTCGTAGTCCAGTACTTGTTTTAAGACAAGACAAAACAACAAGAACCCCCAAATACGTTTATGTATAAAATATATCTTTGATAAAAGACATAAATGATAACACTGTTTCCCCTACCCCCAGTGGGCAAATTGGGTAAAGTAAATGAAAGGGAGGTTTATTTCTCAGTGCATGTTCTTTTGTATCTCTTGTGCAGTTATTACGTGTGTTTGTTCCGAAAAGGGGGAAAAAATAAGCTACTTAAAAACTAACAATTCAGACATACCTTAAGGAAGTTATTCAATAAGTTCTACAAAAGGATATTAATTAATGAAACAATTAAAGAGGAGATTATCTATTTAGCAAACAGTAAGTAAATTATTCATTGGAAGTGAAATTCCATATGTAACACATTCTGATTTGGTTGGCTAGTTTCATTTGATTTGCTAGTTTCTTCCAATACGTACTTATTTAAATTTACTTTCTGTGAGAAGACTCACAGGATGCTGTCTCAAAGCATAAGACATGCCTTAAAGACATGAAGAATATCTTAAGATTTTTACTGAGTTACTTTCCAATTAGTTTTCTTTTTTAATAATTTTTATTTTTACTTTATTTTACTTTACAATACTGTATTGGTTTTGCCATACATTGACATGAATCCACCACAGGTGTACATGCGTTCCCAAACATGAACCCCCCTCCCACCTCCTTCCCCATAACATCTCTCTGGGTCATTGCCCTGCACCAGCCCCAAGCATCCTGTATCCTGCGTCGAACATAGACTGGCGATTCGTTTCTTACATGATAGTATACACGTTTCAGTGCCATTCTCCCAAATCATCCAATTAGTTTTATGAGTGTCTCCAACAACTGGAGTTGAAAAAAGCTTGACTCTTCAAGAATCATTCATCTTTCAAATATAGTTTGTTGTTGTTTTTTATGTTTTTTTTTCATATTCTGCTGATTTTAGCATTACAGATTCATATGTACCCTAGAGCTATGCAGTATTAAAGGGAGAATTTCATAAATAGCTAAAAGTATGCTTTATCATGTATTTCTTTGGTGACTCAGTGGTAAGGAATCCACCTGCCAGAGCAGGAGTTCAGTTCAGTTCAATTCCTGTCGGACTCTTTGCGACCGTCTGTCTGCAGCATGCCAGACTTCCCTGTCCAACAACATCTCCTGGAGCTTCTTCAAACTCGTGTCCATCCAGTCCGTGATGCCGTCCAACCATCTCATCCTCTGTCGAGGGTTCAATCCCTGAGTGGAGAAGATCCCCTGGAGAAAAAAACGGCAACCCACTCCAGTCTTCTTGCTTGGGAAATCGCATGGTCAAACGAGCCTGGCGGGTTACAGCCCACGGGGTTGAAAATGAGTTGGACACAATTTAGCAACTAAATAACAACATCATGCTTCATCTTTTATTGTTAAACAAGTCTTATAAAGTAGTTCTTAATTTGTCAAAATGTATTTTCAGATACTTGTGAATCCAAGAAAACACAGCATAAGACAACATAATATAATACAACATAATATGAATAACGGAGTACATAGTCTGAGAATTCTTGAGAATCTGGAATGTATTAACTTTCTCTTAACTGCAGTAGCTCTGAGATATTTCTTTGTAGTCATATAATATTGTGCATAATATAATCCTTTCTGACTGTAACACACTAATCATTGCAGATTTCTGATGCAAAAAATAATTTAGATAGCTTGCTCTTCAATTCACTGGGATAGAAAAACATTTTTAAAATATCAATAATCAGATGACATTTAACACACTTGATTGAATTTTTTGAATGACTGAACAAAAACAAATGGCGTATTCTAAAAAGAACTAATAGATACTAACTTTATATTTACTTTGGGATTTAACAAAGCTCAATTCACTATTTTCTTTTAACTAAACTTATTTTCTTCATTTCATATCATAATTAGTTAGAGCCAAGCAGATATATTTTATGAGCTGTGAGGAGATCATTTTCTTTAACAAGATGATGAAACCCTTCCTGGTGCTTAGTGAAAATATTTTCTTCATGGCCCATATTTTCTGATAAACAAAATATTTCTTTATTATTTCTAACATTTTCCCCATTGTATTAAGATAAAAAATGTACTAATATAAGGAATATGTTCATGATTGATTAAATTATTAAGACAAATGTCTACATATCTGATAGTCTCATCTGTACAGGCAATATATCTTTACCTGATTACTTCAAAGCAGTGTTATTCATGAAACTTGTCAGTGTTTCTCTCTTCTTTATCAAGTGTGGATCTCAATTTTTTTCTTCACTTTCATTTGAATATTTGGAGAATGTTATGTATTCTCCTCTCCATTCAGAAAGCTTTCTTCCTGTCAGATATTCTTTTTCTCCCCAACTATATAAAATTTTCCCAAATCTGATTCTGTAACAGCTTAATTATATAACAACTACAATAGCTTCCTGCCACAATATTTTATTATAAAGGACTTAAGTTTTACATTTGTGACGCATGCCTGTATTAGACTCTTCAAGAGCACATTTTTTTTTTTTTTAGTTCTTGACATGTTCCATTTTTAGTTCTTCATTGTAATCTGTTTGCAAAAAATAATATAAAAAATAAGTTAATATATTATACCAATGTAACACTGTCATCATGTTTGGCATGTCACCTGTCATCCACTCTTCTTGTATGAAAACTTTTAATTTAAAATAATAAGTCTACAAAATAGCACAATAGATAATGTATACTTCTTTTATTATAAAGATATAAATAAGTAGCTAAAAGACACTTCTATTCGTAAGATGGATAAGAGGAAGTAATGCTGAGACAAGGAAACTGAGTGTGTTAAAATACATGGCTTTTTTGAGGCTGACATTTTAATAATACTTCTTTGGAGTTGCATTGTCCCCCTTCTCTTTTCAATTCCCATAAAGAGAGATTATTATCCTAATCAGAGCTGTTAAATGTTAGAGGAGAAAAATGTGTGAGCAAGCTCTTTCTTTTTCTTCTCCCAAGGAAAGCAAGGCTTCTAAGTCATGAAGATAAACTCAGTAAAATTGCTCGTAGAAAAGAAAAATTTACTTCCCTTAAAAACAACTTGGGTGTCTAACATGAAATTTAGAGTAGAAAAAACTGTATAATACTTCATGCTTAAAACTCTCTTTGGCTGAAGCTGTTGGGAAATTATTTCCTATTAAGCCAGTCCTTGAAAGTGTATGTATGTTCTAGTGTTTATTATATTTAAATATATGGTCCATACTGAGAAGCAAACAAAAGTACTAGTATTCAAACATAAAGATCAAGCATATTTTAATTTAGCACTCTCAACTTTTAAATACTCTAATGCAATTCATTACAAACATGGTGTTAATATATATTAACTTATGTATGTCATACTTAGCTGTTACTTTCTCAAAATCAGCTCCAGAATAGTATCAAAAAGGGATCAGAATTATTTTATATACCAAAAATTCATTTGGAGGCATTTTAAAATAATTTAAGGCTTCCCTTGTGGCTTAAAGAATCTGCCTGCAATGCAGGAGACCTGGATTTGATCCCTGGGTTGGGAAGATTCCCTGGAGAAAGGAAAGGCTACCCAGTGCCTTATTCTGGCCTGGAGAATTTCGTGGACTGTATAGTCCATAGGGTCAGTGAGAGTCAGACACAACTGAGAGACTTTGACGTGGCTAAAGTAATTTAAAGTTTTATTGTCTGTACACTGCAACTGGTTAAAAAATAATCTAGCGATAATTTTTTGTTTATTAAATACATGGAAAAAATCTATGTCACCAGACTTTGAAAGACACATTTCCTCCTTTACTTCACTTTCCATTAGCACACGAGTCTGATCTCCCTCTGTCTCTCAATATACCCACTAAGGCTGAGGAAAACCTTCTGAGATTTTATTTACAAACCCACAAGCTTTTCTCTAGTGTGTTAGTAAATGTAAAGATAAAGTAATTGGTCTCAAACAAAAAAGAAAATGCACTGCCTAGTAAAATAAATGGAGATAAAAATTAAAACAGACATACTAATTTTTTAAATACTAATACAAAAATAGTTAATATCTTCTTTTAGCCATCAAACATCTTCCTCTTCACTAAATTTTTAATAATACATATTTTAAAAATTGTCATTATTCAATTTATTCCTTTATTCAACTAATAGATGCATGTGCGCATGCTAAATCACTTCAGTCATGTCCAACTCTGTGAGATCCTGTGGACTGTAACTGGCTCCTCACTGGCTCATCCCACCTGGCTCCTCTGTCCATGGGATTCTCCAGAAATGAATACTGGAGTGAGTTGCCATGCCCTCCTCCAGAGGATCTTCCCAACCCAGGATCAAACCCACATCTCTTTCATCTCCTGCATTGGCAGGCAGGTTCTTTACCACTAGCACCACTGGGGAAGTCCCAACTATTAGATATTTAGCCCCAAATAGGGGCTGAATAGGGCCAAATAACATCAGACTGTGTGCTACATATGCATGGTAAATCAAGAAAAACTCAATGTGATATTTCCAAGAAATCAACTGTCTAGCAAATTTCATTTATTAAAGTTTGATCATTATGAAATCTTAAAGATTAGACTCGTATATAGTTAACAGTCAAATTGTTTGACCAAGCAATTTTGCACCCTTCAAGTGTGGTAGTCTTTGGGGTTTTTTGTATTATAATACAATTTTTCTCATTTTCAAAAAAAAAAGATTCAAGTGTCCAGTATATAAAACATGAAATGTTTTCTTTATCATGCATTGAGTAGTAACAAAGCCAGTAGTTCCTGACTTTGGCTTTTACACATACTTATTATATTATTGCTTTCAATATGCATTTAACATTTTTTAATCTACTTTTTTATTCAATATATTTTAATTCATTTATTCTTTTTTGGTATGGTTTATTTTCTTCTTCATATTTTTAATTAATTTTTTAAATTGGAGTATATTTGACTTACATATATATATATATATATATGCTTCCCAGGTGGTGCTAGTGGTAAAGAGCCTGCCTGCAAATGAAGGTAGATGTAAGAGATATGGGCTCAGTCCCTGAGTTGGGAAGATCCCTGGAGGAAGGCACAGCAACCCATTCCAGCATCTTGCCTGGAGAATCCCATGGACAGAGGAGCCTGGTGGGCTATTATCCATGGGATTGCAGAGTCAGACATGACTGAAGCAACTTAGCACACACACACACACACACACACACACACACACACACATTCTATCCCCCTCTAAGTTGTTAAACAGTATTATAGAGTCCCCTGTGTTATATGTTAGGTTTTTACTTATCTATTTTATATACTATGTGAATTAATCTCCCAATTTATCCCTAACTCTCCTTTCCCAATTGGTAACCATAGTTTGTTTTCTTACCTGTAGCTCAATTTCTGTTTTTTAAGTAGGTTCAGGATGGCAATCTCTGAGTCCCAGGAGTGAGATTGTTAGATCATATGTAGCTCTATATTTTTGTTTTTTAGAAGGAACCCATCAACCAAACAAAATAAAGACAACAACAAAAACCACAGAATGGGAGGAAACATTTATAAACAAAGTGACCAAAATGAGGGATTAATCTCTAAATTATAAAAACAATAAACGCAGCTCAATATCAAAAATAACAAATAATCCAATCAAAAAATGTTTGAAAGTTCTAAAAAGACATTTCTCCAAAGAAGACATACAGATGGCCAAGAGGAACATGAAAAAATGTTCAACATCACTAATTATTAGAGAAATGCAAACCAGAACTACCTTGAGGTATTACATCACACCCATTAGAATGGCCATCATCAAAAATCTACAAACAATAACTGTTGGGGAGGATGTGGAGATAAGGGAACACTCCTACACTGTTGGGAATGTAAATTGACACAGCCACTATGGAGAACAGCTTGGAGATCCCTTAATAAGCATGCAGCATATTTTTATAAATCCTATTTTCTTTCAGGTACTCATCTAGGCCTTAGATGTTTACATGTTTAGTTGGAAACAAAATAGTATGTGCCTTCACAGAGGCTCATATTTAAGCCTTGATGATGACTAAGGTCTAAGTGAAGAAGTGAATATAATACTGCAATAATTTATGTGAATTATCATAATGAAGATACATACAGAATGTGACAGAAAGTTAGTGTGTTCAAGTAGCCCTGAGGAATTCAGAGCAGGGCTGATGCTTTACATGACTCTTAAAAGATAAAATTTGAGTATATCAAATAGAGTAGTGCAATCAGGAGAGAGAGATGGGCACTTGTGGAGGCCTGGCCTAAAATCTTTAGCACTCCCAATGATAGTGTAAACACTTACTTTCCTGTATTATGTCTCTTTAAGATAACTAGAATGGTTTGTTTCTTCAAATTGAAACTGGCTTAATCTAATATTACAGACTCAACATAAGTTATCCATAGAATTAGAGGTATGACATACTCAGAGAATAACATGGAGTTATTGATAATTAGAAATCAAGGCCACGCATGAAGAAGCAGAAGTAGCCCTTTGAAAATTATATAAGATAATAGAGGAACATAAAAAAGGGTTATCTAAGAAAACTTAGATTTTATGGTCGGTGATCAAATGTCATTGATACATGTTAAACATTTCAGTAACGTACACAAGACGCATTTAAGAATGAGAGTTTGGAAGTGGCACTATAGATTTTCTGAAGAGAAGAATACCTAGAAAGCTGGTATGAAGACCAGCTACCTATTGAAAAGGTCTTAAAAAGGAATGATAATAAGTTCTAAATGGATTAAAATCCTAAATGTCTCACCAAGGAAACCAGAGTTGAAAGAGACACATGTACCCCAATGTTCATCACAGCACTGCTTATAATAGCCAGGACATGGAAGCAACCTAGATGTCCATCAGCAGATGAATGGATAAGAAAGCTGTGGTACATACACACAATGGAGTACTACTCAATCATTAAGAAGAATACATTTGAATCAGTTCTAATGAGATGGATGAAACTGGAACCGATTATACAGACTGAAGTAAGCCAGAAATTAGAACACCAATCCAGTATGCTAACACATATATATGGAATTTAGAAAGATGGTAATGATAACCCTGTTTGTGAGATAGCAAAAGAGACACAGATGTATTGAACAGTCTTTTGGACTCTGTGGGAGAGGGAGACGGTGGGATGATTTGGGAGAATGGCATTGAAACATGTATAATATCATATAAGAAATGAATCACCAGTCTAGGTTTGATGTAGGATACAGGATGCTTGGGGCTGGTGCACTGGGATGACCCAGATGGATGGTATGGGGAGGGAGGTGGGAGGGGGTTCAGGATTGGGAACACATGTACACCCATGGCAGATTCATGTTGATGTATGGCAAAACCAATACAATATTGTAAAGTAAAATAAATAATAATAATAATAATTTAATGTAAACAACAACAACAACAACAAAATCCTAAATGTCAGACCATGAAACTCCTAGAGGTGAACATAAGCAGAACACACTTTAATTTAAATTGTATTAATATTTCCTTTGGCCTATTGATACTGAGCCCAAGCTCACTCTTCTCACTGTAGGAAAGGCCAATTAATTCAAGGGGCAAAGTATTAAGGCAAGGAAGAGAACTTTATTTGGCAAGACAGCTGACCAAGAAGATGATAAACTAATGCCTCAAAATAACTGTCTTTTGGGGGCCTGGATGCCTGCTTTTTTTTGTATGGATCAAAGATTAAGACCGGTGAAGAAGCAAAATAAAAAGACTGTTTAATTCTTGCAAATACCTTCCAGAACAGCAAGCCTCTGGCAGGGGGACGTAGTAATTTCTTCTCTTTTTTTACAGTTATTCACAGGGAGGCAGGGTCAAATTATCTCCCTGTGAGCTACACAAAGTCACTTTGGTTTTAAACTTCAGGTAGAGGGGGCAGGCTTCTCTGAGTCAGGCCACTATGTATGATTATAATAGCAACAACAGAGAAAACAAGGGTTAAAATCTTAGAAATAGATCCAGCATGGAGTTAAAATTAACCCTTCCTGGTTATACTATCTCCAAAAGCAAAAGAAATATAAGCAAAAATAAACCAATGGGACTTAAGTAAACCTAAAAGCTTTTGCACAGCAAAGGAAACTTTTGATAAAATGAAAAGTCAGCTTACTTAATGGTAGGAAATATTTGAAAGTCCTATGACCAATAAGGGGGTAAAATCCAAAATATTTAAATGACTCATACAACTAAAAATCAAAAACATACAAACAGCCCAATTAAAACATGGACAAAAGACCTGAATAGATATTTTTCCAAAGAGAAAATGCAGAAGGCCAACAGGCACATGAAAAGATGCTCACCATTGCTAACCTTCAGGGAAATTCAAATCAAACCACAATGAGCTGTCAGCTCACACCTGTCAAATGGCTATCATCAAAAAGAACAAAAATAATGAATATTATCAAGGATATGGAGAAAAGAGAACCCTCATATACTTGTTGGTGGAAATGTAAGTTGATGTAGCTACTGTGGAAAAACAGCATGGGGATTTCTCAAAAAAATAAAAATATTAGAGTAATTTAACTCCTAGGTGTATACCCAACAAAACAAAAACATGCACTCCAAGCAACTTTCATAAGAGCATTATTAATGAGTGTCACTATATGAAAGCAACCTAGGTATCCATCAACAGATGAATGGATACAGAAGATTTGATACATTTACACAATGTGATGTCTCTGCTTTTTAATACATTATTGAGATTTGTCATAGCTTTTCTTCCAAGGAGCAATTCTTAATTTTGTGGCTGTAGTCACCATCTGCATTGATTTTGGAACCCAAGAAAATGAAATCTAACAACACTTCCACTTTTACCCCATCTATTTGCCATTAAGTAATAGGACTTGATGCTATGATCTTAATTTTCTGAATATCGAGTTTTAAGTGAGCTTTTTCACTCTCCTCTTTCACCTTCATCAAGAGGCTCTTTAGTTCTTCTTTGCTTTCTGCCATTAAAGTGGTATCATCTGCATCTCTGAGGTTGTGGATATTTGTGCTGACAATTTTGATTCCAGCTTGTGAGTTAAGGCTTTAGTATAGTCAGTGAAGCAGAAGTAGGTTTTATTTTTTTTAATTCCCTTGTGTATTCTATGATCCAGTATATGTTGAAATATTGATCTCCGGCTCTTCTAAATCCAGCTTGTACAACTGTGAAGTTCTCAGTTCACATACGGCTGAAGCCTCACTTGAGGGATTTTGAGCATAATCTTGCTAGCATGTGAAGTAAGAGCAATTGTGTGGTAGTTTGAGCATTCTTCGGCACTGCCTTTCTTTGGGATTTGAATGAAAATTGACCTTTTCCGGTCCTGTGGCCACTGCTGAGTTTTCCAAATTTGCTGGTACTATGAGTGAACTTCCTGATGTTCAAGCTGGTTTTAGAAAAGGCAGAGGAACCAGAGATCAAATTTCCAACATCCACTGGATCATTGAAAAAGCAAGAGAGTTCCAGAAAAACATCTGTTTCTGCTTTATTGACTATGCCAAAGCATTTGACTGTGAGGGTCACAGTAAACTGTGGAAAATTCTGAAAGAGATGGGAATATCAGACCACCTAACCTGCCTCTTGAGAAATCTGTATGCAGGTCGGGAAGCAACAGTTAGAACTGGACATGGAACAACAGACAGGTTCCAAATAGGAAAAGGAGTCCGTCAAGGCTGAATATTGTCACCCTGCTTATTTAACTTATGTGCAGAGTACATCATGAGAAACACTGGACTGGAAGAAACACAAGCTGGAATCAAGATTGCCGGGAGAAATAATAACCTCAGATATGCAAATAACACCACCCTTATGGCAGAAAGTGAAGAGGAACTAAAAAGCCTCCTGATGGAAGTGAAAGTTCAGACTGAAAAAGTTGGCTTAAAGCTCAACATTCAGAAAACGAAGATCATGGCATTCGGTCCCATCACTTCATGGGAAATAGATGGGGAAACAGGGGAAACAGTGTCAGACTTTATTTTTGGGGGGCTCCAAAATCACTGCAGATGATGACTGCAGCCATGAAATTAAAAGACGCTTACTCCTTGGAAGAAAAGTTATGACCAACCTAGATAGCATATTCAAAAGCAGAGACATTATTTTGCCAACAAAGGTCCATATAGTCAAGGCTATGGTTTTTCCTGTGGTCATGTATGGATGTGAGAGTTGGACTGTGAAAAAGGCTGAGCGCTGAAGAATTGATGCTTTTGAACTGTGGTGTTGGAGAAGACTCTTGAGAGTCCCTTGGACTGCAAGGAGATCCAACCAGTCCATTCTGAAGGAGATCAGCCCTGGGATTTCTTTGGAAGGAATGATGCTAAAGCTGAAATTCCAGTAGTTTGGCCATCTCATGCAAAGATTTGACTCATTGGAAAAGACTCTGATGCTGGGAGGGATTGGGGGCAGGATGAGAAGGGGACGACAGAGGATGAGATGGCTGGATGGCATCACGGAGTCGATGGACGTGAGTCTGAGTGAACTCCGGGAGTTGGTGATGGACAGGGAGGCCTGGCGTGCTGCAATTCATCGGGTTGTAAAGAGTCGGACACGACTAAGCAACTGAACTGAACTGAACTGATGAGAGCAGCATGTTGACAGAATAATCTTTAAGGATTTGAAATAGCTCAACTGGAATTCCATCACCTCCACTAGCTTTGTTTGTCGCAATGCTTCCTAAGGCTCACTTGACTTCACACTCCAAAATGTCTGGCTCTAGGTGAGTGACCACACCACTGTGGTTTTCCTGGTATTCTTCCAACATTCACTCCAGCCTTCCCTGGACCCACTCCCAGGCCCTTCAAGAAGGCCTTTTCCTTGACACCCAATTGCCTGACACCCAACAGACAGTGAACTTTTATACGTTCAATGAGGATCAGCAGTGGAACAACCAGGATGCCAGACATATAATCCGACTACATTGAGCAGCTGAAGGCCTGACAAATCACAGTCCACTGGAGAAGAGAATGGCAATCCACTTCAGTGTTCTTGCCTTGAGAACCCCATGAGCAGTATATGTGGATTAAAACCTTAAAAAATTGTGAATCACTATATTATACAGCTATAAATTATATAATACTATAAATTAACTTTACTTCAATTTAAAAATGAAAAGGGTCTGAATGATGCCACCAATGATTACACTGTAGAAATGAGATGGCATTTGAGACAGAAGGTGAGAATTAAAGTAAGATGAAGTGAATATGAGTGAGGAGGGAGAGATGTGTCTGTAAGTAACAGTTCCAATTCCTTTCTGGCCTGAAGAGAGACAAATGGAGAGGAAGGCAGTGGTGATTTGCCAGGAAGGACAGAGGAGTGGTGGGTGATATTGTGCAGCTGAAGAAGATAATAATGAGTTCAGATTTGATAATGATTCAGTCATGATTCATCTGAACTTTTCTGGTCTCTCCAGCAACCAAAAACAATAGTTCTGTTCTTCTAAAAAGATATGATTTTCTTAAAAACAAACAAACAAACAACAACAACAACAAAAACCCAAATCCACAAGGACTTTAATGTCTGTGTTTTAGATCTTCTTATAAATAAGGAGTCACTTTTCTGACCATCTGTTTCACCTGCTTACCTTCATGGAATATGCAGTCCCATTTCAGCTACGAAGTTTCAAACACTATATTCACAGGGGACTCTGGAAACTGATGTCAGGCCACAGTGAGATTTTTACATTATGGCTTACCATTCAAATGGAAGTAAAAGTTTTGAGGGCTATTGAACAGTAAATGTTCCCCGTGTATCACATTACATGTGTTAAAGGTTTTGACGTCAACTTACTATGAAAATTCAGTGTTCAATTTCCTGAAGATGTCAGATTCTACGCCTATAGTAAGATTTTCTAGTACTTACACAATGCACTACATAAAAACAGAAAATGACAGACACTGATGAAATATTTTTAAAGAACATATTTAACTCTGCATTTGAAGTATGTTCATCCATCTTTTTCCAACAGTCTTGACTTCTTTAGTTTTATGTAACATTCAGACACATTTAAGGGCAACTGTGGGATGGTTCAGGCTTCCCAAGCTCAGTTGTAAAGATCCCACCTGCCAATGCAGGAGACACAGGAGATGTGGGTTCCCCTGGGTTGGGAATATCCTCTGGAGGAGGAAATGGCAACCCACTCCAGTATTCTTGCCTGGAAAATCCCACGGACAGAGGAGCCTTTTGGGCTACAGACCATAGGGTTGCAAAGAGTCTGAGACAGCTGAGCAACTGAGCACACACACACACATGAGATATTTCAAGGTTAAAATAATGTCATGGAAAAGATAAGGGTTCTTCTTTTTTTTTTTTCTTAATATATATATATTTTACTGAAGTATAGTTTGCTTACTGTGTTTCAGGTGCACAGCAAGGTGATTCAGTTATACATAAACACATATATTATTTTTAAGATTATTTTCCATTATAGGTTATTGCAATATATTGACTACAGTTGTCTGTACTATACAGTAAACCTTTGTTACATGTTGCATATCTATTTTCTTTAAATTAGAAATCTAGCATTCTATTCACATTAAAAATTATTTCTTTATATATATAACCAAATATGCACAAATCATATGTCCATTATATACTTAAGGAATAATAAAGGGCCATGTTAAATTTCCACTTTAAAGCACAGCAAGTATTAAATGAAGAGAAGAGATATGGAGTTCATTCTTCACTCTGAATATTTGTTTTCTTTTGTCTCTCTAACAGTTCATGACCTCACTTTAAGGAGCTTGTGTTTATAGCACCTTGGTCAGCAGTACACTTACTAATGCAGAATTCAACATCAACACACATATGCCAGATGCTTAAAAAGATTTTTTAACACAGAAATTATCAGAGAAATGAGGTCATTCTGAAAGAGAAGATAAAATTCAATCAATGTTCAATCAAATATGTGAAAGCAATTATGGGTAGAGGGCATCACAGAAATAGGATGTTGTAGCAGATCCTGAAAAGTTACAAGACCAGAAAGGAAAGACTCAGTTTAAAACTATGGAACTGAGGATGGGCTTCAAAGAATATGTGATTTGGGATAAAATATTCATAGTATTTCTTTCATCTCTTTCCGATTACGTTGATGTTGTGCTGAGAAAGTATGTATTATTTTGCTAATTAAACTATTAAGATACTTTACTCCGAAAATAATTCAGTAACCTGAAATGTTATAAGAAGACAGAAAATATAAAATGTTAAGTATCATAATCTAGTGGGAGTTAAATTGTGTGTTTAATCAGAATATTTCAAAGTAACCTACAGTTATAACAGGTAACTGTCTCAATTTATTTAATGATTATATTAATATGGACAATGCCAAAATATATGTTAATGGTTACCTACATATTAGCTTTATTTTCATTAGCAGAAATAACATAAATGTCAAGAGGCTTTTATTTTTTCCCATTATGTAATGAAGACAGTAAAGTGAAAGAAATCTTAAATTGATTCAACTATAAGTGTTTTTGTCATAAAATGTAGATTTGAAAAGCTTGGATATTTTATAACATGTATACACTGCCTTGAAGGATAATACATGTCTTTTTATTGATGGTAAAGTAAATGGAACCAGCAACCATGCATTATTAAAAGGGGTTGCTAAATTTTCAAGTTATAGATAATGATCTAAAAACTATTTCATTTTTTAGAGTAGATAAAAAGTAAAGCCTATGAAGGGCCATTAAAAGTCTTGTAAAATATATTTTTTTAAAGTTTTTCTTGAAAGAATATACAAAACATATTGGTTCCTTTCAGTCGCTCAGTCATGTCCAACTCTTTGCGACTGAATGGACTGCAGCACACCAGACTTCCCTGTTCATCACAAACTCCCTGAGTTTACTCAAACTCTCGTCCATTGAGTCTGTGATGCCATCCAACCACCTCATCCCCTGTCATCCCCTTCTCCTCCTGCTTTCAATATTTCCCAGCATCTGGGTCTTTTCAAATGAGTCAGTTCTTTGCATCAGGGACCCAAAATATTGGAGTTTCAGCTTCAGCATTCATCCTTCAAATGAATATTCCGGACTGATTTCCTTTAGGATGGACTGGTTGGATCTCCTTGCAGTCCAAGGGACTCTCAAGAGCCTTCTCCAACACCACAGTTCAAAAGCATCAATTCTTCAGCATTCAGCTTTCTTTAAAGTCCAACTCTTACATCCATACATGACTACTGGAAAAACCATAGCCTTGACTAGACAGACCTTTGTTCTAAGTAATGTCTCTGCTTTTTAATATGCTGTCTAAGTTGATCATAATTTTTATTTCAAGGAGCAAGCATCTTTTAATTTCATGGCTGCAGTTACAATCTTTAGTGATTTTGGAGCCCCCCAAAATAAGTTCTCTCACTGTATCCATTGTTTCCCCATCTATTTGTCATGAAGTGATGGGAATGGATGCCATGATCTTAGTTTTCTGAATGTTAAGCTTTAAGCCAACTTTTTCACTTTCCTCTTTCACTTTCATCAAGTGGCCTTTAGTTCTTCTTTGCTTTATGCCATAAGTGTAGTGTCATTCGAAGTTATTGGTATTTCCCCCAGCAATCTTGATTCCAGCTTGTGCTTCACCCAGACCAGCATTTTGCATGATATACTCTGCATAAAAGTTAAATAAACAGGGTGACAATATACAGCCTTGACGTACTCCTTACTGTTTTGGAACCAGTCTATTCCATGTCCAGTTCTAAATGTTTTTTCTTGACCTGCATACAGGTTTCTCAGGAGGCAGGTCAGGTGGTCTGGTATTCCCATCTCTTTAAGAATTTTCCACAGTTTGTTGTGATCCACACAGTCAGAGACTTTGGCATAGTCAATAAAGCAGAAGTAGATGTTTTCCGGGAACTCTTGCTTTTTTGATGAACCAGCAGATTTTGGCAATTTGATCTCTGGTTCCCCTGCCTTTTCTAAATTCAGCTTGAACATCTGGAAGTTCACTGTTCATGTACTGTTGAAGCCTGGCTTGGATAATTTTGAGCATTACTTTGATAGCATGTGAGATGAGTGCAATTGTGTGTTAGTTTGAACATTCTTTGGCATTCCTTTTCTTTGGGATTGGAATTAAATTGATATTTTCCAGTCCTGAGACCACTGTTGAGTTTTCCAGATTTGCTGGCATATTGAGTGCAGCACTTTCACAGCCTCATCTTTTAGTATTTGAAATTGCTCAACTGGAATTCCATCAACTCCACTAGCTTTTTTCTTAGTGATTCTTCCTAAGGCCCACTTGACTTCACATCCAGGATGTCTGGCTCTAGGTGAGTGATCACACCATCGTGGTTATCTAGGTCATGAAGATCATTTTTGTATAGTTCTTCTGTGTATTTTTGCCTACTCTTCTTAATATCTTCTTCTTTTGTTAGATTCATACCGTTTCTGTCCTTTACTGTGCTCATGTTTGCATGAAATATTCCCTTGGGACCTCTAATTTTCTTGAAGACATCTTTAGTCTTTCCCATTCTATTGTTTTCCTCTATTTCTTTGGATTGATTACTAAGGAAAGCTTTCTTAGCTCTCCTTGCTATTTTTAGAACTCTATATTCAAATGGGTATATCTTTCATTTTCTCTTTTGCCTTTAGCTTCTCTCCTTTTTTCAGCTATTTATAAGGCCTCTTCCGCAATCGTTTTGCCTTTTTGCATTTCTTTTTCTTGGGGATAGTCTTGATTATCACCTCCTGTACAATGTCACGGACCTCTCTCCACAGGTCTTCAGGCAGTCTATCAGATCTAATACCTTGAATCTCTTAGTCACTTCCATTGTATAATCATAAGGGATTTGATTTAGGTCATACCTGAATGGTCTAGTGGTTTTCCCTATTTTCTTCAGTTTAAGTCTGAACTTGGCAATAAGGAGTTCATGATCTGAGCCATAGTCAGCTCCCAGTCTTGTTTTTGCTGACTATATAGAGTTTCTCCATCTTTGGCTGCAAAGAATATAATTAATCTGATTTTGGTGTTGATCATCTGGTGATGTCCACGTGTAGAGTCTTTTCTTGTGTTGTTGGAAGAGGGTGCTGTCTATGACCAGTGTGTCCTCTTGGCAAAACTCTGTTAGCCTTTGACCTGCTTTGTTTTGTACTACAAGGCCAAATTTGCCTTACTCCAGGTAGCTCTTGACTTCCTACTTTTGCAGTCTAGACCCCTATAATGAAGGGGACATCTTTTTTGGTGTTAGTTCTAGAAGGTTTTATAGGTCTTCATAGAACCATTTGACTTCAGCGTCTTCAGCTTTACTGGTCAATGCTGTAAAGAGTAATATTGCACAGGAACCTGGAATGTTAGGTCCAAGGATCAAGGCAACTTGGAAGTGATCAAACAGGAGATGCCAAGAGCGAACATTGACATTTTAGGAAGCAGCAAACTAAAATGGCCTGGAATGGGTGAATTTAACTCAGAACACCATTATATCTACTACTGTGGGCAAGAAACCCTGAGAAGAAATGGAGTAGTCATCATATTCAATGAAAGATTACAAAATACAAAACAGGGAAGTTCACAAACCTGATATGCACAGCCTGATTATCACAAATGAATATAACTGTGTAATCACCACCAAAGTTAGAAATGGAACATTATCACTAGCTCTCTAAAATGCTCTGTGCTCTGTTCCAAAGTCTGTCCTGTCCTACTGAAGGTAATCACTTTTCTGACTTCTAACTCCATACATTAGATTAAATATTTTTGCCTTTTTTAAACATGAAATTGCACCATCTTTTTTTTTTTTTTGGTTGCACTGCTTTTTTTACTAGCTTTTATTTATTTGTAAAGTCCAAGCTGCTGTATATAGCAACAATTCCTTCATTTTTGTTGATGCATATTAATCCTGTGAATAAATATACAAAGATTTATTTACTCATATTTTGATGGTGATATAAATGTTATATACTGGAGTATGCTCCCATCATATACTGAAGCCCTAAACCTTCAGTATGACTGTTTCTGAAGATAGGATCTTAGGAGGTAATCAAGGTTAAGTGATGTCATTAAGGGTAGCACCCTTAATCTGATAGGACTGTCACCTTATAAGAGGGAGATATTTCTGTCTCTGTCTGTTACTCTATCTGCCAAGTGAGAACACAGCACAAAAAGAGCCACATGCAAGCCAGGAAAAGTCTCATCAGAAACCAAATCCTTTGAAAACACTGATCCTGGACTATCTTGTTTCCACAACTCTGAGAAATTGAATTTTAGTTTTAAACAATTTAAATGATACCCAGCCTATGTTATTTTACTATTACAACATGAGGGGCAAACTAAAAGAGACATAAAGATTGCTTTTAACCGGTGGCTATTCAGAACAATTATTTTATTTGGAACATTCTTCTGCTTTGGAACATATGCATAATTTCTGTTGTGTATATTTCAGAGGGCATATGCATGTTTAAATTGAATAGATAATTGTTGTTTTTCAGTAGCTAAATCATGTCTGACTCTGCAAACCCATGGACTGCAGCATGCCAGGCTCCTCTGTCCTTTACTATCTCTCAGAGTTTGCTTGATTCATGGCCATTAAGTTGGTGATGCTATCTAACCATCTCATACTCTCCCACTCTCTTGATAATAAGGGTTCAAAAAAGGTTATATTTTTAAACCCTCACCATCTATGACTGTTGACTGTTACAACTGATCTACATTCTAATTACAACTTGTTACTGGAAATCTCTATAGTTTCAACTGTTTTGGTTTGTATATTCTTGTTTCTTCAATGACATAGTGTGGAACACTTTTTCATGATTATTGGTTATTTGAATGTCACTTTACATGAGGAATCCCTTGAGTCTTTTAACATTTATTTCCTATTAGATTGTCTTTTTCTAAATAATTTATAGTAGTTTTTAACATTCTAATCTATTGACAAATGATATCTTTCCTAAAGGTTTTCTGATGTAACCTCATATATTTTAAAGTAATGACCTTTAAAGTAAGTACTAGCAACTCCTGGTATTTCCTTTTGTGTACAGTGAGGACATTAAAAAAAAATGTGTGTGTTCATTGGAGAAACTGCAATGGCCAATAATATCCTTAAAATGGAGAAAATTTTCTTTATTTATCAAAGTCTAATGTGATGGGTAGAGGTTCTGTAACTACACACAGTTGGGAAATCTGTGATGTTTAGTTACGTATCTGCTATTTTATAAAAGGAGACACTCTTTCCCAGGACTCATTTATTGGATGCCTACAGTCATTGTTTGCAAAATCTTATCCTGCAGTGTTTAGTAGGAGTCTCTTTTACTGGCAAAACAGTTATCAACTCTGAGAGAGAGAGAGAGAAGGTCTTAAATATAATTCTATTCTATACATTTTATAATAAAATGGTATTCAGTTCAGTTCAGTTCAGTCGCTCAGTCTTGTCTGACTCTGTGACCCCATGAACTGCAGCACACCAGGCCTCCCTATACAGCACCAACTCCCAAGTCCACCCAAACCCATGTCCATTGAGTCGGTGATGCCAACCAATCATCTAATCCTCTGTCGTCCCTTTCTCCTCCTGCCCTTAATCTTTCCCAGAATCAGGGTCTTTTCAAATGAGTCAGCTCTTCACATCAGATGGCAAAAGTATTGGAGTTTCAGCTTCAACATCTGTCCTTCCAATGAACACCCAGGACTGATTTCTTTTAGGATGGACTAGTTGGATCTCCTTGCAGTGCAAGGGACTCTCAAGAGTCTTCTCCAACACCACAGCTCAAAAACAACACTTCTTCGGCGCTCAGCTTTCTTTATAGTCCAACTTTCACATCCATACATGACCACTAGAAAAACCATAGCCTTGACTAAAAGGACCTTTTTTGACAAGAAAATGTTTCTGCTTTTGAATATGCTATCTAGGTTGGTCATAACTTTCCTTCCAAGGAGTAAGCAATTTTAATTTCATGGATGCAATCACCATCTGCAGTGATTTTGGAGCCCCCCAAAATAAAGTCTGACACTGTTTCCACTGTTCCCCATCTATTTCCCATGAAGTTATGGGATTGGAGGCCATGATCTTAGTTTTCTGAATGTTGAACTTTAAACCAACTTTTTCACTCTCCTCGTTCACTGTCATCAAGAGGCTCTTTAGTTCTTCTTCAGTTTCTGCCATAAGGGTGGTGTCATCTGTATATCTGAGGTTATTGATATTTCTCCCACAATCTTAATTTCAGCTTGTGCTTCATCAAGCCCAGAGTTTCTCATGATGTACTCTGCATATAATTTAAATAAGCAGGATGACAATATACAGCCTTGACATACTTCTTTTCCTATTTGGAACCAGTCTGTTGTTCCATGTCCAGTTCTAGATGTTGCTTCCTGACCTGCATATAGGTTTCTCAAGAGGCAGGTCAGGTAGTCTGGTATCCCCATCTCTTTCAGAATTTTCCACAGTTTATTGTGATCCACATAGTCAAAGGCTTTGGCATAGTCAATAAAATAGAAATAGGTGTTTTTTGGAACTCTTTATTTTTTGATAATCCAGCGGATGTTGCCATTTTGATTTCTGGTTCTTCAGCCATTTCTAAAACCAGCTTGAACATCTGGAAGTTCACAGTTCATGTATTGCTGAAGCCTGGCTTGGAGAATTTTAAGCATAATTTTACTAGCATGTGAGATGAGTGCAATTGGTAGATTGAGCATTCTTTAGCATTGCCTTTCTTTGGGATGGGAGTGAAAACTGACCTTTTCTAGTCCTGTGGCCACTGCTAGTTTTCCAAATTTGCTGGCATATTGAGTGCAGCACTTTCATAGCTTCATCTTTCAGAATTTGAAACAGCTCAACTGGAATTTCATCACTTCCACTAGCTTTCTTTGTAGTGATGCTTCCTGAGGCCCACTTGACTTCACATTCCAGGATGTTTGGTTCCAGGTGAGTGATCACACCATCATGATTATCTGGGTCATGAAGATCTTTTTTTGTACAGTTCTTCAGTGTATTTTTGCCACCTCTTAAGTATCTTCTGCTTCTGTTAGGTCCATACCATTTCTGTTCTTTATTGAGCCCATCTTTGCATGAAATGTTCCCTTGGTATCTCTAATTTTCTTCAAGAGATCTCTAGTCTTTCCCATTGTATTGTTTTCCTCTATTTCTTTGCATTGATTGCTGAGGAAGGCTTTCTTATCTCTTCTTGCTATTCTTTGGAACTCTTAATTCAAATGGGTAATCTTTGCTTTTCTCCTTTGCTTTTCCCTTCCCTTCTTTTCACAGCTATTTTTAAGGCCTCCTCAGACAGCCATTTTGCTTTCTTGCATTTCTTTTTCTTGAGGATGTTCTTGATTCCTGTCTCCTGTATAATGTCACGAACCTCTGTTCATAGTTCATCAGGCACTCTGTCTATCAGATCGAGTCCCTTAAATCTATTTCTCACTTCCACTGTACAGTCATAAAAGATTTGATTTAGGTCATATCTGAATGGTACATTAGATTGCTGCACTTTCTTCAATTTAATTCTGAATTTGGCAATAAAGAATTCATGATCTGAGCCACAGTCTTCTTTTTTGCTGACTGTATAGAGCGTCTCCATCTGTGGCTGCAAATAATATAATCAATCTGATTTAGGTGTCGACCATCTTGTGATGTCCATGTGTAGAGTCTTCTCTTGTGTAGTTTGAAGAGTGTGTTTACTATGAGCAGTGTGTTCTCTTGGCAGAACTCTATTAGACTTTGCCCTGCTTCATTCTGTACTCCAAGGCCAAATTTACCTGTTACTCCAGGTGTTTCTTGACTTCCTACTTTTGCATTCCTGTCACCTATAATGAAAAGAACATCTTTTCTGGGTGTTAGTTCTAGAAGGTCGTGTAGGTCTTCATAGAACTGTTCAACTTCAGCTTCTTCAGCGTTACTGGCCTTGGCATAGACTTGGATTACCATGATATTGAATGGTTTGCCTTGGAAATGAACAGAAACCATTCTGCCATTTCTGAGATTGCATCCAAGTACTGCATTTCAGACTCTTTTGTTGACTATGATGGCAATTCCATTTCTTCTAAGGGACTCCTGGCCACAGCAGTAGATATAATGGTCATCTGAGTTAAATTTACCTATTTCAGTTCATTTTAGTTCAATGATTCCTAGAATATCAATGTTTACTCCTATCATCTCCTGTTTGACTACTTCCAATTTGCCTTGATTCATGGACCTAACATTCCAGGTTCCTGTGCAACATTGCTCTTTACAGCACTGAACCTGTCTTGTATCAATAGTCCCATCCACAGCTGGGTGTTGTTTTTGCTTTGTCTCCATTACTTCATTTTTTTCTAGAGTTATTTCTCCACTGATCTCCAATAGCTTATTGGGTACCTATTGCCTGGGGAATTTATCTTTCAGTGTCCCCATCTTTTTGCCTTCTCACACTGTTCATGGGTTCTCAAGGCAAGAATACTGAAGTGGTTTGCCATTCCCTTCTCCAGTGAACCACAGTCTGTCAAATGGGAGTAGGTTATGACATTTTCTCTAGTATAGTTTATTAACATATCTGAAGTTAAGTCTGGAACCTTAAGTCCTAAGTTGAAACCTTGGGACATGCTTTTGCTTTTACTTTTTTTCCCCCAGAAAAGTGGAAATGCCACTCTAAAAAAAGAGTAGAGAGATAGGAGTTTATTTACTGCCAAGCTTACCTGAGTTCTATCCATAGGCATATGATTCAATCAATGTCTTGCCATAATCATTACAGATGCTCCTCAAAATAGGACCCATTTTTGCTGAGTTCTCACTTTGAAGATAAGATTGTGGGTACAAAACTATGCAAAATTTTCAAAATTATATAAATTACTGTTGTAGGCTAGAATTGAGAGTGACAAAAGGTTTTCCTGTTTTCAGCCTGAAAGCTGAAATTTACAAAAATTTTAAACATTGCAGAATTCTTTTGAAGGCACTTCTGATGAGTTTAAACTCAACATAGAGGTGTCTTATTATTTTCTTCCTAAAATTGTCACTAACAGTATTACATACTTTGTAAAGATGACAATTGGATTGAGGAAAAAGCAAATGATTTCACTCTGTCTCAATTTAAAGCCTTAGAGGCTGCTGGTATTTCTTGACCCAAGATGAATCAATTTCTAACAAAACAAGCTAGGAGAAATCTAATTTTGTTTACCAAAATTTATCTTTGAGAATTAGTGTTTTGCACTAATTTATATTAAAAAAACAGAAAGCTGAAATGACTGAATTTTAAATGATTATTATTTACAATTTCTAGTAAAAACCCTAACATAATTCAGGTGCAAATTCCATCCAAATTATGGAAACTAAATTCATTTTAAACTAAATACAATAGCGTTTTGGTTCTGGCAAAAATTTTATTGATTTTCTCACTGATTATCTAATAAGGTATTCATGAAAAAGTGACAATGTCTTCATAATGGTTACTTCATGTTAGAAAAATAATTTCTTTATTCAACAAAATAAATTGCACAATAATTGGCCTATATGTTTACATGTAAATTTCATTAGGAAAGTCCATTACATTGATTATACTAAATGAACCTAATAAAAGAATATTTAAAATCTGTAGAGTGAATAAAGAATAACTGCATTTTTTTTGCATGGAAAAATTTACACTATTGATAAGATTCTAGAGACATATCATTGCACAAGATTTTTAGAGTTGTGTAAGACCATTTACACATATTGTAAGTAGGACTTATAAGTAGGACATTTGGTATTTTAATAATGGAAAAATAGTAGGTGAGTTTAAAAATACTGTCAAATCTTGAATTATATTAGTGGAAATGGTATCACTTAGTGTGGACTTAGGATATCATTTTATATGCAAAATGTTACAAGAAAAAAATTGTATACCTTGCATATCCTGAGCAAATGAGGAAGTATACATATAGCCCAGTTAATTCGCTATTGGGATTTTTAAATTATTTTAGGCACAAGGTCAAAGCTATGAATCCAGGATTCATTCCTGCCAAGAGTTTACCTATTCTCTGTTCTCTTCATCAAAATTAATGACATTTTGAAAACTATACCCACAAAATGCAATAAACCTCCAAACCTCTGATTGTTTCCTGCCCCATTTTATTCTGAGAATGGCTATCACTAGGAGGTAGCAAGATGACTAAAGATGAAAACAAAGGGTAGAGTAATGTTATTTTGAAACTTTAGCCCTCATGATGAAGGATCACCATGCAAGATGTTGTTATTGTTTAGTCACTATGTCATATCTGACTCTTTGGGACCCCATGGACTTCAGCACACTAGGCTTCTCTACTACCCATTATTTCCTGGAGTTTGCTCAAGTTCATGTCCATTGAGTTGGTGATGCTATTTAATAACAATCTCTTCCTTTACCACCCTTTCTCCTTTTCCTTTAGTCTCTCCCAGCATTAGAGTCTTTTCCAAAGAGTCGGCTCTTCACACTAAGTGGCCAAAGTACAGGAGCTTCAGCTTCAGCATCAGCCCTTCCAAGAAATATTCAGGGTTGATTTCTTTTAAAATTGGCTGGTTTGAACTCCTTGCAGTGCAAGACACTCTCAGGAGTCTTCTGCATCACTACATTTCAAAAGCATCAATTCTTGAGCACTGAGCCTTCTTTATGATCCAACTCTCACATCTGTACATGACTACTGGAAAAATGTCTTTTTTCTTTTATTTTTTATGGACCTATGTGGCCTAATGTTTTGAAAGTGATGTCTTAGCTTTTTAATATGCTTTTGGGTTTGTCATAAGTTTCCTTCCAAGGAACAAGCATCTTAAATTTCATGGCTGCAGTCACCATCCACAGTGATTTTTGAAGCCCAACAAAATAATATCTGTCACTGCTTCCACTTTTTCTTCTTCTTTTTGACATGAAGTGATCAGGCCAGGGGCCATGATCTTGGTTTTTTTGAATGTTGAGTTTTAAACCAGCTTTTTTAACTCTCCTCTTTCACTCTCATGAATAAACTACTTAGTTCCCCTTCACTTTCTGCCATTAAAGTGGTATCACTTTAGTGGTATCACTGAGATTGATGGTATTTCCTTCAGCAATCTTGATTCCAACTTGTGATTCATCCAGCCAGAACTTTGCATGATATAGAGACATTACTTTGCCAACAAAGGTCTGTCTAGTCAAGGCCATGTTTTTTCCAGTGGTCATATATGGATGTGAGAATTGGACTATAAGGAAAGGTGAGTGCTGAATAATTGATATTTTTGAACTCTATTGTTGGACTAGACTCTTGAGAGTCCCTTGGACTGCAAGGAAATCCAACCAGTCCATCCTAAAGGAAATCAGTCCTGAATATTCATTGGAAGGACTAATGCTGAGGCTGAAACTCCAATACTTTGGCCGCCTGATGCAAGAACTGACTCATTTGAAAAGACCCTAATGCTGGGAAAGATTGAAGGTGGTGGGAGAAGGGAATGACAGAGGATGAGATGGTTGGATGGCATCACCAACTCAATGGACATAGAGGTTTGAATAAGCTCCAGGAGTTGGTGATGGAGAGGGAAGCCTGGTGTGCTGCAGTCCATGGGGTTGCAAAGAGTTGGACATGAGTGAGTGACGGAACTGAAATGACTCTGTGTAGACATTTAATAAGCAGGGTGACAATAAACAGTTTGTCATACTAGGTTCCCAATGTTGAACCAGTTAATTGTTCAATGTCTGATTCTAACTGTTGCTTCTTGACCCGCTTACAGGTTTCTCAGAAGAGAGGTAAGGTCGTCTGGCACTTCCATCTCTGGAAGAATTTTCCAGTTTGTTGTAATCCACACAGTCAAAGGCTTTAACATAATAAATAAAACATAAGTGAATGTTTTTCTGGAACTCCCTTGCTTTCTCCATGATCCAGTGCATGTTGACAATTTGATCTCTGGTTCCTCTGCCTCTTCAAAGCCCAGCTTGTACATTTGGAAGTTCTAGGTTCATGAAAGTTCTCAGTTCATGTACTGCTGAAGACTGGCTTGAAGGATTTTGAGCATAAACTCGCTAGAATGTGAAATGAGGGAAATTGTACAGTAGTATGAACAATTTTTCAAATTGTCCTTCTTTGGGATTGGAATGAAAACTGATCTTTCCCAGTCCTGTGGCCACTGCTTAGTTTGCTGAATTTGCTGACAAATTCCATGCAGCATTTTAACAGATTCATCTTTTAGGATTTTAAATAGCTTGGCTGAAATTCCATCACCTCCACTAGCCTTATTCATATAATACTTCCTAAGCAGCCCTGGGATTTCTTTGGAAGGAATGATGCTAAAGCTGAAACTCCAATACTTTGGCCACTTCATGTGAAGAGTTGACTCATTGGAAAAGACTCTGATGCTGGGAGGGATTGGGGGCAGGAAGGGAAGGGGACAACAGAGGATGAGATGCCTGGATGGCATCGCTGACTCCATAGATGTGAGTCTGAGTGAACTCCAGGTGTTGGTGATGGATGAGATTCATGGGTCCCAAAGAGTCGGACACGACTGAGCAACTGAACTGAACTGAAGGGTCACCTGATTTTACACTCCAGGATGTCATGCTCTAGGTGAGTGATCACCCCATCATGGTGATCTGGGTCTTTAAGACCTTTTTTGTATACTTCTGTGTACTCTTGCCATTTCTTCTTAATCTCTTCGGCTTATATTAGGTCCTTACTATTTCTGTCCTTTACTGTGTCCATCCTTGAATGAAATGTCCCCTTGGCATCTCCAGCTTTCTTGTAGAGATCTCTAGTCTTTCCCATTCTATTATATTCCTCTAGTTTTTTGCACTGTTCCTTTAAAAAGACTTTCTCATCTCTCCTTGCTATTCTCCAGAACTCTACATTGAGTTGGGTATATCTTTCCCTTTCTCTCTTGACCCCATCATATTCACAAAAATGTTTCCAGTAGTTGGAAGAAACTTCTTGGGTGGCTCTTTTTAGAGTACATTTCAAAAAATTACATGACATATTTTTAATCAGGATAAAAAATGTACAGCCAATTGGAAGCACAAAAATAATTCCTGAGAGGAAATAAAGGAAATAATCTATATAGGGTCAGTTTTCTAAATTTGATGTATGTATTCAAAGTTTTGAACTCTTAAGCCGAAGGAAAATATATGATATATATAAACATAATTAACTTGCTAAATCATGCTGTTCATATTATATATATATATATATATATATATACATACATACATATATGTATGCACATGTATATTTTAAGTATTTGTATATATATAATATGAACTTCCCTGCTGGTTCAGTAGTAAAAGAATCCACCCGCCAAGTAGGAGATGCCGGTTGGATCTCTGGATCAGGAAGATCCCCTCGTGAAGGAAATGGCAAACCACTCCAGTATTCTTGCCTGCAGTACATGGAGTTGTAAAAGTGTCAGACACAATTCAGCAACTCTACAATAACAACAATACGTAAAATATGTTACATCATAAGCGTTTTGATTATAAACTATAACTCATGGAAGAGAGAAGAATTTTTTATTGCAGTCTGTCATAACTTTAAAAGAGACTGCTCAGAAAAACAGAGATCTTTGTGGCTAATCTGTTAAAAGAGACAGTTCTGGAGAGGATCAAGAGCAAGTCTCTTCCTGTCAGAGGAAAACTGGAGGCAGAACTAGTCATTTCCGGAAGTCTCAAAATAGCCTAGATTTTTTAAAAGTAGCCAAATAGATCTCAAATAATTCGTGTCCAAGAAAGAAACTTTAGACCTACCATGAAAGAGTTTACAGCATCACCAGCATTTATCCTTTATAAATTAAGATGGATTATCTTC
This sequence comes from Ovis canadensis, assembly GCF_042477335.2. Classification (NCBI taxonomy): domain Eukaryota; kingdom Metazoa; phylum Chordata; class Mammalia; order Artiodactyla; family Bovidae; genus Ovis; species Ovis canadensis. The sequence continues at coordinate 115,092,083 of NC_091247.1, read as the reverse complement.
TTTTTTAAGAGAATGAAATTTTGGGGTGTTTTCCTGAAAGATGAACCTCAAAGAACAGAGATTAAAAGATAATATGCATAACTATGTCCAGAATAATCATCACTCATATCACAAAAGTACAGATGGCATAGCCTCATCTACAGAGAATTCCTTAGAGTCTCTAAAATCTCATCTCTAGAAATTAATCTGCTTTAAAACTCCCAAGTACAGAGAAGGGACCTAACATTAAGAAATTCCCATCCAATTAGACATCTCCAGGCACTTATTTTCCCTTCTCTCATTTTTCAAACTTGAAAGGACTAGAGAATATTTAGGCTTTTTTTTTTTTTTCCTAAAATTGAGGACAAAAACGTCCAATCAGGGACAAAGAGAAGAAGCCTATCACACATCCCCTTTCCACCCCATGATCCCCACTAACTCATGCCATAGTTAAAGGAGAGAAAATTTAAGTGAATTTTAGACTCTGATTATCATATATAACTAGATACTTCAATTTCTTGAATGAAACTGCTTTTGTTTCTTGGAGTGACTAGAAGAGATTTTATTATCTGAGTATCCAGAAAAATTAGAAGATCTGCTCAAAAATACAAATCATAAGAGAGAAAAATACTAATCATGAGAGCCTCACAATAGACTGAGCTTGGATAAGCAATATGAGTAGAGTATAGGAGAATAAAGTTTTTTTGTTGCTGTTGTTGTAAGCCATAATCCCACTTGACACATCCCAGTATTATATGTGGATCATACATCATCTTTGTCAATCTTGTTATATAGCTAGATATGATATGTGCTAATCATCCTTTTAAAATACTAAATAACTTCCTTGGTATTACCCAGTGGTATGCCAGGCCCTGGGAAGAGACTAATGAGAAACACGGATATGAATGAAACAGTCATACAGAAAATTTAAAGGTGTGACTGTGACCTTGTCTATAATACAGTGGTTTCATTTTCTTCTTGTTGGTTACTGAAGGCATCCTTGAGAAAGCAACACCTAAGCTGAGAGCTGAGGTTAAGGAAGTAAAAAACGAATATTTAGGGTAGAATGGAAAGCATTTGTAAAGCTCATGTGGCAAGAAACACAGAGAACGCAAGGAACTAGGGAAAGGTCATAGTGGCAAAAGTAGAGAAGTGGAGGAATCTTAACATCTGAAACCTCCCTGGAAGTAGGTTAAACCTTTTAGGTCTTTGTATTCCTAGCGCAGAAGTTTGTTCAGCTCACAAAGTGACAATCTGACCCTGTTCACCAGTGAATGGCTGCAGAAAAGAAGAAATTAACACACCCTCTGAGACTTGCAGGAGATACTTTCAAGACTTATGACCTTTCTTATTTTACTTCCTCACCTCCTCCCTATCTCTATATAAAAGATACTGTTATCCAGACCCAAATAAGATGGTTATTTTGAGACATTAGTCTGTCATCTGTCTATCAGCTTTCCAAATAAAATCATTAATCCTTGCCTAAAAAAAAAAAAAGTCTCTTTTTCCTTGCCTGTTAATTAGATTAAAGAGATGATCTCAAACTGTATCATGTTCAAAGACCTTTCTAGTTTTGACCACTTCAGCAAACATTGCTCTAAACAATGGCAGTTAGAAGTGCGATTACCATTTCTATTGTGAAAAAGTGGTATGTCAGTCCCTACATTTTTTTTTGTTATTGTCTAGCTTCCATCTCAGCAGCAGCAGCTTCCATCTACCCAATAGTGGTATAAAAAATTCAGTATTACTTAGACTGACAGTTTTGCAAAGAGGAAGAATGAGAAAATATGATTATTTTCCATTTTTCCTCTTTACTTTTTTTTGGAATATTTTTTAAAATGACAGGCTAGAATTTATTGAACTTTTGAAAGGAAAAAGGGAATTATGTTATGTGAAGAACTTTGGAGAATTATCAAATGAGGGAGAGATTTGAAGAGTAGAAAGAAAAATGTTGCTTGTCTGAGGAGATGTTTACAGAGAATATCCTTAGAATTCAGGGATACTTGCATCAAATAAATTGGTAGTTGGGGAGTTGCTAAAAATAATTACTACTATGCCACTTAAGATAATGCTTTAGATACATTAATTGTCAGTAGGAAAGAGAAAAGTCAATTGCCCTTGATGTGACCATAAACCTACTAATTTTTGTTTAATCAATGTAATCAGAATTTTAAATTTTTACTATTTATTTATGGCATATATAATCTGTACAAGCTTAAGACATGTTAAATATTTGAGATTCTCATTTCACATTGCTTAGAGAGGAAAAAAAACTTATAGAAAGAAGATTCCTAATTCACTGTTAGAAATAAATCAACAAAATCAATTAAATTTTTAAGACATACAAAGCATAATCAATCCATGAAAATGATATAACACAATTTTGTGAGTGTGATTCATTTCTCATAATAATAAAAACCCCAGTGAACATATATATGGTGCATGATCAAGTTGGTTAGACAGGTATATTTTAACTATCTAGTTATAAGACACATTCAAATTCTCAAACACTTATATTTGCAGAGAAAGTGATTGGATCCTGATGACTTTGAGAACCTATCCCTCTGGAGAAGTCTCCCATTATTTAGTGACACAAGACCTCTAAGATTCATATAGGTATGACAAGTTTTATTGCCTTTATATTATTACTCACCAAAGAAACTGTATCCAATATAAAAGTGGACATTTTAATTTATATATTATAATATTAATATGCACTGTATATATACACAAGCTAAATATTGAAAACATCCCATACTTATCTCTGACAGTGCATAATATGATAGCATTTTAATAAGATTTCTATTAAATAAAATGAAATATTTCATTGTTAATCACTACATAGTTGGTTGCAGTCAAAGAAATGATCCAATATATAGCTTAGGGGAAATGAGCCTGTAAAGATAAAATTCTGGAAGGAAGCTGGCCTACTCTTGCCCACTTAGAATAACATAATTTTGATTATAAATGACAAAGAATTCATCCTACTGAGATTCTTGGATGAGAACATTAAAACCTTGAATTTAATCAAAATAACAAAAGGATTTATCAAACCGGAAATAAAAAGTATTTTAAAGGAATTATTATTCATTGAAACTCTGATACCCACTTCTAATTCATTCTCATTGAAGATTTGGTAGTGACCATTGCCCAATATGACTTCCTTTAGTCAGTAAAACTAAAAGGAAATAATTTTAGTGACTAATATCCACAATTCTTCCAACTCTTTTACATTTGGTCCCTTGGCATATTTCCCCGTTTCCGTTATACTGTAATATCACATTCATACTTATAGGGCCTTTAGAAAGGCTAAGTTTATTTCTAAACTGAATTTTCAACCAACCAATTTATATATTGAAATTTTCTTCCTACACACAAATGCTGTAAAATACTGATTGCCTATTATGTTTGGCTTCCCTGGTGGCTCAGAGGGTAAAGTGTTTACTTGCAATGCAGGAGACCTGGGATCGATCTCTGGGTCAGGAAGATCCCCTGGAGAAGGAAATTGCAACCCACTCCAGTATTCTTGCCTGGAGAATCCCATGGACGGAAGAGCCTGGTAGGCTACAGTCCATGGGGTCCCAAAGAGACCGCCACGACTGAGCGTCTTTCTTTCTTTTATGTTGACTAAAGTAGCTGTCTAATCCTGGTGTTCTTATATTTTGTATTTCCTGGAGTTCTGTATTTCTAATCCTGGAGTTGTTGTAATTTTTACCTGAACGCACTGAGTATGAGTTTTCTTTGCATTTTATTTTCAGACAACTTTGGTAGTATTTTGTTCATGCTCTGAATGAGAACCAAAAATATGTTGAATAACAATCTCTACTATGTGTAGTAGAGATTACTAATTGTGCACACACACATACAAATTCTTCTCTTCCTTAATAATAGATATCATTGAGGATTAGTTCAGCACACAGCCGCCTCTCTGAAGCATATAAAAATTTTCCCAATGGGAAGTAAACGTAGACAATTCATGACATTATTGGATTATGCTCCCAAGGTTGAATGCAGCATTCACACCTTTGTCATTTTCTCCTTCTGAATGTACTATACAGGCTTTCACTAAAAAATAATTTTAGTCCTTTTAATTGCCTTTTTGTAAAGTTTATTTTTGCCAATTGTATTACTCCTATGTGTTTCTCTGGTGACTCAGCAGTAGAGAATCTGTCTGCAATGCAGGAAAGGCAGATTGGATCCCTGGTTTGGGAAGATCCCCTAGAGAAGGGTATGGCAACCTGCTCTAGTATTCTTGCTGGGAAAACCTCATGGACTAAGGAAACTTGTGGGCTACAGTCCAAGGGGTCCCTAAGAGACAGACATGAATAAAGCAACTGAGCACATTATTCCTATATCCTTCCTCGCCGACTTTTTCTCCTTTTCTAACAGGTTATGCAGACAAAACTTTGGAGACTATTTCTACTGTAATTCTTTCAATATGTCTCATTCATCAATTTTGGAATTGGTCTAATCTGAATTTTCTACCAGTACTCTGACCAAATGTATCTTTCTGATCTAAACCAAAACATATCAAGGAGATTAATATATTATTATGTTCTGTTACACAAATTTCTATTACAATTGTTTTAATATGCTAGGGTTGCCATAACAAAATACCAGAGGCTGGATACTATGGTGTCCTCAATCGCTCAGTTGTGTTTGACTCTGCGATGCCATGGAGTATAGCTCGTCAGGCTCCTCTGTCCTTGGGATTCTCCAGGCAAGAATACCAGAGTGCATTGCCATTTCCTCCTCCAGGGGATCTTCTGACCCAGGGATTGAATCTGTGTCTCCTAAACTGACAGGCTGATTCTTTACCAACTGCACCACCTGGATGGGGCAAACAATAAAAATTTATTTTATTTCAGTTCAGAGCCTAGAAATCTAAGATCAAGGTGTCTGCAGGTTTGATTTATCTAGAAGTCTTTCTGTTTGACTTGCAAGGTCACCTTCTCACCCTGACCTTACATTGGCCTTTCCTTTGTGCATAAACATTTCTGATATTTCAGTGTGTAAAGATTTCCTTTTCTTATAAGGACACCATTCAGGTTGGATTAAAGTCCACCATATTGCCTAATTTTAACATAAGTACCTCTTTATAGGCTGGTTGTAACTACAAATAAATTCATACTCAAAGGTACTGAAAATTAGGACTCTGAGACATGAATTTTGTGGGACCCAGTTCAACCTGCAGCAATAATCAATTAGGGTCATTGTTTGCAGCAAGAAAAACAATCTTGGGCATATGTAAATAAATGTACAGTTAATAGAAAATAATAGTGAATCCAAAGTGTGTATAAGAAAACTAGAGAGCCTGTTCTGACAATGATCAGACCCAAAGGATTTCTGAAGAGTTAGAAAATAGGTAAGTATTTTAACAGAAACATTTAAAAGAATATTTAATTAGTGGTTAAGTGGTTGAGTACCACCACTGGTATTAATGACCCAGGTATTTCATTTTTGTATTGATATTCAAGAAGAAAATGTGTTTCTTTGTTTAGGCTTAGGTCTCATTCTTACCACTTGTCATTGCTGGGATGCTAAGAGAAAAAATCAAATATTAAAAGGTTTGAAAGGTCTGCAAATATGCATTTACGTTTCAAAGGTGATAGAGCAAATGCCTGTGATATTCATTTGATTCAGTAAAAGACTTAAATTTCAAGAAAAATAGATTATCAGTGATTAAGCAAAAGAGATTTATTGCAATGTGAGACATTGGTGGTGTCTTCAGAAAAACTGACATAGTTAGGGAAGTTGTTTCAGGCACCATGCAGCCAGAATTAGAACCAAATTGCACTTTAGAATTATTTCAGTGAATATCCAGCTACTGCCACTGGTGACCCCAAGACACATCACATTGTACTACTAATGCTACAGTAAGACGTGTACTGTCAATCTCATCATTTCCACGACTGCTCTAAAAACAGGACATCCTCTACACAGCTATCTGTGCACCATCAATATGTACTTTTCCTCGGTTCTGGCTCTTGGTTTCACCAGAGCATGAATCAAAATTCGAGGGCAGTGTTCTGATTGGCTGAATATTCTCCCACCTAAAGTGGTTTCTGGTATGTTTATATTAATATTTTAAAGAGGGAGGCAAGGTGAATAGAACCTGTCATCTCCATGACCAACAAATTAAGAAATTTCTCAATTGTAAGAAGGGAAATTATGTGAGGAAACAGCCAGAAAGTTAAAAATAATCACTATATTATTCTAACAATACCCGATAAAAGAGTTAATTTCACACACACACACACACACACACACACACACACACACACAAATGAGATTTTCTTAGGAAAAATGAATGAATATTGGCAATTAGAAAGTATCAACAATGCATTTTTTAAGTGTGAAATGTATATACAATGAATTACTATTCAGCTGTAAAAAAAAATAGGAAATTTTGAAATATGGGACAGTACGAATGATCCTTGAGAATATTATAGTATGTGAAATAAGCCAGGAGAGCCAATACTGCATGATTCCACTTATATGAATTATCTAAAATAATCAAATTCAGAGAATCAAAGAGTGCAGTGATGGCTTCCAGAAGCTAATGGGAAGCAGGAAATGGGAAATGACTAGTCAGTAGGCATAAAGTTTCAATAAAGCAAGATGGATAGATTCTATAGATCTGCTGTAAAATATTGTTCCTTTTGTCAACAATAATATATTATACACTTATATGTTTAAGAGGGTGGATGTCATGTTAAGTATTCTTTCCACAATAAATTAAAATAAAAGAAAAACAAATTGCTCAGCTAACACATTGAAAAACATAAAGACTTTACTTTCACTTCCACCAGGAAATGCTAAAGCTATTGGCGAGAACAGAGCTTGAATAGAGATATTTTCTGCAGACCAGAAACAGATCTTAAATGCCTTTGAACTGGAAAGTGTAAAAAGTTCAATAATCTCAGAAGAAACAGCATTTTGTTCTTTGATTGTGGCAGCTCTCCAAGGGAGGAAGCAACATTTTAGAGAATAAATGACCAAATAATGCATCCAAGAGAGAAGAGGCACAACCATAAGCCAAGCTTACCAAAATCATACAATTTCCTGTGCCCCAAACTTGAATGAAAATATCAGAATGAGTAGACCTCAGGGACCCATGCCAGAAGACATTGTTTGTCTATCTCAGTGATAACCACACTGAACTAACAAAGGACTTTCCCAAATAGCCTGTACTTTGTGAAATTCCAACAATTTCACACATCCATACAAGAGGAAGTTAGAGTATCATGAGTTTTCAAATTTCTGCCAGTCTGTTAGGATGTAGGCTGTGAAACAAAATTAATCTAACTTATTGAAACCCCCAAAAATGTGAAATTCCTTGAGCACAAGTTTGTTGACTATGATATTATAAATACCCCAAGCATTTCAGTTTTATTTCTAATCAAAGGAAATGATTCATGCTTCTATTCACTTGAATAAGCTATATGTAGTGTAGGGGCTGCATCTTTCAACATACCAGATATAGCTCTGGGAGACAACTGAGGATAGCTCTGGTAGGTTGTAAGTGATGAACATTGGGTTTGGCTGTGTGACATGTTTTGACCCGTGAGACCTGGAAAAAAAGCAGACTTGAATAGTGCTTATGCTTTACGGTCTGTCCTCTCTTGCTCCTCTGAAACATGGGACTGTCCTGTGAAAATGGCTGGCGTATCCTATTGGAAGATGAGACCACATTGAGCAGAGGAGTGCCAACAAAGGGAGGCCTGTCCACATCTACTTAGACACATAAATGTGGCCACCCTTCATCATCTAGGCTACTTTTCCCAGATTAGGAAAACTGCTGAAGCTGGGAGAACCACTTAGCCAACCCACAGAGAATGGTGTATCACTGTTGATTCAAGCCATATACTTTGTCTTTATGTAGCAAAGCTACCTGATGCGATATTCTGGAAAGGTTGGTTAATTATTGATAATGTGTCATTTTATTCTTAAGCATCCGGGTGTGGATGGTAAATTACATGGATAACATAGCTAAGAAAGAAGAACTGCTCTCTCAAGGTACAATCAGAAGTGATGTGTTCTATGCATAGTTTGTGAAGTTCAAATGTAAAGCTCCTCATGTCTTCAAGAATTAAGAACTAATTAGGAAATAAATACAGAAATCAGACAGATAAAAATAAATATATTAGCTTCATCATTAGTAAATGTCATTTATGAGTTTGAAATGAATGAGCTGGCTAACTCTTCACCTCAAAATTAAACATATCCACCCTGCCAGAGGTAGAATAGGAAAACTACATAATCACAGGGCTATAAAATAAGTCAAAATAAAATAACAGCAGTTGCCAAGAACAAAGACCACATCACCCAATATTAGAAAAATGAATGCAGTATTACCTCACAAATTGTATTTTTGAGGTATTTCACCTGTGTATTTGGGGAGAAGCTCAAACAACAAGTTGAGAAGCTGCTGTCCTGCTATGAAACTGGATAGATTTCATGAAAGAATCTGGATGGCATGAAAGAGGCAAAGATTTGGGCAGGAGAAGTGGCTGCTGAGATTACTAGGAATCTGGAGAAACAGGAGAAGAAACTTGAAGAAGAAGAAGAAAAAATAAATAAAATAAAAATGGCTGGCCACTGTTGCCTTGGCATCTTCAGGAAACAGCAGTAGTACCCTGGAGGAATGTGAGGAGACAAGTGAAAGACCCCAAAAGAAGAAAAAGCAAACCCCCCAGGAGGCTCCTCAAGAGAATGGAATGGAAGACTCATCTGACTCCTTCTCCAAGCCCAAGAAAAAGAAATCCTTTTCTAAAAAGGAACTGGTTACAGAGGGCCACCCCAAACACAGCGATATAAACAAGATGAAGAGACAGAGGAATACCCAACAGGTAAAGGAACAGGATAAATGCCCACCAAACCAAACAAAAGAGGAAGAGATAGGGAATCTACCTGATAAAGAATTCTGAATAATGATAGGTAAAACGATCCAAAATCTTGAAATAAAAATGGAATCACAGATAAATAGCCTGGAGACACGGATTGAGCAGATACAAGAAAGGTTTAACAACCTAGAAGAAATAAAAGAGTCTATATATAATGAATAATGCAATAAATGAGATCAAAAACACTCCAGAGGCAACAAATAGTACAATAATGGAGGCAGAAGATAGAATTAATGAAGTAAAAGATAGAATGGTAGAAATAAATGAATCAGAGAGGAAAAAAGAAAAACGAATTAAAAGAAATGAGGACAATCTCAAAGACCTCCAAGACAATATGAAACACTCCAATATTTGAATCACAGGAGTCCCAGAAGAAGAAGACAAAAAGAAAGACCATGAGAAAATACTTGAGGAGATAATAGTTGAAAACTTCCCTAAAATGGGGAAGGAAATAATCACCCAAGTCCAAGAAACCCAGAGAGTCAGAAACAGGATAAATCCAAAGCAAAACACCCCACGACAGATATTAATTAAATTAACAATGATCAAACACAAAGAACAAATATTAAAAGCAGCTAGGGAAAAACAACAAATAACACGCAAGGGGATTCCCATAAGGATAACAGCTGATCTTTCAATAGAAACTCTTCAGGCCAGGAGGGAATGGCAAGACATACTTAAAGTGATGAAAGAAAATAACCTACAGCCCAGATTACTGTACCCAGCAAGGATCTCATTCAAATATGAAGGAGAAAGCAAAAGCTTTACAGACAAGCAAAAGCTGAGAGAATTGAGCACCACCAAACCAGCTCTCCAACAAATGCTAAAGCATAGTCTCTAGACAGGAAACACAAAAAGGGTGTATAAACCTGAGCCCAAAACAATAAAGTAAATGGCAACGGAATCATACTTATCAATAATTACCTTAAACGTAAGTGGGTTGAATGCCTCAACCAAAAGACAAAGACTGGCTGAATGGATACAAAAACAAGACCCCTATATATGTTGTTTATAAGAGACCCGTCTCAAAACAGGGGACACATAAAGACTGAAAGTGAAGGGCTGGAAAAAGATATTCCATGCAAATAGAGATCAAAAGAAAGCAGGAGTAGCAATACTCATATCAGATAAAATAGACTAAAATAAAGACTGTGAAAAGAAACAAAGAAGAACACTACATAATGAGCAAAGGATCAATCCAAGAAGAAGATATAACAATTATAAACATATATGCACCTAACATAGGAGCACCACAATATGTAAGATAAATGCTAAAAAGTATGAAAGGGGAAATTAACAGTGACAAATAATAGTGGGAGATTTTAATACCCTACTCACACCTATTGATAGATGAGCTAAACAGAAAATTAACAAAGAAACACAAACTTTAAATTATACTGGTCTAATAAACCAGTTAGACCTAACCCAAAACAATGAATTTCACCTTTTTCTCAAGTGCACATGGAACCTTCTCCAGGATAGATCACATCCTGGGCAATAAATCTATCCTTGGTAAAGTCAAAAAAATTCAAATCATTCCAAGAATCTTTTCTGACCATAATGCAGTAAGATTAGATCTCAATTACAGAAGAAAAACTATTAAAAATTCCAACATAAGGAGGCTGAACAACACACAGCTGAATAACCAACAAATCACAGAAGAAATCAAAATATGCATAGAAACAAATGAAAATGCAAACACAACAACCCAAAACCTGTGAGACACTGTGAAAGCAGTTCTAAGGGGAAAGTTTCATAGCAATACAGGCATATCTCAAGAAACTAGAAATAAGTAAAATAAACAACCTAACTCTACACCTAAAGCAAATAGAAAAGTAAGAAATGGAGAACCCCAGGGTTAGTAGAAGGAAAGAAATCTTAAAAATTAGAGCAGAAATAAATGCAAAAGAAACAAAAGAGACCATAGCAAAAATCAGCAAAGCCAAAATCTGGTTCTTTGAAAGGATAAATAAAATTGACAAGCCATTAGCCAGACTCATCAAGAAACAAAGGGAGAAAAATCAAACCAATAAAATAAGAAATGAAAATTGAAAGATCACAACAGACAACACAGAAATACAAAGGAATATAACAGACTACTATCAGCAATTATATGCCAATAAAATGGACAACGTGGAAGAAATAGACAAATTCTTAGAAAAGTACAACTTTCCAAAACTGAACCAAGACGCAATAGAAAATCTTAAAAGACCCATCACAAGCACAGAAATTGAAACTGTAATCAGAAATCTTCCAGCAAACAAAAGCCCAGGTCCAGACAGCTTCACAGCTGAATTCTACCAAAAATTTAGAGAAGAGCTAACACCTATCCTACTCAAACTCTTCCAGAAAATTGCAGAAGCAGGTAAACTTCTAAACTCATTCTATGAAGTCACCATCATCATAATACCAAAACTTGACAATAAAATGACAGCATGGATGTGGTAGTCATGGGAATGCAGTAAAAGACAAATTTATTTGAAGGAAGCAAGTCAGCAGAATCAGGCATCATCATCCAGAATGCAAGAAATCATTAAGAATGATAATAGAAGCAGCAGCTGACAGAAAGTGATACATGTACTAAAATCTTAAGGAGATATGCGACAGTACTCCTAGAGTAAAAAATAATCACAATACAGAGGAATTGTTGATGTATAAAATGATGATGCATATTTGGAGACTCAAACTGCTTTGTAATTTTTTTTTTAATTTAAAATTTTAAAGTTTTATTTTATATGGCTTGGAAATGGCAATGAAGCCAGACAACTCATTTTTCAACTTTATGTGAGACATGGAAGAAGTAAAAGTCACTACATGAGACAGTTGCAGGAAAATCCTGAGGTTCAGAGATCTCAGAGATGGTATTCATAGATCAGCCACTTCTCATAGATGCTGCTGCATTGCTCTTGCAGCTAAGGAAAGTGTCCTCTTACCAATAACACTGCCCTACTTCAGGGCCATCACATTTTCTTTAATATTTCAAAAAGTGGTGAAAGATCCCCTGTCTCCACTGTTACTCCCTTGCACTCTATCCCTAGACTGTAACCAGAGTGACATTTCCATACAGAAAATTTCAAATAATTACTCCTCCATAGAAGTAATTGATCATTTTCCCAATGAAATATAATAGAATTTCCCATTTTTAGCATTAGAACTGATTAGTCCTCCAAGATTCTGATACTCTGATATGACCCCCTTTTCTATTTTTACTGTACCATCACTTTGCTCTAACATCAGTTCTGTGAATGTGTCAAAGTCTTCTATCTTGAGCTGCCTTTTTACCTCTATTCTTCTGTCTAGAATTCATTCCAAGTTATACAAAAGCTGGTATGTAATTAAAGCTACGGCATCTCTACACTAACATAGCCTTTTAGAAACATGACTTAGCCAAGCAGTATTTTGAGAACTAAGAAAATATATTCTTTACTCTGGATAGATCCAACTGCAATAGGGTAGCAGGACTGCTACCATGGGGGCAATTGCTTTGGGTATATGGATTAAATGGAACCTCTTGTCTTCAGAGAACTCAAAAGCAGGAATAAGATTAACTAACCTGTTTGTGAAAGAGAACACTGAAAAAGTTGGCTTAAAGCTCATCATCCAAAAAACCAAGATCATGGCATCTGATCCCATCACTTCATGGGAAATAGATGGGGAAACAGTCGAAACAGTGTCACACTTTATTTTGGGGTGTTCCAAAATCACTGCAGATGGCGACTGCACCCATGAAATTAAAAGATGCTTACTCCTTGGAAGAAAAGTTATGACCAACCTAGATAGTATATTCACATTATTTTTCCAACAAAGGTCCATCTAGTCAAGGCTATGGTTTTTCCAGTAGTCCTGTATGGATGTGAGAGTTGGACTGTGAAGAAGGTTGACAACCGAAGAATTGATGCTTTTGAACTGTGGTGTTGGAGAAGACTCTTGAGAGTCCCTTGGGCGGCAAGGAGATCCAACCAGTCCATTCTGAAGATCAGCCCTGGGATTTCTTTGTAAGGAATGATGCTAAAGCTGAAACTCCAGTACTTTGGCCACCTGATGCAAAGAGTTGACTCATTGGAAAAGACTTTAATGCTGGGAGGGGTTGGGGGAAGGAGGAGAAGGGGACAAAAGAGGATGAGATGGCTGGATGGCATCACTGAGTCTAAGGACGTCAATCTTAGTGAACTCCTGGAGTTGGTGAGCGTCAGAGTCAGAGCGTCTGACTCTCCCAGCGTCAGAGTCTTTTCCAATGAGTCAACTCTTCGCATCAGGTGGCCAAAGTACTAATGGTTCAGCTTTAGCATCATTCCTTCCAAAGAAATCCCAGGGCTGATCTCCTTCAGAATGGACTGGTTGGATTTCCTTGCAGTCCAAGGGACTCTCAAGAGTCTTCTTCAACACCACAGTTCAAAAGCATCAATTCTTCGGCGCTCAGCCTTCTTCACAATCCAACTCTCACATCCATACATGACCACAGGAAAAACCATAGCCTTGACTAGACAAACCTTAGTTGGCAAAGTAATGTCTCTGCTTTTGAATATACTATCTAGGTTGGTCATAACTTTTCTTCCAAGGAGTAAGCATCTTTTAATTTCATGGCTGCAGTCACCATCTGCAGTGATTTTGGAGACCAAAAAATAAAGTCTGGCATGGTTTCCACTGTTTCCCCATCTATTTCCCATGAAGTCATGGGACCGGCTGCCATTATCTTGGTTTTCTGAATGTTGAGCTTTAAGCCAACTTTTTCACTCTCCACTTTCACTTCCATCAGGAGGCTTTTTAGTTCCTCTTCATTTTCTGCCTTAAGGGTGGTGTCATCTGCGTATCTGAGGTTATTGATATTTCTCTCAGCAATCTTGATTCCAGCTTGTGTTTCTTCTAGTCCAGCATTTCTCATGATGTTCTCTGCACATAAGTTAAATAAGCAAGGTGACAATATACAGCCTTGACGTACTCCTTTTCCTATTTGGAACCAGTCTGTTGTGAGTGTTAGATGATGTAAAATGTACAAAATATTTAGTAGGCTATTTAGCACATGAAAAAGATATTAATGTTTGCTGTTACCATAATGATCTTAATTCCAGAGTATCACTAGGTTATAAGGATACAGAAGTAAAAAAAAAAGGGAGTCTGTTTCTTAAAAATAGAAACCTGTGCCATTTGCTTGTTCTTTTAGAATAGGTAGCAAGTAAGCAAAGAGGAACTAAAGAGTCTGTTGATAAATCTGCAAGAGGAGAGTGAAAAAGTTGGCTTAATATTCAATATTCAGAAAACTACAATCATGTCATGTGGTCCCATCACTTCATGGCAAATAGTTGGGGAGACAATGGAAACAGTGAGAGATTTTATTTTTGGGGGATTCAAAATCCCTGCAGAAGGTGACTGCAGACATCAAATGAAAAGATGCTTGCTCCTTGGAATTAAAGTTATGACCAACCTAGACAGCATATTAAAAAGCAGAGACATTATGTTGCCAACAAAGGTCCATCTATTCAAAGCTATGGTTTTTCCAGTTGTCATATATGGATGTGAGAGTTGGACTGCAAAGAAAGCTGAGTGCCAAAGAATTGATGCTTTTGAACTGTGGTGTTGGAGAAGACTCTTGAGAGTCCCTTGGACTGCAAGGAGATCCAACCATCCCATCCTAGAGGAAACAGTCCTGAATATTCATTGGAAGGACTGATGAAGCTGAAACTCCAGTACTTTGGCCACCTGATGTGAAGAACTGACTCATTTGAAAAGACCCTGATGCTGGGAAAGATTGAGGACAGGAGGAGAAGGGGATGACAGAGGATGAGATGGTTGGATGGCATCAACGACTCAATGGACATGAGTTGGAGGGGAGTTGGTAATGGACAGTGAAGCCTGGCATACTGCAGTCCATGGGGTCACAAAGAGTCTGACACAGCTGAGTGGCTGAACTGACTGACTGAAGCAATAATACAGTATGACTGGGGATTTCAGTAAGAGTGGTGGTTTCAGCCACTAGTTCAGTTCAGTTCAGTCATGCATGATGTCTGACTGTATGTGACTCCGTGAACCAGAGCACACCAGGCCTCCCTGTCCATCACAAACTCCTGGAGTCCACACAAACCCATGTCCATTGAATCGGCGATGCCATCCAACCATCTCATCCCCTATTGTCCCATTCTCCTCCTGCCCTCAATCTGTCCCAGCATCAGGGTCTTTTCAGATGAGTCAGCTCTTTGCATCAGGGGCCAAAGTATTGGAGTTTCACCTTCAACATCAGCCCTTCCAATGAACACCCAGGACTGATTTCTTTAGGATGGACTGGTTGGATCTCCTTTCAGTCCAAGGGACTCAAGAGTCTTCTCCAACACCACAGTTCAAAAGCATCAATTCTTCAGTGCTCAGCTTTCTTTATAGTCCAATTCTCACATCCATACATGACCACTGGAAAAACCATAGCCTTGACTAAACGGACCTTTGTTGGCCAAGTAATGTTTCTGCTTTTTAATATTCTGTCTAGTTTGGTCATAACTTTCCTTCCAAGGAGTAAGGGTCTTTTAATTTCATGGCTGCAATCACCATCTGCAGTGATTTTGGAGACCAGAAAAATAAAGTCAGCCACTGTTTCCACTGTTTCCCCATCTATTTGCCATGAAGTAATGGGACCGGCTGCCATGATCTTCGTTTTCTGAATGTTGAGCTTTAAGCCAGCCTTTCACTCTCCTCTTTCACTTTCATCAAGAGGCCCTTTAGTTCTTCACTTTCTGCTGTAAGGGTGGTGTCATCTGCATATCTGAGGTTATTGATATTTCTCCTGGCAATCTTGATTCCAGCTTGTGCTTCCTCCAACCCAGCGTTTCTCATGATGTACTCTGCATATAAGTTAAATAAGCAGGGTGACAAGATACAGCTTTGACATGTTCCTTTCCTGATTTGGAACCAGTCTGTTGTTCCATGTCCAGTTCTAACTGTTGCTTCCTGACCTGCATATAGGTTTCTCAAGAGGCAGGTTAGGTGGTCTGGTAATCGTATCTCTTTCAGAATTTTCCACAGTTTATTGTGATCCACACAGTCAAAGGTTTTGTCATTGTCAATAAAGCAAAAATAGATATTTTTCTGGAGCTCTGTTACTTTATACATGATCCAGCAGATATTGGCAATTTGATCTCTTGTTCCTCTGCTTTTTTTGAAACCACCTTGAACATCTGGAAGCTGCTAAGTTGTCCAACTCTTATAATTCCATGGATTGTAGTCTGCCCAGCTCCCATGTCCATGGGATTCTCCAGACAATAATACTTGAGGAGGATGTCATTTCCTTCTCCAGGAGATCTTCCCGACCCAGGAATCAAACCCAGGTCTCCTACATTGTAGGGAGATTCTTTACCAACTGATCTCTGAGGAAAGCTCTTCTGTAAGAGTAGATATATGAAAATACAGAAATAACTATAAAAAGAGTGATAATTTATTTCTGAGATGTGATAATGGAGATACCTTTCAAAATGAGTAAGTCAAACAGGTTCTGAGGTGTAAGTGCAAATAATTTTTTAAATTTTGGTCTCAGCCATTCACAGAGCATTCAGTGCTTAAATCTATCCCATTTATAATACAACAATTGTCAAGGAACTGGGTACAATGAGCTAAAATCATATGGGCTAATTCTCCATAATGCAAAAGAAAATAAGGGGAAGGGAAAGAAGGGACACACTGGAGCACACATAAACTCACAGAGAGAAACAGAACTCAAGAGCAAGAGAAAAAGGGAGAGAGACTACAAGTGCTGGGATGATGGGGAAACAGGTTGATACACATGAACCTGGTATGTCTCAAGATTTGGTAATTTCATCAGACAATAGCATGGAAAATTAGCTTCCAGGCTAGTGTTTTAGAAGGAAGAAAGGAGTATAATGATATCTTAGTATCAAAGGTTTTCCACAACTTCCTAGGCTCCCCTTAAGAAAAAATTTCTGGCCATGATAGTTCTCTGGGATAAATTGCCCTTTCCCTAGAATGTGAAAGTACTCATGTCTGACTCATGAACCACTCTATCTTTGTTTTATCTTAGGTATTGTGATTCAAGAATTATAGCATGAATGATACTGATGTCATGTGTCATGATACAGACATGCACGGTTCATTCTGAGACTATGATCTTGAAATATACATACATATATATGTATATATAACATGTATTATATGATATATATTACATATATATATTAATGCTCTCTCTGTGCCTTGATTTTATCACATATGCCCCTAGAGTAATGGTATGAGACCTATACAACCCATTGGATAGTGTTCAATTCGAGTAACAGAAAATGTTTATGAAAAAATTCATTTGTATAATTAAATTAATATTAATAGTATGAGGAGGGGAAATAAAAGGGACACATCTTTGCTATTTAGCATTTTAAATTCCTCAGTTCAGTTCAGTCACTCAGCCATGTCCAACTCTTTGTGACACCATGAATTGCAGCACACCAGGACTCCCTGTCCATCACCAACTCCTGTAGTTCACTCAAACTCATGTCCATCGAGTCGGTGATGCCATCCAGCCATCTCATCCTCTGTCGTCCCCTTCTCCTTCTGCCCCCAATCCCTCCCATCATCAGAGTCTTTTCCAATGAGTCAACTCTTCACATGAGGTGGCCAAAGTACTCGAGTTTCAGCTTTAGCATCATTCCTTCCAAAGTACACCCAGGACTGATCTCCTTTAGAATGGACTGGTTGGATCTTCTTGCAGTCCAAGGGACTCTGAAGAGTTTTCTCCAACACCACAGTTCAAAGGCATCAGTTATTTGGCTCTCAGCTTTCTTCACATGACACTTTAAACTCTTTTTGCTAGGATGTTGCCAGTTATATTATATGGCTACTTACACAAGTCACCTTAAGATAGTTCAGTCTACTCCCACTCTGATTTCCATCATATACCAAAACTTTGTCTTGCCTCTTTGAATCCTGCAGGGTTCAGCTGGCCTTGGCCAGATAAAATAAGTTCAATGTTCAGTAAGGGAATAGATGTTTAAATGGAGCTAGACTAAGAGAAATCTTTTCACTAGAATCAATGTACATCACACTCCATTGACCGGTGATTGGTTATGACAGGTATTGAGAAAGAAATCCCAGTAAGAAGCAAAAGGAATATAAACCACAAAATGCACAGATGATGGTGAAATGAGGCTTTCAAAGTGCTAAAATACTGAGTAATTCTGATAGTACTGAGAAGGCTGAGCTGCTCATCACTCATTTTATCTGTGACATTCAACAGGTACACCTGCTTAAGATGTATGATTCACAGTGTATATAGCTTCTTATTAAATAGAATGACATATTATAATTATGTGTGTGCTGATTAAAACTTATTTCAAAAAATCTGTACAAACAATTTCATAAGAAGCCACACATATCAGCAAATTATATTTTGAGTTTGTAATTTGAATTTAATTATTAAATAAAACTAAGTTTATGAAATTTTTCTCAAAATAAGGTTTTATATTTCCTATGATTATACTATGCTTTTCTAACTCTTTACAAAAAATATTAATGCATAAGAGGATAGAAAACAGATCAAACAATTTTTATCAAAATGTATACCAGAAAACCTTTGGTTATTTTCTTAATGACATGAAAATTAATTATAGTTTAAGCATTTGGAGGATATTAATTTATTACCATTATTTTACTTGTCATAGAATACACAGAAAAATGCATTTGTTTCCTTTGTATTCTATTAATAAGTCATAACTTTTCTCCATTTATGTTGAAAAAAATATTGTGGAACTTAGAGAATTACAGAAGTCATTTCTAGTGACAAAAATAAAAAATTTTACCTAATAGATATTGATTTAAATATCAATACACTTCTGTGCATGAAATATACACAATATTCTGGAAACAGTACAAAAAATGTGAAATTTCTTGTTTTGATTAAAATATAATTGACATTGTATACAATATGACACATTATATAGCATTATTAGTTTCACATATGTAAAATAATGATTCAGTATATGTATATCACAAAATGATCACCACAATAAAAGTCTAATTAACATCCATCAATATAGTTACGCTTTTTTTTTCTTTGTGATGAAAATTAAAGTCATCATTCTGTGTATTAAACCACAAGTACTTATTAATTTTGACAGTCTTTACCCACTTCGCCATGGGTGAAATTCGTCAACTTTTTTTTCCTAACATTGAACTTCAAACTTGTTCAAACTTAAGTAAGATATTTTCAAATCCATTCCATTCATATTTTTGTTTGTGTGACTTGACTTATTGCTTATAAATGTAAATATACTTTTTAAAAATACAATTCTTATCAATATCCCAATAGCTTTCTTTGAGGAAATTTTAAAAAAATCCTAAAATTTATATGGAATCTTAAAGGACCCCACACAGTCAAAACAATATTGAAAAATTTGCACTTTCTGATTTTAAAATGTACTACAAAACTACAGTAATCAAAAAAAGAAAAAAAAAGAAATAAGCCTTCACTTATGTGGTCAAATTGTTTTTGGGAAGAGTTTCAAGACCATTCAATCTAGAAAAGTTAGTCTTTTCAACATGTGGTTCTGGGAAAACTGACTACCCTTATGCATAAAATGAAGTTAAGCTCTTACCTAACACCATATAGAAAAATTAGAAAAATAAATCAAAGATCTATATGTACAACCTAAAATTATAAAATGCACAAGTGAGCATAAGGTGAAAGCTTCACAACTCTACATTAGATCTGACAGTTTGAGGGGATATTACACCAAAGGCATAAGGGAAATAAAACAAAGTAGACTTCAAGAAAAATAATTACTTGTACATCAAAGGACAATATCAAATAGGATAAAAAGTAATCCACAGAATGCAAAAAAAATATTATAATATTAATATGTAGGAAATGTCTGACATTCAACAACAAAAGCTCTTACAGAAAACAAAACAAAACAAAAAATAATGAGCAAATGATTTGAATACACATTTCTGCAAAGATGATTTATAAATAGATATTAGATACATGAAATGTTGAAATCACTAATCATTAAGGAAATGCAAGTCAAAGATACCATGAAATACCACCTTATACCCATTAGAAAAATTAGTATAAATATACACACGCAAGTGCATGCACACACACACTCACAACAGGAAATGACGAGTAAGTGTTGGTGAGGACATGAAGAATTTGGAATCCGTGTGCACCGTTGGAGGAATGTAAAATGGCAGAATGACTATGGAAAACATTTTGGCAGTTACTCAAAAATTAAAAGTAGAATTTCTATATGATCCAGCAATTTCATTTCTGGTTATGTGCTCAAACCATATTGGGGCTTCCTTTGTAGCTCAGTCAGTAAAAAAAATACACCTGCTGTGCAGGAGACCCCAGTTTGATTCCTGGGTAAGGGAGATCCTTTGGAGAAGGGATAGACTACCCAGTCCAGTATTCTTTGGCTTCCCTCATGGCTCAGCTCGAAAAGAAACCATCTGCAATATGGGAGACCTGGATTCAATCCCTGGGTTGGGAAGAAGCCCTGGAGAAGGGAAAGGCTACCACTCCATAATTCTGGCCTGGAGAATTCCATGGGGTATAGTCCATGGGGTCGCAAAGAATCAGATACAACTGAGCAACTCTCACTGTGTGCTCAAAAGGCTTGAAAGCAGAATCTTGAAGATATATTTATACATGCATGATCATACAATAGCTAAACTATGGAAATAGCCCAAGCGTCCATTGACAGAACGGATAAGTAAAATGTGGTATATGCATACAATTGAATATTATTCAGCTTTAAAAAAGGAAGTAAATTCTGACATGCACTACACCATTGTTAAATCTTGAGACTATCATACTAAGTGAAATAAGTCAATCAGAAAAAGTAAATACTAAAAAATTATATTTATATAAGGTACTTGGAATACTCAAAATCATAGAGACAGAAAGTAGAATGATGGTCATTATCAAGAACTAGAGGGAGGAGAAAAGGGAGATTTACTATTTAATTGGTATCAAGTTTCAGTTTTGCAAGATGGAAAGGGTTTTGGAAATGGAGAGTGGCTATGGTGACACAGTGATTTAATTACTACCATTTACTGAATTGTAGGACTTCCCAGGTCTCTCAGTGGTAAAGAATCTGCCTGCCAATGCAGGAGACATGGATTCAATCCCCGGGACAGGAAGATCCCCTGCATCTCCACTGTAGAAGAAAACAGCAGCCTATTTCAGTATTCATGCCTGGGAAATCCCATGGACAGAGGAACCTGGTGGGCTACAATCCATGGGGTCACAAAGAGTCGGACACAATATAGAGACTGAGTATGCATCCATGTATGCATTGACTGAATTGTACACATAAAAATGGGTAAGATGGTAAATTTTATGTTATATATTTTACCAGTATAAAAATTGGAGGGAAAAGCCATGATGTAGATATGTAATACATTATATACATTACATATGTAATACATTACATATTTACATCATGGCTTTTCCCTCCAATTTTTATTATTGTCATTTATTTATTATTATTGTAATTTATTATTGTCATTTATTTCTTATTATTGTCATTTATTATTTATTATTGTTTCCATCCAATTTTTATTATGTTGACATTATTGTCAACATTTTGATTATCCATAATTATGTATAACACATATAATTACTAGGCTTGCAGATTTGTCTCTAGCTTCTACCAGTTTACTTCAGTTCAGTTGCTTAGTAGTGTTCGTGTTCCCATGGACTGCAGCACAACAGGATTCCCTATCCATCACCAACTCCTAGAGCTTACTCAAACTCATGTCCATCAAGTCAATGATGCCATCCAACCATCTCATCCTCTCTTGTCCCCTTCTCTTCCCACCTTCAATCTTTCTCAGCATCAGGGTCTTTTTAAATGAATCAGTTCTTCTCATCCGGTGGCCAAAGTATTGGAGTTTCAGCTTCAACATCAGTCCTTCCAATGAATATTCAGGACTGATTTCCTCTAGGATGGAATGCTTGGATCTCCTTGCTGTCCAAGGGACTCAAGAGTCTTCTCCAACACCACAATTCAAAAGCATCAAATCAGCACTCAGCTTTGTTTTCTTTTTTTTTTAATATAAATTTATTTATTTTATTTGGAGGCTAATTGCTTTACAATATTGCATTGGTTTTTATAGTTCAGGTCTCACATCCATACAAGACTACTGGAAAAACCATAGTTTTGAGTAGATGGGCCTTTGTTGGCAACATAATGTCTCTGCTTTTTAATATGCTGTCTAGGTTGGTCATAGCTTTTCTTCCAAGGAGCAAGCACCCTTTGATATCATGGCTGCGGGCCTATCTGCAGTGATTTTGGAGCCAAGAAAATAGTCTTTCACTGTTCCCATTGTTTCCCCATCTATTTGCCATGAAGTGATGGGACCAGATGCCATGATCTTAGTTTTCTGAATGTTGAATTTTAAGCCAACTTTTTCACTCTCCTCTTTCAGGTTCATCAAGAGGCTCTTTATTTTTCTTTGCTTTCTACCATAAAGGTGGCGTCATCTGCATATCTGAGGTTATTGATAATTTTCCCAGCAATCTTTATTCCAACTTCTGGTTCATCAAGCCCAGTATTTGCATGATGTACTCTGCATATAAGTTAAATAAGCAGGATGACAATATACAGCCTTGATGTACTCCTTTCCTGATTTGGAACCAGTCTGTTGTTCCATGCACAGTTCTAACTGTTGCTTCTTGACCTGTATATATGTTTGTCAGGAGTCAGGTCAGTTGGTCTGGTATTTCCATCTCTTTCAGGATTTTCCACAGTTTATTGTGATTCACACAGTCAAAGGCTTTGGTGTACTCAATAAAGAAGAAGAATATGTTTTTCTGGAACTCTATTGTTTTTTTGATGATCCAATAGATGTTGGCAATTTGATCTCTGGTTCCTCTGCCTTTTCTTAGTCCAGCTTAAACATCTGGAAGTTCATGGTTCATATACTGTTGAAGCCTGACTTGGAGAATTTTTGCGTTACTTTGCTAGCATGTGAAATGAGTGCAACTGTGCACTAGTGTGAGCATTCTTTGGCATTGCCTTTCTTTGGGATTGAAATGAAAATTGACCTTTACCAGTCCTGTGGCAACTGCTAAGTTTTGCAAATTTACTGCCATATTGAGCACTTTCACAGCATCATCTTTTTGGTTTTGAAATAGCTCAGTTTCCCCACTTGAATTCACATTCCAGGATGTTTGGTTCTAGGTGAGTGGTCACACCATCATGGTTTTCTGGGTTCTGAAGATCTTTTTTGTATCATTTTCCTGTGTATTCTTGCCACCTCTTCTTAATATCTTCTGCTTTTGTTAATGAAGTGAGTTAAAGTTGCTCAGCTGTGTCCGACTCTTTGCCACCCCATGGACTATACAGTCCATGGGATTCTCCAGGCCAAAATATTGGAGTAAATAGCCTTTCCCTTCTCCAGGGGGTCATCCCAACCCAGGGATCGAATGTAGGTCTACTGCATTGCAGACAGATTCTTTATCAGCTGAGCCACAAGGGAAGCCCCCTACTTCTGTTGGGTCCATACCATTTCTGTCCTTTATTTTGCTCATCTTTGCATGAAATGTTCCCTAAATATCTCTAATTTTCTTGAAGATGTCTCTAGTCTTTCCCATTCTGTTGTTTTCGCCTATTTCTTTGCGTTGATCACTGAGGAAGGCTTTCTTATCTCTCTTTGCTATTCTTGGAACTCTGCATTCAAATGAGTATATCTCTCCTTTTTTCCTTTGCCTTTTGCTTCTCTTCTTTTCTCAGCTATTTGTAAGACCTCCTCAGACAACCATGTTATCTTTTTGCATTTCTTTTTCTTGTGTATGGTCTTGATCACTGCAATGTCACAAACATACATCCATAGTTCTTTAGGCACTCTGTCTATCAGATCTAATCCCTTGAATCTATTTGTCACTTCCACTGTATAATCATAAGGGATTTGATTTAGGTCATACCTGAATGGTCTAGTGGTTTTCCGTACTTTCTTCAGTTTAAGTCTGAATTTGGTAATAAGGAGTTCATGGTCTGAGCCACAGTCAACTCTGGGTCTTGTTTTTGCTGACTGTATAGAGCTTCTCCATCTTTGGCTGCAAATAATATAATCAATTGATTTTGGTATCATGTGTAGAGTCTTCTCTTGTGTTGTTGGAAGAGGGTGTTTGCTATGACCAGCGCATTCTCTTGGCAAAACTCTGTTAGCCTTTGACCTGCTTCATTTTGTACTGAAAGGCCAAATTTGCCTGTTACTCCAGGTATCTCTTGACTTCCTACTTTTGCATTCCAGAGCCCTATAATGAAAAGGACATCTTTTTTGGATGTTAGTTCCAGAAGGTCTTGTAAGTCTTCATAGAACTGTTCAGCTTCATCAGCATTACTGGAGAATCCTGATATTGAATGGTTTGTTTACAACGATATTGAATAGTTTGCCTTGGAAATGAACAGAGATCATCCTGTCATTTTTGAGATTGCATCCAAGTACTGCATTTTGGACTCTTGTTGACTGTGATGACTGCTCCATTTCTTCTAAGGGGTTCTTGCCCACAGTAGTAGATATAATGGTCATGTGAGTGAGATTCACCCATTTCAGTCCATTTAATTCCCTGATTCCTAAAATGTCTAACTGATTCCTAAAATGCTTCTCCAAGTATTGGCTTCCAGTTCCTCAGAGGCGCTACCTCTTTTTGGTGAATTTCCCCTGGTCAAACAGTGTGTGTTAATCGCTTAGTTGTGCCCGACTCTTTGTGTTCCATGGACTGCAGCCCTCCAGGCTCCTCTGTCCATGGGATTTTTCCAGGCAAGAATACTGGAGTTGTTTGTCATTTCCTTCTCCAGGGGATCTTCCCTGCCCAGGATCAAACCCAGGTCTCATGCACTGCAGGAAGATTCTTTACCAACCTAGGTACCAGGGAAATTCCCAACTGTTTGACCTGTTTGAAGCTGGTCAAACAGGAGCTGTTCAGTTACTCAGCTGGGGATTATCTGTCTGGTTATCCTTAGAAGATGTTAACCAGTGACTTCACATATAGTGATGTTGAAGGCTGGCTCTCTTGCCTCAAAGTGGAAATAATAATTTGGTTCAATTAATGCTTCAGATATCTCTAGAGGACTTTATAAAAGCAAGTCTCCAGCCCCAAAACATACTCCTGCTTGTCTTCTCTCTGTGGTTTATGCTTCTACTCTCACTCTCTTTCTCCTGAAGTGCTCTTAAATAAGTAAGCTGCTCAGGTATCACCTCTGATTCTAGAGAATCAAACCTAAACAAGAGAAAAAGTAGCATGTGTAAGTTATTCAAACAAACAAACAAACAACAACAAAAACAGTATCATCATCAGGTGAAAGAACATACAAGACCTCTATAGTGTAATGGCTCCCATTTTCATCATAAGCATGATCTTAAGGCTCAGTTATGGGCAATATGCCCAACACTTCAAAAGTTTATGTATAAAATTATAATTTGGGGAGTGCTTTCCATATTTCAGGTCTTGAAAAACAAACCTGAAACCATTCATAAAATTCTGTCTGTTGCAGAAGACAAGTCCATATAGATGTCACAGGAGATAACCATGAACCAGATGTTAATAATGTATTAATTTTATTATAAGTAGATTGGCTGAAAAAGTAAAAGAAACCTAAAATAGCCTTATGGACATATAGAAATATCAGGGCATCTCTCAAAATGGTGAATGGTGTATTGCTGAAAGATGATTGCATAGCTTTTTTCCAATAAGCTTTGGCAAAAAGGATTAAACAGAATACATCATGACTATTTGAGCCTATGAAATGAGTCAAAAGGAGAACATGGGCAATTTCACAAGCACCATGAGCATTTTATAAGCATCCAACAAAGATATTGAAAAAGTAGCTTCTTGTCTGAAGTGCCAGCTCTTATGACATGAAAATATGAAAGAGATACAAATGAGAAGACCAGCTACTGTCAGACTTGGAAACAAGCTGGTGCATAAAAATCAGAGATTTGACATTGTCATTTCATGGTCTGGAACCAACAACATAAAAAGAAGTAAGAATGAAACACATCATAGTTAATATTCATACATCTTTGATATTGACAAGTATAAAAATGAAAAGTTAATTTAACAAAGTATATTATTTAGGTGTATAAAATTTTTGAAATGTGCCTAATTTGTATGTTAATCTGGGGCTTCCCTCATAGCTCAGTCGGTAAAGAATCCACTTGCAATGCAAGAGACCCAGGTTCAATTCCTGGGTCAGGAAGATCCCCTGGAGAAGGAAGTGGCAACCCACTCCAGTATTCTTGCCTGGAAAATCCCATGGACAGAGGAGCCTCTCAGGCTACAGTCCATGAGGTCGCAAGAGCTGTACACAACGTAGCAACTAAACCACCACCACCATGCGTTAATTTACATAGAAAATTTAGATAATTAATTTAAAGAGTACTCATTGAGAGGAAATATTTGCTATCTTCTTTTTTTAATATTTGCTAACTTTTTCTTCAATTTAATGTGCTTTTCACATGTATATTCATTGTTTAGAATGATCTGCCAATGACAAGTTAGATCCTGATAAACTGTTGAGGATCATGCAAAAAGTATTCAAAATTAACTGAAACGTTTATTGTTCCTTAAAAAAGAGTATCATATACAAATGTTAAAAGTCTTAAACAGCAGATTAAATTAAAAAATCAAGGCCTCAAAGATATCTGTCATAAATTTAGGCTGTGATTACTTTGTCAAGACTTCTTCATTTTGTTTAACTTTTGTAAAAAACTAACACATGTGGTTTTGAAAGGTCTACATTTTGCTTCTTGAATAAATAGCTAATACCTGATCTTTTACACACATATCTATGAACAGGCAGACTTATCTAGACACAAACTGTAAAGAGCATTGTGTATGCTACATATTGATATTTGCATCACATTTGTGGGATTAATTTGGTTATCTACATGTGATCAATGTTTATTTTTCTGGACATTCTTAACTCTATGCTGAATGACTACATAGTAATTTGAAATGGACAAGCTCAGAATTTATAACATGGAAATCATAATATTTTTAAAACGAGGATTTTTCCCCCCAAAGAAAGATTCTTAAACATATTCTTAAATATATCACTGCTCACTTGTCCCAGAGACAACTGTTTTTCATTTATAAACCATAGCTTAAATTTGTCCATTCACGAATTTTGCATGACTATATTCAAAAACATTCATAAACATGCATAAATATCTTTCGTACCAGGCTTCTTATGTTTCACATAATGCTTTTGAGACTTTTTCTAATATTTCTGTATATATCAGTAGTCTGTTCTTTTTAATTTTTGAGTAATGTGCTATTGTATGAATTTGTTTATCCAGGTTTCTTCTGACAGTATGTTGGTTATTTGTAATTTTTGAACTATTTTGAATTAAGCTGCTGTGAATATTCTTGTACAGTCTTTTATGGACATACTCTTTCTTATTTCCCTTTAGTAAATATCTATATGTGGAATTTGTGAATCATGGATAGGTGTATATTTAACTTTTTAAGAGACTGCCAGTTTTACAATAAGTATGTACCATTTCATATTCCCACCAGCAAAGTATGAGAGTTCCATATCTCTACTTTTTCACTAACATATAGTGTTATTGATCTTTCAAGTTTCAGCAATTCTAGAGCCTTTGAAATGATCTCATTACAATTTTAATTTGCTGATAAGTGATGTTGAACATCTTTCATGTGCTTATTAGCCATCTGTTTATCTTCACTGAAAAGTGTCTGCTTAGGTCTCTTGCCCAGTTATTTTTAAATTGTATTGTCTTACTATTGCTTTGTGTAAAATCTGTATATTGTTGATACGTGACCTTTATCAATAGCATGTATTATAAATATTTTCTCTATGGCTTTTCTTTTGAAGTATAGGTGATTTACAGAGTTGTGTTAGCTTCAAGTATACAGCAAAGTGACTCATATATATATATATTCTTTATATTATTACCTTTTATTGGAGTATAGCTGCTTTGCAGTGCTGTGTTAGTTCTGCTGTACAGCAAAGTGATATATATATATATATATATATATATATATATATATATATCCCCTCTTTTCTGGAGTTCCTTTCTGTTTAGGCCATCACTGACCTAAGCACTGTGGAGTCCCCTGTTATATACAGCAGA
Source organism: Ovis canadensis (assembly GCF_042477335.2). Taxonomy (NCBI): domain Eukaryota; kingdom Metazoa; phylum Chordata; class Mammalia; order Artiodactyla; family Bovidae; genus Ovis; species Ovis canadensis. The sequence continues at coordinate 115,064,103 of NC_091247.1, read as the reverse complement.
TTCTCATTAGTTATCTATTTTATACAAAGAAGTGTGCATATGTCAATCCCAATCTCCCAATTCATCTCTTCCTTCCACCCCCTATATCCATACCTCCAATTTCAATGTCACGTCTCTATTTCTACTCTATTTCTACTTTGCAAATAACTTCATCGCTAATATTTTTAGATTCTTTTAACATTCTTTTCAATTTTGATTTATTAGAGGATGCTGAATATAGTTCCTTATGCTATACAGTAGAACCTTGTTCTTTATTTTTTTTATACATGAAAATTTTTCTCTATGGCCTTTTTCTTTGAAGGTATGTTTTGATAAGCTGAAATTCTAATTTTGACAAATTCTACTCTTTTCTTTCATAGTTAGCATGTTTGATTCACTCTATGAAATTCTCTCCTACCCCAAGGTTGTTAAGATGTATTTCTGTTTTCTTCTAGAAGTTTTCTTGTTTTACATTAATTGTAACACGGTCCATTTGTAGCTTCAAATTTTTGTTGCAACGAAACAGAACTGAGCAAATTATAAACTCTCCCAACATTATGATTTGAAATCAGGCACTGTTAGCCTTACTGCTTTTACTCAAAATTACTTTTGGATATTTAAAAGAGTTGAAATTTCTATATACATTTTGGTCTCAACTCATCAGTCATTACAAGAAATAATGTAGGAATTTTAACTTGAAATTCATTTAATCTTTTAAGACCAATTGAAATTTAGTAACATAAAGTTGTTTAATTGATGAACATGACATATTTCTTATTTGTTTAGACCATCTTAAATTTCTTGAAGCAATCTCTTATAATTTCCTGTGTAAAGATTTTACAAATTTTGTTAAATTTTTTATTTATCATCAATTTTGATGCATCTGTTAATGGATTTGAATATTTTCTAATTTGAAACAATAATTAATTTTGATATATTGATCTATTGTCTTGTTAAACTTACATATTACTGAGAGGTTTTGTTATGAATTTACTAAGATAAACATGTTTTTCTTTATTAAATTTATTTTATTATAGGCTGATTTGCTTTATTTGCATTTTAAATGTTGAACTCTGGTTGCTCAGGTAATCCCATCTGGTTAAAATACATTATTCTTTGTATATTGGGAGAATCAATTTGCAAAGATTTTGTGAAGATTTTTTTCTACTTGCATTCATGTGGGTACTGGCCTTAATTTAATATTCTTGAAATATCTTCATCAGGTTTTGATATGGCTGTTATGTTTCCCTCCTAAAGTAAATTATGAACTTAATGTGTTTTTGTTCTTTTTATTTTCTCTCTCATTTGGGAGAGAATTTAAATGATTGATATAATTTCTTATTTGTATATTTAGTAGAATTCATCTGTGAAACCATGCCCCAGATTTTTATTTCTGTGACATTTTTGGTAATGTGTTTATTAGATATAGAGTTATTTCGCTTTTCTGATGAGTTATAGTTTTCATAGAATATATATTTAATCAGTTTATTCATAGAAACCTATTCAAACTATTTCTTTAATATATTTTTAAATTCTGTAGAATCTATAATATGTCTCATATTTCATTCATAATAACAATATTTTTTGTTTCCTTTTTTCCTTGATCATTCCTGCTACTTATTCCTTAATCTATTACATTTTCCAAAGAGCAAATTCTTGAATTTGTTAATTGCCTCTATTTCTTGTTTTCCATTTCATTGATTTTTGCTTTTTTTTTAAAATTACCTACTCATTTACCTATTTTGATTTTAATATGCTTATTTTAGCTTTTATAGTGATGAGTTAGATCTTTTGTTTAGATATGACTTAACAGAGATATAAAACATAAACATTTCTCTGAAAACACTCTTTAGCTATATGCCATAAGCCATATGCCATAAATTTTGACATGCATTTTTTAAATATCAATCAATTAGAAATATTTTCTAATTTCCCTTGTAATTTCATCATATATAAATTATTTAGAAATATTTTATTTATCAATATTCATGGAACTTCTTGGTATTAACATAGTTTGTTATGAAAATATATTTTTATTTTTTATTTTTTATTTTTTTAATTTTTATTTTTACTTTATTTTACTTTACAATACTGTATTCGTTTTGCCATACATTGACATGAATCCACCATGGGTGTACATGCGTTCCCAAACATGAACCCCCCCCCACCTCCTTCCCCATAACATCTCTCTGGGTCATCCCCATGCAGCACCCCCAAGCATGCTGTATCCTGCATCGGACATAGACTGGCAATTCGTTTCTTACATGATAGTATACATGTTTCAATGCCATTCTCCCAAATCATCCCACCCTCTCCCTCTCCCTCTGAGTCCAAAAGTCTGCTCTACACATCTGTGTCTCTTTTGCTGTCTTGCATACAGGGTCATCATTGCCATCTTTCTAAATTCCATATATATGTGTTAGTATACTGTATTGGTGTTTTTCTTTCTGGCTTACTTCACTCTGTATAATCGGCTCCAGTTTCACCCACCTCATTAGAACTGATTCAAATGTATTCTTTTGAATGGCTGAGTAATACTCCATTGTGTATATGTACCACGGCTTTCTTATCCATTCATCTGCTGATGGAAATCTAGGTTGTTTCCATGTCCTGGCTATTATAAACAGTGCTGCGATGAACATTGGGGTACATGTGTCTATTTCAATTCTGGTTTCCTCAGTGTGTATGCCCAGCTGTGGGATTGCTGGGTCATAAGGCAGTTCTATTTGCAATTTTTTAAGGAATCTCCACACTGTTCTCCATAGTGGTTGTACTAGTTTGCATTCCCACCAACAGTGTAAGAGGGTTCCCTTTTCTCCACACCTTCTCCAGCATTTATTGCTTGCAGACTTTTGGATCACAGACATTCTGACTGGTGTGAAGTGGTACCTCATTGTGATTTTGATTTGCATTTCTCTAATAATGAGTGATGTTGAGCATCTTTTCATGTGTTTGTTAGCCATCCGTATGTCTTCTTTGGAGAAATGTCTATTTAGTTCTTTGGCCCATTTTTTGATTGGATCGTTTATTTTTGTGGAATTGAGCTGTAGGAGTTGCTTGTATATTTTTGAGATTAGCCCTTGTCAATTGCTTCATTTGCTATTATTTTCTCCCATTCAGAAGGCTGTCTTTTCACCTTGCTTATATTTTCCTTTGTTGTGCAGAAGCTTTTAATTTTAATTAGATCCCATTTGTTTATTTTTGCTTCTATTTCCAGAATTCTGGGAGGTGGATCATAGAGGATCCTGCTGTGGTTTATGTCGGAGAGTGTTTTGCCTAGGTTCTCCTCTAGGAGTTTTATAGTTTCTGGTCTTACATTTAGATCTTTAATCCATTTTGAGTTTATTTTTGTGTGCGGTGTTAGAAAGTGCTCTAGTTTCATTCTTTTACAAGTGGTCAACCAGTTTGCCCAGCACCACTTGTTAAAGAGATTGTCTTTACTCCATTGTACATTCTTGCCTCCTTTGTCGAAGATAAGGTGTCCATATGTGTGTGGATTTATCTCTGGGCTTTCTATTTTGTTCCATTGATCTATATTCCTTTCTTTGTGTCAGTACCATACTGTCTTGATGACTGTGGCTTTGTAGTAGAGCCTGAAGTCAAGGAAGTTGATTCCTCCAGTTCCATTCTTCTTTCTCAAGATTGCTTGGCTATTCGAGGTTTTTTGTATTTCCATACAAATCTTGAAATTATTTGTTCTAGTTCTGTGAAAAATATTGTTGGTAGCTTGATAGGGATTGCACTGAATCTGTTGATTGCTTTGGGTAGTACACTCATGTTCACTATATTGATTCTTCCAATCCATGAACATGGTATATTTCTCCATCTATTAGTGTCCTCTTTGATTTCTTTCATCAGTGTTTTATAGTTTTCTATATATAGGTCTTTAGTTTCTTTAGGTAAATATATTCCTAAATATTTTATTCTTTTCGTTGCAATGATGAATGGAATTGTTTCCTTAATTTCTTTTCCTACTCTTTCATTATTAGTGTATAGGAATGCAAGGGATTTCTGTGTGTTGATTTTATATCCTGCAACTTTACTATGTTCATTGATTAGCTCTAGTAATTTTCTAGTAGAGTCTTTAGGGTTTTCAATGTAGAGGATCATGTCATCTGCAAACAGTGAGAGTTTTACTTCCTCTTTTCCAATTTGGATTCCTTTTATTTCTTTTTCTGCTCTGATTGCTGTGGCCAAAACTTCCAGAACTATGTTGAATAGTAGTGGTGAAAGTGGGCACCCTTGTCTTGTTCCTGACTTTAGGGGAAATGCTTTCAATTTTTCACCATTGAGGATAATGTTTGCTGTGGGTTTGTCATAGATAGCTTTTATTATGTTGAGGTATGTTCCTTCTATTCCTGCTTTCTGGAGAGTTTTTATCATAAATGGATGTTGAATTTTGTCAAAGGCTTTCTCTGCATCTATTGAGATAATCATATGGCTTTTATTTTTCAATTTGTTAATGTGGTGAATTACATTGATTGGTTTGCAGATATTGAAGAATCCTTGCATTTTTGGATTATAGAGACATTTTATGAACTAGCATTCTTGGGGATTATATTCTCTAAATGCTGATTATATAAAGTTGGCTGATACTATTAATAGTGATTTTTTGTCTTGCATTCTATCAGTAGCTAAATGCAATGTATTAGAATTATGAGTGCCTTTTTTATTTGGATACCTGCACTTTCTTTCAGATCTTGTTTCATGTGTCTTAAAGTTCTGTTATTGAACAAAATCAAGGAAAATTCATTCATAACTGTTCTTTTATTTGTGATATATTCTTTGTCTCATTTCTTTCAAGATTTTATTTTTTCATTTTAGCTATTTTAAGAGGTGTAACTCTCTTTAAAATTTATCTTGTTTGCGGTTTGCAGAGATTTTTAGAATTGTAATTTTAAGATTTTTATCACATTTGGAAAAAATGTACCAATTTTCCACTCTTCTCTTTCTTGGCCTCAATTCTACATATTTTAGAATATTTGATATCATTCTGCAAGTCACTGGAATTCTCTTTATTCTTTAAGTTATTTTTCTTTAGATGTAAATCTTTGTCAAGGCTGTATATTGTCACCCTGCTTACTTAACTTATATGCAGAGAACATGATGAGAAACACAGGGCTGGAAGAAGCACAAGCTGGAATCAAGATTGCCAGGAGAAATATTAATAACCTCAAATATGCAGATGACACCACCCTTATGGCAGAAAGTGAAGAGGAACTAAAAAACCTCTTGATGAAAATGAAAGAGGAGAGTGAAAAAGTTGTCCTAAAGCTCAACATTCAGAAAACAAAGATCATGGCATCCGGTCCCATCACTTTATGGGAAATAGATGGGGAAACAGTGGAAACAGTGTCAGACTTTATTTGGGGGGAGCTCCAAAATCACTGCAATGGTGACTGCAGCCATGAAATTAAAAGACACTTACTCCTTGGAAGAAAAATTGTGACCAACCTAGATAGCATATTGAAAAGCAGAGACATTACTTTGCTGACTAAGATCCATCTAGTCAAGGTTATGGTTTTTCCTTTGGTCATGTATGGATGTGAGAGTTGGACTGTGAAGAAGGCAGAGCGCTGAAGAATTGATGCTTTTGAACTGTGGTGTTGGAGAAGACTCTGGAGAGTCCCTTGGACTGCAAGGAGATCCAACCAGTCCATTCTGAAGGAGATCAACCTTGGGATTTCTTTGGAAGGAATGATGCTAAAGCTGAAGCTCCAGTACTTTGGCCACCTCATGCGAAAAGTTTTACTCACTGGAAAAGACTCTCATGCTGGGAGGGATAGGAGGCAGGAGGAGAAGGGGACAACAGAAGATGAGATGGCTGGATGGCATCACTGACTCGATGGACATGAGTCTGAGTGAACTCCGGGAGTTGGTGATGGACAAGGGAGGCCTGGCGTGCTGTGATTCATGGATGGCAAAGAGTTGGGCACAACTGAGCAACTGAACTGAACTGAACGGAACCTGTCTTCAAAATCAACCCATGATTTCTACCTTTTATTTCTGCTATTAAGTCTATGTAGTAATTTTATTTCTCATGTCAGATATTGCTATTTTAATTCTATAATTTCCATTTGTTTTTTTGCTGTTGATTTTTTCCCATGTATTGTTAATTTAGTCAAGTTTTAATTTAAGCTCTTGAACATACTTGTAATATCTTATTTAAAGACATTGTCTTCTATTTTCACGTCCACGTTTTCCCTTAATCTTTTTCTAGTGATATTTTTTCTTTTTTTTTAAGAACAGTTGTTCATATTATCTTATTAACACCTTTTGTTTCTATTATAAATGATACAGTGTCTATCTGTGATTCATGTCTATCTATAAATATGTGTCTATTATATTGTGTGTGTGCATGCTCAGTTATGTTCGGCTCATTGTGACCCCATGGACTGTAGCCCACCAGGCTCCTCTGTCCATGAGATTCTCCAGGTGAGAATACCGGAGTGGGTAGCCATTTCCTACTCCAGGGAAAGCTTCCTGACCCAGGGATGGAATCCATGTCTTCTGAGTCTCCTGCATTGCAGGCAGCTTCTTTACCACTGAGCCACCAGGAGAGCCATCTATTGTATAATGGATATTATACATAGCTATTCACAGAGTTCCTGGGTTCTGTTATCTTCTGGTGAGACTTTGTCTAAGCAGATTGTGAAGCAGAAGTTTCTGGAAATTCATCTTGAACTGGTGGAAGTTTGGTCTAATACTTTATTAGGGTAGACTCTGGAAGGTTCAAGGATTTTAGCAACCACTTCTGACTTGATAAAAGAAACTCTAAACCCTGCTCTTTCTCCTTTAGGTAGAAGATGAACTCTCTTCTTAGTTTTTTAGTACTACAGATTTTTTAAAATTTTTATTTATTTATTTTTATTTTTTTCACTTAGCTTTTGAAATGTTCTACATGATGTTCAGTTCAGAGGCAAACTATGACTCTAAAGAACTTTATAAATGCATTCAGAGCCAGGTCCTGCTTTGACTTCTGTTTTTCTGAGGTTTATCTACTTTATTTCTTGACCCTCTGGCTGCCTAAAATTCTATCTTTTGAAAACTTAATCTGATAGACTACAACTTTCTACTTGAGTTCTAGCCTCTATACTCATGCAGACAAGGTAATATTGCCAAGGGGAAAAAAAATGAATACTTGGATCTCATCCAGTTAACTTTTGTTGTGGATGATTGAATCCCCTGATTTTTTTTTTCTTTTTCCCCCCTTAGATGGGTAATTCTCCAGTGCTTTTTTATAGTTGTTCCCCTCACCAGCAGAGTTTACAATTATCTTTGGACTAGTTATTCCAATGTAAGCTACTCTGCTGGGATTCACTAATGTATTTTAAAATTGTAGTGTATAGGCACTCACTTACTATGTTCATGGTATCATTCACTTACTATGTTTCTAATTCAGATTTTTACCAAGTAGACATTAAAGACATTGATAAACTACACGGAACAAATATTAAGGGTTGAATTTTAAGAAAATACTCAAAAATTTTAGTAATAAAGCATTCAATTACTGTATGACGTATGTGCAGCTGAATTCACAGCCAATTCCTTTAAAAATCTTTTTAAAAGTGACCAGTTTATATTTTAGTATTGCTCACTTTTTTGAAAGTTTAGTGACTTGAGATCTAAATTTCAAAAGGCCCAGAAAAAGATGACAGCTTTAATTTACAGGATATTTGTTCTATTCTATATATTTGCCTCCTTATGTTCACAACACATCCAAAAATGATCTTAGGAGAAAGGGTCATTAAAGAAAGAAAAAAAGCAATAACGTCTCACCAAAGAATAAGTCTGCTAACCACAAGAAGACTGTTAAACTTCAGTAATATCTATAAACTTGTAATACATACCTATCTTTCAGTATAAAAGAAAAATATGAGTCTTACAATTTAGTATCCAAAATGTACTTGTTTGGGATTTTACCTAGTTTTTTTCTTTTAATCTTAAGGAAACAGATGGACAAAGATAGTTATAATTGTTCATGCAGTAACCATTTTATCAAATATCAAAACTCTTCCTCTTATAAGGTATCAAGAGAAGTATAAAAGGTAATAAACTTAGTTAAGCAAAGTTTCTTCCTATTATCTATCCAAGTTGACTAAATACTCATATAGATTCTCTTTTCATTGCTGCAAGATGTCTGCAAAAGCAACAAACCTCAGAATCTCATAACTTTTCCAGTAGCAAAAGGAAAAATATGTTCCTAAAATTCAAGCACAAATCATTGTTTCTAATTAATTCTTATTGGTTACATAAACATCTTTCTGATGATAGAAGTAAAAACACAATGGTTTGATGTAAGAGACACTATTTATATAAACCTTTCCCATCAGAACACTTGTGGAATTTTTCATCCAAAACACACAGCTGAGAATGGGTACAAGCATGATTTTCTTGAATGAAAATGATGACAAAACCAGTTTCTAGGCCTTCATGTATCTAATATCCAATGAATAGTCAAATCAATTAGTGTTTTTCAACTTTGGATACCATCTAGAAAGATTCATTACAAATGAGATTTTAGCTGAAATGCATGCCATAGCATGAATTCACAAGTAAAAATCTACTGAATTCAGGCTTCTGTTTTTAAAAAGAAAGAATAAAATAAAGAGAAGATAAAGGACAATAATTAAAGCATTGCTTCATTTCAGCCCATGAAGTAAGATAGACACATTCTGTTAGTAATTGGACTCACATTTCATTATTCAAGCTATTTTCCTTCTTTTACACACACTTAAGCTTCTCAAACTGTGCAAAACAAAAGATTCCCACAGCAGACAAGCAGGTTATAATCAATATGCAATTCTGTTCTGTGTTCCTTTCCTTTGATGTGAGCAGGTTGGATTGGGGGATTGGGTTATTTTGAGGTACCTTTGAGTGGCTTATTAGTAGGTCATTATTAGCAGCTTCTTATTACCAGCTTTCCCAGGTGGTTGTGACATGTTTTGAAGATAACTCTTTTGTTTCATCGAAACTGTAATGATTACTTTAATCTGCACTGAATTTTTAAAAAAGAAGAAAAGGCCAATTAAATTATAAAATACCTTTAAAGTCACTGCCATATACCACCAGCATTTACACCTTCAGTTCAGTTCAGTTCAGTTCAGTTCAGTCACTCAGTCGCATCTGACTCTTTGTGAGCCCATGAATTGCAGCATGCCAGGCCTCCCTGTCCATCACAAACTCCTGGAGTCTACTCAAACTCATGTCCATCAAGTCAGTGATGCCATCCAGCCATCTCATCCTCTGTTGCCCCCTTCTCCTCCTGCCCCCAATCCCTTCCAGCATCAGGGTCTTTTTAGACAATATTAAATCATAGGCCCTTTAGTGTAAAATTATTTTCTTGCTTTGAAACCAGTCTGGCAGCAGCAATATGTGCTTCCAAACAATGATAGGTGCCTGAAGTATAAGCAGTGTCAATAACCCTTTAGAGTTATAAGGACCCATAAAAGAAATAAACTTAGAGAAGCCAATATTTATTATAAGTACATTATCTGAAAGAAAGATAAAAAAACTTGTTTTTCAAACAATTTAATGACAACTTATTGTATGCAATCAGTACACCAGACATTACAGAACTCTATTTTTTTCCTATTCATTAACATCAGCCATTATACGATGCTAACTGTATTCTAATCATTGCTTTATTGGTTATTATATCACCTTTATTCTTAAAATGAAGAAAATCTGGTTATTACTCCTATTCTGCTGTGAAGAAACAGACAAGGAGAGGTAACAAAATTCTTCACTTTTAACAACAGTGATTACAAGATATGACATAGATACAGTCAGCTCTGGTATTTCACTCTGTTTCAAAAGTAATACATGTTTCTGAACCTTTTTTTAGTAAACTTTTCTCTCTATCCTGTTCCCAGATCTCTGAAGTGGTGCTTTACTGTCCCCACTTAATGGTTCTCTTTTATTTAGTCAAGCTTCCTACTAGCAGCTCCACAAAAAAGCTTAGCTATTCTGTCTCTTCATCTTATGACTTTGCTCATAGGATTCTCAGACTACTGAAACATCTTCCATTCAATGCTTATTTAATGAAATCCTATTTAATGATCCAAACACTGTGTAACTCTTGATAACAAATCTATCCTAGATGATTCCTTCAAGATTTGGCTCAGCACTCACTTTCTCTAGGCAGCAATATGTAACATCTGTTGTTCTTTCCTCACACTGCCTATTCCTTAGCGTCATGTTACTATCATTGCACTGAATATTCTAAATATCTATTGTTCCTAATGTATATACATAGAATTTTATGATGAAAGGAACATAGGATTTAGAATAAGATGAAAGCCAAAGTTAATCAATAGAGACCAACTCATTTACTATAACTGAAACACTTGATTTTGCCACCAAATATTAATAACAGAAATTATAACATGATCTTAATATATAGGATTGTTTGTATGATGATATATGATGAATCAAATAGAGATACCTTATAAACTATATAGCCTAAAAATCTTATTTTCCAGACCTACCCTGGATGCAAACCACACCCACATTTATCAGTCATTTTCAATCAACCATGGCCTTTTCATAAATCAATATACTTCAGCCTAGTACACATCTGAGAAGCATTTTGTTGGCTTTAGCTAGTGTGGTTTGTGAATGTGTTTCAGGCTATCTATGTAAGAAAGTTCACATGGAAGAAAGTTTTTCTTTTTTTAATGATTAAAGCCAGTGATTCAATGATTGCTGTTCCTGCAATAATTTATCATCATCCTTATCATCCTCGTCATTCTCCTGCTCTTCACAAGTCTCTAAAGCTTTAGTTGCTGTGCATTAAACCAATCATGTTGTATATATGTAATGTTCTATTTTACATACATACAACAAATCATCATCACAATCAAGGTAATGAGTACAGAGATAGCCCACAAGTTTCCTTATGCTTGTTTGATAACCATTCCTCCCTCTCTAATTCCTCTGTCCCTCAGCAGACACTGATTTGACTTTTTTTTTAATTTTAAATCTTTAATTCTTACATGCGTTCCCAAACATGAACCCCCCTCCCACCTCCCTCCCCATAACATCTCTCTGGGTCATCCCCATGCACCAGCCCCAAGCATGCTGCATCCTGCGTCAGACATAGACTGGCGATTCAATTCTTACATGATAGTATACATGTTAGAATGCCATTCTCCCAAATCATCCCACCCTCTCCCTCTCCCTCTGTGTCCAAAAGTCCGTTATACACGTCTGTGTCTTTTTTCCTGTCTTGCATACAGGGTCGTCATTGCCATCTTTCTAAATTCCATATATATGTGTTAGTATACTGTAATGGTGTTTTTCTTTCTGGCATACTTCACTCTGTATAATCGGCTCCAGTTTCATCCATCTCATCAGAACTGATTCAAATGAATTCTTTTTAACGGCTGAGTAATACTCCATTGTGATTTGACTTTTTAAAGTGTGGATTTACTTTGTAATTTCTAAAATTTTATATATATTGAATCGTTTTCTTATGTACTCTTTTAGTCTGGTGTCTTCCACTTCATGGCATTATTTTGAAATGTTTCCATGTTGTGGTAAGTTACCCATTCACCGGTTAGTGGCCTGTAGAGTTCTTTCTAGCTTTTAGCTATTACAATTAAAGCTGCTATGACATCTGTGTGCAACTCTTTGTATGAGCTTATGCTTTCAGTCTCTTGGATAAATACCTGCTTTCAATTGTTTGGATAAATACCTAGGAATGAAATGGCTGTTATAAATAGGTATAAAAAACTATTTTGTGCATGTGTCAAGATGTTTTACTAAGTACAGTTGACAGTGAACAGCATAGGATCTGCAGGTACTCTTATAGCAGACTTTTTTTTTTTTGCAATAAATATCTACTACATTACTACATGATCTGTGGGTTGGTTGAATAGGTGGATGCGGAAGTGCAGATACAGACCCCACTGTAAAGTTATATGCAGATTTTCAACAGTACAGGGAGAGGGTGCCCTTAAACCATGTTGTTCAAGACACAAACGTTGTTGTGACGTTTTACATTCTTGTTGCTCAGTTGCTGTCATGTCTGACTCTTTGCAACACTGTGACTGCGGCACATTAGGCTCCTCTGTCCTCCACTATCTCCCAGACTTTGCTCAAATCCATTTTCATTGAATTGGTGATGTTATTTAACCATCTCATCATCTGCCTCCCCCTTCTCCTTTTGCCTTCAGTCTTTCTCAGTATTGGGGTCTTTTCCAATGAATCAGTTCTTCGCATCAGGTGGCCAAAGCAGTGGAACTACAGCAACAGTCTTTCCAGTGAGTACTCAGAGTTGATTTCCTTCAGGATTCACTGGTTTGATCCCCTTGTAGGCCAAGAGACTCTCAAGAGTCTTCTCCAGCACCACAGTTCAAAAACATCAATTCTTCAGCACTCAGCCTTTTTGGTTCAACTCTCACATCTATATATGACAGCTGGAAAAACCAGCAGTTAACAGTGAATCTGTGTTAAATTGCTGTATAGTCTTGCTTGGTATGATCTGTTATTTTAATTGTCATCATTCTAGTCAATGTTTAGTGCTATCTCATTGTAGTTTGTATTTTTCATTTCCCAATAATGGATGATTTCTAACAAAATTTCATATGCTTATTTATTATTCTTATAGTTCCATTGTTGAAATGCTCAAAGCCTTTTTTGTATTTTTAGTTCTTACTAAGATTTGAATATTATGTATATATTCTAAATTCAGTAATTTGCATGTTTATTTTGCAAATATTTTCTTTCATTTACTGACTTTCCTTTTTATTTTTGAAGAGCAAGCATTTTTAATTTTGGTGAAATATCATTTACCATTTTTTTCTTCTTGTCCTATTTAAGATATCTTTATCATGCTCAAGTTTACTAAGATGCTTTGCCCATATTTTCTTTCAGCAGTTTTGTACTTTTAGCATTTATATTTAGGAATTTGCTACAAGTTAGTTTTTATGGGGTTAAAGTTAGTGGTTGACATTCCCAATTTTCAGAAAGCTATCCAATTATTCTAGCACCATTAAAAAAATAATTTCCTGACTTGCCTTGGCAACTTTTTGAAAGTTTAATTTAACATACAGGTATTATTGCTCATTCTACATGATCTATGTGACTATACACCTATCCCACACTATCTTGATTACAATAGCTTTAGTAAATGTGAATACAAGATTGTGAAAGTCCCCACATTTTTGTTTTTAAAAACATTTGATTTGGTCATTTTTTGCTTCTTTGTATTTTCAAGCAAAGTTTTAGAATTAGCCTTCAAAGTTCTCAATTAAAAAAAAAAAAGCTTTCTTAAATATTAACCAGGTTTGTTTTGAGTTTAAAGATCAATTGGTGAAACAATGACATCTTACTATTGAGTTTTTGCATCCATAAACATTGTATAACTTTACATTTATTTACAAATATTTTTCTTTTATGTTTCCTTCTAAAAAATTATACTTCTACTTCCTACATTTAAGTCTATGAAAGTGAGAGTTAGTTGCTCAGTCATGTTCAACTCTTTGCCATTCCATGGACTATAGCCTGCCAGACTCCTCTGCTCATGGAATTCTCCAGGCAAGAATACTGCAGTAGGTAGCCATTTCCTTCTCCAAGGGTCTTACCCACTCAGTCTCCTGCATTGTGGGCAAATTATTTACAGTCTGAGCCACCAGGGAAGCCCTTTTAAGTCTAAATTTCATTTTAAATGGATTTTTTGTACGACATGGGAGGGATTAATGTGTGTGTGTGTTTCATGTAGATATGTCAATATTATTGTCTCATTTGTTGAAAAGAATATTCTTATCTAATTTAATTACCAATGCATTTTTGTCCAAATCCAACTGACCATAAATGTGAAGGCCATTTTGCACTCTTTATTTTATTGTATGCATATCCTTCGGCAGCACTAAACACTTTTGATGATTTTAGCTTTTATACGAAACAGAATTCAGAGAGTGTTTGTCCTCCTCGATGATATTTTATTTTCCCAAATTGGTTATTTTAAGTTCTTTACACTTTTATATGTGTTAAGCTTAGCTTGCAAATATCAAGTCTGCTACTCTACCCACCTGCCATCAGAAAAAAAAAAAAGGTGGGGGGGGAGACTATTGTAGTTTTATTAGGGTTTGTGTTAAATCTATAGAACAATTTGAGGAGAATTAACTATTTTGCACTTTGAATCTTCCAATTCGTGAATATTATTCAGTTCAGTTCAGTCGCTCAGTCGTGTCTGACTCTGCAACTCCATGGACTGCAGTACACCAGGCTTTCCTGTCCATCACCAATTCCCAGGGCTTACTGAAACTCATGCCCATTGAGTCGATGATGCCATCCAACCATATGCTCTACAATTGTTTGCCTTTTAAAAATTCTGTCAGCAGTGTTTTATACTACTCAGTGTATGCTGCTACTACTGCTAAGTCGCGTCAGTCATGTTCGACTCTGTGCGAACCCATAGACGACAGCCCAGCAGGCTCCGCCGTCCCTGGGATTCTCCAAGCAAGAACCCTGGAGTGGGTTGCCATTTCCCTCACTCTCCAATGCATCAAAGTGAGAAGTGAAAGTGAAGTCGCTCAGTCGTGTCCACCTCTTAGCGACCCCATGGACTGCAGCCTACCAGGCTCATCCATCCCTGCGATTTTCCAGGCAAGAGTACTGGAATAGGTTGCCTTGCCTTCTCCGACTCAGTGTATAGGGCTGTCTATACTTTCATTAAATATATGCCTAAATATCTTATTTCCTTTGGGTACTATTTTAAATGGAATTATATTTAGATTAATTATCGTTTATTTTCTTAATATGCAGAAATACAAATGATTTAGGGTTATTGATCTTATAATCCTGAAACTGCTAAATTTATTTACTTGTTCTAATGACCCTAACCCTAGATTAATTATTATTTTCTTCATTAAAGATATTTATTTTTTCTTCAACCATCAGCACATTAAACATTTCTTTCCAGTGTCTACTAGTTTCTACTATTCTGATGAGAAATCAAACAATGTTTCCACTTTTCTCTGTATGCAGTCATTTTTTTCATACTACATGAAGAACTTTTCATTGTCTCTTAATTTAAGCAGTTGACTACTAAGTGTCTGTGTGTGGTCTGTAAGTTAGAGTTTTCATCAAATATAAGATAAAATTTTTGGCCATTATTTCTTTATTTTTTCCCCATGTCTCTCTCCACTCTTTCTGAGACACTCCTTATATGCATGTGGAAATGCATGAAAATGTTCCAAAGATCTCTAAGATACTAGTCATTTTATTTCAATCTTTGTTGTCACAATTCTTTGAAGTGGATAATTTCCATTAATTTATCTTTGAGTTTATATTTTCCCATGTTCCGTTTCAAATTTGTGGAAAAAGTCATCTATTGAATATTTCATTTTAATTACTATAATTTTTATTTTGTTTATTTTCATACTTTCTATGTCTCTCTCGAGTCTCTATTTCTGTTCCCATTGCTATCATATTTCCCTTTAAATACTTGAAAATATTGTCTTTAATTTTTTGACATATAAATTTACTTTGAAATCTTTGTTTAGTAATGCCAACATATGAACAGATATGATTATTTTCAGTTATGTTTTATGATTGTTCTTGTTTTGTTTTGTTTTACATCTTACTTTGTATATCTTGAAATTTTGTTTCAACTTGGATATTTTTGTAGGAACTCTGGATTCAGCTTTATTTATCTATGTGTTCTTGATTTTTGTTTTAGTCTCTTGTCAGAAATTAAATGATATAATCAGATTCCCTTATGGTGTGCAGCTGTAGTTATATTTTCTCGGCTTTTTCTTTTTTTTGCTAGGGAACAGTAGGACTTATACCTAAGTCTGCATAGTTTAGTGATCAACCAATGATTCAGATGGATGTTGTGCTCATAAACCTCAAGTCTGTGATGCTTCTACCTTTAGCAACCCAAACTATGTGTAACCTGAAAACACCTACAAAATAAAAACCAGTTTTTAAATCTCCCTTGGCTTCTATTTTTCAAGGCTCCTTCTAGGTTGCTTTAAACTTGCATGGTTTTATTTTCTTGTACTCCAAAATCACTGCAGATGGCGACTGTAGCCACAAAATTAAAAGACACTTCTTCCTTGAAAGGAAAAGTATGATAAATCTAGACAGCATAGTGAAATGTGGAGACATACAAAAGTCCATATAGTCAAATCTACGGTTTTTCCGGTAGTCACGTATGGATGTAAGAGCTGTAACATAAAGAAGGCTAAGTGTCAAAAAATTTATGTTTTCAAACTGTGGTACTAGAGAACACTCTTGAGAGTCTTGTCTCTTGGACAGCAAGGAGGTCAAACCAGTCCATCTTAAAGGAAACCAGCCCTGAATTTTCACTGGAAGGACAGATGCTGAAACTGAAACTCCAATACTTTGGCCATCTAATGTGGAGAGTTGACTCATTGGAAAAAAACTATGATGCTGGGAAAGATTGAGGGCAGGAGGAGAAGGGGGTGACAGATTATGAGATGGTTGGATGGCATCAGCAACTCAATGGATATGCACTTGAGCAAGCTCCAGAAGATACTGAAAGATAGGGAAGCCTCATGTGATGTGGTACATGGGATCACAGAGTGGGACATGACTTGGTGACTCAGCAACAACAACAAAGCAATGGGAAGGCAGTTCTTGAATGAGTGACTATGTTAATCTGACCTCAAATCAGAGCAAAACTGAAAGTTGAAATTATGTATTGAAAGCAAACTACTTGACATCCTTTGAACAAAAACAGTTATTTTCCTGCTAATGTTTAAAAAGAAAATCATCACATTAAGACAAGTGCTGTATAAATTGACATATACTGCAAAATGTATAAGCCTAGTTTCTCATACAAAAGAATTTTTAATGTTGAATGGTGTCAAAAAATACTTTGCACTTAAGCTAATTGTACTAGATACAATTTTGTGACATGAGCAATTTCATTTAAACACAATATGCAGAGTTTTATCTAGCTGCATATAGTGCTGCCATTTTACATCTCTCTGTTACTAATATGATTCACAAATTTAGCACTTCTAATAGAACTAATATATTTATTATTATTTATATCCTGTCTCCTCCATGACTCAGAACACTGGAACCCATAAACTTCTCCAAGTCAGTGCCTGAAAGTGCCAATGTAAATTTAGCTTTATCCATGCACTCTCTCTGTATTAGCACAGGCCAAGAGTTCTATCTGTGAAATGATGTAACTATGAGCTTTGCAATTAGGCAATCACAATTAGTCCATATTGAAAAGCCTTATTGCAGTACCTTGTTTTCCCTTTTTTAAAAACATTTGAAACCTTGCCAAGTTATTTTAATATCTTGGCCTCAATTCCAAGAAATACGGAGTTAATAATATTTACCAAATGGTAATTTTAAGATAAAAACAAGACTTTTTTAATGTTGTCATATATATATAGGAGATTTTTAAATTCTTCCTTGTTCCTTAGTTGGAAAACAAGAAGCTAAATCTATGCACTTAGAGAATAAGCCAAATCAGTCATTAAATAAAAGATAGCATTTTCACCCATCTAAACTGGTAAAGGAGATTGTTTTGTAATAACTTTCATTTCAGGTTCAGAACTTGAAGCTTCAACTTACACGGAAAGATATGAATATATTATGTTTATCTGGGTTTTTTTTTAACCTAAGAGGAAGTAAATTGTCATTTATTTTTCAAGCCCTGGGAGAGAAAAAAGAGGAAAAAAAATAGTTTCAAAACTTTTCCAGATTATTATTACCTAAGTCTCTTATATCAGATTATTATCAGACAGAGAATATAATAAAAATCAGAATACTTAATAGACTATTTTTTGTTCTCATTGCAGACTGGTCTGATATAATAGAACCTCTCAGAGAAAAGATCTGACACTGAAAAAGACTGATTTGAAAGTACAATGGATTATTTGTTAAGAAGGTTTTTCCCTGAAATACATTCTATTCAGGTATCATTATTGAGCTTCTGTGTTGTGTGCGACCAGTCACACAGGACTTGACTCTCATGAGTCAGAATTTGTGCAAAGAAATTGACTTTGATATGAAGCCATCACTTCCAGGAATATCACTTTCAAATCTGTTCTTGTGGTAGACATGAACTTAAAAATATGATTTGAAGAAAATTGATCAATTGAATAAGAATAAAAATAATGTTCACTTGAACTCTTGAGTAAGGGATTTGGAAAGGTTGTGCATGTGCCCACTGAAAAGGAAACTCAAACACTTCATGGGATATTTAAGGTGAAAATAGCTTCAGGAAAAAAAAAAAGCCAGTTTTGTAACATGTAAGTCAATTTTAAAGAAATAAAATCTAGAAAGCTTTAGATTTAGATTTTTTTTTTACCTTAACTTGTCAGAGGGGCAATAAATTCAAAGTTCTATTTCTCAGTATATTTGTGCCATAGATATTCAGTACAGAGAATTCCTGAAAGACAAAGGTGAGAAGAAGAGTTGACCTGTGGTCTTGTAAATTACGTAGAGATGAAAGAAAAACGTGTAACTGAAAAAGAGGTAACCATACTGTGAAAATAAATGCAATTTCATGGAAACGTCCCCCATAATTTAATTTGTACAAAAACTCATTAAAAGTTTTATTTACATAACAATGATCATATTTCTAGCTATTTCTTAAAGTTAACTTTTCCAGTTTTATTAAAATAATAATGATTAGAAAAAAATCAGCTTTAAAATATGCATTTTGTATAACTCCTTTTAGAATAATGAATCAGGATGAAGATGATAAATAAGCAAAGTTTATATTTTATAACTTCAAAACATAATGATGAAGGATAGCAGGGGAATATATTTACTATATTTCTTTGTATATTTTGCATCTACATGGTGACAGCAGGTATTGACAGTTGACTGGGGTAATGTAACACCTGCTAATAAGCTGCAGTGCCTGGGCAAGCTCTGGAATAGTTATCAAAGAATTATATAAATTGGTTTTTGATTTAGTCTTCCTTAGTCAAGTTCAGAATGTTCTGTAAATCTGTAGTTGGCACACGAACATTTGCATGTTAATCTTGTTTTACCCCAGTGTAGTTTTGCACATGGGAAAATAAATTTACACTGAGATTTTACTCTAATTTAGGTTTGCAAAATTTCAGTATTACAAATGATTAAAATGCATGTATTGTAAAAGCAGGATTGACTAAATACACATATTGTTAATTTAGCTCATTGGTCTGCAATACATGGCTATTTTTACATTGTACTTGTAACACAATTATCACTGTAAAAAGAAAAGAATCAAGAAAAAAGAAAATTAGAATTTGTCACTTTTTCAGTTATAACCATTCTAGGCCCAAAAAATATTTTCTAAATAACAAAGTCATTTATGTGATTACAAATCAATTACTTGTCACAATATTCCCTTTTCCCACATGTATCTTCATGTTTGAGTTGAATTCTAACTAACATAGTATTAGGAGACCTTCCTTTGAAACACTATATATTCTTCTATGTATTTATTCCTATGTAATCAGATATTTGAGGATCTGACTGTTCCTCCATTCTGGATTATAAATTTGACTCTTCAGCCAAGTAGACCCTTTTAAATACCTAACAAAGTGATTTTGTGTTCTATTCTGTTTCTCTCGAATAACTATTTTGACAAAATTTGAAACACTAATAGAGTATACAAGTTCAATGGTTTTTGAGCACTTTATATTTGAGCACTTTACTTACGTCTACTCTGAAAGACAACAACAACAATAAAAAGTAACATGAATAAGAAACTATATCTGATTTCAAGAGGGTAATCTCTTATGGAATAAAGAAATGTTACTGTTAATCATAATGAAATTCAGACTGACATGATAACTATAACAGAAATCCAAACACATTGCTATAGGAATGCTTTAAAGGAAATAAATTGAACATTCATAAATAAAAATTGAGAAAAAGAATCATAGAGCAATAATTTTTATCTTTTTAAAAATTGTTGCAGATATAGAGACTGCAATAGGTTAATTGACAGTGATTACACTGCAGAATGCAAAGAGGAACTAAAGAGCCTTTTGATGAAGGTGATAGAGGAGAGTGAAAAAGCTAATTTAAAACTCGACATACAAAAAACAAAGATCATGATATCTGGTCCCATAACTTCATGGCAAATAGATGGGAAACAATGGAAACAGTGACAAACTTGGGCTCCAAAATCACTACAAATGGTGACAACAAGCAGCGAAATTTAAAGATGCTTGCTCCTTGGAAGGAAAACTATGACAAACCTAGACAACGAATTAAAAAGCAGAGACATTACTGTGTCGACTAGTCAAAACTATTTTTTCCAGTAGTCACATATAGATGTGAGAGTTGGACTCTAAAGAAGGCTGAGCGATGTAAAATTGATACTTTTGAACTGTAATGTTGGAGAAGCACTCTTGAGAGTCCCTTCGACTGCAAAGAGATCCAGTCAGTCAGTCCTACAGGAAATCAGCCCTGAATATTCATTGGAAAGACTGATGCTGAAGCTGAAGCTCCAATACGTTGGCCACTTGATGCAAAGAGCCAACTCATTAGAAAAGACCCTGATGTTGAAAAATAAAGGACAGGAGGAGAAGGGAACAGAGGATAAGATGGTTGGGTGGCATCAAAGGCTTAATGGAGATGAGTTTGAGCACACTCCAAGAGATGGTGAAGGATAGGGAAACCTGGTGTGCTGCAGTCCATGGGCTCACAAATAGTTGGACACAACTGAGCCACTGAACAACAGCAAGCAGTGTCTAGATAGCGTGGTTTGTGCCTTAAAAGTTATATATATAATATATATTTTTTAAATCAGACATTAAAATTTTGTGTGTGTGTGTGTGTGTATTCGCAAACCTTTCAGAGCAGTGGGTAGAGATATCTTAAAATTATAGTTTTTATTCTTTTGTATTTTTAAATGAATTAAAAATATTTGAAAATATGTTTTTTTGAAAAAATGCATATTTCTTATAAGCCTAGAGTGACAACAATTTTTCACCTTTCTTGTTCTCTGTTGTAGTAGGGGATATGACAACTTTAATTTTATATTTCCCTGTAGAAAAGGGAGAGAATTAGAGTTGCTGACTGATCTAAGCCCTTTCTCACTTTTCTCTGGTGTAATAGATACAAATACTCAGTCCATGAACCTTGTCACAATCCTATGAAAACTGCTTCCTCATGAAGATAAAATTACACTCAAATAGAGAATTTCCACTTAAATTTTGAGGCAAAGACCCCTCAAGCCCTTTCTCAGAATGCCTAATCCAGATCCTATCCTTCTTCCAATACATTCTATTACAAACAATACTAGTCGGTGCACATTTAATAATATATGCTAAGTAATGCTGCTTGAAGTGAAAAGCTCAGAAAAAAAGACATTTATAATTTAACTAGGAAATCAATAGTGCAAATTAGACTTAGAGCTTTGCTATGATTATCACTTAATTTTAAAATAAGTGGTAAGTACATTCTACAAATCAACAATGAAACTATTTTTCATATAAAAATACTAGAGGCATTTTATTAATATTTGTTAATTTTTGAGAAATCATATGATGATTTTTCCCAGATTTATGTGGAAAACCATTATTATTGTTATCTTATTCTAGTTTTGTGAACTGGAACCAAGACTTAATTTCAATAATATAATTCATTAAGACTTCTCATATTTAAAAGTTCACTAGAAAGCATGGAGAAATAATATTTTAAAAGAGCATCTCTATGTGTCACTGTCTCCACAACTTGCCTAGTACTTCAATAATATTGAAAATATATTTTCAAGAGAACTATATAGACATTGTTCTACAATATAATTTTGAAATATTTACATGATATATCTATATACTTATTATTTCTTTTTATTTGCCTGAATTGATTGATACAAGATTCAGAAATTTTATTTCTTAGTAGTTAAGCTCTCATAAAAAAGCTAGTGTTCAATCAACCTAGTCAGGATTTCCAACAATATAAAACTCCTTGCTCAATCCTCTTGGAGATACCAATAATTTTTAGCCCATGCAGTAAGAAAATACAAAAAAAAAAAAAAAAACCACACACACACACACAAGCTTTCCTTATCCCAATAGTCGCTGCCCCGTCTCAGTAGATTGTTACTTCCAGACTTCAAGGCATTGCTCCAACTAAGTCTTTATTTATTGGTGAGTATTTCTCAATTCTGATTCTACCAGCATCTTTGGCCAGATCATTCTTTATTGTTAGTGTCTCTCCTTTGCATTGTAGAATGATTGAATATCTCTGGCTTCTGTGCATCAGTGCAAATAGCATTCCCTTAAACTGTGACAACCAAAAACCCTCAGTTCAGTTCAGTCACTCAGTTGTATCCGACTCTTTGTGACCCAATGGACTGCAGCACACCAGGCCTCCCTGTCTGTCACCAATACCAGGAGTTTACTCAAACTCATGTCCATTGAGTCAGTGATCCCATCCAAACATCTCATCCTCTGTAATTCCCTTCTCCTCCTGCCTTCAATCTTTCCCAGAATCAGGGTCTTTTCAAATAAGTCAGCTCTTCACATCAGGTGGCCAAAGTATTGGAGTTTCAGCTTCAACATCAGTCCTTCCAATAAATACCCAGGACTGATCTCCTTTAGGATGGACTGGTTGGATCTCCTTGCAGAGCAAGATTATCATTAGTCTTCTCCAATGCCACAGTTCAAAAGCATCACTTCTTCAGCACTCAGCTTTCTTTATAGTCCAACTCACATCCATACATGACTACTGGAAAAACCATAGCCTTGACTAGACGGACCCTTGTTGGTTAAGTAATGTCTCTGCTTTTGAATATGCTTTCTAGGTTGGTCATAACTTTCCTTCCAAGGAGTAAGCATCTTTTAATTTCCTGGCTGCAATTACCATCTGCAGTAATTATAGAGCCCCTAAAAATAAAGTCAGCCACGGTTTCCACTGTCTCCCTCTCTATTTGCCATGAAGTGACGGGACTGGATGCCATGATCTTGATTTTCTGAATGTTGAGCTTTAAGCCAACTTTTTCACTCTCCTCTTTCATTTTCATCAAGAAGCTCTTTAGTTCTTCAATTTCTGCCATAAGGTTGGTGTCATCTGCATATATGAGGTTATTGATATTTCTCCAGGAAATCTTGATTCCAGCTTGTGCTTCATCCAGCCCAGTGTTTCTCATGATGTACTCTGCATATAAGTTAAATAAGCAGGATGACAAAAATACAGACTTGATATACTCCTTTCCCGATATGGAACCAGTCTGTTGTACTATGTCCAGTTCTAATTATCGCTTCCTGACCTGCATACAGAATTCTCAGGAGGCAGGTCAGGTGGTCTGTTATTTCTGTCTCTTTAAGAATTTTCCACAATTTGTTTTGATCCACACAAAGGCTTTGGCATAGTCAATAAAGCAGGAGATGTTTTTCTGGAAGTCTCTTGCTTTTTCAATGATCCAATAGATGTCGGCAGTTTTATCTCGGGTTCCTCTGCCTTTTCTAAATCCAGCTAGAGCATGGTTCAAGTACTGTTGAAGCCTGACTTTGGGAATTTTTAGCATTATTTTGCTAGCATGTGAGATGAGTGCAATTATGCAGTAGTTTGAGCATTCTTTGGCATTGTCTTTCTTTGGGATAATGAAAATTGACCTTTTCCAGTCCTGTGGCCACTGCTGAGTTTTCCAAATTTGCTGGCATATTAAGTACAGCACTTTCACAGCATCTTTTAGGACTTGAAATAGCTCAAGTGAAAGAAAGTGAAAGTGAAGTCGCTTAGTCGTGTCCGACTCTTTGAAATAGCTCAACTGGACTTCAAGTGGAATGCTACTGGGTATATCTTTCCTTTTCTCCTTTGCCTTTCACTTCTCTTCTTTTCACAGCTATTTGTAAGGCCTCCTCAGACAACCATGTTGCATATATGCATTTTTATTTGGGGGGATGGTCTTGATCACTGCCTTCTGTACAATGTCATGAACCTCTGTCTATTTTTCTTCGTGGACTCTGTCTACCAGGTCTAATCCCTTGAATCTATTTCTCACTTCCACTGTATAATCTTAAGGGATTTAAGTTACACCTGAATGGTCTAGAGATTTTCCGTATTTAAATCTCAATTTGGCAATAAGGAGTCCATGACCTGAGCCATAGTCAGGTCCTGGTCTTGTTTTTGCTGACTGTATAGAGCTTCTCCATCTTTGCCTCCAAAGAATATAATC